>NC_091289.1:31832380-32432380 GCF_032444005.1 Ranitomeya imitator
ATCTAACACAATATTTCATTGTATTAAATACTTACTTCATGCAATAAAATGCAAATTATGTAAACATCATGCAATGTGATTTTCAGGTTTTTTTTTTTTATTCTGTCTCTCACAGGTGAAGTGTACCTACGATAAAAAATTACAGACCTTTCTAGTCTTTGTAGGTGGGAAAATGTGCAAAATCAGCAGGGTGTCAAATGCATATTTTCCCCACTGTATCTTGTGGTCCCACAAGAGTTAAGCCTGGAAACCCTGGAGAAGAAAACTCTGAATTGTATTTGTTTTTCCCCCTTCACTTATTGCTTTTGCTTTCCTTCCAATGTAATCTGACAGCTGTCACATTTTTCCATGAGAAAGGATGAAATAAATGGTGTGTGATATTGTGTGCCATCGGACGCTCATTGGCAGGACGCGGAGGCTTCTGTTTCATGGAGGTCTAGCACGGGCGGCCGAGCACTTACCTTTATATTGCGGCCACGTTAACCGCTATATTATTCTGGGTCAGGAAATAAAAGAGGATGTTTAGTGACAGCCACAATTTTACACTACGTTGATTTTTATGCAGCGGTAAAAAGTTGAGATGCATCCGGCCGGCTCGCCACTTTCTCATTAACACCTGTTATAATTAGGAAGACTCTCTACGGGGTAACATGACAGTAAATAGTTACATCAAACATTTTCAGAACTTCGGATATTCTGTAGTTCTTATAATGAAAAGTCACGGATTTGATGTGCCGCCAAATCTGATTATTATAGAACTGCTCAGTTATTAAAACCATGCATGCAGTCAGAAAGGGACCGAGATAATTAACTGGTGTGTCGGGCGGCAGCCGACTCCTCGCCATGTATTATCTTGTATTTATGAGTGGATTTATATGGTGCGCTTGTCAGTTATCTACTTGAAATGCAACATCCTCTGAATATTATGACTAGCAACAAACGTTTTATTATGCAAAAGGCTGGAGAAATATTATATAAAGTGAGTGGTATTGGATAATGCTGCATTGTGCGTGATCCTATAACGCAGCTTAGTCAGTGCCTAGTGACAAATTCGGGAACTTTCTCGCTTATTTTGTATTTCAATTTGCCCCCTTATTCGGCGCGTCTTTTTGCTTGCATTGAATGGCATTTTTTTAAAACTTTTTATTTGTACAGAGCTAGTAGTAGATCTCACAGCTTAGACCCCATGCACATGACTGATCGCGGGGACACCCACAGCCGAGACCACCATCGGCCACGTAGGCACTCTGCTGCACCATCTATCGTATATGGGGTCAAGCGCGGTCATCAATCAGTCTCATAAACAGTGACCGCTGCTCCATACATGGGGCCCCCATTTATCACCTATCCAGTGAATAGGTGACAAGTTGAATTGATAGGACAACCCCCTATAAGGCAATTCACTGCTAGGACTTGTTCACACAACGGATTTTCTCGTCCAAGTGGTATCCACGGTTTTCATGGATAGCACTCATAACTATAATATTCTATGGGGCTGTGCACATGTCCAATTTTTTTTCACTAGAACAGAGTGGTCCGTAGAAAATATCGGAGACACGTCTGATTTTGATCCGAGTGTCAAATCAAAATCGGTAATACAAGTCTTTCCTGAAGAAGAAGTTATATACTTCAAAACGCGTTGAAATAAGCCACCACCTTACTGTACCACACTGGGATATACGTCTCCATTCTGTCGTCAGTGCGGAATTCGCCCATTAACTCCCTTTACACTCTGATGTCTGATGGTCGCTTGCTGACCCGTGGATCCAACACGTCTCATTGTCTACATTATTTGCGTTTTTAACAGATTGAACAGGTGAGTTTAATTTGAGCGCAAAACTTACTTTATTTCTAGGATAAGACCCTATTTGCGCTGATCTCTCCTACAGTTTCTTGGTTATTTTTTTTTAGATATAGCAGAGCTCAGAAAGCTGACACCACCCAAACTAGAGATTAGCAGCTTCCAGTGTTCATTGCATATTGACAGTAAGCTGCTAATTAGTGTTGGGGGCGGAGTTGGAATAAAAAGCACTGGGCAGTGATAATCTCCTGCTGTTAAAACACTCATTGTATTGAAATAACAGCACACAGCCTAATAAGTGACACATCCCTGAAATCTGTGTTTCAGCCCTTTCCTCATTGTGTCTGAAGATTACATTGCAAAAACCTGATGGATTCCCTTTAAGAAAGCTCTATGCTACGTTCACAACTTTGTTTTACTCACTCTCCCTGAGTTTCACATCAACAGTGCTGCAGCCAATCAGTGAGCTCAGCAGCTCTCAGTGGCTTATGCCATGAAATCAGGCAGAGATCACGGATTGACTGCAGTGCCAACGATGCGACATCAGAGCTGCACACAATAACTGACATTGAGAGCAGCAGAGACTCAGTGCTGGACCTGGGGAGGGTGTGAGAAGTGCAGTGTATTTAAAAAAAAACTGCAGCAAGTGGAGAAGGATTTTCCAAAACAAATTCCTTTTTTTAATGCTCTGCAATGATCCTGAGAATAAAAGGATTGCAGCACTGCTCCAGAGTTGTGTCTGCTTCCAAATATTTTCCTTCTGAACAGCTCGTTTGTGACTCCCTACTTTAGCGTGGCTTTATTTATTGAGACAGCACCAGTTCCCTGCACGGCCACATTGTAAAGAGTGTCACGTCCTCCTGGGAGATCTGGGGTTCGACAATCATTGCGTGTTTGGAATAGCAGGTTTTTCATTTAGACTGTGTTTTGTTCCTCACGTTGGACTTTGTTTCCTTTGGTGCTGAAGAGGTTAACAACTCTTTGCATGCTTGTTGGAAACACCGCTCCATCTCACAGCTGCTCCTGACCTACTTGTTTTTTCCCTCTATAGAACCCGGCCAGACCTTCTCATCCCTGCCTGTGAAAGTTTACTTCCTGGCTTGCTGACGTTGGAGTTCGTAGTTGCGGCTGGAGATTGTTGTCTGCTGTTTTGGGGTGTATGTTTTCTCCATTATCCTAGCCCCATTTGGTTTGTGCCTTCCTATCCTTCTCTTCAGTCCTCTTTACCCTTGGTGAGTGTTTTTGTATGTTTGTTGATTTTTGTTATCCCTGTTTGTCTTATGTGTTTAGACACTAACATATCTGTCCCAGGCCTCCTGGGCATTAACAGGAGCACAGTAAGGTCGGAGACTAAGGCCTCTCTACCATCAAGAATATCCCTGGGACAGGGATAGTTTGAGGCACCCTTCCTGACCGAGGAACGTCACAGTGTGACACACGTGGCCACCACTATGGAGAGAGAAGCGGTTATAGTAGTGCTATCATGAGGTCAGACCCCCAGCAATCAGTTTATGATGGGACATCCTAGGGATACCACATAATTTACTAAGATGGGAATTAATTTCTTTAAAACACATTTTGTTTCTCCTGGAACATCTCACACATGGCATAAATAATGTCAGGAGAAGGAGCCTGCGTGGCCTCTTCATATATCCAGCCTTTACCTTATATAATGGAGAGAAGCTGCAGAACAAGGCACATTATTCCCTCTGGCAATTTAGTCTCCTGCAGGCATCTGCTCTCTCTAACGAGCAACGATGGAACCATCCAGGGCAGGGGTGTCAAACTGCATTCCTCGAGGGCTGCAAACAGGTCATGTTTTCAGGATTTCCTTGTACTGCACAGGTGATAATTTAATCACCAACTCATTATTTGTGTAGGTGATTAAATTATCACCTGTGCAGTACATGGAAATCCTGAAAACATGACCTGTTTGCAGCCCTCGAGGAATGCAGTTTGACACCCCTGAACCAGGGTGCAAAGGTGATCGTTACAATAATTCCAGAGGGGTCTTTATTACCCCATTACTGCCAAAAGTCCATTATAATTGGGTGGGCTCTGCTATAGATTCTGCATTGGCAACAACTTTAAGAAGAAGATCACAAATAGCTACATAGAGCATACAAGCATACATGGATATGCCAAAAAGGATCTTAAATAAAAAAAAAAAAAATAAAAAAAAATAAATTGTGTTTTGCCTTTGCTGTCTATGCTTTCTGGGTGTTATAGCCTTGTTCTTAGTAAGTCTACGTGCAAGTGATGAGGAGCAGCAGTACCATTACTGCTTCAGGGCAACCATCAATTCACAGACAGTGGGGCGTGGAGGCGCATCGACAGTTGTACGTGGGGGCACCAGGATTGCTCCTACTGAGTTATGATCAGATCTCTGATGCTGCGGTGCAGGGGATCAAGTCATGAGAAAAGAGCAGGAATATTAGCTTCCCTTGGGAGGGAGGCAGCACCGGCCACAATTCCCGCAGGATGCTCTTCCTCTGTTCTCCATGTCATAGTTTAGCAGATTTTTATGCCTCTGATCCATGTATTTAATGGTAAAATTGATGAAGAAGCTAAACATAAATCTTATTTTTTCATGGGATTGCCATGTTACTCTTCACTTTCCAGGAACATGTGGATAATACTTTTGTATCCAACTACCAATTACATTTTATTTTTCCTTTTGTCATAGAGTTTAGATCTTCGTATTCGTAGTACGCAGTCCTGAAAATATCGGAAGAAAAGTCGGTTATCGTCTTTTATAAATATCAGTTGATTTTATTGATCACTCTAGCATTAATATCATCGTTCTCGGCAGCACATTGACCTATTTGTACAGGACACGTGCCGCCAACAACGATATTCTATGCAGACGGAATGATTGCGCTAACAATCGCTCGGCGCGCACTTTATTCTAGTTTGAGGATTTTTTTAATGTTTTATTTTCTATTTTTTGTTACTTTTCTCTAATTTTCACACTTAGATAATTGGGGTACATAATATGTTCCTCAATTAGTCAAACTTTAACCCCTATCTGACCTCGGACGGGATAGTACGTCCGAGGTCAGATCCCCTGCTTTGATGAAGGGCTCCGCGGTGAGCCCGCATCAAAGCCGGGACATGTCAGCTGTTTTGAACAGCTGACATGTGCCCCCAATAGGTGCGGGCAGAATCGCGATCTGCCCGCACCTATTAACTAGTTAAATGCCGCTGTCAATCGCAGACAGCGGCATTTAACTACTGCATCCGGCCGGGCAGCCGGAAATGACGTCATCGCCGACCCCCGTCACATGATCGGGGGTCGGTGATGCGTCTCCATTGTAACCATAGAGGTCCTTGAGACCTCTATGGTTACTGATGACCGGTGGCTGTGAGCGCCACCCTGTGGTCGGCGCTCACAGCACACCTCCATTTCTGCTACATAGCAGCGATCAGCAGATCGCTGCTATGTAGCAGAGCCGATCGCGTTGTGCCTGCTTCTAGCCTCCCATGGAGGCTATTGAAACATGGCAAAAGTAAAAAAAAAAAGTTACAAAAAATGTGAAAAAAATAAAAAAAATATAAAAGTTTAAATCACCCCCCTTTCGCCCCAATCAAAATAAATCAATAAAAAAAAATCAAATCTACACATATTTGGTATCGCCGCGCTCAGAATCGCCCGATCTATCAATTAAAAAAAAGCATTAACCTGATCGCTAAACGGCGTAGCGAGAAAAACATTAGAAACGCCAGAATTACATTTTTTAGGTCGCCGCGACATTGCATTAAAATGCAATAATGGGCGATCAAAAGAACGTATCTGCACCAAAATGCTATAATTAAAAACGTCATCTCGGCACGCAAAAAATAAGCCCTCAACCGTCCCCAGATCATGAAAAATGGAGACGCTACGAGTATCGGAAAATGGCGTAATTTTTTTTTTTTTTTTTTTTAGCAAAGTTTGGAATTTTTTTTCACCACTTAGGTAAAAAATAACCTAGACATGTTAGGTGTCTATGAACTCGTACTGACCTGGAAAATCATACTGTCAAGTCAGTTTTAGCATTTAGTGAACCTAGCAAAAAAGCCAAACAAAAAACAAGTGTGGGATTGCACTTTTTTTGCAATTTCACCGCACTTGGAATTTTTTTTCCATTTTCTAGTACACGACATGCTAAAACCAATGATGTCGTTCAAAAGTACAACTCGTCCCGCAAAAAATAAGCCCTCACATGGCCAAATTCACGGAAAAATAAAGTTATGGCTCTGGGAAGGAGGGGAGCGAAAAACGAACACGGAAAAATGAAAAATCCCAAGGTCATGAAGGGGTTAACCCCTTTCTGACATCAGACGTACTATCCCGTCCAGGTGGGGTGGGCCCCCATGACCAGGGACGGGATAGTACGTCATGCCCTTTAATGCGACACTGCGACTTAAGTCGCGGTGATCACATTAAAATTCCGACGCCATCTTACCTCAGGGAAGATGGCCTCGGCATCCTGGGGTATGGCGTCCCCTCCCCCGCCTCCCGATCGCTGTGATTGGCTGTTCAATTCTGAACAGCCAATCACAGCTTTTCTCATTGTTTCAGCCAATCAGCTTGGCTGAAACAGTGAGGTTCCAGGCTAGGATCGAGTACCGATGTACTCGATCCTGGGGCCGGTGCCTGGCAACCCAGGCACCGGCCAAAACCCCCGGATTGGCGCGATCGACGATCACATCGATCGCGCCAATCGCAGGGCATAGCGGCGGTGTTACCGCGCTGTGCCCTGCCTGAAAGTGCCTGATCCGGAGCCGCAGGGCAGCTGAGGAAGGCTCCGGATCCTGCAGCTGTGATTGGCGCGATCGATGTGATCGTCGATCGTGCCAATCAGGAACAGTCCCGCCGGATCGGCGCGATCGACGATCACATCGATCGCCGTCGATCGCGCCGATCGCAGGGCACAGCGGCGGTGTTACCGCGCTGTGCCCTGCTTGGAAATCCAGCCTCATCTGCCTGCCACCTCCCCCACCACCTCCTGCAGCTCTGCCAATCAGGGCACAGCAGCAGTGTGCCCGCGCTGTGCCCTGATGGTGACCTGCCGGTGACCTGCCAGTCACCTGCTGGTCACTTGCTGGTGACCTGCCTATGATCGGAGCTGTGAGCTCCGATCATAGGCTGGTGCCTAGCGACACCGGCGTCACCAGGGCCACCTCTGATTGGTGGGATCGATGTGATCATTCGATCCCACCAATGACAGGTCACAGCAGCGGTGTGACCGCTCTGTGACCTGTCTCACCTGTCCCTGACCTGTCTGACTGCTCTTCAGGAATCCTCACTCTTGGTGAGGATTCCTGAAGAGCGGTCACGCTGACAGATCCCCTCCTGTGCTGAGACTTGTGGTGCCACAGTAGCCTGTGACACCACAATTCTTGCTAAAGAAAGAAGACAGAAGAAAGAAGACAGAAGAAGAGAGACTACAACCGTAAGTGTTCATCCCCGATCCCGGCCCAATCTTACTTCACCCCCCCCCTTACCCCTCCCCCTTCCCCCTCCACCCCCACTTTGCGCCGCGTCCGTCCGTGCCCAAATATAGCAGCCGCCGAGCGTTGATTGGTGATGCAGTTCACCGATCAACACTCGTGCTCGCTTTTCTTTCCCACATCCCCGTCCATGCACCCCGCCGCTGCGTCTGAACCCGTGCCTTT
The DNA here is from genome assembly GCF_032444005.1 of Ranitomeya imitator. NCBI lineage: Eukaryota > Metazoa > Chordata > Amphibia > Anura > Dendrobatidae > Ranitomeya > Ranitomeya imitator. The sequence goes on from NC_091289.1 coordinate 31,839,843, forward strand.
CATTTCTTTTTCCCACATCCCCATCCACGCACCCCGCCGCTGCGTCTGAACCCGTGCCTTTCATTTCTTTTTTTTTTTTCCCACATCCCCGTCCACGCACCCCGCCGCTGCGTCTGAACCCGTGCCTTTCATTTCTTTTTTTTTTTCCCCACATCCCCGTCCACGCACCCCGCCGCTGCGTCTGAACCCGTGCCTTTCATTTCTTTTTTTTTTTTCCCACATCCCCGTCCACGCACCCCGCCGCTGCGTCTGAACCCGTGCCTTTCATTTCTTTTTTTTTTTTCCCACATCCCCGTCCACGCACTCCGCCGCTGCGTCTGAACCCGTGCCTTTCATTTCTTTTCTTTTTTTTCCACATCCCTGTCCACGCACCCCGCCGCTGCGTCTGAACCTGTGCCTTTCATTTCTTTTTTTTTTTTTTTTTACACATCCCCGTTCACACACCCAGCAGCCGCCGAACTTTGATAAGTGACGCAGTTCACTTATCAGAGCTAAGGCCTGCTGTTTTAGACTTTTCCTTTTACAGGTATTTTTTTTCCCTTTAGCTTTTTCCTTTCAGAATAGTTTGCACCAAACACTATCCCCCCCCCCCCCCACACGTACACAGTTATCAATAAATATTACACCCAAGCACCATAATCACACAAAAAATGTCCCGTTCGTCCCAGCAGCGCTATTCATTGGAGGAGGCATATGCTTTCCTTGCCTCCGACACTGATAGCGAGGGAGAGGATCCAACATTCCTTTACTCTTCAGATTCTTCATCCTCTTCCTCCTCCTCATCTTCCTCCTTGGGTCCTGCGGAACCGCCACGCAGACGCCCCAGGAGAGAAGATCAGGCAGCGCCAACTCCTGAAAATGAACCAGCGCGACCCTCTTCGGACCCCATATGGACCTCGCCCCCCGAAAATTACGAGCCACTGATTCCTGATTTTGTGGCAGAATCAGGAATCAAGTTTGACACTACCGGCCTCACAGAAATAGACTTTTTCAAAGTCTTTTTCTCTGAGGCTTTCGTTAACCTCATGGTGGAGCAAACTAATTTGTATGCTCGCCAATTTTTGGAGCAAAACCCCCGTTCATCATTTTCTAACTGGTCTCCTGTGGACGCAGTTGAAATGATGCAGTTTTGGGGCCTGGTCCTCCATATGGGGATCGTGAAGAAGCCAGAAATTCGGCAATATTGGAGTGTAGATATTTTATATAACACTCCAGTGTTCCGAATGGTCATGGTTCGGACGCGTTTTGAGGCCATCCATAAGTTTTTGCATTACAACGATAATGCACGGTGTCCCGCACGAGATGACCCCAATTTTGACCGTCTGTACAAAGTTCGGCCGGTCATCGAACACTTCAGCAAAAAGTTTACTGAAGTGTACGTGCCCAAAAGGGACATCTGTGTGGATGAGTCCTTGGTTCATTTTAAGGGGCGGCTCAGATTCCGTCAATACCTGCCCAGCAAAAGGGCCAGGTACGGAATCAAACTCTACAAGCTGTGTGAGAGTACCTCAGGGTACACCTACAGCTTTAGAGTGTACGAAGGGAAGGACAGCAGGATTGAACCGCCTGAGTGTCCTTCCATCCTGGGAGTGAGTGGGAAAATTGTGTGGGATTTGGTGCACCCACTGCTGGATAAAGGTTATCACCTCTATACTGATAACTTTTATACCAGCATCCCACTCTACAAATCCCTCTCTGCGCGAGGTACCGCAGCCTGCGGTACTGTCCGCAAAATTCAGAGAGGCCTCCCGAAGACGCTACTTGGGCAGATGCTCAGAAAAGGTGAGAGCAAAGCCCAATGTAGCGACCACCTGCTGGTGGTCAAGTACAAGGACAAGAGGGATGTCCTTCTCTTGACCACCATACACGGTGATGGCAGTGCCCTCAGCAGTGTACGGGGTACCTCAACACAGGTCTGCAAACCGGACTGTGTACTGGGGTACAACAAAAACATGGGGGGGCGTTGATCTCTCCGATCAACTCCTCCAACCGTACAGTGCTTTGAGGAAGGCCAAGGTGTGGTACAAAAAGCTGTCCATGTACATCGTACAAATGGCAATGCTCAACGCTTTCCTGCTGTCACGATGTGCACGACACACTGATACGTCGTACCTTCAGTTCCAGGAGGTAGTGGTTAAGGCCCTGATATTTGGCACGAGGGAAGGAGCGGGCCCCAGTACTTCCGGAACTGAGGGTGCTCGTATCATACCAGGTCAGCATTTTGCGGGGGTGGTCCCGCCAACTGATAGAAAAAGTAAGCCGCAAAAAAGGTGCCGAGTGTGCTACAAAAGAGGAGTACGCAAGGACACCATCTATCAATGCGACACCTGCCCCGACAAACCTGGCCTGTGTATGAAGGACTGCTTCAAATTGTACCACACCTCCATGCACTACTAATTTACTTAACAGGAACCAGTAGATTAGTTCCAAAGAGGGGGCACATCTAAGTAAGTTCCTTGGGGGTCTAGGTTCCAAAATGATGTCACTTGTGGTTTTTTTTTACTGTTTAGGCACATCAGGGGCTCTGCAAACGGAACATGACGCCCTCAGAACTAGTCCATCAAAGTCTGCATTCCAAATCGTCACTGCTTCCCTTCTGAGTCCCGAAGTGCCCAAACAGTTTTTTCCCACATATGGGGTACTAGCGTACTCAGAACAAATTGGACAACAACTTTTGGGGTCCAATTTCTCCTGTTACCCTTGGGAAAATAAAAAATTGGGGGCTGAAAGATCATTTTTGTGGGGGAAAAAATAGAATTTTTTATTTTCACACCGGGCATCATAGACTTTAGTGAAGCACTTGGAGGTTCAAAATTCTCACGACACACCTAGATAAGTTCCTTAGGGGGTCAAGTTTCCAAAATGGGGTCACTTGTGGGGAGTTTCTACTGTTTAGGCACATCAGGGGCTCACCAAATGGCACATGATGCCTGCAGACAATTCCATCAAAGTCTGCATTCCAAGACGTCACTACTTCCCTTCCGAGCCCCGAAGTGTGCCCAAACAGTAGTTTTCTCCCACATATGGGGTACCAGCGTACTCATGACAAATTGGACAACAACTTTTGGGGTCCAATTTCTCCTGTTACCCTTGGGAAAATAAAAAATTGGGGGCTGAAAGATCATTTTTGTGTGGGAAAAAATAGAATTTTTTATTTTCACACCAGGCATCATAGACTTTAGTGAAGCACTTGGGGGATAAAAGTGCTCACCACACACCTAGATAAGTTCCTTAGGGGGTCTAGTTTCCAAAATGGGGTCACTTGTGGGGGGTTTCCACTGTTTAGGCACATCAGGGGCTGTCCAAACGCGACATGGCGTCCGATCTCAATTCCAGCCAATTTTAGCTTGAAAATGTCAAGCGGCGCTCCTTTCCTTCTGAGCCCTGCCATGCGCCCAAACAGTGGTTCCCCCCCACATATGGGGTATCAGCGTACTCAGCAAAAATTGGACAACAACTTTTGGGGTCCAATTTCTCCTTTTACCTTTGAGAAAATAAAAAATTGGGGACTAAACCATCATGTTTGTGGAAAAAATAGGATTTTTTATTTTCACGCCCGGGCGTTATAAACTTTCGTGAAGCACTTGGGGGATAAAAGTGCTCACGACACAACTAGATAAGTTCCTTAGGGGGTCTAGTTTCCAAAATGGGGTCACTTGTGGGGGGTTTCCACTGTTTAGGCACATCAGGGGCTCTCCAAACGCGACATGGCGTCCGATCTCAATTCCAGCCAATTTTAGCTTGAAAATGTCAAACGGCACTCCTTTCCTTCTAAGCCCTGCAATGCGCCCAAAAAGTGGTTCCCCCTCACATGTGGGGTATCAGCGTATTCAGGACAAATTGGACAACAACTCTTGAGGTCCATTTTCTCTTTTTACCCTTGGGAAATTAAAAAAATTATTGCTGAAAGAACATTTTTGTGACTAAAAAGTAAAATGTTAATTTTTTCCTTCCATGTTGCTTCTGCTGCTGTGAAACACCTGAAGGGTTAATAAACTTCTTGAATGTGGTTTTGAGCAGCTTGAGGGGTGCAGTTTTTAGAATGGTGTCACTTTTGGGTATTTTCTGCCATATAGACCCCTCAAAATGACTTCAAATGTGAGGTGGTCCCTAAAAAAAATGGTTTTGTAAATTTTGTTGTAAAAATGAGAAATTGCTCGTCAAATTTTAACCCTTGTAACTTCCTAGAAAAAAAAAATTTTGTTTCCAAAATTGTGCTGATGTAAAGTAGACATGTGGGTAATGTTATTTATTAACTATATTGTGTCACTTAACTCTCTGGTTTAACAGAATAAAAATTCAAAGTTGGAAAATTGCGAAATTTTCACAATTTTCGCCAAATTTCCGTTTTTTTCACAAATAAACGCAAGTTATATCGAAGAAATTTTACCACTATCATGAAGTACAATATGTTACAAGAAAACAATCTCAGAATCACTGGGATCCGTTGAAGCGTTCCAGAGTTATAACCTCATAAAGGGACAGTGGTCAGAATTGTAAAAATTGGCCCGGTCATTAACGTGCAAACCACCCTTGGGGGTAAAGGGGTTAAAGTGGCCACAGCAAAAGATGCCACTCCAGACTTGAACTTGTACCACCCAATTTTTTAAGGGAATCTGTCAGTAGGATCAACCCTCCTAAGCCGTGTATATGAGCATGTAGATCATAGAAAGCGGAATAAAATGATACCTTGATATCTGTGATCTGATGTCTTATTCCAGATAAATCCACGTTTTTCTTGATAAGTAAATGAGCTGTTAATATCTATGGGCCAGATATAGATCTCCTTGAGACTCCACCTCCAGAGCTTATTTTAACTAAAAAGGGGCATTACCAGTGTGAGACATGTAATGACTGACAGTCTGCTCTCCTGATTTACATGTCTCACACTGGTAACGCCTCCATTTCTTTACAATAAGCTCTGGATGCAGATGCGAGATCTATGTCCGGCCCATAGATCTTAACAGCTCATTTACATATTAAGAAAAACATGGATTTGTTTGGAATAAGACATCGGATCGCAGATATCAAGGTATCATTTTATTCAGCTTCCTATGACCACGTCAATGGCTGATTAGGGTTGAGGCTACATTCCCTTTACGAACCATAGGTATCAACATGTTAGGGCATGTTAGGTTAGGCTATGGGTTGAACTAGATGGACTTAAAGTCTTTCCTTCAACCTTAATAACTATGTTACTATGTATTTTTTTTCTGTTAAGACGAGCTAGTTGATTAAAGGGAACCTGTCACCCCCAAAATCGAAGATAAGCTAAGCCCACCAGCATCAGGGGCTTATCTACAGCATTCTGTAATGCTGTAGATAAACCCCCGATGCACCTGAGCGGGCGGTCCGATCCGATGGGTGTCGTGGTCCGGGGCCTCCTATCTTAATAGGATGACGTCCTCTTCTTGTCTTCATGCTACGGCTACGGCGCAGGCGTATTTTGTCTGCCCTGTTGAGGGAAGAGCAAAGTACTGCAGTGTGCAGGCGCTGGGCCTCTGACCTTTCCTGGCACCTGCGCACTGCAGTACTTTGCTCTGCCCTCAACAGGGCAGACAAAGTACGCCTGCGCCGGAGCTGCAGCATGAAGACCAGAAAAGGACGTCATCGTAAGAAGATGGGAGGCTCATGACCGAACCGCGATGCCCATCGTACCAGGACCGCCCCTGGGTGAGTATAATCTAACCTCTTTTTCTCATCTTTCAGGATACAATTGGGGGCTTATCTACAGCATTCCAGAATGCTGTAGATAAGCCCCTGATGCCGGTGGGCTTAGCTCATCTTCGATTTTAGAGGTGACAGGTTCCCTTTACTGCTGGTACATACATGACTGCAGAATTAGTCCCTAGACCCCAATTATTACAAGAGGAGAAAGGGCTGCTGCAGGCCATAATTTCTCGTAGCCAAATATAAGGAACATAAAACATACTGTAAATTCCTCATCTCTAGCTACATCATTGTACAATTATCATAAAGCGTCACCACACCCAGTTACCCATTACAATAGTGTCTTCCTACGTAGCACCAGGGTACAGGCACTAGTGCCTCTAGGGCACACCTGAAAGTTACAACACGTTTGTTTAATGCATCAATTTATAAGAACAAGATGCATCGTCCAAAAGGAGAAGTGAGAACCTCACCTCAGATGACACCTCAGGTCTCCCCCCTCCCAAACTGCACATGTTCACCACATCACCTCAGATAGAGAAATGGCTGAAAGTTTCAATTATTTATCTGTGTTATGTATCTTTTTATCTAACAGATCAGTCCTGCGCTGCTAACTTCTACACTAAGAGGATAGCGGAGCAGGTGACGTCTACTGAAAAATCCAGGATGCATGATGGGCAGGTATCAATGGATGTGACGTTACCTGCCCCAATCACCTCTCAGGGCAAAAGTGAGCAGGACTAACTGCAATATCTATTATCTATCTATCTATCAACACTGTGTGCAGAATTATTAGACAAGTTGTATTTTGATCCCATGATTTGACGGGCTCTGAAAAAGTCCAAAATTGTGAGATGTCTTGCAGAGGGATGCAGCAGTCTTGAAATTGTCAAACTTTTGAATCGTGATCACCGAACAATCAAGTGTTTCATGGCAAATAGCTAACAGGGTCGCAAGAAGCATGTTGGGCAAAAAAGGCGCAAAACAACTGTCCATGAATTGAGGAAAATCAAGCGTGAAGCTGCCAAGATGCCATTTTCCACCAGTTTTGCCATATTTCAGAGCTGCAACGTTACTGGAGTAACAAAAAACAAGGACTGGCCAAGGTAAGGAAGGCTGAAAAACGACCACCATTGAACAAGAAACATACAGTTGTGGCCAAAAGTATTAACACCCCTGCAAATCTGTCAGATAATACTCAGTTTCTTCAGCCTAACAGACCACTGCGCTCTGCAAATGACTTTCGGCTAACCTCTGCACTAATCCGTACCTCCCACTCCCGACTCCAAGACTTCTCCCGTGCTGCGCCAATCCTCTGGAATGCTCTACCCCAAGATATTAGGACCATCCATAATTTGCATAGTTTTAGGCGCTCGCTCAAAACACATTTGTTCAGAGCGGCCTACCACGTTCACTAATCAAAGTTATGTTATGTTTGTGTGTGTGTAGCCCATTCACTATCCCCATCTATTCCCCAACCCCTGAAGATGGCTTGACCATGATTGTAAATACATCATTGTAAATACACACCTGTATTTTGTATCTCCCCCACCTCATTGTAGATTGTAAGCTCTCATGAGCAGGGTCGTCTTATTTTGCTTTAATTATTGTATTGTTAACGTTGTTACTTATGACTTGTGTTTGAAACTGTTAAACTGTAAAGCGCTGCGGAATATGTTGGCGCTATATAAATAAAGATTATTATTATTATTATTATTATTATTCCTGAACATGATAGCAAACACGAATTCTTTGGTAATATTATCTTCATTTAATTTGTCTTAAATGAAAAAACACAAAAAGAATTGTCCTAAAGCCAAATTGGATATAATTCCACACCAAACATTAAAAAGGGGGTGGACAAAAGTATTGGCACTGTTCGAAAAATCATGTGATGCTTCTCTAATTTGTGTAATTAACAGCACCTGTAACTTACCTGTGGCACCTAGCAGGTGTTGGCAATAACTAAATCACACTTGCAGCCAGTTGACATGGATTAAAGTTGACTCAACCTCTGTCCTGTGTCCTTGTGTGTACCATATTGAGCATGGAGAAAAGAAAGAAGACCAAAGAACTGTCTGATGACTTGAGAAACCAAATTGTGAGGAAGCATGAGCAATCTCAAGGCTACAAGTCCATCTCCAAAAACCTGAATGTTCCTGTGTCTACCGTGCGCAGTGTCATCAAGAAGTTTAAAGCCCATGGCACTGTGGCTAACCTCCCTAGATGTGGATGGAAAAGAAAAATTGACAAGAGATTTCAACGCAAGATTGTGTGGATGTTGGATAAAGAACCTCAACTGCTGCCCTGCAGTCCGAGGATACAACAGTGTCAACCCGTACATTCCGTCGGCATCTGAATGAAAAGGGACTGTATGGTATGAGACCCAGGAAGACCCCACTTCTTACCCTGAGACATAAAAAAAGCCAGGCTGGAGTTTGCCAAAACTTACCTGAAAAAGCCTAAAATGTTTTGGAAGAATGTTTTCTGGTCAGATGAGACAAAAGTAGAGCTTTTTGGGCAAAGGAATCAACAGAGTTTACAGGAGAAAAAGGCATTCAAAGAAAAGAACACGGTCCCTACAGTCAAACATGGCGGAGGTTCCCTGATGTTTTAGGGTTGCTTTGCTGCCTCTGGCACTGGACTGCTTGACCATGTGCATGGCATTATGAAGTCTGAAGACTACCAACAAATTTTGCAGCATAATGTAGGGCCCAGTGTGAGAAAGCTGGGTCTCCCTCAGAGGTCATGGGTCTTCCAGCAAGACAATGACCCAAAACACACTTCAAAAAGCACTAGAAAATGGTTTAAGAGAAAGCACTGGAGACTTCTAAGGTGGCCAGCAATGAGTCCAGACCTGAATCCCATAGAACACCTGTGGAGAGATCTAAAAATGGCAGTTTGGAGAAGGCACCCTTCAATATCAGGGACCTGGAGCAGTTTACCAAAGAAGAATGGACTAAAATTCCAGCAGAGCATTGTAAGAAACTTATTGATGGTTACCGGAAGCGGTTGGTCGCAGTTATTTTGACTAAAGGTTGTGCAACCAAGTATTAGGCTGAAGGTGCCAATACTTTTGTCTGGCCCATTTTTGGAGTTTTGTGTGAAATGATCAATGTTTTGCTTTTTGCTTCATTCTCTTTTGTGTTTTTTCATTTAAGACAAATTAAATGGAGATAATAATACCAAAGAATTTGTGATGGCAATCATTTTCAGGAAGAAACTGAGTATTATCTGACAGAATTGCAGGGGTGTCAATACTTTTGGCCACAACTGTAAGATAAAACATCAAGACTGGGCCAAGAAATATCTAAAAACTGACTTTTCAAAGGATTTATGGACTGATGAAATGAGAGTGACTTGATGGGCCAGATGGATGGGCCAGAGGCTGGATCAGTAAAGGGCAGAGAGCTCCACTCCGACTCAGACGCCAGCAAGGTGGAGGTGGGGTACTGGTATGGGCTGGTATCATCAAAGATGAACTTGTGGGACCTTTTCGGGTTGAGCATGGAGTGAAGCTCAACTCCCAGACCTACTGCCAGTTTCTGTAAGACAACTTCTACAAGCAGTGGTACAGGAAGAAGTCGGTATCGTTCAAGAAAAACATGATTTTCATGCAGGACAATGCTCCATCACATGCCTCCAACTACTCCACAGCTTGGGTGGCCAGTAAAGTTCTCAAAGAAGAAAAAATAATGACATGGCCCCTTGTTCACCTGATCTGAATCCCATAGAGAACCTGTGGTCCCTCATAAAATGTGAGATCTACAGGGAGGGAAAACAGTCCACCTCTCGGAACAGTGTCTGGGAGGCGGTGGTGGCTGCTGCACGCAATGTTGGTCGTAAACAGATCAAGCAACTGACAGAATCTATGGATGGAGGCTGCTGAGTGTCATCATAAGAAAGGGGGCTATATTAGTCACTAATTTTGGGGGGGTTTTGTTTTTGCATGTCAGAAATGTATATTTCTAAATTTTGTGCAGTTATATTGGTTTACATGGTGTAAATAAACAAGTGAGATGGGAATATATTTGGTTTTTATTAAGTTGCCTAATAATTCTGTACAGTAATAGTTGCCTGCACAAACAGATATCCTCCTAAGATAGCCAAATCTTAAAAAAAACACACAAAAAAAACACTCCAACTTCCAAAAATATTAAGCTTTGATATTTATGAGTCTTTTGGGTTGATTGAGAACATAGATGTTGATAAATAATAAAAATAATCCTCTAAAATACAACTTGCCTAATAATTCTGCACACAGTGTATATCTATCTATCTAAAAATCAAAAAAGTTAAAGCAGCACAGAAAATAGCAAATTGGGTGCAAAGTCCCCCTGGTAAGTACCAAAGCTTATATAGAGATTCAAAAATGAAGGCAGCACACCGTTTAAAGTGAAAAAAATAGAAAAGCTTCTGTTTAATAGCCCATCATGGCGATGTTTCAGCTCACAATGAGGCTTGAGAAAGGCTCAGTGTGAGCCGAAACGTCACCATGATGGGCTATTAAACAGAAGCTCTTCAATTTTTTCACTTTAAATGGTGTGCTGCCTTCATTTTTGAATCTCGATCTATCATCCCATATCTATCTATCTATCCATCCAATATCTATCTATTATTTATTATCCATCTATCTATTATCTATATATTGTGAGGCAGTGACTCGTGTCACAGGTAGGGGTCTCTGTAGCCATAGGTGTGCATGGCAGTCACAGATTTCCGGTCCGGGCTTTCCATGTGGCTGGAGGCCACAGGTTCTGTGTTAAAATCCCTGTAGCAAGGGGTATGGGTGCGTCAGGTGTCGGGTGCAACATCAGTGTCAGTCTGATGTGTGATCTTGTGCAGAGCAGAACCCTGCAGAGCGCTGGCTGTGTGTGTGAAGCAGCACAGGCCAGCGGAGCCAGCAACTATGGCAGCTGAATAGCCTGGCACTCGCAGCGTACACAGCGATGCAAGTCGTCCATGGTAACTGGTCTCGGACGTGGACAGTCCTGTTCCCGGAGGTGAACCGGAGGTGGATGTCCTGTTCCCGAAAGAGTCGGATGTGGACAGTCCTGTGCTATGGAATTGTACCGGAGGTGGATGTCCTGTGCCCGAAAGAGGACTGGCATGTGTAACGATTGCAAACAGGTGGATATGGTGCATGGCTGCTATCCGGAGGATATCCCGGGCTGTGTATGGCTGTGTGAGTAGAGAGACTGTGGTACAGCGATGCAGGACACCCACGGGAACTAGTCAGAGGAGGACTGGCGTGTGTAGTGTCTGCAACATGTAAAGCTGTGTGTTTGGAGACTTTTATATGGCGTGCGGTCACCCCACGGATACTGGACAAGGAGAGGTCCAAAGTGTTTAGGGACTGCAATCTAAAGCCGTATGATGTGTAGTGCTATGAAACGGGCACTGACATGAGATGCAACTGTGTGTATTGAACTTTGATGACGTGTACTATAAAATGCTATGCACCTTTATGTGTGAAGTAACACATTAAAGAGACTTTTGTGTTTGAACTTTGTGGGTCACTGCCTCTTCACTGCGTATGGTGGGACCGCTGGATTACACTATCTATTACCTATCTATCATCTATCTATCTAGTTATCCATCATCTTTTTATTATTCTACCTTTGTATTTCATATCTAACTGCCGTGATTTTAACCAAAACCTTTGTTAAGCTGTTCAGGTCTTTCCCTCGCGGAATAACACACAGCACAATTTTATTCTCCATTCACTACTAAATACAATATAAACTTTCACTCTCACCCACAAAGCTTTCTGCAGCGCCCCAGAGTCCTGGTTGTTGCAGTAATGTCGCTCTGCCACTAAGGGGAGTGATGTTATGTCTGATTGCACTAAAGGAGTTCACCTGATCAGGTATCACAGTCACACATTACACTTCACACTCCGGCCACCAGGGGGAGCAAAGGGCTCTATGTATTAGGCCACTCCTCACACTCTGGTAAAACTGGAGGTTGGACAGGAAGTTCGAGAGAAGCAGCCTGGGAGAGTTCCAATGAGGACCTGTCAGGGGTGGGTTCCTGGCAGGGACCTAGCAGAAAGGACAGATTGTTACGGAGCCGCGCCTGCACTACCTTGCGGCGGCATCTTAAGGAAGGACATGAAGTGAAGTATATTATGGAGAAGTGAGAAACTAGATCACAGCAAAAAGGCGATAGAACCAGTAGGAGTCGTGCCTCGAGATCGGCAACATCCTACTGAGGCGCGTAGCCGGTGGCCGGAACGCCGAGGAAGTAACAGACTTCAAGCATTACTTCAAACAGCGGCAGGACAGTTGATTATAGGTTGGCTGTCTGACCAAAATCACCTAAGCAGACATAGGAGGCAATCGTGGGAGAGGGGCGTCGCTAGGCTCCCAGAATAACTCCAGGCCTTCCCGTCATACGGGTACGTCCTAGCCATATCATCTGGGGGACAGAGAGAGAGAGAAAGAACAAATACGACAGTTGTGAGGACTATCCTGTGGTGCTCAGCAGGGAAGGACTACAACACACAGGGGCTAGAAGGTAGGCACTGATTTCCACCTGCAAAATGGAACTCTGGATGTGCATTCGGACCGGCCAGGCTCAGCCAGCCCTGTTAGCAGTGGTCTGGATTGCGGATCCCGAAGCCTTCAGTAAAAAGGTAAAGAGACTGCAACCCTGCATCCTCGTTATTAACCGCGCCTCACATCATCACCACTTACACTACTGGGAAGCCCTGGGGAAGCACTTCACCTGTGGGAAGGTATTCCATCTAGCTGCCATAACATCACCCCAGTGGACCCCCAGGCAGCGTCGGTCACCCTGACCGAACACCACAGGTGGCGTCACGAACACTTGACAAACTTTCATCACCTTTCATTGGATGCCCCTTAGCAGGGTCACAGACCGGGTCTAGCCACCGTGACAACCCCAGGACCGAGACAGAGAGGACCTGTACCAAGTACCCCGCGGCCCTGCGTCTGGGGGCGCTCCATTTCCACAGTGCTGTACCACCCTACATCTCTTCTTTCACCATTGTCTATCACTTTCCCATCCTACAAGTGATCTAAGACTAACATCCTCTATAATAAAAACCTCCCACATCTGTCTCCAAGACTTCTCTCATGCTGCACCAGTTTTCTGGAATTCACTACCATGGATGATCCGATTAAGACCCAGCTCCCACATTTTTAAGCATGCTTTAAAAACACATCACCTTAGAGTGGCCTACTGTATCATCTAACTTTATTAATTTAACTCTTCCCTATTCCCCCTTTTAATTTTTCACCACATTCTGGTCCCTTCTGTTCAAATGTCTCCACATATTCCATGCACCCAATATCACTTGGTAACTGTACTTTGATATTGATCCTGCAGCTTTATTTGAAAACCTACTTATTATAAGGATGGCTAGACCATACATGACCAGCACTTTCTACCTATTATATCCGTCCATTTCCTTATAGATTGTAAGCTTGTGAGCAGGGCCCTCACTCCTCTGGTAACTGGTGAACTATGTGTTACTTTGTGATGCTTTTATTGTCTGTACAGGTCACCGCTTAACTGTAAAGTGCAGCAAAATATTTTGGCGCTATATAAAAATTATTATTTATTCTTTTGCACGGTGAGAGTCAGCCATAACCCAATTACCGAACTGATTACAACCTTGGCTGTGGTGTCGTAGGACCCAGGCTAGTGCACTTCAGAGGTATGAGATAGGCCTCCAATAAACCCAGATTTATCATCAGAAGAAACGAGTCTACTGAACTTCACCATGCTGTGACCACTGCCCAGCAGGACGGGGCTTGTTTGATGCCAGCTTGCAAACACCTAAAAGATATCAAGATCTATCATTAACTGTACATCTGGGAGTATAAGCCGCATGTTGTCCCCTTCTGATTGTGGAGAACTTCAACATCACCACAACATCCAATTTACCTAGAAATTTTAGCCATAAATGATCTTGCCGGCACCACTGCCACCACAACTCTAGCCTCTTGCCATACTGCCCTGGGAATTATTTCCGAACTTACTAGTATGACTTCTGAGAAGACACTCCTAAAATATGCTAAATCTGTCATTAGCGATAATAACTCTTCCATATGAACAAAACAGATCATTACTCCTGACATGGAGCGCCAGCATAACTGTAAACTGTGTACCCCAGCTGATGGACACCATCATCTCAGGAGGACTAGAAACCACTGAAGTCCTCACCCTAGCTACCTCATTTGTGGTCTCAATCCTCAGGGGTGGACATAGTATTGGTGCAGCCGCACAGGGGTCCAAGAGTTAATCGAGCCTGCTTTTAACTCAAAAACAGTATTGGACTGCAAAAAGCCCACATATGGTTCTTTCACAGGAGACCTTTTCTGTCTGTGTCCACCACTGCTCAGCCTAATAGAATGTGTGCCGTATTCAGCTGAGGGGACTTCTATAGTAGTGAGGCTTTTGAAGATGACTGTAAATTAGAATGAAGATAATGGAAAGCCATCGTCGGGAACGCATAAACTCAATAATCTTCCTGACTGGGCACAGCTGGCCTGGGACCGTTAGTAGTACCTGTGCTCCACATTCTAAGTGGTCTGTATGTGAGAGATGGATCCGTAGTTTGATGGAATCATGGCTGAATATGACATCTTCTACAGGAAGACCACTTGGTCCCAGGCTAGATGAAGGTGCTGGTTCACGCACTTGCAGGGGTGCATGGAAAGCTAACATTAACAGATATCCCTAGGCAGTGGCAGACACAGACTGAAAAGTGCCTGGTGTAGAACTGTACATGGGCCTCTTTAGGTGTCTGACAGAAGCTGTGTGCTACTTTGGAGGTGGTAGTTGACCGTTTATCTCTTGCGTACCTGTGCGGCTGCACAAGTTGCACCAATGTTAAGTCTGCCCTTGTCCCTAAGAATAAGGCTTCCTACTGGTATGAGCAGAATGATTTCAAAGCGTGTTAGTATTTCAACAGTTATGCATTTAAGAACTCTCTGCTTGGATAGCCTCTTTATCCAGTGGCACAGAATTTTTCAGAACAAAAAAATTTGAATGGTTTCCCAGTCCTGGAGCTAGAATAGGAAGGCAATGCCAGCTATGAGTTTCTGGGCTGCCAAAGATGAGCCTTTTGCTTGCAAGTGCATATAGTGCAGTGTTGCCCTATAACGCTGCTTAGGACAACCCATTATCTTACCATTAGCCACCTGCTCCGACCACTCATTGCATTCCTCACCACAGGCAATCTATGTGGCTCTAATTCATGGTGACAATATCTCAGAGAGGTTTTGGGCAAGGTTCATTCCTTGTCTGCTGCTGGTAGCAGATCTGAAATTGAAAATGAACGCATCAGTCATGATATTTTTAACCTCTGGTACCTGACGTTTGGCAAAAGCTATCCTACACCAGATGCTTGAGGAGCTTAAGGCTGGCAGTGATGAGAGGAATAGCCAGTTAATGCAGTGAACCTTACTGATGATATCGGTCAGGAAACTCAGCAGTTCGTTGCCCCACATCTTAGCTGATACAACTGTGGGAAAGAGTTCCATCAGGGTCAAGCTTCTGCACACACCTGTCTCCCGTCACACTTATGGCCAAGCCTTTACACACAAGTGTGTTTTGAGCAGGACACCAAAATCTGTGGAACCCGTGGTATTTGAAAATAACGAGAGATCTCTGTTGTCCACCTCTTGGAGAGACCGTGTTGCCAGGTCAGCCTTCAGCTATTTAGTCATACAAATCCTGTGTCTCAAAATTTTTTCACCCCTTGAGTTGGCAGGGATAAATGACTGGAAAAAGCCTGGCCGATCGGCAATAGTCAACATGTGAATTCCAACAAGCCCACCAAGGACTGTATTTGTGGTAGTGTTACCCTGAGCACATTGCAACAACCTTCCACCATATCTTTGACACGTATTAGCTTGTCCTGCCACAAACTAATGGGTATTTCTAAGGTCCTTCTTTCTCTGTCTATGGTTGATTGGTCAAGTGATATCTGAGACCAAATGTCTATATTATCAACCTGCCATTTTTTTTTGTTTTGCTTCCTCGGTCAGTTAAGCCTATAAATTGCAGATGTCACAAAATTATGATTTTTTTATATTATGCAGGTGAGGGGGCTGGGACAGGTGTGCTATTTAAACTCAATTTGTATAACAACTTATTGGCTGTCACTAACATGACTATGCCTGACACCTCCACATCCCAAGACCGAACATAGTCATAGCCACCGATGGCAGGTGTAGCAGGCAAAGATGTTGCTGTAACTACAGTCAGATTGTCCTGACCAGCTGGAGGTGAAGCCTCGGCAGCCATGTAACTGCTTCATCCTCCAGAAGTGGCTCAATGACCATGACCACACCTGTCATAGCATCTAAAGGTTAGGCTGTTTGAGTGGGATGATGTAAAGGAAGATGAGGTAGACCTCCATCGTGAAGAGCTGGACCTGGTCGTGCTCCAGGATACTCTGAAGTGGAGTCAGGACCGACATTTAGTCAAGTTCTAAGAAACGGAACAGGAAGAACTCTGCAGGCTACGAAGACTGTGACTACGATGTGCACTACGTGATGCATGTGAGGTCCCTTTCTGAGGATGAATATGGAAGTATTGGGGTGTTAGCTGGAGCTTGGATGGTCCCTTGAAGGGGTTTTGCTTGTCTGACACCAGTGTTATCTCTCAGGCATAATGCTATTTTGGCCACCAGCCTTTGATCCTAAATCCTTTAGTTTACAGAGTTTTGGCTTTGTGCAGCTTGAATAGACTCCCGGCTGCTGATGTTACTACATGCTGGAGCTCCATCACTGCACGTGTGTGTACTAGTGCTGAGGGGAGCGGGATCCCAGGGCAGTGAGGGGGAGGGCTCGGAGGGACTGGGATAGGCAAGCTATGTGTGGAGGATGATATGCGTGCAGTGTAAGCCGGCAGGTGCAGCAGCACTGCAGGGAGATGGAGGTGTTGTGTGGTGATGGCACTGTCCTGATACGCCCCGGAGCCCTCCTATGCCATGATGGACGTCTATTAAACCACCGTTGGTTCAGTCATGTCAAGAACGGAGGAGGGAGCAGCAGCTGATGCCTGGAGAGGCAGTCTGCTCCGACTCTCCACACTCTCTCCAGTAATAGCTGCAGTGGCCGGTCTGCGATAGTGACAGCTGTCTACCTACCACCGCTGAGGGGGGTCAGGAAAGAGACCTCCCTCATGCAAGGAGAGCGTTATTAGACATCTTGCTGGGTCATCTGACCTCGCTAACCACTGATGTTGTCCTACCACTGCTGAACCTTATAACCCATCTCTACCTAACCCAGAGGTGGACCTATCATTGGTGCAACGTGTGCAGCCACACAGGGGCCAAGAGCTAAGGGGACACTTCTATCTCCAAAGCAGATGGAATTGTGCATTATGATGAGATATTGGACTGCAAAGGAAAGGGCCCATATATTGGTATTGCACAGGGGCCCTCTTCTATCCATGTCCTCAGTCAGGAGCATCATGCCGACCCTCTTGCATTCTCCCTCTCGCACTTCTGTCACATCTTGTATATCTCTCGGAAATGAGGGATGAGGGGAAATCCTGCGCCGCTCGCTCCAATCCCTCTGCTGCCCCCTAGCGGCTGACTGGTGTCACCGGCCCCAGAGCATGCTGGGAGTGTTGAGTCATGGGGGCTGTCAGCTCCCGGCTGGGGGAGACGGTGTGAAGAAGACAAGGGTACAAGCGCTGACCTCCTCCCCTGTCACTTCTCTGCACTCAGAAATGATCCGGGGGAAGCTCAATGCAAGACTGAGGCTGGGATCTCATCCTAGGAGAGGTGAGCCGGGGAGCTGGGCATGTGTGTGTGTGCAGCCGGGGTCTTCCTCATCCTCCCTATAATATTCTTATTATAAGGCAGATTCAGCACCAGCAGGCTGGACAGTGCATACTGTGGTGTATGGTGCTACATCCTTCTGCATGCATGCTGCTGCACAAATCATGGACATCCTATCCGCATGTACACACCTCTGATTTACAGCGTACTCTAGTATGGGATTTCCCGTATAACCTCCACAATATATGTGTGTAATGTGTATAATATTTCCTCTCTGAAGAGACAATTTGCATATTTAATATTAACACAGTGTGTGTAATGTGTATAATATTGACATAATGTGGGCACTGTGCGTGTACGATGTTTGTATATAATTATGAATATTATTAATCCTTTTTTACACACATGTCTTCCATATGCACATGTAAACTATGTATGATCGAACCCCTCCTGCCTGGCAGCACCGTACATTCCCCCCTCCTTTCTCTCTCTATAATATATATATACTCACATATACACAATGTATGCACATCCTATACATTGCATCTATGTATCACAGAAGGATGCATAGTATCAGGGAAATGATTAAAGTTTGTGAATATCTCTTTGCTCTTATTTCTCTTCTTTTTCCTATCTCATATTTCTTTCTGTCTGTCTCTTCTCGTCTGCATGTGCATTATTTGGGTTGCCGGCTTTTCCCATTTTTCATTCTGGTGAGATCTAATAGTAGATTTCTAGGGAAATGTAAATATTTTATGTTCCCCTGGTTGCCTGCTTTTGCTTCTTGATAGTCACTAGTATAGCTATGGGTCCACATGGGGTGGAAGGCTTGCTTATCATGTCACATGCCAGCATAAGGTGCATACCAGCAGGATTATAGGCTGCAGGCTGGCTCAGTGGTTAAGACACTGTCGCTTTACAGCACTGGGGTCCTGGGTTCAAATCCCACCAAGGACAACATCTGCAAGGAGTTTGTATGTTCTCCTTGTGTTTGTATTGGTTTTCTCTGGTTTCCCCCCACACTCCAAAGACAGTATGATAGTGAATGGGGACAGTAATAATGGTGATTGTAATACATCGTTGAATTAATGACACTATTTATTTGAGTGAAATAAATATAATACATTTTCCTCATTTAGTATCCAAAGATTATGCCTAAATAAAGAGGATATACGCCGTTCTTTTGTTATACAGCAAATGCATGGCATGCTACTGGATATTGCTTTCTGACACTCACTGGTACCGCTATGGGTACACGTGTGATGCCAGGCCTAATCATCAAGTCACAAGGCACAATGGAGTACATGCCAACGGCATTGACTGTGCCCACATTGGGGATAGATATATTTTTTTATATTTTATATGCTTAGTACCCTGGTTGCCAGCTATTGCTGCCTGACACTGGGTACACATGATATGGCTGGCTTGCTTCATTGTAATAATACATGCCAGTATGGGGTACATACCCAGAGGATTTCCTTTATGAAGTACCCATAGATTATACTCACATAATAAGGATATTCATGCTGTTTCTTTTCTGTACTGTATTTATATGGCACTCTTGATTGCGTGCTATTGCTTTTTGACACTCCTAGGTAAAGCTATCGGTACACATGTGGTGGCGGACCTAGTCATAATGCCACATGTCAGCTGGGGGTGCATGCCAACCAGATCTGCCTCATGCAGTACATGTAAATTATGTTCGCATAATGAGGATTTTGTTTTTACTTTCTTATACTTCATATGTATGGTATACTGCTTGGATGCCATTGCTTCCTGACACTGATAAAGCTAAGGAACACTTGGGGGGTGGTTAGACTTACTCATAGTGTCACGGATCCCTACTCCGTGGTGTCACTTATTAGTCACGTGCCCGCTCTCACACGTGACTTGGGGTTGTGCCTGCAAGGGTTAATATATCTCTCCACTCTCAGTCCAGCATTCAACCTCTGTCCTATGCTGTACTGGGAGCATAAATCACACACCGATCCAGGCCACACACCCACTCATACGCGCTGCCACCACTCATCGAATAGACAGGCGATGAGTCCTGGAACTAATAATACTAATAAAAATATGTCTATCACTCATAAGGCTCACACACCTTTTGGCTATAGATTCCTTTAGAACATTCAAGGATCAACTTGTTAAAGTTTTATACTTTAATAGCAAAAAGTTCAATGCTTACAATAAGAAAAAGGTATAAAAATATGGTAATAAAAAGATATACAACTTATGCAAACAATGTCAAAATAAACAGGAGAAAACTTACAGAAATTATCTAACTGGTAGTTGCTTTCTGCTCCCTGAGGGAAGGAAGAAGGTAGATTGGATCACATCAGCTTCTCAGGCTGCCCCCATCATGTGAACACAATTCTCTGTCTGCAGCCAAAATTTATAACTTTGGTCTGAGGTCAGGTTTCTAGACCGGCCTCCCAGGTTAATATCATAATTGCGGTCTGTTTGATTGGGCACGGCCGCTCTACTAATGAATATGTATTATTTTCCTCTGGAGACACGTGTGAGATGGTTCCCAGGGATAGCTTCCCTCAGGCCGCAATTTAGCATCTCCCCTCCAAGACCTAGAAGGTGCCAAATGTTGCTTTTTTTTTCGTCCCTAGCTAGACCTCCTGGTGAGATCTGGAGACAGAATTTCTACTATTCCCAAGGAAGTACCTATTAACACCTAGGTGTGACTTGCCTTCAGGGCAGATGTTACATTATCACTAGTCACACATATAACCCTAGACATATGTCCCTACACATATACATATATAATATATATATATATATATATATATATATATATATATATATATATAATATATATATATATATATATATATATATATATATATATATATATATATATATATATATATATATATATATATATATATATATATATATATATATATATATATATACACATACATATTTCACCACACATAGTAATGTCACATGCCAGTAAGGGGTCACAACAAGGATGATTTTGCTCATGCAGTATCCAGATACTATACTCATTTATTGTACCTTGGTTTCCTGTTTTTACATTTTGATACTTACTGGTACAGCTATGGGTACACATGGGGTGGCTGGCTGGCTCAGGTCATCACATGCCAGTATGGGGTACAGACCAAGCAGTAGTCATGGATTGTGAGCATATAATGAGGATATACATTTATTGTTTCTTATATTGTATATCATGGTATCATGGTTGCCAGCTATTGATTTCTGATACCTCCGGGCACAGCTATGGGTACATGCAGTGGCATGGTGTATTGTCACATGCAAATATGGGTTACAGTATGCAGTACACGTGGCTAATACTCATGTGATGAGGATATATATTTTTATTTCTTATACTTTAGTTGTATGGTACCCTGGTTGTCTGCTTCTGACACCCAATAGAACAACTATGGGTACACATGGTGTAGCTCCAGAGGCGTAGCTAGGGTTTTGGTTCAGGGGGAGGGTGAAGCTTCTGAGAAGGCCCCTAACCAGGTAACCTTGATTACAACTCGGTGATGCACCCTAATAGTGGAGGAGAACCTCAGCAGATGACTACGCTGTTGCTGAAGATAATCTCTATATAAAGACTAATATGGATATTACCGCCATATGGTCAGTGGTAGATACCAGCCCTACAGAACATATAAGAGATCACTGCACAGTTACAGATAATGACTTACAGCTGACGTTCTTTCTGATGGAATCGTTCATTTTTCCCATCTTTTCCATCTGGCCCAGACCGACATTACAACTTCTTCCACCCAGGACTTGGCTGCAGAGATTACAACAAAGACACATTTCACTTCTCACATTCCAGCCCCATCACCATCTATTCCCAACCTGCACAAACTCCTCATCCTGCTGATACCCCAATACTGAGCCACTGCTGCCGTATGTGTCCCTATTACTTCACCTGCTGTGTGGTTCTCTGTGCCTTCTAAATTCTAAAGCACCCCTCTATAATATAGTAATGCCGGGCGCAAGTGCCCTAGAAAACAGTGCCCACATTGTGCCCCCTAGAAAGTAATAATGCCCTGTGTGCCCCTTTGATAGTCACAGTAACCTGAGTTCCCCTATAACAATAAGTGCCCACTTTACATTTAATAATGTCCCGAGTCTCCCCCTGTACAGCTCCCCTATACACAGCATGATGTTCTCTTATATATAGTATACTGCCCCCTCACGGTATAGTACCACCCAAACAGTATACTGGCCCCTTAGTAGCCCCCAAACTGTTTGATGGCTCCAACACTGTGTGATGGCCCCTTCACTGTAACCCCCACACTGTATGATGGCCCCCTAGATAGCCTCCATATAGTATAATGCACCCCCCAAAGGCAGACTCTGTAGTATAAGACCACACCCCATAGGCAGACCCTGTAATATAAGGCAGCAACCCCATAGGCAGACCTTGTAGTATAAGGCAGCACCCCTATAGGCAGACCTTGTAGTATAAGACAGCACCCCCATAGGCAGACCTTGTAGTATAAGACAGCACCCCCATAGGCAGACCTTGTAGTATAAGGCAGCACCCCTATAGGCAGATCCTGTAGTATAAGGCAGCACCCCCATAGGCAGACCCTGTAGTATAAGGCAGCACCCCCATAGGCAGACCCTGTAGTATAAGGCAGCACCCCTATAGGCAGACCCTGTAGTATAAGGCAGCACCCCATAAGCAGACCTTGTAGTATAAGGCAGCAACCCTATAGGCAGACTCTGTAGTATAAGGCAGCAGCCCGATAGACAGACCCTGTAGTATAAGGCAGCACCCCTATAGGCAGACCCTGTAGTATAAGGCAGCACCCCATAAGCAGACCTTGTAGTATAAGGCAGCACCCCTATCTATAGGCAGACCCTGTAGTATAAGGCAGCACCCTATAGACAGACCCTGTAGTATAAGGCAGTGCACCTATAGGCAGACCCCGTAGTAGAAGGCAGCACCCCCATAAGCAGACCCTGTAGTATAAGGCAGCACCCCTATAGGCAGACCCTGTAGTATAAGGCAGCGCACCTATAGGCAGACCCTGTAGTATAAGGCAGCGCACCTATAGGCAGACCCTGTAGTATAAGGCAGCACACCTATAGGCAGACCCTGTAGTATAAGGCAGCACTCCATAAAAAAAACAAATTCTCACCTCTCTTCCTCCTTGTTCCCGCAGTGCTCCGAGCTCCCGCTCATCTGCTGACAGCGGGCGCCGGGTAGTGACGTCATTGTGCCCGCTGTCAGTGTCGGCGTCGGTGACATCAGACCCTGACAGGGGGATGATGGGAGAAGGTTAGCGCTCCTTCTTCCATCAATGCGGTCAGCTGTATCAGCTAAATGCCGATGAAGCTGAAATTGCGATGACAGGTGAGCGGCTCACTGCTGGCGGCGGGCCCCCCCACCTTCTCATGGGCCCTATAGCGGCAGAGCAGGGAGATCGATTCTCCCTGCTCTGCTGCAGAATGTAACTGTGCAGCGCGCTGATACAGTTACAGTAGCGTATCTCCGGGTGGGCCCCCTCAGAGCACGGAGCCCTGGGCGACTGCCTCCTCTGCCCCACGGTAGCTACTCTACTGTGTAGCTCATAATGTCACATGTCAGTATGGGGTACACATCATGCGGTAACCGTGGATTATGTTAGCATAATGAGAATATTCATTTTTTTTTCAATACAGTATTCGTATGACACCCACTAGAACCGGTATGGGTACACATTTGGTGGCCCCGCTAGCTCATAATGTCACATCAGTATGGGGTACCCATGTTTTATTCTCAAATAATGAGAATATTATTATGTTTTCCTTACTGTATTTATATGGCACCATAGATGATGGATTTTTTGACCCCCACAAGTAAGGCTATGGGTACACATGGGGTGGTTGGCTAGCTCTTGAAGTAATATACCAGTATGGTATACATAACAATATTTGGCTCATGTTATAAGCACTTAATAAGGATATACATTTTTCTTGCATGAGACTATTTGTACAGCACCCTGGTTGCCCACTATTGCTTCCTAAAATACTAGTATGGCTATGAGGACACCTTGGGTGGCTACCTTACTTATTGACACTTTGGGTTACATATCTTAAGCACTCTCTATTATTGGGGAATAAATTAGTTTTTCCTCCTCTCCATTTGCAGTGTAGAGTGAGTTTTTCTTCTTTTTTAGTTTCTTTAATTTCCTATGATAATCTTAATATTCCAGTAGTTTTATAGTTTAATAGTATTTTTGGTCTCTGTAGGTTTACTGGGCGGATCCTCCAGTCATTATATTACTTGCATCTCAGTCAGAATAGAGAATTTTAACTCCTAAGTTTTGATCCCGGTATGTTGAGTTGAAAGTAATATAATTTTTTCAGAAATGATTTGTGACAGTGGTGAGAAACCTGTGGTTTGACCAGGTCTTCCAATATTCTTGGATATTGATGGCTCTTATGGCATGGCAAGAGTTTCAGTGTAATCCCAGCCATATTGCCAGAAATTCCATATCACTGGATTGGGGACTATAAGGTGGCGGCTACATAGTGACCACTGTGGCAACATACAGCTTGTGGGACTTTTTATGAGGCTCCTAGTGTCCGTGTTCAGTGCACTGTTCCAGGATGTCATCAAATCAACATAAATTGCTTTTTGCTCTATAGTATTTGTCATTTCTGATCTCTAACTTTGGAGAATGTTTCGAGAAATGGTTTCTGATGCAACCTGTCAGTAGACAGAAATACGGGACCATGTAAAAGTATCTGTTGCATTTGTACCATCATTTGCACAGCCTACCTCATGGGCACTGCTGTGTGACTACTATATGGTCACTGCAGTATGTTTGCCTCCATTTCATAATTAAAGGGAATCTGTCAGCAGGTTTTTGCTATGTAATCTGAGGGCAGCACGATGTACGGGATGAGACGCTGATTCCAGTGATATGTCACTTATTAGTCTGTGAGCTGTTTCAATACAAGGAGTGTTTTATCAGCAGGAGATTATCGCTGCCTGGACTAGTGCCCACATGAGTCCTGGTCCGACCACACCTCCAACACTAATTAGCAGCTTACTGTCAATACACAATGTACATGCTACATCTACATCTAAACACTTTGATTGTGTCACAACGGCTGCACCCGGTAAACTATATGATACATCGTTGGAATCAGGATCTGTTTCTCTACATTATGCTGCTCTCAGATGAAGTAGCAAAAACTTGGGGACAGATTCCCTTTAATTCTTTGTAATGGCATCAACCAATAGCTATGAATATTATTACTTTGCTGGCACTACTATTAAGCTTACAGTACTGGATGGGGGGGTGCAGTATGAAATACAGGCAAAGTGGCAAAACTATATGGTTCATGTTTGGAAATATACTACTGTGAGCATCGTCATTTGGGAGAAAAAATGAGTTTTCTAATATGGAAGACTCACTTTTATATATCGTTTTTTGGTAATTCTAAGTTAATAGAAGGGTCTTCATCTATTGGAGAGTGGATACAAGAAGCATCTGACACTTTGGAGGACCTGTCCTGTCCTGCATTACTCAGACAACCCATTGATAGGAATGGACACTGTCATTTTTAGCTTCTCCTCTGGGGGTGCTGCAGGGACATTACATATCTGCCTGTTTTCTCTCCAGGTCACTGATCACTGGAGTTCCCAATAGAGGGGTTCCTTGTGATAGGTTACTAGTTCTAGTTAGTTCTGAGAACTTTGAGACTTTTAAGAAGTTTTCTTCCTTGGACAAACCAACTTGTCAAAAGTTTTTTTTTTTTTTTACAAGTAGTGTTGTCCAAAGCAGAAAACCCCTTAAAAGACTCAAAGTTCTCACAACTAAAAAGCCAAAAAAAGCAAACTAGCGAGAATAGCTTTATTAAGCCTGCTAATTCTAAAAATCACTGGGGAGTGGGGACGCATTCCAATTACGTGTAAAAAATGTATATTTTTTAATCACATGTTTATAATGTATATGGTTAGGTGGGACCTGGCTGCTGGGACCCCCACTGATCTTGAGAATGAAGGGCATACATCACCGGTTGGGCGATGCGTCCCTTTCCCTGTTTCTCCCATGGACATCAGACCTGACACTGTAGGGAGCGGTAGGACAACTCGATCCAAGCTGTCACTAGGAGGGGTTTGGCTACTTGAGCATGACGGAGATACATCGCTGCTTGGGCGAAGAGTCATTTTAATGGTTCTTAATACGGACAGCAGACTCGGTTCTGTAGGAAATGGCTTCATCCAAATGAATGGGTTTGGCCACAGTTTCCCGCATAACTTGGTGGACGGGTACGCTATAGTGCAGGGAAAACATTAAGGGGACACAGCCAGCTCAGTTTCAGAATTGTTCTACAAGAACAGTGTATGGGCCCTTTGCAGTTCAACAGCTCATCATAATGCACAATTCCACTTGCTTTGGAGTTGGATGTGCATTTTACCTGAAATTAATATTAATCATGACGACAGTGATCATAATTAGTAGAAACAGATATTTTGGGTCCTTTAAAGGTAAATGAGTATATACTACCATAGCAAATGGCTGGCTACACTTTAGTTATCACAGTATAACTAGTCCATCGGGAAACCATCATCTGCTATTTTACTGCAAATAGTGTGCGGTTTGATGACCACTAGTGATGATCGAATGTGCTGGGATAAGATAAGGTGTTATCCGAGCATGCTTGGGTGCTAACCGAGTGTCTTCGGTGTGCTGGAAAAATATGTTTGAGTCCTCGCGGCTGCATGTCTCATGGCTGTTCGACAGCCCCAACACATGTAGGGATTGCCTGTATGTAAGGCATGTCTTGCACCTGTCAAATGGCCGCGAGAAGATATTATTCGAGTCCACTGAAAGACACTCTGTTAGCACCCGAGCATTCTCAGATAACACCTTATGTTCGCTCATCACTAATGACCACAGCTGCTGCAGAACCTCTTGTGAAACAATAATGTTATCCACCAGCTAAAGACCGTTGATGAAGATTATGATGATGACCATACCCCTGATAGGGTTCTACAGCAACTAGATGGATGTTTTTCTATTGAAGCTGCAGAAAGCTCCATCATTTCCCAGTTACAATCTAGAGAATTACCTAAATTACATTTCTAAGGGTCTCGTCAGCTCTTTCCTGACTCATTCTCCGGTTCCATAATGCAGAAAATATTTCTTCCTAATCAGGAACACTTATCTTCCAGCTTTGCAAGAAATCACGTGGAGGTTTAAATAACATGGGGTGAGATGTGACGAAGCGTAGACTCAGCATCGCTCACTTATGGGTGACACTCGCCGTTTGTCGAGGAGGGGGCGGATCGCGCCATAAAATATTTGCCTTGCAATTAAATAAAAGCATTCGTCTTTGGTAGCTTTTTACCCTCTCTTATAAATGCAATCGCAAAATCAAAAATGAATATGATAACCTGTCAGATACAATGTATGGTACGGGAAAGATATATATCTTGGTACCATGTATTCATGGAAAGAGAATAGATGAATGACTAGATGATATTATATTCAAGGAGAACGGATCTTTTTTGGGATAACACTCTTTAATGGGGTTACCTAGGACTATTTTTTTCTACTATGGACCTCCCTGTCTGCAGGTTGTGCCCAGGCATAGAGTGGTCACAGACTGCTCGTGTCAGCGATTCAGTGGCTTCCACTGATGTCACGTCAATAGAGCAACAATTTCTCTTCCGCTCCGTTCAGTTGATGGGGCGTGATTGCCGATGTCATACTGATTGACAGCCAGCTCCCCGCTGGCTAACTGCAGGGAGTCAGCTGTCAATCAGCATAACGTCCGCAGTCACGCCCTGTCAACAGGAAGAAGAAGAGCTGCGCTGTTGATGTGGAGCAGCTGAATCGCTGGCAAGAGCGGTCAGTGACCGTTCTGAGCTAGCACCGGATAGAACAGGCAGGCTGTTACCTCTGTAAGCAACTACCGGTCTGTTAGTTTTTAGGCCCAAGAACAACCCCTTTTTAATGTATCGCTTAAAGGAAACATCTAGTTTGGTTGACCATCTGCCACATAACGGGGAGTAATATGCACCACAGAAATGCGCCATTTCTAAATGGAAACTTTTAGTAGCTTTAAGGACACCAAATTAATCACTTTTCTGGGTAAGTTGGTAAAATATAAATTCAAACTTACGTTCCTGGCCACAACTATGAATTATTCATAATTGAGAAAATCTATTTTTTTTTTTTTAAATCCTTATGCAAATGAGGCTGCAAGTGCATAGAAGGCGGAGCATCAATTCCCACCTAGGTCCACTACTATGAGCTTGATTGATGTCTCTTTCACCCCACTTCTTGCCTGTGTGGCACATACATAACCTCAATTAAGACCCCGAGAGTCACGCTAGGAAATATTCATCAAGAATTGTCTCACCCTTAGTTCATTTACATAAAGATTCTAAGTGGATTATTTTCTAGATGGAAAAGTTGTTTGCGACCAGAAAAGGTATGTCTGGTCTTGCTGGCACTGTAATTAGCTCGGTGGCTGTAAATCTCCTTACAGGTTCCCTTTAAAGAGTCTTCCCTGCTGCGACCGTTCTAGAAAACGGTGCATAAATTGGGTGTGTGCAAATGTTGCAGCATTTTTTTTTTTCTATGGGTGTATGTGCAGGACAGTCATGAACTGATATATGGAAGAAAAGCGTAGCTAGATATGCACTTTTCTTGGTACATATACCATTTTATGCAATTTGGTGCAAAGAGACAATGGGTAAAATCCACAGTAAAGTGTAATTCCCAAGACACTACTGATAAATGTGTCCTAGAGAATGCAGAGAGTAACAATACATATGTATGGAGCTCAGAGAGGAAATTAGGACTTCAGAGCAGAGCGCCTCTCCAAGGAATGTATTATGCGCTCTGGCAGACACAGCCCCTGTACAAGAACAGTAGAAGATCCATTTGCAGTCAAAAATTTGACCATGATGCACAATTCCACCTGCTTTGGAGCTGGATGTGGCCCTCTTACCTCTTGGCCATCTTGCGCTCGCACAGGTTGCACCACTGATATGTCCGCCCCTGATTTTGCTCTATAAGCTGCTGCAGAACACATTGATTTCAATGGCCACAATGTCATCCTTGCACAGGGGAACCTACCTATTTAAAGGGAGTCAGCACAAAATGACGTTTCAAACCAATCACAAGGGCTCGGTGCACCCTTGGTGTGGCCAAACAATTCAGATCACATTCCCACCTACTGACTTCTATCTACAGTATATATGTCTGCCCTTTTGACTCCTGGAAAGCCAGAACTGTTAATCAAGGAAGAGGAGTAGGATGGAAAAGAAATAGGTGGGAAGGGCACACTGAACTGTTGGCCACGCCAGAGGTCCACGGAGGGCCTGTGCTTGGTCTGAAGTCATTTTGTGGTGACAGACTCCATTTAAATGAGATTGCTTGGCAAAACACCCAAAAGAAATCCGTGGAGACCAAATTGATTGCAGCAGAAAGTTTGCGGATTGCTATTGGGAATCCTGTATGGATTTCTAGTTGATAAACATATAATAAGAAGAAGAAGAATAACATATATCCCGAGTGACTATTTGGGTGCCCATAGACTATGAGCTTTTTAGAGTTAGAGGGGTTGTCCACTATTCGGACAGTCCTTTCCTAATTACTATATTCCCCCATGTAAAATAATAACAGCCTGTGCTCCTCTCCGAGCGTTGGCGGTGTCAGGGCTCCCTACTGGGCCGCTTCATTGTCACTTCCTTCAGACGAGACCGACATCGGGATTAAGTGCTACTACTCCCTCAACTACTCTTTCCTTCCCTTCCTCTGGTCCATGTTGAGGGTGATACACACCATGTCACCAAACAGCACAGTATCTGTAGCCCTATATACAGGCCACTCACCGATTCCAAGATGGTAGACACCTGTGATGCTAGTTAGTGGACACACCTTGATATAACATGTCCCTTTGGTCACATTATTTTCAGGAGTACCATCATTTCTGTCCAGGACGACTTCATGAGTTTTATTTATTTTTTTATTCTGTGGAAGCATGGTTAAAAAGCAATGTCTGACTTTCATTTGTTCATTTTCATAGATTTTTTTTTGTATTTATTATTACTTGTGTCAGATTCAAGTTATTTCTGTGACCATTGTGGGTTTTTCTGTCATTAAACGAGGGGTGCCAACGATTTTGACCACGTGTGTATACACTGTGTAAACAACCTAAAACAATACAGAATATTAGAATTTACCGTGACTTAGTATGAAAAAACGTGGCCATGAACTTTAAACTTTGCTGTGACTTCTAATATCATGAATATCTATTGTAATGGTATTAGAACAAAATCTGTGCAGTCTGTGAGAATGAAAACAAACGCAGGAGGAGAACTTGTACAGATCAGAGCAGCCCCTTCATAGTAGCAAGACCAAAACTACCCTCCAGATCTCTCAAAGGAAAAAAAAAGCATTGTAAAACAATATATATATATATATACACACCGTATATACTTGAGTATAAGCTGACCCGAGTATAAGCCGACCCCCCTAATTTTGCCACAAAAAACTGGGAAAACTTATTGACTCGAGTATAAGCCTAGGGTGGAAATGCAGCATTTACCGGTGAATTTCAAAAATAAAAATAGATTATTATTTCCCCATAGCTGTGCCATATAGTGCTCTGCGCCGTTCATTTTGCCCCATATCTGTGCCCCATACTGTGCTCTGCACCGTTCATTTTGTCCCATAGCTGTGCCCCATATAGTGCTCTGCACCGTTCATTGTGCCCCATATACAGTGCTCTGCACCGTTCATTGTGCCCCAGAGCTGTGCCCATATACGGTGCTCTGCACCGTTCATTGTGCCCCAGAGCTGTGCCCATATACGGTGCTCTGCACCTTTCATTGTGCCCCATAGCTGTGCCATATACAGTGCTCTGCACCTTTCATTGTGCCCCATAGATGCTCCACATAAATCTCTGCCGCCGCTGCTGCAATAAAAAAAAAAAAAACACATACTCACCTCCCTTGATTGCAGCTCCCGGCGTCTCGTTCCGGCGCCTCCATCTTCCCGGCGTCTCTGCTCTGACTGATCAGGCAGAGGGCACCGCGCACACTATATGCGTCATCGCGCCCTCTGCCTGAACAGTCAGAGCGCAGACGCCGGGAAGATGGAGGCGCCGGCCGGGAAGATGGAGCGACGCTCGGCGGCTGGAACGCGGACAGGTGAATATGCTATACTTATCTAGTCCTGGCGATCCTCGCGCTGTCCCTCTGCCTGGTCTTCGGTGCCGCAGCTTCTTTCTCTATCAGCGGTCACCGGCACCGCTGATTAGAGGAATGAATAGGCGGCTCCACCCCTATGGGAGGTGGAGCCGCCTATTCATTTTTTTAATGAGCGGTCCCACGTGACTGCTGAAGAGGGGAAGACACTGCAGCACAGAAGCCCGTGAGACGGCAGGGACAGCGCGAGGATCGCTGGGACTAGGTAAGTATGCCTCAGCGCCCTCTCCCCCTCACCCGCCGACCCTGCCACCCACCTTGACTCGAGTATAAGCTGAGAGGGGCACTTTCAGCCCATAAATTTGGGCTGAAAATCTCGGCTTATACTCGAGTATATACGGTAATTGGGTTTTTCTGTCTGTCTGTCTGTCCTGGAAATCCCGCGTCTCTGATTGGTCGAGGCCGCCAGGCCTCAACCAATCAGCGACGGGCACAGCATGGCGACGATGTCATAAAGGTTGCCTCGACCAATCAGCGACGGGCACAGTCTGCCGCGAATTCGCCTCGACCAATAAGCGACGGGCACAGTCTGCCACGAATTCTGGAATCATCATTGTCCATATACTACGGGGACATGCATATTCTAGAACAGGGGTCCCCAACTCCAGTCCTCAAGGCCCACCAACATGTCATGTTTTCAGGATTTCCTTAGTCTTTCCCAGGTAATAATTGCATCACCTGTGCAATGCAAAGGAAATCCTGAAAACATGACCTGTTGGTGGGCCTTGAGGACTGGAGTTGGGGACCTCTATTCTAGAATACCCGATGCGTTAGAATCGGGCCACAATCTAGTGGCCAATAAGTGTCATCAGATGACGGACTCACCCAGGACGAATATGTCCGGCATGAGAAACTATTTTTCATAGTGCTTACTTCTTGTCGGACCTCCAATCACCTGGTCATTTTTATCCCAAATCACATTTTTTGTTCTTTTTTTTTTACCCCTAAAGTTCTAATGGTGAAAGCAAAATCACCAATATGGAATATATTGTCATTTCTATTCATCCCACATAATATTTTACTTGCCGTTCTTGTCACAGTCAGATATTCTTGGAAACGTCTGTAGAAATGAATACAAATCTGATGAGGTTTCTGTCAGTCAAATCCAAGCGTGTTTAGGTCCTCGCAGCTCCTGGTCTTCTGGGAATAAACAAAATGATAAGAATCTACTCGTATCCAATATTCGCAAAAATCCCCCAAATGTATTGGAATTATTGCTGTTCATTGCCTGCATATTACACTCTTAAAGGGCTAGTGATTGAGATGCATTTGTCATTTTTTTGGCCCATTACTTGGATATGTGGTGGGTACTTTTGTTTTCGAGTTATGTTTTCCTTTTAGATGGATCATCTAAAGTTATATTATGAATGATGTGGGTCCTATTGTCTTGCAAGCATGGTTCTTCTCGCGGTTGCGGTTCTCGTTACGACACTTTAACTGAATATTAAACATCATCCAGGTATCCCTAAAGAGCAGCATTTGGCCACTACCGGTATTGGTGTTGCATCTTGGGCAGGGCTGCATGACCGCTTTGGTTGCTCCACAATATAGTCATGCAACTAGAAGAAAGGGCCCCATCATTTGTGTAATTTCATGCTCCCTTGGTTCTACCAAAGTTGCTGCTGTCACGTCCAGTTAACTTTAAAGGAAGACTTGTTACTTATTTTTGAAGTACTGAGGATTAGCGCATTGAATGACAATAAGGCGAATTCTTATGTTGATCTGCTGCAGACCAGGATCAGAAATCTCAGTGTAAAGCCCCCCGACACACATTAGACGGCCCAGTAAACTATCTCAACCATCGCTCCCATACATACAAGCGTTCGATCTGTCAAAGGCTCCGGTGTCCATTGTGAGAGCTGCTGTCAGACATCTCTGGTGGCATCTTATTTCCAGGAGAACAAACTGATCGTCATTCTGAAATCAGCCCTTACACTGTCAGCTGAACCAATATCGGAGGAATCTTCTGTCATGCTGAATGCCTGTGGGGCCTAAACGTTCTACCACAGTCTGCAATGACTTGTCTTTTATCGAGCACATCAATGGGAGACAAGTCCGTAGATGCTGGTCATCATTGGTTGGTAATTGGCAAAGGGAGCTGCCAGCAGCAGATCTTTATGATTTGACTGAGTGCATTCAGCACAGCAGAACATTCCTCAGACAACTATTAATAACCTCAGTGATAGAAGCCATGTCTATAAATTTGGGGGATTTATTCACATGGTGCTTCTACTCCATACTGAAGAAATCAAGGTGTTTTGAAAATTTTGTTTCCATTTTTTCATCATTTGCAGTTCAGTAACATGCCTATCCATCATGTGATTTCCATAACCGCTATATATCTAATTTAGGGTCCCCCTCCCAACCTCCTCTAAATACATACAGACCAGTGATTTTGGATTAATTTGACCAAAACATCCTTTATTATAAACATAAAGTAAAGAACATATTTAAGGTAAGGAGGTTCTTGGAGTTCCAGAAGCCTGGTGGTACCCAAAATGTAAACCTTCCAGCATTACTTCAGCTGCGACCACAGACTCAAAGCATCTAGATCGCTGGAAAACTACTGCCATACCACCGACTACCAGGAACCTCACCCAGAGTCCCAAAACTGCTCCAGACCATTACCAAATTCTACACACAATCCAAAGGCACCATCTACCTGATGGAAAATCCACTTATAACAATTTTTCGACCAACTCCAAGAAGCCCCTACCAACTGCCAAAGCCGTAATGACCATGAAATGATAATAAATCTCCCCTTGTACCACCCCAAAAACATAATACCTCAAAGATTACACGGCAGGTGGACAGGACCTTTTTCCAGTGTTAATTCGGCAAGGTCTGGATTTCCATCCTCCCTTTAATTAAAGGCCCTTCCCTATTCCCTGCCCTTGAACTATTAAACTTATAACCTCCAACTCTCCATAAAATAAATGATTAATCATATAGCTACCGCAAGTGTTTTTTTTTCATATGTGAAAAAATTGCCGGATCAGATTGAAAAATGGACAGCGCACGGATTGCACACGGACGCCATCCAAATGTTCATTGGCCCTTAGACCTGCATTGAGGAGTTTGATCCATGCAAACAATAATATTTATGTTTTTTTGGGGGAGGGAGTAGACACTATAAAAAAAATAAAACACAAACAGGTAAACCGCCCCAAACAGGTAAACCACCCCAAACAGGTAAACCAACTCCAAATAGAACACAGATGTAAAATACGGACGGAAGTTTGTGAGAAGCACCTGTACCAAAAAACATGCTTGTAATGGACAGAAATCGGACATATAAATATGTTTTAACGATACGTCTGCTTATTGTGTTGACGAGTGGAGTAATGGTGGATCACTATGCGCTTTAGTACAGGAGCAAATCACTATGTCCTCACTTATGTGTATGAGCATTATGCCTTCCAAAGACGTCCTTTCTGGGATATGGAAGCAGGAACAATGCTCCATGTAAATGCTTGTGTTTGTTGTTTTGCAGCCCGTCTCTACCATTTCTCCATTGCTGGCAGTTTAGACTGCCTCAGTGATTTACCACTGAGAGGGAGATTGCTTAGCAGCTATTGAAGATGCCTAAAAAGTCACAAATTCATTGTTATTCTGTCCGTCACAATATATCTGTATTCTGCATTTAGCAGATATTAAAGAAAGTATGGGTCCTGATTCCGCTCCATGACTATAGTATTCGACAGTCAGTGCTATAGAAAGACACGTCTCCAATGTGTCCACCGCACGGGTATGCTGCCTGCCATTACTAAGGGAGCTCGTTATTAACGAGTAGTGACCAGATTAGAAAGGAGAAAGAGTATAAAGAAAGAAAAACTAGTTATTACATTCACATCTACTACAGTTGCCGTTTGGGTAATGGGTCAGCTCCATGTTATGTCCATCATCCTTCAACTTGTGGACAACCTGAGGAAGCTCTTCACAAGCCATCAGTAAGTTTGATGGAACATAGAGCAGCACCTTTAGGAAATGAGGGTGCAAAGCCTCCCTGGTAAGTACCAAACCATCCAAATAAAAAGAAAAACTGGAGGACGAACACAAAAAGAGTGTCCAAAAATTGATTATTTATAAGGCCAAGGTGGCAATGTATACGTCCATGGACATGTGTGAGGTGGCCAGGGTCGTAGTCATGGCGAGGGGTTGCTGCTTCACCACACCCTGGCACCCCGCAAATAAAATACAAAGTCCCCACTGCTGTGGGATATGTGTGCTGTGTAATTCACTCTCTTTTGGGTTATTATTCTCCTCAGCTGCAGAGTTGCAGTTTCAGATGACATCACGCAGTGAGTGACAGAGTCCAAGTTCCTTTTTAACAAAATAACTTTACTTAACACATTCAGTCCAGTGACAGGCATTGCACAGTGATCCTCAACGCTCTCATTTCCTTTCCTCTGTGCTGTCCCTTGCTTTCCTCTCATTCTTTATTTCCGTACCGTATCCTCCGGTAGGCCCTGGATCACTGGACTTCTCTTGCACTATTTATCTCAGCAACCTCACTTCACCTAGTCTCACACTGACTGACTGAAACCAGGAAGTGCCTCAACTGTCACTACTCTGGCCCCGCCCAGTGTATCAACTGTCACTACTGTGGCCCCGCCCAGTGTCTCAACTGTCACTACTCTGGCCCCGCCCAGTGTCTCAACTGTCACTACTGTGGCCCCGCCCAGTGTCTCAACTGTCACTACTCTGGTCCCCCGCCCAGTGTCTCAACTGTCACTACTCTGGCCCCGCCCAGTGTCTCAACTGTCACTACTCTGGTCCCCCGCCGTGTGTCTCAACTGTCACTACTCTGGCCCCCCGCCCAGTGTCTCAACTGTCACTACTCTGGCCCCGCCCAGTGTATCAACTGTCACTACTGTGGCCCTGCCCAGTGTCTCAACTGTCACTACTCTGGTCCCCCGCCCAGTGTCTCAACTGTCACTACTCTGGCCCCGCCCAGTGTCTCAACTGTCACTACTCTGGCCCCGCCCAGTGTATCAACTGTCACTACTCTGGCCCCGCCCAGTGTCTCAACTGTCACTACTCTGGTCCCCCGCCCAGTGTCTCAACTGTCACTACTCTGGCCCCGCCCAGTGTCTCAACTGTCACTACTCTGGCCCCGCCCAGTGTATCAACTGTCACTACTGTGGCCCTGCCCAGTGTCTCAACTTTCACTACTCTGGTCCCCCGCCCAGTGTCTCAACTGTCACTACTCTGGCCCCGCCCAGTGTCTCAACTGTCACTACTCTGGCCCCGCCCAGTGTATCAACTGTCACTACTCTGGCCCCGCCCAGTGTCTCAACTGTCACTACTGTGGCCCCGCCCAGTGTCTCAACTGTCACTACTCTGGTCCCCCGCCCAGTGTCTCAACTGTCACTACTCTGGCCCCCCGCCCAGTGTCTCAACTGTCACTACTCTGGCCCCACCCAGTGTCTCAACTGTCACTACTCTGGTCCCCCGCCCAGTGTCTCAACTGTCACTACTCTGGCCCCCAGCCGTGTGTCTCAACTTTCACTACTCTGGCCCCCCGCCCAGTGTCTCAACTGTCACTACTCTGGCCCCCCGCCCAGTGTCTCAACTGTCACTACTCTGGCCCCCCGCCCAGTGTCTCAACTGTCACTACTCTGGCCCCACCCAGTGTCTCAACTGTCACTACTCTGGTTCCCCCGCCCAGTGTCTCAACTGTCACTACTCTGGTCCCCCGCCCAGTGTCTCAACTGTCACTACTCTGGCCCCCCGCCCAGTGTCTCAACTGTCACTACTCTGGCCCCCCGCCCAGTGTCTCAACTGTCACTACTCTGGCCCCCCGCCCAGTGTCTCAACTGTCACTACTCTGGCCCCACCCAGTGTCTCAACTGTCACTACTCTGGTTCCCCCGCCCAGTGTCTCAACTGTCACTACTCTGGCCCCTCCTACTCAGCAATCGCCTTACTTCTTATCCTAACCTTATCTTATCTCCTAATCTATAGTGCCCCCCACTGTTCTAAACCCTATATTACCCCTTTACCATTACTAAACCTTACTCTAATACTGTATCTCCCTATCTCTATCCCTAGCTCACAAAGATACACAACTTACACGGTACACAAGCATCATAACATTATTTAGCATATTACTACACAATAAAACAATACCGCATAACACATCATTTTACACATAAAACATATCCGCTTTACTAAGAAGAAACGTGAAGGGATACAGGGCATAACTCAGCCCCCCAGCACACCCCTTACACATGTATTGATCAAAAACTCTATTTTACATCTCATAATTAATCCACTGCTCAGGTTAAACCCAGTAAGGGAAGGAAAAGTCTCAGGTGTACAGATCCTGGTTACATTCAATCAGAAAGAGTACACCATTTTGGAAAAGGGAAAGCTGCACAATTTGCCAGCAATGGGACAGGTCAATGTGTTAGAGGCTCAAATCACCATTTTTGGAAAAGAAAAGAACGCCCATAAAGCTAGCAATGATAATAGAAAAAAAAGGTGATAGCTACAGAAGCCCCATAATGAAACCAGACGCTCCCTATAGCTTTCATGAGCGTAGATAGATAATAGATAGATGATAGATTATAGATAGAAGATAGATAATAGAGAAATAGATAATAGATAGACAATAGATAGACGATACATAGGTAGATAAATAGATATATAATAGAGATAGATAGATAAATAGATAGATAGTGTGAGGCAGTGACTCGTGTCACAGGTAGGGGTCGCTGTGTGCTCTCCCCAGGTTGTGCATGGAGACAGATGAAGTCCATAAGTGTGCATGGCAGTCACGGATCTCTGGTCCAGGTTTTCCATGTGGCTGAAAGCCACAGGTTTGTTTGTTAAAAACCCTGCAGTAAGGGTTATGGGTGTGTCAGGTGCAACATCAGTGTTAGTCTGGAGTGTGCTGTTGTGCAGAGCAGGGGCCTGCAGAGCGCTGGTTGTGTCTGTGATCCTTTTTATGGGTGGCTCATATATATATATATATATATATATATATATATATATATATATATATATATATATATATATATATATATATATATATATATATATATATATATATATATATATATATACATACATATGTACATATATACATATATACATATATACATACATATATATATATATATATATATATATATATATATATATATATATATATATATATATATATATATATATTCTGGTCTGGAGGGAAAGCGAGACAGAGCGTGCCAGACAGCAGACTGGAGCAATCTGAGGCAGAAAGACGTGTGAAAGGCCATGCAGTCAGAGGTGCTGCAGCTCCTGGATGGTGATATACAGGAGGAAAGAACCTCGTTTAGTGAGCGTGCAGGAGAGCAAAGCACAGGAGAGTGACATTTGGGGAGGACAGCTGCGACTGGGCTACCTCCCTGGCAGAGCGCAGACACCGGTAGCCTGAAGACAGTTTTTGTGTCAGACTCTAAGAGGCACAGTAGAAACCGGCAGGACAGCTGGATTACACATCACCTGTCTGCCCTAATATCCAGGAGACACAGTGGCGGATAGAACCCGGGTCATGATAGAGACCCTATAAAAAGGCTCAAGCCATCTGTCATACGGGTTTGTGTCCTACGTGTATGGAGGACAGAGAGAACTGTGAGGACCTTGCTAGAAGCCATAGGCAGTAAGGGACTACAATACCACCGCGCTATGAGGAAGGCTTTCATCTCCACCTGGTAAAGGGTAATCTCAATTAGTTTCCAAGCCAGCTGAACCCTGCGATCTGGTGCCCTGGACTGTGGATACCTGAAGTCTCCAGTAAACCAGGTAAAGAGACTGCAAACCTGTGTCCTCCATTCTTTACTGCACCCCTCACCATCTTCATCTACACACCGGGAGCCCTGGGGACCCACTTCACCTGTGGGAAGTTATACCATCTAGCTGCCATAACATCACCCCAGTGGACCCCTTTAAGCAGCATCGGTGACGTCACAAATACGAACTTTATTCAAAACCCCTTTAAGGACATTCCCTTTAACATGGCCGCCCAGGGCGACGGACTGGGTCGCCGCCACGTGACATCCCCCTTTAAGTACCGGACTACCCCACGGCCCTGGCGGGTGACTCACAAGTCATCCATGGTAACTGGTCTTGGATGTGGACTGTCCTGGGTCCGGAGGTGTACTGGAGATGGATGTCCTGTGTCTGAAAGAGGACTGGCATGTGCAATGATTGTAAATGCGGCTCCCGCCTGGGCCCTGGGGTAGTCCGGTACTTAAAGGGGGATGTCACGTGGCGGCGACTCGGTACCGGGCCAGTCCATTCTTAAATTGGATGTGTCACGGCTGCAGTGACCAGGTCCAGGACCATGGGCGTCCAATTAAAGGGGGATGGATGAAGATAATGAAAGATGGGAATAAAGCTTATGGTGAAAAGGGGAATTGTTCGTGACGCCATCTGTGGTATTCGGCCAGGGATAGCCGACGTTGCTTAAAGGGACCGCTGGAGCCGATGGTAATGCAGCTAAGATGGTTCTGCTCCCCACAGGTGGAACGTGACTCCAGGGCAGCCTAACTTATGTAGAGAAGTTCTGTTGGTCGTGGTGGTGGTGCAAGGCAGGCGTCGCAGGAAAGAATTGCAATGGACACAGCCAGATGAAATATTCACGTATTGCTTACAGTCAGATGTTATTCCCCAGCTGGGGTGCTGTGTCCTCCAGGTGAGCGGTCCAGGAAACTCTCCAGCAAATTGGGGCAGCTGTCCAGAACCCCCTTTTTAATCAGCCTCTCCAGGCCGTCTTTCTATGCTGTTTCAACTCCTCCTGCCCAGCATCTCACCCACAATGTCCTAAGCCAGCAACCACGAACCTGGTCCGGCGATGTCATCTGAGTCCCCTGGGTTCTTTCTCGCTGCCTTTTTAGCCTGTTATGGGTGGATGTGGCTGTGACTTACAGACGCCACAGCCTCCGGGTTTCTAGTTGAGACTTGTAGTTCTTCCACTAGATCAGGGGCCGGTTTCCCTTTCTGCGACCTGGTCCCTCCACCTGACACTGGTCAGCCTGGATGCGGGCCCCACAGGTGGCTTCTGCACTTCCCATGGCCCCAAGACCCTTTCCTTCTTCTGGGAGCTTCCTTCCTTTCTCCCTGTCAGGAGCTGCAGACCCACGCATCTGCTCAGCTCCTCTTCAACTCTTTTACTCCTCCCTCCTGTCTTCCCTGACAACTCCTCACTCTCCACCCACACCTTCTACCTAATCACTCCCTGGCCTGGGGAGGTCTGGTGTTGGGTGCAACTGTTAGTGTTCTGTACAGTGTCCCCTCCTTACCAGAGTTGGAGTACCACACCTCTGGATGAGATGCAGTACCTCTGTGGTGACTGGACCTTCAGTGGTGCCACACAAACAGGTGGATATGGTGCCTGGCTGCTATCCAGAGAATATCCAGGGTTGTGCGAGTAAAGAGTGTGATACAGTGGTGCAGGACACCCATGGGAACTGGTCAGAGGAGGACTGGCATGTGTAGTGTCTGCAAAATGTGAAGCTGTGTTTGGAGACTAATATGGTGTGCGGTCGCCCCATGGATACTGGACAAGGAGAGGTTCAGCGTATGATGTGTAGTGCTATGAAACGGGCACTGAGACGAGATGCAACTGTGTGTATTGAACTTTGATGACGTGTACTATAAAATGCTATGGACCTTTATGTGGGAAGTAACACATTAAAGAGACTTGTGTTTGAACTTTGTGGGTCACTGCCTCTTCACTGCGTACGGTGCTACCGCAGCATTACAGATGGTGGAAAGAATGCAGGCAGTGTGAACTGAGGCATACCCCAAAGTGTGCTGCATAGCTTTGTGCAAATTTGCTGGAAAAATTTTTTTCAAGACAGCTTGCTGTGGCTCAGTGGGGCCACAAAGATTGAAGGCTTCTGGCAGTAACTTAGTGGGGTTGTTAAGATTTACTGTAGATCGGCGGGTCAATGAAGTCTGTGCAGCAAGAGGAGCTGCAGTTCTAGCAGCAGCAACAGGCGCTGCAGTTGCAGCGGAAGCAGCAGAGAATTTGCTTATGTTGGGCATAGAACCCGAAAATGTTGAGATACCTGTCATAGTGGTTGCCAAATTAGGGTCAGAGTGTAAGCCCAATAGGCTCCCCTAGAGGTATTGGCAGGAGAGACTGAAAATGTTGTTTTGGGCGGGGATGTCATAGGGTCGTACGGATGCCTTGTCTTGCGCCCATACGGGGTAACAAGTGTTCAACCCCACAGGTATGAACGGGGGGGAGGATATGCGAGGCAGTGACTTGTGTCATAGGTAGGGGGTCGCCGTGTGTTCTCCCTAGGTTGTGCATGGAGGCGGATGAAGTCCATAAGTGTGCATGACAGTCACAGATTTCTGGTCCAGGTTTTCCATGTGGCTGAAAGCCACAGGTTTGTTTGTTAAAAACCATGCAGTAAGGGGTATGGGTGTGTCAGGTGTTATGACCTGGTGGTTAGGAGCACCCGGAATGACCTGATAGTTAAACCTCATACAGGACGAGCTCTGGGATGTGGGAGCTCTGCTGACCGCAAGCCCAAATCCTATCACACACACTAGAAATAGCCGTGGAGCGCTCCTGACCAGACCTAGGCGCCTCGTCACAGCCTAAGAACTATCTAGCCCTAGAGATAGAAAATAAAGCCTACCTTGCCTTAGAGAAATTCCCCAAAAGTAAAGGAAGCCCCCCACATATATTGACTGTGAGTAAAGATGAAAGTCACAAACGCAGAAATGAAACAGGTTTCAGCAAAGGAAGGCCAGACTTACTAAATAGACAGAGGATAGGAAAGGTAACTTTGCGATCAGCACAAAAACCTACAAAAGACCACGCAGAGTGTGCAAAAAGGACCTCCACACCGACTCACGGTGCGGAGGGGCCACTCTGCATCCCAGAGCTTCCAGCTAGCAAGACAAAATCAAGATAACCAGCTGGACAAGAAAACAGTGAACAAATAATGACTATCAGGAACTTAGCTTCTGCAGGAGAAGGCAGGTCACCAGAGAGATCCAGGAGCGAACTGAACCAATGCAAAAACATTGACAGCTGGCATGGAGTAACGATCTGAGAGGAGTTAAATAGAGCAGCCAACCAAAGGATAAATTAAGTCACCTGTGTAAGGAACCTCAGAAGCAGCAGCTTCACTCATAGCCACCAGAGGGAGCCCATAGACAGAACTCGCCGAAGTACCATTCACGACCACAGGAGGGAGTTCGACAACAGAATTCACAACAGTTAGGTGCAACATCAGTGTTATGATCCAGTGACCTTGGAGCAGCATGAAAACTTTCACTGGAGTAGGTGGTAACTATACTGACCACAAATCCTGATCTTAACACCGCAACTAGAAGGAGCCGTGGGGTGTACCTAACAAACCCTAGACACCTTGTCACAGCCGGAGGACTAAATACCCCTATAGATAGAAATAGGAATACTACCTTGCCTCAGAGCAGAACCCCAAAGGATAGGCAGCCCCCCACAAATATTGGCTGTGAGTAGGAGAGGAAACAAACACAAGCAGAAAACTGGATTTAGCACAAGAGGCCACTCTAGCTAAAATAGGAAAGGATAGGACAGAGTTACTGTGCGGTCAGTATTAAAACCCTTCCAAAAATATCCACAGCAGAATATACAAAAAATTCCTCCATCTAACTAAAGACGTGGAACGTATATCTGCAACTCCAGAGACTCCTACACACAGAGCAGGAATACAATCAAAAAACAAGCACACAGCTTGTGTGCCATAGAAAAAGAAACAGACACTTATCTTTGCTGAATTGGCAGCTAAGCAGGAGAAGCCAGACAGAGATCCAACACTTCCCAAGAAACATTGACAACTGGCAAGGACTAATGAGTCCTGCAAACCAAAATACCCCAGTCAGAATTGCAATCAGCAGATACACCTGTCCAGGACTGCAGCCCAGAGACAACTGCATTACCACCTACAACCACCGGAGGGAGCCCAAAAGCAGAATTCACAACACATCAGTGTCAGTCTGGTGTGCACTGTTGTGCAGAGTAGAGGCTGCAGAGCGCTGGCTGTGTGTGTTAAGCAGCACAGGCCAGCGGAGCCAGCAGCTATGGCAGCTAAATTGCCTGGCACCCGCAGCATGCACAGCGATGCAAATCGTCCATGGTAACTGGTTTCGGATGTGGACAGTCTTGTGCCCGGAGGTGGATGTCCAGTGCCTGAAAGAGGACTGGCATGTGTGACGATCGCAAACAGGTGGATATGGTGCCCAGCTGCTATCAGGAGGATATCCTGGGCTGTGTGAGTAGAGAGACTGTGGTACAGTGATGCAGGACACCCACGGGAACTAGTCAGAGGAGGACTGGCGTGTGTAGTGTCTGCAACATGTAAAGCTGTGTTTGGAGACTTTTATATGGCGTGCGGTCACCCCACGGATACTGGACAAGGAGAGGTCCAGAGTGTTTAGGGACTGCAATCTAAAGCCGTATGATGTGTAGTGCTATGAAACGGGCACTGATATGAGATGCAACTGTGTGTATTGAACTTTGATGACGTGTACTATACAATGCTATGCACCTTTATGTGTGAAGTAACACATTAAAGAGACTTTTGTGTTTAAACTTTGTGGGTCACTGCCTCTTCATTGTGTACA
Source organism: Ranitomeya imitator (assembly GCF_032444005.1). Taxonomy (NCBI): domain Eukaryota; kingdom Metazoa; phylum Chordata; class Amphibia; order Anura; family Dendrobatidae; genus Ranitomeya; species Ranitomeya imitator. Next base: position 31,883,122 of record NC_091289.1, read on the forward strand.
GTGCTACTGCGACATTACAATAGATAGATAAATAATAGAGCGAGAGATAGGTAAGTGATGATGTCCATGCATACAGGCTGCAGTGGGGACCTGAGCGCCGTCCTGTCCATTGGTTGTGATCTGCAATAATGTAGAGCAGCTCGCTCAGGGTGCTGCGGACGCGTTACTGTTGCAGTGAGTGATACCTTCTGTGTTACACGTGTATATATGTACTGACAGTATTTACTGGTGTTGTACTCTCCCTATTGTGTTAGTTCTGGGATTTGCCTTGTTAGCTTTCTGTTCATGCAGATTGTATTGATTTGGTTAATGAACAGATGTTAGACTGGCGTTCCTGGCTTGCAATCCTTTGTGCTGTATTAGTGCTGCAGCAAAACAATTTTAGGGAAATAGTCTTCACTTTGATCTAAAAAAATCAAATCATGCACACATATTTTTGTATTTCTGAGCCTTTTGTACAATTGCTGAGCTACAAATATGTAATGTGGCGTGGGGCAGTAGCCGTGGGGAAGGTCCTTGTGTTTTACGCCCCAGCACGCTACATGAAAATGGGAGTCCTGGCTGGGTGTGTGGACTTTATTTGTGATGGCGATACGTCCTGGCAGAACGCATGATGCTGTTTTTGGTCGGCCAGGACCAGATGCTTCAGAGATCAATGAGGGAGGCCATAGTTCATGAATAAATAGATTTTTATTGAACAATCATTTTTGAGGAAGTATGTACAGCAGATCGTAGGAATTTATCTTCATGGATGTTTCCGTTGTGATATGGAACAGTATCACACACTTATTCCTCTCATTCCTGGAGCCATTCTCGCTTTCTGCTTCACTTAGCTCTTCAGCCTCATCACATCCTAGCACACTACCCGGGAGCCTCTTCGTCCCCAATAACGGCACAAAAGCACAGCAAGCAAGAGCCGTATATTTTCACCTGTGGTTCTGCATCCGTCTCCCCTCAGGTTACAAAAAGGAAGGACTCGTTGCATAGGATAATTTCTTAAAGGGGTATAAAATGGTCTGCTTCTTAAGGAACAAGGCTTGAAACTTCTCTATGGCCTATAGTATGTCTTACCATTACAGTTAGTGTTAAGCACAACAATTTGCAGGACTCTGGTCTTGTGTCAACACCAGTAATGTGTGTCTTCTAGATAAAATCCCTGTCAACCTCCTCCTATTTGCCGGCATCCTTATCGCTGTAAGCCTCCTAATCAGAAGAGGCAACGAGGATGCAGGCAAGTAGGAGGCGGTTGGCAATGCTCCAGTCCAGCTGCCATGGATTATTTGGGATCTCCTCATAGCTCAGAGTCCTCTGGGACTTGCACCTATCTCAGAGTCCTCTGGGACTTGCACCTATCTCAGAGTCCTCTGGGACTTGCACCTATCTCAGAGTCCTCTGGGACTTGCACCTATCTCAGAGTCCTCTGGGACCTGCACCTATCTCAAAGCCCAATGGGACCTGCACCCATCTCTAGAACTGGGTCCCATTTCTGGTTACTTGTGTAGCTCTCTCTATTTACTTTAATGGGAGTTCCAAAAGAAGCTCTGCTCCAATATCAAACATACTTATTTTTCCAAGATCATAATACCCATTTTGTTTACCTTTCTTCTGAACTGGCATCAGGTTTCTATGTTACTGAATAGTCACTCAGGTAACTTATGTATACACCATATCATTTATTAGAATGGTATTACCATTCCATAATATGATCCGACTTGTGGCATTCCCACAAATTCCCTAAAACAAAAAGACCAAGATAGGAGCTACGGTTGTGTAACTTGAAGCTTGTGGGTCCCAATGCAAAATCTCTAGTAGGGTCCTAGTATAATGGGTCTTTAATAGTATTGGATTTCGCATATGTGCCAAAGAGAGTTTTTGAGCTAGAATGGGTGTGATTGCAACCCCAGCACCCACTATAGTTAAGTCTTTGGTGAACATGCACGTTGTGCATTTGGAAACCCAGATTCTGACTCTAAATGTGCAGCTGGCAACACTGAGATCCATAGACAATATGGAGAGGAGTCTTCTGCTCACGGAGCAGACGCTCAATGGGACAGATGAGGGGGGGGGATGGTAGGATGGAGCTGCAGGACAATGAAGTAGCAAGCTGGGTGACAGTTAGGAAGCGGGGTAGAGGGAAGAGTGCTAGGGAGGCTAGTCCTGACCTGGCGCACCCCAATAAGTTTGCTAAGTTGGCAGATGAGGGGGGTGCCAGTACAGGGGTAGCACTGCTGCAGCCAGGCATGTCCTCTGAAAGCCGGAGGAGTGACTGCTCCAGTAAGGAGGGAAATAGGAGAGCAGGGCAGGCTAGACAGGTGCTGGTAGTGGGCGACTCAATTATTAGGGGAACAGATAGGGCAATCTGTCACAAAGACAGGGATCGTCGAACGGTGTGCTGCCTACCTGGCGCTCGAGTCCGACACATCGCTGATCGGGTGGACAGATTATTGGGAGGGGCTGGTGAGGACCCAGCGGTCATGGTGCACATTGGCACTAATGACAAAGTTAGAGGTAGGTGGAAGGTCCTTAAAGATGATTTCAGGGAATTAGGCTGCAAGCTGAAAGCAAGGACCTCCAACGTGGTATTTTCCGAAATACTGCCGGTACCACGTGCCACGCCAGAGAGGCAACGGGAGATTAGGGAGGTTAATAAGTGGCTCAAGAATTGGTGTAGGAAAGAGGGGTTTGGGTTCCTGCAGAACTGGGACGACTTCTCAGTTGGCTACAGGCTCTACGCTAGGGACGGGCTGCACCTCAATGGGGAGGGTGCAGCTGTGCTGGGGGAGAAAATGGCTAGAAAGTTGGAGGAGTGTTTAAACTAGGAATTGGGGGGGGGAGGGTATTCATTTTATAGGAGGGGAAGATAGTGCAGACAGAGACCTGGGCACAAATAAGGAAGTTGGGGGTGGCGGTGGCATGGGGGGTGGGGTCAGAACAGTTAATAATTTAAGAAATAGAAGTACAGAGAGGAACATAAAGTGCATGTATACTAATGCCAGAAGCCTCGCCAACAAAATGGACGAATTAGAACTAATGTTGTTGGAGCATAATTATGACATGGTGGGGATATCTGAAACGTGGCTGGATGAGAGCCATGACTGGGCTGTTAACTTGCAGGGCTATAGCCTGTTCAGAAATGACCGTACAGATAAGCGAGGGGGAGGGGTGTGTCTATATGTAAAATCATCCTTAAAACCCATCCTGCGCGATAATATAGGTGAATTTAATGAAAATGTAGAATCCCTGTGGGTGGAGATAAGGGGAGGAGGAAAAAATAATAAATTACTGATAGGGGTTTGTTATAAATCTCCAAAAATAATGGAAGCAATGGAGAATATCCTCGTAAAGCAAATAGATGAAGCTGCGACTCAAGGAGAAGTCATTATTATGGGGGACTTCAACTACCCTGAAATAGATTGGGGAACAGAAACCTGCAGTTCCAGCAAAGGTAATCGGTTTTTGACAATTATGAGAGACAATTACCTTTCACAACTGGTTCAGGACCCAACAAGAAGGGGGGCACTGCTAGACCTAATATTAACCAACAGGCCAGACCGCATATCAAATATAAGGGTTGGGGGTCACTTGGGAAATAGCGATCACAAAATAATAAGTTTTCATGTATCCTTTAAAAAGATGTGTAGTAGAGGGGTTACAAGGACACTAAACTTCAGGAGGGCAAATTTCCAACGGATGAGAGAGGATCTTGGTGCAATTAACTGGGACGATATCCTGAGACACAAAAATACACAAAGAAAATGGGAGACGTTTATTAGCATCCTGGATAGGACCTGTGCACAGTATATACCGTATGGGAATAAACATACTAGAAATAGGAGGAAACCAATATGGCTAAATAGAGCTGTAAGGGGCGCAATAAGTGACAAAAAGAAAGCATTTAGAGAATTAAAGGAAGTACCGTATATACTCGAGTATAAGCCGAGATTTTCAGCCCAAATTTTTGGGCTGAAAGTGCCCCTCTCAGCTTATACTCGAGTCAATGTGGGTGGCAGGGTCGGCGGGTGAGGGGGTGAGGGCGCTGAGGTATACTTACCTAGTCCCAGCGATCCTCGCGCTGTCCCTGCCGTCCCACGGGCTTCTGTGCTGCAGCTTCTTCCCCTCTTCAGCGGTCACGTGGGACCGCTCATTAGAGATATGAATAAGCGGCTCCACCTCCCATAGGGGCGGAGCCGCCTATTCATTCCTCTAATCAGCGGTGCCGGTGACCGCTGACAGGAAGAGCTGCGGCACCGAAGACCAGGCAGAGGGACAGCGCGAGGATCGCCAGGACTAGGTAAGTATAGCATATTCACCTGTCCTCGTTCCAGCCGCCGGGCGCCGCTCCATCTTCCCGGCCGGCGCCTCCATCTTCCCGGCGTCTGCGCTCTGACTGTTCAGGCAGAGGGCGCGATGACGCATACAGTGTGAGCGGCGCCCTCTGCCTGATCAGTCAGAGCAGAGACGCCGGGAAGATGGAGGCGCCGGAACGAGACGCCGGGAGCTGCAATCAAGGGAGGTGAGTATGTGGTTTTTTTTTTTATTGCAGCAGCGGCGGCAGAGATTTCTATGGGGCACAATGAACGGTGCAGAGCACCGTATATGACACAGCAATGGGGCACAATGAACGGCGCAAAGCACCGTATATGGCACAGCAATGAGGCACAATGAACGGTGCAGAGCACCGTATATGGCAAAGCAATGGGGCACAATGAACGGAGCAGAGCACCGTATATGGGCACAGCAATGGGGCACAATGAACGGTGCAGAGCACTGTATATGGCACAGCAATGGGGCACAATGAACGGTGCAGAGCACCGTATATGGCACAGCAATGGGGCACAATCAACGGTGCAGAGCACCGTATATGGCACAGCAATGGGGCACAATGAACGGTGCAGAGCACTGTATATGGCACAGCAATGGGGCACAATGAACGGTGCAGAGCACCGTATATGGCACAGCTATGGGGCACAATGAACGGTGCAGAGCACTATATGGGGCACAGCTATGGGGAAATAATGAACGGTGTAGAGCACTATATGGCACAGCTATGGGGAAATAATGATCTATTTTTATTTTTGAAATTCACCGGTAAATGCTGCATTTCCACCCTAGGCTTATACTCGAGTCAATAAGTTTTCCCAGTTTTTTGTGGCAAAATTAGGGGGGTCGGCTTATACTCGAGTATATACGGTAGGTAGTGAGGAGGCATTAAATAAATACAGAAAATTAAATAAATTCTGTAAAAAGCAAATCAAGGCAGCAAAGATTGAGACAGAGAGACTCATTGCCAGAGAGTAAAAATAATCCTAAAATATTCTTTAACTACATAAATAGTAAGAAACTAAAAAATGATAGTGTTGGCCCCCTTAAAAATAGTCTGGGTGAGATGGTGGATGAGGATGAGGAAAAAGCCAATATGCTAAATGACTTTTTTTCATCAGTATTTACACAAGAAAATCCCATGGCAGACAAAATGTCTAGTGATAAAAATTCCCAATTAAATGTCACCTGCTTAACCCAGCAGGAAGTGCGGCGGCGTCTACAAATCACTAAAATTGACAAATCTCCGGGCCCGGATGGGATACACCCTCGAGTACTGCAGGAATTAAGTACAGTCATAGATAGACCATTATTTTTAATCTTTAAAGACTCCATAATAACAAGGTCTGTGCCGCAGGACTGGCGTATAGCAAATGTGGTGCCAATATTCAAAAAGGGGACAAAAACTGAACTCGGAAATTATAGGCCAGTAAGCTTAACCTCTACTGTGGGTAAAATCCTGGAGGGCATTCTAAGGGATGCTATGCTGGAGTATCTGAAGAGGAATAACCTCATGACCCAGTATCAGCATGGGTTTACTAGGGACCGTTCATGTCAGACTAATTTGATCAGTTTCTATGAAGAGGTAAGTTCCGGATTAGACCAAGGGAACCCAGTGGATGTAGTGTATATGGACTTTTCAAAAGCTTTTGATACGGTGCCACACAAAAGGTTGATACATAAAATGAGAATAATGGGGATAGGGGAAAATATGTGCAAGTGGGTTGAGAGCTGGCTCAGGGATAGGAAACAAAGGGTGGTTATTAATGGAGCACACTCGGACTGGGTAGCGGTTAGCAGTGGGGTACCACAGGGGTCAGTATTGGGCCCTCTACTTTTTAACATATTTATTAATGACCTTGTAGGGGGCATTCAGAGTAGAATTTCAATATTTGCAGATGACACTAAACTCTGCAGGGTAATCAATACAGAGGAGGACAATTTTATATTACAGGATGATTTATGTAAACTAGAAGCTTGGGCTGATAAATGGCAAATGAGCTTTAATGGGGATAAATGTAAGGTCATGCACTTGGGTAGAAGTAATAAGATGTATAATTATGTGCTTAATTCTAAAACTCTGGGCAAAACCGTCAATGAAAAAGACCTGGGTGTATGGGTGGATGACAAACTCAAATTCAGTGGCCAGTGTCAGGCAGCGGCTACAAAGGCAAATAAAATAATGGGATGCATTAAAAGAGGCATAGATGCTCATGAGGAGAACATAATTTTACCTCTATACAAGTCACTAGTTCGACCACACTTAGAATACTGTGCACAGTTCTGGTCTCCGGTGTTTAAGAAAGACATAGCTGAACTGGAGCGGGTGCAGAGAAGAGCGACCAAGGTTATTAGAGGACTGGGGGGTCTGCAATACCAAGATAGGTTATTACACTTGGGGCTATTTAGTTTGGAAAAACGAAGACTAAGGGGTGATCTTATTTTAATGTATAAATATATGAGGGGACAGTACAAAGACCTTTCTGATGATCTTTTTAATCATAGACCTGAAACAGGGACAAGGGGGCATCCTCTGCGGTTGGAGGAAAAAAGGTTTAAGCATAATAACAGACGCGGATTCTTTACTGTAAGAGCAGTGAGACTATGGAACTCTCTGCCGTATGATGTTGTAATGAGTGATTCATTACTTAAATTTAAGAGGGGACTGGATACCTTTCTGGAAAAGTATAATGTTACAGGGTATATACACTAGATTCCTTGATAGGGCGTTGATCCAGGGAACTAGTCTGATTGCCGTATGTGGAGTCGGGAAGGAATTTTTTTCCCCAATGTGGAGCTTACTCTTTGCCACATGGGTTTTTTTTGCCTTCCTCTGGATCAACATGTTAGGGCATGTTAGGTTAGGCTATGGGTTGAACTAGATGGACATATAGTCTTCCTTCAACCTTAATAACTATAACTATAACTATGATTGGGAGTTATGAGTGGAACCATCTACCATGAGAGGTGGCAAGTTCTCCTTCAATGGAAGTCTTCAAACAGAGGATGGACAGACATCTGTCTGAGATGGTTTAGTGAATCCTGCATTGAGAAGGGGGTTGGACACAACGACTCTGGAGGTCCCTTCCAACTTTAAATATTCTATGCACCCTGCATCATGTGCCACTATAAGGTGTATAGAATGGTATACCTTCGAGCATTCTGCACAGATCCATAATACAGCCATGTGCATGATGTCCAATATATGTTCTAAGTGGAAAATCCACTATAATATAAAATACGGTTGACTTTCATCTATTGTGTCCACTTTATCTTATTAACACATTGAAGTACCCCCTGCTCTCCCATGTTTTTAATCCTATTTTTCCCCATGGTGTATTTGTGTGGCTCAGCCATAGAAATATATTTCTCTCCAAGTATAATGATCATGCAGTGATGTACGCTCCCCTCTCCTGATAAGCAATGCATTATAGGCGAATCTACTTCTCCAAACACAGCAGCACATCCACCCTATAAATAGACTAACAATAGACATGACCAACCCCGAACATCCAGCATTTTTTTCTTTTGGTACCTCAGGCAGAGGGAAGAGAAGAGGTGCATGGACGAGACAACGCACATCACATCTGACAAGCTGTATAGAACGGACAGGATTTGCTGTCAGACTGGGCCGTACCTGTCCTATGACAGTTCTATCGGGGCTGAGGACTGCTGATTAGGATCATTGCATGGCTGTATTAAGAGGGATTTGACTTTGTTCAACATCCAACTCCAAAACGAGAGAATTTCGGATCCGCTTGGCAGAGGTGGATTTTCCATTTCCTCTTGCGCGGCTCCTTATCACAAATAACCAGGTTGGCATCATTGTGATACGAAACATCGGTTGCCTAAAGGTTTAGAAAGTACTGCGCGCTCTCACATTGCACGCTATGTTGCGAATCTGTGACTTCACTGTTGCTGATGCGCTATGGGTTTAGCGTTCCTGACATTCTGTGAATTTATGGAAACTCGTTTGTCACCTAGAAGCTGCACCAACGTCTTTGGAAACTTTTTTTTCTTTCTAATTTTAGTGGGAAGGAAAACATTTTAAAAATTCTCTTTCTGGATCATCTGCTTTTGAAAAGAAACTAGTAATGTGGTAACTTTGAACTAAGGGGTTGTATTATAACCCCATCTAGTGGGTAGATGGAGTGTGAGGTGACCTCTGCAATTAATCAATGGTCACCCTATACCCCATCCACGAGAAGAAGCCATGAGAAACGTTGGCAACAGAACAAGAGAGCGGTGGACGCCCGGTAGGTGAGTAGTTTAGAACCATCATGGGCTAATTTATACAATGTTTATTACTATCAGACAGCCCTTTTAAGATTTGTTAAAAAATATGATAAAGCTGTATTCAGTCCCATGGACGGGGAGGTAACAGGGACACCCGAACAACAAGTCAGTAAAGAAAGCCATCGCACATCACACTCAACTCTGATTCCTGTTTAGAAGAGGGTTTCAGGGCAAAGACAACTCAGTTCCAGCCCACAGCAACCAACCCTGTGCCCACTGTCAAGGTCAATATACTATGTGTGGGGGACATCATACTTTTTAGAATGTACTGTGGGGTCATCATACTGTGTGGGACCACTAATGGACCTCACTAGGAGCAATATTCCAATGTGGGCACTTTTAAAGGACTGGATGAGGTTAGGAAAGTGGTTTAGTGTAAAATAAATATTGCCGCAGTATGTGTTCCCCTTTCCTAATGTTCAAAGTTGAGAAGAATAACTGATATATAAGTACTACAGGCTTTCCTCCTGTACGATTTTGGGTAGCCTTCATTACGACTGCACAGCTCTCCTTTTATTGAAATGGCCGCTAACAAAGGAGAAGGTGTCCTGATCTGTCCATCAGACTGTCCAGTTGAAATACAACTTTCCCATGTGCAGTGAGATACTTCTTAAGTGGAGAAGGCTGATGGACAGGACTGGTCAGATGCTTTTCCTTCAGCAGCCATTGTGAGAACAGGAGAGCTGTGAAGACATGAGGAAAGGCTCGCTCACACTTGCGATGAAATAAAACAATCGGATTGCACTCGGTCCAATGTTATACTGTGGGGAAGCTCACATCTGTGAGTATTTTCTCATGCCGATTCGACATGCGAAGACAATCGTTGCATGCTACGATTACATACGGGAATCGGATCACACACACATCACTCAATGATGTTCCTTTCTGACTAGATTCTGCCCAATCTGTCCCAGCTTCAACAGCTCCTGTTGGTAACAAGGACCTTCTATGCTTCCCCGAGGCCTACCATCCTTCCCTCTCAATGAGACCTGGGTGACATCTTCCTCAAAGGGGAGATAGAGACATGGCACTCAATGTCTCTTCTGGACCTTAGGCCCAAAACTGCCCTGGGATCTACACAAAGCTTCAGATGTCTCCTCATACTTTGCACTGACAAGACCTCTTTGCCACTGATGTATCACTGCCTTGAAACCTGTCAAACACTGTCACTGGCTAGCACTTCCTGTGACTGAACTCTATCAGCACTTGACTCTGAACTTGACTCTCAACCTGACTGACTAAAACAGGAAGTGCTTCCCCTTCTTATCTGATCTAACCCCTCCCAGTGTATGGGCTAAGCCCTTGGTGTTAACTATATACTAGCCTGAGTGATGAAACTATATCCGTATGTTTTATAATGATTCCCCTAGTGGACAGACCTCCCCAATCCCCAGTAAAAGCCTTGAGGCAGAGCCTCCAGGAGAACCGAGACACAAACCGGCCATAAAGATAAAATGCAAAAACTCTTAATCAAAACCATAACCATAAAACATTCATATTATTATTATTATTATTTTTATTATTATTATTATTATTTATTGTTATAGCGCCATTTATTCCATGGCACTTTACATGTGAGGAGGGGTATACTATAAAAAATCATATATGATATATATATATCATATAAAATACTATTCACATTAACCCTTTTTCTTGACCAGACATCATCTTCTACCCCCCCTACAGCACATTGCCCCACAGTATGATTCCTCCAAAGTACATTCCTTTAAAACACAGCATGATGTCATCCATAGTACATTCCCTCAATACATCATGATTCGCTCCACACAGTAGGATGCCTCCATTGTACATCCCCCACACTCAGTATGATTTCCCCACAGTACATTCCCCATCACAAAGTATCATTTCCCCACAGTACATTCCCCCACACACAGTATGATGTCCCCACAGTACATTCCCCCACACACAGTATGATGTCCCCACAGTACATTCCCCCACACACAGTATGATGTCCCCACAGTACATTCCCCCACACACAGTATGATGTCCCCACAGTACATTCCCCCACACACAGTATGATGTCCCCACAGTACATTCCACCAACACAGTATGATTTCCCCACAGTACATTCCCCCACACACAGTATGATGCCCCCACAGTACATTCCCCCACACACAGTATGATGTCCCCACAGTACATTCCACCAACACAGTATGATTTCCCCACAGTACATTCCCCCTCACACAGTATGATGCCTTCACATTCTCCTACATACAGTATTATGCCCCCTTAATCCCCTTCACATAGCATGATGCCTCCACAGCTCCCCAATGCAGTAGTATGTCTCCTCAGGGTCAGCTACAGCCCTTGTAGAAAGAAGGATGCCCACCACAGTCCTCACACAAAACATATGATGCCCGCACAGTCTCCAATACAGCTTTAAGTCCCAACAGTCCAAAAACACAGTACGATACTCCTCAAAGTCCCTCCATCACACACAAAGTTTAGTTGCCCCACAATTCTTCCACACATTTCCAATGCTCCCACCCTAGCATCACACGTGCCTATCATATCCCTGCTTGCTACTCTTGAGTCTTTGTTGCCTGTCTTGGTAGTGCTTGAAAGCCCTGAAAAGACCATCAGGTCATGTATCATGCAAGAGCTTCTAGCTCTACCTAGATGCCAAAAGAGTGCTTTCTTGGTGAATAAGGCCCAGCATATACAGCAAACTTAGGGCTTTAATGTAATTAATAGATCCTTAGAAATTGGACGCTGATTTTTACCATTTTTCATTTTTCTGTTGCTGTCCAAAAAAAGTCCTGATTAGTGATGAACGAACGTGCTTAGATAAGGTGTCATCCGGGCATGCTTGGGTGCTAACCGAGTGACTTCGGCATGCTCGAATAATATGTTTGTGGATCGAGCCCCCCCCCCCCCCTCGTGTAGGGCAACGGGGTACTCGGAGCCGGGCCCTTCGATTCTCGTCAGGGATGTCACGGTGGCTGACCCGGTCCGTGGCCCTAGGGGAACGTCTGTTGTAAATGGGGAAAGGTCTTTAAAGGGATAGTGTTCGTGATGCCACCTGTGGTATGCGGTCAGGGTGACCGATGCTGCTTAGGGGTCCGCTGGGTGATGTTATGGCAGCTAGATGGTATACCCTCCCACAGGTGAAGTGTGTCCCCAGGGCTTCCCAAAGTGTAGATGATGGATGGTGTAAGGCGCGGTAAAGAATGAGGACACAAGGTTGCAGTCTCTTTACCTTTACTGAAGGCTTCAGTGTCCACAGTCCAGAGCACCAGGTCACAGGGCAGGCAGAGTCCGGCCGGTCCGAAGGCAAATCCAGAGTCCCCTTATCCAGGTGGAAATCAGTAGCCTTCCTCTAGCACCTGAATGTTGTAGTTCCTCCCTGCTGAGCTTCTCAGTGAGGTCCTCACAACTATTGTAGATGTAATGTCTCTTTCTCTCTGTCCCCCTGATGGATAGGATAGGACAAACCCATATGACTGATGACCTGAGGCTTTTTACAGGGACCCTACGATGCCCCAGCCCCCACAAGTTGCCACCATGCCTCCTGGGTATAAGGTCGGGCAGCCAACGTGGAGTTAACTGTCCTGCCAGTCTCTGAAGTAAAGCATAGAGATCCTTACTCCCATGGTGTTCTGGCTACCGGCTTCTGCGCTTCAGAAGGAAACAGCCTGCTCCTGGCTGGTCTCCCTCTGATATTCCTCTCCTTTGCTATTACTTTGTTTCTCACTCACTACAAGACAATTCCCTCCCGATGTCTCTTTCTTTGGATGCTGCCACACTTGGGGCAGGCGCAGCTCCGTGGACCCTCGTCCTCCGCAGACCTCAGTCTGCATCTGGCTGCCTCTCACTCCAGCCAGCTTCAGTCTGCATCTGCCTAACTTTCTGTCCAGACTCCCAGTTTTACCTAATTGTGAGGAGTGCCCTGATAGAAGCATGGCTCCCCCAGGTGGCCTAGAGTGTGAAGTGTATTGTGTGGTTTGTGATACCTGGTAAGGTGATCTCCTTTATTGCCTTCAGATGTAACATCACTCCCCCTGGTGGAAGAACAGCATTACTGCAACGACCAAGACTCTGGGGCGCTGCATTTGCGTACCCGCAGTTGCATGTCTCATGGCTGTTCGACATTCAATCGAACAACATGTGTTGTGGCTGTCGAACAGACTGGCACATAGTATTCAAGCATGCTAAAGTCACTTGGTTGGCACCCGAGCATGCTCATATAACACCTTATCCGATCACGTTCGTTCATCACTAGCTGATGCTGGGCTACAAAAATGTAAAATGACTCCTAGAGTGGTGTTAACAGTAAGTAGTACAGACCAAGGCAGACTATCATGTAACCTAAATTATATACGCTTGCCAAGTTTATACAGAATACATTACACAGACTATTCTTTGATCTAAGTGGTGACCGTATAATGCTTCCACCCATCTGTGGTGGCACTGCTAGGGTATGTGCACACGCTGCGGATTTTGCTGCGGATCCGTAGCGTTTCCGCAGCTGCGGGTGCGCAGCAGTTTCCCATGAGTTTACAGTACAATGTAAACCTATGGGAAACCGAAAACGCTGTGCCCATGCTGCGGAAAAAAACGTGCGGAAACGCAGTGGTTTACATTCCGCAGCATGTCAATTCTTTGTGCGGAATCCGCAGCGGTTTTACACTTGCTCCATAATAGAAAACCGCAGGTGTAAAACCACAGTGGAATCCGCACAAAAACCGCGATAAATCCACAATAAATACTTTTTTTCAAATTTATCGGATTTATCAAATCCGCTGCGGAAAAATCTGTAGAGGATCATTCTACGTGTACACATACCCTAAAAGGAATTGTCCGCTTGCTGTGAGGTTTTCTAACAAATTTAAACTGATCGCTCGATCAACCTTTGATCAGAATATCTTCAGGGAACTTTAAAATAAAAAAAATCATGTATTTAGTTCTTCAGGGAGAATTTGAATATAAGAACACAGATGTAGAAAGTAGGGAATAATGTCACAGAGCTGGAAATCTAGCAAATTTCCTGTTTTGATGTTTAGAGCAAAGTTCAGGAAATAGATTGGCAGGACTCTGGTCTAGCGGTCACATTGGTAGTCCATGGCTGTTGGGCCAGAGGTCTGCAGACCTCCTGGAATCCCCAGCAACTCTTGTTTTGAAAACCCAGTGCCCAATGTGGACTCATGGATGAGCTAATCAGAAGAGGTGCTGGGGATATCAGCAGTTTGGCCGGGGTCACACTTGCGTGTGCAATGTGAGAAACTCCCGTGGGTCTCTCGCATCAATACCCGGCGGCACTCTGGCCGGAGCGTTCAGCTGCATAGAAATACATGTAGCCGCACGCTCCGGTCCCGAGTGCCGGTGCCTGTGCCGGGTATTGATGCGCGACTTTCTCGTATTTCACACGCAAGTGTGACACCGGCCTTAAAAGTAGTAACATGTTCATTCTTTAGGCAAAATGGAAGCCGCCAACTCTGTAGAATAGGTGGTATAGGCAAAAGACGCTGGTGGTGCCAGAGTCACGGCGAAAACCAGCACACAAACACTGGCAGAGCTGATTCAGGAAATGTACAAACTGCAAACAATTTTTCTTCTTCCTGAAGCGGCTTTGTGATGAAAACTGCAGAAGCTTTCCCATTGGATTAAGGATGTCGTTGGCACTTAGGCTTCTTTCACACTTCAGTTGTTTGGCGTCAGTCTGCTCCGACATAGTGACGGATCGACGGATCCGTCACAACTGTTAAGAAAACGGTTCTAACGGATCCGTTTTTTTGACGGATCCGTTACTTGGGGGTTGTCTTGGAAAAGTATCTACTTTTTGGAGCATGCGCAATTGAAAAAGCGGATTGGGGCGACTGAACCGCCGAAATGACGGTCGCGACGGATCCGTCGCCCATAGGTGGCCATTCTATGGAATGGCGGACGCGACGGATCCGTCGCGAACCGCCATTTCGGCGGAGACAAAAAACGTTACAATGTCCGTCTATGTCTAGATGACGTCCGCCAAATCTCGACGGATCCGTCACATGGCGGATGGAACGGACGACCATCCGCCACAATCCGTCGCTAATGCAAGTCTATGGGAAAATAGCGGATCCGCCAAAAAAAAAAATGGCGGATCCGCTATTTAAAGAAAACGGCGGATTCAAACTGACGCCAAAAGACTGAAGTGTGAAAGAGGCCTTAGCGGAAACTTAAAGTTTATGAGCAGTTTTGAGATTTGGAGGAGGATTTGAAGAGTTCTGCTCCAAAAACCCAATCATTTTGTGGGTTTTTTAAAGACACTTTTCTTTTTTGTCTTGAAGCATTTGATATCATTTATTGCATCAAATTCATCAAAACGACGCATGTGGTTCATGAATTTTCAAAGGATGCGACATTTGAAAAAAACATGCATAAATCTACACCACGGAGTGACTGAAGCAATTTGCACCACATTTTTAGTGATTTCAGAAGTTTTTACCTGCTTCGTCAATGTGACTTTTCAAAAAGCGAATCATGTAAAAACACCATGAATCACCATAACTTTCCCCACAGAGCAGAAAAAAAATGCCACAGAAATCTAAGGCTATGTGCACATGTACATTGGACCACTGCTGATTTTTCCGCAGCGGAATTGATAAATCTGTAGGGCAAAAACGCTGCGTTTTGCTGCAGATTTATCGCGGATTTACCGCGTTTTTTCTGCGGATTTCACTGCGGTTTTACAACTGCGGTTTTCTATAGGAGCAACTGTAAAACCGCTGCGGAATCCGCAGAGAGAAGTGACATGCTGCAGACTGTAAACCGCTGCGTTTCCACGCTTTTTTTTTCCCGCAGCATGTGTGCAGCGTTTTTTGTTTCCCATAGGTTTACATTGTAATGTAAACTCATGGGAAACTGCTGCGGATCCGCATCGTTTTCCGCATCGTGTGCTCATACCCAACGGGGTGAGCACTGAGCACATATAAAATAGGCATAAAAAAAAAAGGGTAGACTGAATAATGAATTGTGAAAAAAAAAAAAAAAAAAAAGCACAAAAAACAGGTGCAAAGGCGATGATGATGAGGCCTATGCCTCATGCATGCAACTTGTGTTTTTTTTTTACTTTTGTCAAAGAGCTGCGTTTTTGCAAAATGGAGCATGTTCCTTCTTTCAGCTTTTTATTTTGCAGCAGTTTTCACCTGTTGAAAGCAATGGATAGTACAAAAACGCAGATATCAGCTTTTGCTGCGTTTTTGGTGCCAAAACTGATACGTTTAATCAGATTTTTTTTTATGCCCTAAACTTTATCAGCATGCATAAGAAACAAAAGTACCCTGACAAAACTGCACCCAAAACTAAGCAAAACCCGAACAAAAAAACGCAGCAAAAACTAAACAAAACCTGCTTTTTGTAAGCAGCTTAAAATTGTCATTTAAAAAAAAAAAAAAAAATCACTGCAAAAACATACCTTAGTTCACACGTTGCATTTTTGCTGCATTTTTTCATCTTTTCCAGTAAAGGTGCTGCTTACAAAAAGAAGGGTTTGCTGTGTTTATTTTCCTGCTTTTTTATTGTCTTTTGTGCATATTGGTAAGTGTCCTTCCCCCCCCCCGGCCGAAAAAAAAATCATGATGTAACTTCCTTTAGGATTTTGCACCAAAAGTGAAGCAAAACCTGATACCTGAGTTTTTGCAGTTACCCATTACTTTCTGTGGCTGAAAAAAAAATGCTGCAAAAATGTTGAAAAATCACTGAAAGAAGTGACATGTTGCAGTTTGCAAAAACACAGGGAAAAAAAAACCAAAACAATGTGTGTGCATGAGATTTCTGAAATATTATAGACTTTGCTGGTACTGGAATAACGCAGCTGGAAATTTGCATTGAAAAAAAAGAAGCAAAAACGCAACGTGTGAACAATGTATCATTCCTCCTAAATCCTAATGACCAATCCCTGGACAACACATCTAAAAGAATAATAATTATATATATACACTTGCCTTTTTTTGGCTTCTTTTTGCCTGTAGTTTAGTTGCTGTGTAATTTTTCTTAGCGGGGGATGTTTCACTTCGCAGCTGTACACACTTCTGAATCAGAGTAATCAGTGAATTGGTGACTGATGGATGTGACATTTCCATATCATTCTACAAAATAACCTCTTAACCCAGCAAAATCCACCGCTAATACTCCTCCATGTTACGGTTGGGAGAAGCGCAGCTTGTTGTCACTAATCCCACCGACCATGACACTTGGAATCAAGCGTGATGACTCCACGAATATCTTCCCCACACAGCATGGAAGCCCAGCTCCGGCCAATGGTTACGGAACATCAGTAAGATAGAATTTTTCTTTAACTTATTTAATGAAAATGATTTACGTTACCGCTTGCGCTCAGCTTTTCACGGATTAAGGCTCTATTCACACCTGTGATGGATCCGTCATATCAAAAATCCCAATTAAGGCTACTTTCACACTGGCGTTTTCTGCAATCCGTCACAATGCGTCGTTTTGCAGAAAAAACGCATCCTGCAAAAGTGCTTGCAGGATGCGTTTTTTTTCCCCATAGACTTGTATTGACGACGCATTGCGACGGATTGCCACACGTCGCATCCGTCGTGCGACGGATGCGTCGTGCTTTGGCGGACCGTCGGGAGCAAAAAAACGCTACATGTAACGTTTTTTGCTCCTGACGGACCGCTTTTTCCGACCGCACATGCGCGGCCGGAACTCCGCCCCCACCTCCCCGCACCTCACAATGGGGCAGTGGATGCGCCGGAGAAATGCAGCCGCTGCCTCCGTTGTGCAGTGCGTTAAACGCTAGCATCAGAATCTCTGCCCGACGCATTGCGACGGGGAGATTCCGACGCTAGTGTGAAAGTAGCCTAAGCCATCATGGAATCTGTTCAGGGTGCGGTCATGGTCTGTCATTTTATGAAAAAAGGCATCTAAAGAAAAAAAAAAAAAAAAAAAGAATTGCTTTGCTTACTATAACTATATAAAATAATAATGAATAAAAATTTTATATATATAATATATTTTTTAAAGATAGTATATATAATAAAATATATATATATTACTATTTTTTTAATTATATATATATATATATATATATATATATAGATTATTATTACTATTATATTAAAAAAATATACATTTATTATTATTATTACTATTATTATTAAAAAAAAATATATATATTACTATTTTTTTTAAATATATATATATATATATATATATAGATAAATTATTATTACTATTATATTAAAAGAAATTATACATTTATTATTATTATTATTACTATTATTATTAAAAAAAAATAAAATAAAAAAAAAATATATATATATATATATATATATATATATATATATATATATATACACACATATATAATTAGTTTTTATAGGGTCTTGTTCTTCCAGTACGGAATTTAACAAAATTGCCAAGTACCTTTTGAAGTCAATGTTCACACGTTGCATTTATTTGCACCTGCAGGGAAAAAAAAACAGCTCTCTTGAAAATAAAGTTCTTTAAAAAAAAAGCTTTTTTTGTGCATTATTGATTTTTTTTTTTTCCCGAATGATGTGCCATTTGTTTACAGTACATGTTTAATAAGGTTAGCTTTTTTCATCAAAAATGGATGGTTTTGTAGCGTTTTTGCACCTTCTCACCACTTGCTATGTGTGGAAAATACGCTGCAAAAATTCGGTGGGAATTGACATACTATGGATTAAAAAAAAAAAAGAAGCCAATTTAGAAATGGGGGGGGGGGGGAACCCAAAACAAACGTGAGCATAAGATTTCTGAAATCCCATAGCTATTGCTGGTACTGTAAAAAGCAGTTTTTAATTTTCATTTTAAAAAAAAGGGGTGAATATTGCCTTTTCTGTATGCAGCTCCTATGAAGATCTATGTATCTCCATGGTTACAGACTACAAAATAAAAAAAGAACAATGTAGTCTGACTGCACTCAGAATCTCTTCAATACTTTACTTCTTCTTACTAATCTACTGAATGCACATTAGCAAAAATTAGATTACATATATTTGAGCACATGTACAATGTGTGGATTTTGCCGTATAATAGCCATGAGACATGCAAACGTGGGGACTCAGACATAATTTTCGAGCATGCCAAAGATACTCGGTTAGGATCCGAGCATGCTCAGATAACACCGTACCCCAGCACATTCGCTCAACCAGGAATAAGTCTGTATATGTGACTACAGTATGACCGACACGTCACACACAGGACACACAGGACGGACCGACATTGTTTCTTGACCCTAAATGCACGCGGTAATGCGCTGTACTTACAGCCATTTTCCGTTTCTCGAGCACTTAAGACCATATTACTCTGATTCCATTTCGATGAGTGACAGATTGGTATAAATGCATGTTTTTCTTTATTCACTGTCACCTCACCTAAACACCTGATGATTTTCTTGCTTCTTTTTTTCAAGTTACCGTAATTTACATCCACTAAGTGGTACTTAGTAACCAGGGAAATGCAGCTGCAAATATTTTTTTTTCCTTTTTATTCTTTGCTATTGATGTTGTTTTTCTTTTTGACAGGCGTGAATGTGCCAGTATTTGGTGCGTCCATTATAATAAACAGTTTTATTTCATTTTCTTTTTCAATATTACATAGAATATTTTTTTTTCTTGCTTATTTGCATTTAAAGATCTTGTGGAGCAATTTTTTGGGTGTGTTTTATTCCCATTGACTTCTATGGGGAGATTTAAAAAAAATATTTATGGAAAAAATTGCAGTTATGCTTTGAAGTGAGAAAATAGTTTTTCTGCTCTAAAAAAAAAAAAAAAAACACATGAAAAAATACTGCATAAAATCCCACCAAAAACACAAGAAAAGGAAAACTTTAAAAATAGAGCTGATTGGTATTATGTATTTTGGTGAAAACACCTGTGAAAAATATGTAGAAAAAAGCAGTACATGGGAACACGGCTTCAGGTGTGTTCAAACTGCATAATTTACTCCTTTTTTTGTTTTTTAGACGAAGAAGCAAAAAATGCTAAAAAATGTTCTCTCATATTAGTCCAGACAAAAAAGAAAAAAAATGATGGTGCACTCACCGGTCTTGTAATTCAACAGTTGTTTATTGCGGCGTATGCAGGAAAACAACTAGGGAGAACGTGGACTGAGGAGGACCCGTTGAAGCACAGCCGCGCGAAACGGCCTTTGTCCTCTTCAATCCACGTAGAGATCCTTACTCCCTCAGTATTCTGGCTACCGGATTTCTGCGCCTCACAAGGAAGCAGCCTGCTCCTGGCTGGTCTCCCTCTGATATTCCACTCCTGTGCTCTGCTTTCCTTCACGCTTGCTGCAATATGTTCGCTTTAGTGTCTTCTTCCAAGAGCTGCAGCACTTCATGCCACAGGGCTCCTATGCTTCCTCTCCCCCTGTCTCCCTGACAGGAACTCAACTCTGAACCCCCTTTCCCTCCAGATCAGGATGTTTTATAGGGGAGTTCACCTAAAACAGGCTTAGAGCTCCCCCTTCTGGTCTGGAGTGTGAATATGTTGCATGCATTGTGTTTACCTGGTGAAGAGATCTCCTTTTATTGCCTTCAAATGTAACATCACTCCCCCCTAGAGGAGAATGATATTACTGCCATGACCTGGACCCTGGGGCACTGCACATGTATTTCTATGCAGCCGCACACTCCGGTCCCGAGTGCCGGCGGCAGTGCTGGGTATTGATGCGCGAGTTTCTCGCATTGAACTCACAAGTGTGACCCCGGCCTAATTCTACGTTGTCTCCGAGTCAATGGGTGCTGCTATAAAGTCTCCCATATACAGCGCACAGAGACACAAGAGATTCCCACTATCCTGTTTCTATGTAGCACAAGTTCAGGAGCAGCAGAAGCAAAATTGTCAGCAGCAGCATGGAGGATGTTGTACAGAAGTACTGAGCAGTGTGACTGGGAAGTCAGCACTGTGGTGATAAACCCTTAATATAAGCAGCAATATCTCTGTGCCTCCTGGCTCGCATTCACTCTACATATGCAGCAGTAATCTGATTCCTCGGTGAGCTGGTAGTCTGTCTTGTCTTGTGTAAGATGCAGCAGGATAGAGGATGTTGTACAGAAATACTGAGCAGTATACCTGGGAAGTCAGCACTGTGGTGATAAACCCTTAATATAAGCAGCACTGTCTCTGTGCCTCCTGGCTCGCATTCACTCTACATACGCAGCTGTAATCTGATTCCTCAGTGAGCTGGAAGTCCGTCTAGTCTTGTGTAAGATGGATTCTAGTGAATTCAGAGTATATGATGAGTTGAGGAGGCAGTGGGAAGGAGAAGTGACTCATAAGTGGAGAAAGAAACCTGTTTCTAAGATAATATATTACAAAGATTCTGATACTGCCTGACAAAGCAGCACATGGTGTGAAATGATCGTAGGCTGTCTGTGCTGTTTCTTATGCCATCACTAAAAGCAGATGAGCGAGTGCTGTGGATAATTTTTTTTTTACCATTGGAATAGACATTGAAATGCACCATCCTAAGCAAGTCAAGAGACTTTTTCCTAGACCGCTGCCTATTTTGCCTAGCCTTTTTGCCAGCCCTGGACATCATCCTACTAGGAAGATAATTTGGAGCCTAGAATTCCCTTTACCGTACTTAGAATGTTTCACATATTGCTATACTTACTGGTACTACTGTATAATCAGACTGTAAAACATCAATTCTCAATCTTACAGGCCTGATATTTTATACATTTAGAGGTTAGAAGATCAAAAATCTTGCATGTCTCGGCTCACGAAGTGACACCACGCTGTTCTGAGGTTCTTCAAACTGTTCCTTTCACTTGACTAGTGCGGGAAGTTCTCATCTCCCATTGACGTGCCTCGCGCTCTCATTTTTCTTTTTGTACAGGTCCTTCTCAAAAAATTAGCATATAGTGTTAAATTTCATTATTTACCATAATGTAATGATTACAATTAAACTTTCATATATTATAGATTCATTATCCACCAACTGAAATTTGTCAGGTCTTTTATTGTTTTAATACTGATGATTTTGGCATACAACTCCTGATAACCCAAAAAACCTGTCTCAATAAATTAGCATATCAAGAAAAGGTTCTCTAAACGACCTATTACCCTAATCTTCTGAATCAACTAATTAACTCTAAACACATGCAAAAGATACCTGAGGCTTTTATAAACTCCCTGCCTGGTTCATTACTCAAAACCCCCATCATGGGTAACAGGGCCGCCATCAGGGCATTACAGCCGTGACTGGCGTAAGGGGCCCGGTGAGCAGAGGGGGCCCGCATCGGGCCCCCTCTTACCTGCTCACCGGGCCCCTACCGGCAGCCGCAGGCTGAACCGGGCCCTTAGCGGCGGCCGGCGCTGCAGCTGTACGCTATTGACATGCGGGCCCGCGCCCGCACGTCAATAGTTAACAGCCGCCAGCCGCAGCGTGCAGGTCGCCGGCGTCTGACGTCATTGTCAGTCGCCGGCGAGTGCACAGTGCAGCTGCGTGGAGAGATAAGGAGCGTGGCAGGTATGTAGAACTTTTTTTCTATTAAGAGCGGAGAGCGGCGATCGGGGGGGGGGGGGGGGGGTTGGGCAGAAGGCTGGACACAGAGGGGGCAGAAGGCAGCTGGACACAGGGGGGCAGAAGGCCGCTGGACACAGGGGGGCAGTAAAGCTGGACACAGAGGGGGCAGAAGGCAGCTGGACACAGGGGGGCAGAAGGCAGCTGGACACAGGGGGGCAGAAGGCCGCTGGACACAGGGGGGCAGTAAAGCTGGACACAGAGGGGGCAGAAGGCAGCTGGACACAGGGGGGCAGAAGGCCGCTGGACACAGGGGGGCAGTAAAGCTGGACACAGAGGGGGCAGAAGGCAGCTGGACACAGAGGGGGCAGAAGGCCGCTGGACACAGGGGGGCAGAAGGCCGCTGGACACAGGGGGGCAGTAAAGCTGGACACAGAGGGGGCAGAAGGCAGCTGGACACAGAGGGGGCAGAAGGCAGCTGGACACAGGGGGGCAGAAGGCCGCTGGACACAGGGGGGCAGTAAAGCTGGACACAGAGGGGGCAGAAGGCAGCTGGACACAGAGGGGGCAGAAGGCAGCTGGACACGGGGGCAGAAGGCCGCTGGACACAGGGGGGCAGTAAAGCTGGACACAGAGGGGGCAGAAGGCAGCTGGACACAGGGGGGCAGAAGGCAGCTGGACACAGGGGGGCAGAAGGCCGCTGGACACAGGGGGGCAGTAAAGCTGGACACAGAGGGGGCAGAAGGCAGCTGGACACAGGGGGGCAGAAGGCAGCTGGACACAGGGGGGCAGAAGGCCGCTGGACACAGGGGGGCAGTAAAGCTGGACACAGAGGGGGCAGAAGGCAGCTGGACACAGGGGGGCAGAAGGCCGCTGGACACAGGGGGGCAGTAAAGCTGGACACAGAGGGGGCAGAAGGCAGCTGGACACAGAGGGGGCAGAAGGCAGCTGGACACAGGGGGGCAGAAGGCAGCTGGACACAGAGGGGGCAGAAGGCAGCTGGACACAGGGGGGCAGTAAAGCTGGACACAGGGGGCAGAAGGCAGCTGGACACAGGGGGGCAGAAGGCCGCTGGACACAGGGGGGCAGAAGGCAGCTGGACACAGGGGGGCAGAAGGCAGCTGGACACAGGGGGGCAGAAGGCCGCTGGACACAGGGGGGCAGTAAAGCTGGACACAGAGGGGGCAGAAGGCAGCTGGACACAGGGGGGCAGAAGGCAGCTGGACACAGGGGGGCAGAAGGCCGCTGGACACAGGGGGGCAGTAAAGCTGGACACAGAGGGGGCAGAAGGCAGCTGGACACAGGGGGGCAGAAGGCAGCTGGACACAGGGGGGCAGAAGGCCGCTGGACACAGGGGGGCAGTAAAGCTGGACACAGAGGGGGCAGAAGGCAGCTGGACACAGGGGGGCAGAAGGCCGCTGGACACAGGGGGGCAGTAAAGCTGGACACAGAGGGGGCAGAAGGCAGCTGGACACAGAGGGGGCAGAAGGCAGCTGGACACAGGGAGGCAGAAGGCAGCTGGACACAGAGGGGGCAGAAGGCAGCTGGACACAGGGGGGCAGTAAAGCTGGACACAGAGGGGGCAGAAGGCAGCTGGACACAGGGGGGCAGAAGGCCGCTGGACACAGGGGGGCAGTAAAGCTGGACACAGAGGGGGCAGAAGGCAGCTGGACACAGGGGGGCAGAAGGCAGCTGGACACAGGGGGGCAGAAGGCCGCTGGACACAGGGGGGCAGTAAAGCTGGACACAGAGGGGGCAGAAGGCAGCTGGACACAGGGGGGCAGAAGGCCGCTGGACACAGGGGGGCAGTAAAGCTGGACACAGAGGGGGCAGAAGGCAGCTGGACACAGAGGGGGCAGAAGGCAGCTGGACACAGGGGGGCAGAAGGCAGCTGGACACAGGGGGGCAGAAGGCCGCTGGACACAGGGGGGCAGTAAAGCTGGACACAGGGGGGCAGAAGGCAGCTGGACACAGGGGGGCAGAAGGCCGCTGGACACAGGGGGGCAGTAAAGCTGGACACAGAGGGGGCAGAAGGCAGCTGGACACAGGGGGGCAGAAGGCCGCTGGACACAGGGGGGCAGTAAAGCTGGACACAGAGGGGGCAGAAGGCAGCTGGACACAGAGGGGGCAGAAGGCAGCTGGACACAGGGGGGCAGAAGGCAGCTGGACACAGAGGGGGCAGAAGGCAGCTGGACACAGGGGGGCAGTAAAGCTGGACACAGGGGGCAGAAGGCAGCTGGACACAGGGGGGCAGAAGGCCGCTGGACACAGGGGGGCAGAAGGCAGCTGGACACAGGGGGGCAGAAGGCAGCTGGACACAGGGGGGCAGAAGGCCGCTGGACACAGGGGGGCAGTAAAGCTGGACACAGAGGGGGCAGAAGGCAGCTGGACACAGGGGGGCAGAAGGCAGCTGGACACAGGGGGGCAGAAGGCCGCTGGACACAGGGGGGCAGTAAAGCTGGACACAGAGGGGGCAGAAGGCAGCTGGACACAGGGGGGCAGAAGGCAGCTGGACACAGGGGGGCAGAAGGCCGCTGGACACAGGGGGGCAGTAAAGCTGGACACAGAGGGGGCAGAAGGCAGCTGGACACAGGGGGGCAGAAGGCCGCTGGACACAGGGGGGCAGTAAAGCTGGACACAGAGGGGGCAGAAGGCAGCTGGACACAGAGGGGGCAGAAGGCAGCTGGACACAGGGAGGCAGAAGGCAGCTGGACACAGAGGGGGCAGAAGGCAGCTGGACACAGGGGGGCAGTAAAGCTGGACACAGAGGGGGCAGAAGGCAGCTGGACACAGGGGGGCAGAAGGCCGCTGGACACAGGGGGGCAGTAAAGCTGGACACAGAGGGGGCAGAAGGCAGCTGGACACAGGGGGGCAGAAGGCAGCTGGACACAGGGGGGCAGAAGGCCGCTGGACACAGGGGGGCAGTAAAGCTGGACACAGAGGGGGCAGAAGGCAGCTGGACACAGGGGGGCAGAAGGCCGCTGGACACAGGGGGGCAGTAAAGCTGGACACAGAGGGGGCAGAAGGCAGCTGGACACAGAGGGGGCAGAAGGCAGCTGGACACAGGGGGGCAGAAGGCAGCTGGACACAGGGGGGCAGAAGGCAGCTGGACACAGGGGGGCAGAAGGCAGCTGGACACAGAGGGGGCAGAAGGCAGCTGGACACAGAGGGGGCAGAAGGCCGCTGGACACAGGGGGGCAGAAGGCCGCTGGACACAGGGGGGCAGTAAAGCTGGACACAGAGGGGGCAGAAGGCAGCTGGACACAGAGGGGGCAGAAGGCAGCTGGACACAGGGGGGCAGAAGGCCGCTGGACACAGGGGGGCAGTAAAGCTGGACACAGAGGGGGCAGAAGGCAGCTGGACACGGGGGCAGAAGGCAGCTGGACACAGAGGGGGCAGAAGGCAGCTGGACACGGGGGCAGAAGGCCGCTGGACACAGGGGGGCAGAAGGCCGCTGGACACAGGGGGGCAGTAAAGCTGGACACAGAGGGGGCAGAAGGCAGCTGGACACAGGGGGGCAGAAGGCAGCTGGACACAGGGGGGCAGAAGGCCGCTGGACACAGGGGGGCAGTAAAGCTGGACACAGAGGGGGCAGAAGGCAGCTGGACACGGGGGCAGAAGGCAGCTGGACACAGGGGGGCAGAAGGCCGCTGGACACAGGGGGGGCAGTAAAGCTGGACACAGAGGGGGCAGAAGGCAGCTGGACACAGGGGGGCAGAAGGCCGCTGGACACAGGGGGGCAGTAAAGCTGGACACAGAGGGGGCAGAAGGCAGCTGGACACAGAGGGGGCAGAAGGCAGCTGGACACGGGGGCAGAAGGCAGCTGGACACAGAGGGGGCAGAAGGCAGCTGGACACAGGGGGGCAGTAAAGCTGGACACAGAGGGGGCAGAAGGCAGCTGGACACAGAGGGGGCAGAAGGCCGCTGGACACAGGGGGGCAGAAGGCCGCTGGACACAGGGGGGCAGTAAAGCTGGACACAGAGGGGGCAGAAGGCAGCTGGACACAGAGGGGGCAGAAGGCAGCTGGACACAGGGGGGCAGAAGGCCGCTGGACACAGGGGGGCAGTAAAGCTGGACACAGAGGGGGCAGAAGGCAGCTGGACACAGGGGGGCAGAAGGCAGCTGGACACAGAGGGGGCAGAAGGCAGCTGGACACAGAGGGGGCAGAAGGCCGCTGGACACAGGGGGGCAGAAGGCCGCTGGACACAGGGGGGCAGTAAAGCTGGACACAGAGGGGGCAGAAGGCAGCTGGACACAGAGGGGGCAGAAGGCAGCTGGACACAGGGGGGCAGAAGGCAGCTGGACACAGAGGGGGCAGAAGGCAGCTGGACACAGAGGGGGCAGAAGGCAGCTGGACACGGGGGCAGAAGGCCGCTGGACACGGGGGCAGAAGGCCTCTGGACACAGGGGGGCAGAAGGTCGCTGGACACAGGGGGGCAGTAAAGCTGGACACAGAGGGGGCAGAAGGCAGCTGGACACAGGGGGGCAGAAGGCAGCTGGACACAGAGGGGGCAGAAGGCAGCTGGACACAGGGGGGCAGAAGGCAGCTGGACACAGAGGGGGCAGAAGGCAGCTGGACACAGGGGGGCAGAAGGCAGCTGGACACGGGGGCAGAAGGCAGCTGGACACAGAGGGGGCAGAAGGCAGCTGGACACAGGGGGGCAGTAAAGCTGGACACAGGGGGGCAGAAGGCAGCTGGACACAGGGGGGCAGAAGGCAGCTGGACACAGAGGGGGCAGAAGGCCGCTGGACACGGGGGCAGAAGGCCGCTGGACACAGAGGGGGCAGTAAAGCTGGACACAGAGGGGGCAGTAAAGCTGGACACGGGGGGGGGCAGAAAGCTGGACACGGGGGGGGCAGAAAGCTGGACACGGGGGGGCAGAAAGCTGGACACGGGGGGGGGGCAGAAAGCTGGACAGGGGGGGGGCAGAAAGCTGGACACGGGGGGGGGGGCAGAAAGCTGGACACATGGGGGGCAGAAAGCTGGACACATGGGGGGCAGAAAGCTGGACACGGGGCAGAGTGCTGGACAGAGATGGGGCAGAGTGCTGGACAGAGATGGGGCAGAGTGCTGGACAGAGATGGGGCAGAGTGCTGGACAGAGATGGGGCAGAGTGCTGGGCAGAGTGCTGGACAGAGATGGGGAAGAGTGCTGGACAGAGATGGGGCAGAGTGCTGGACAGAGATGGGGCAGAGTGCTGGACAGAGATGGGGCAGAGTGCTGGACAGAGATGGTGCAGGATTGGAAACAGATGGGGCAGGATGGATACGATGGAGACAGATGGGGCAGGATGGGGAGATCATATGGGGTAGAATGGATACTCATGAGGGCAGGATGGGAGAACATATGGCTGGAGCCTGGAATGAGACACACGGTGGCCAGGATGGCGAATATTACCATAGGGGCTAATTAAGGGATATTATTATTGCAGTGATGTATTTATTTTATTTTTTGAGTATACTGTTTTAAATGGGGGGGCGGTCCTGTTACTGTGTAGAGTGATACTATGTTGCCTTCTTCATGTGGTGTAATGTAGAAGTTGGGAAAATTAAGTAATGTGTTCTACAAGCGGAACTCGAGATAACTGTTTTATTTCCTGCAGAGACGAGTCCTGGCTGGATAAAGTGATGGCGGTCTGTGCTGGATGAAAGATGAAGGACTTCACCTAGAGACGTCACTGGTGAGTCAGTGTTACCTATACACTTACACTATACACTGTATACTATATACAGAGGTCCTGTGTACAATGTCACCAGTGATCACTGTATTATCTATACATTATATACAGAGCTCCTGTGTGTAATGTCACCAGTGATCACTGTATTACCTGTACACAGACACTGCTTACTAATTACAGATCTCCTGTGCATAATGGCACTGATGGTGATAGTATTGTGGTTTTTTTTTGTATTACTGATCAGTATTGTAGTATTCAGTCATTGTTGGTAATATGTGGTCTGGTCATGATGTGGAGGTAATATGTGGTCTGGTCATGGTGTAGCGGTATTTGTTCCTTGTATTTTATATTATTCGATCACTGTGGTGGTAATATGTCATCTGGTCATAGTGTTGTGGTATTTGTTCCTTGTATGTAGTATTATAGGTCATTTTAAAAATTGAAAAATAAATAAAAATATACCTAAATTGTATTGCATATTTTAACAAATATTTAGTAGGTTACAGTAGAGTAGGGCCCGGCCAAAAGTGTCTACCTTGTTGTGGTGGCGGCTTAAAAAATCTTTTGGCCAAAACAAAAGCTGCCGGCTATATGTGTGATCTGGTGATGGGAACTGTTAATGTGTGATAGGTGAGAAGTGGAGATTTTCCAAGAGAGAGTGGTGGGGTGGAGCCTGGAGGCGGGGCTGGGGTGGAGCCTGGGCGGAGTTTCAAGGGGGCCCCGAAAATTTTGCCAGTATGGGGCCCCGAAATTTCTAGTGGCAGCCCTGATGGGTAAGACTAGCGACCTGACAGATGTCAAGAAGGCCATCATTGACACCCTCAAGCAAGAGGGTAAGACCCAGAAAGAAATTTCTCAACAAATAGGCTGTTCCCAGAGTGCTGTATCAAGGCACCTCAATGGTAAGTCTGTTGGAAGGAAACAATGTGGCAGAAAACGCTGTACAACGAGAAGAGGAGACCGGACCCTGAGGAAGATTGTGGAGAAGGACCGATTCCAGACCTTGGGGAACCTGAGGAAGCAGTGGACTGAGTCTGGTGTGGAAACATCCAGAGCCACCGTGCACAGGCGTGTGCAGGAAATGGGCTACAGGTGCCGCATTCCCCAGGTAAAGCCACTTTTGAGCTACAGAGAAGCAGCACTGGACTGTTGCTAAGTGGTCCCAAGTACTTTTTTCTGATGAAAGCAAATTTTGCATGTCATTCGGAAATCAAGGTGCCAGAGTCTGGAGGAAGACTGGGGAGAAGGAAATGCCAAAATGCCTGAAGTCCAGTGTCAAGTACCCACAGTCAGTGATGGTGTGGGGTGCCATGTCAGCTGCTGGTGTTGGTCCACTGTGTTTCATCAAGGGCAGGGTCAATGCAGCTAGCTATCAGGAGATTTTGGAGCACTTCATGCTTCTATCGGCTGAAATGCTTTATGGAGATGAAGATTTCATTTTTCAGCACGACCTGGCACCTGCTCACAGTGCCAAAACCACTGGTAAATGGTTTACTGACCATGGTATTACTGTGCTCAATTGGCCTGCCAACTCTCCTGACCTGAACCCCATAGAGAATCTGTGGGATATTGTGAAGAGAAAGTTGAGAGACGCAAGACCCAACACTCTGGATGAGCTTAAGGCCGCTATTGAAGCATCCTGGGCCTCCATAACATCTCAGCAGTGTCACAGGCTGATTGCCTCCATGCCACGCCGCATTGAAGCAGTCATTTCTGCCAAAGGATTCCCGACCAAGTATTGAGTGCATAACTGAACATTATTATTTGATGGTTTTTTTGTTTGTTATTAAAAAACACTTTTATTTGATTGGATGGGTGAAATATGCTAATTTATTGAGACAGGTTTTTTGGGTTATCAGGAGTTGTATGCCAAAATCATCAGTATTAAAACAATAAAAGACCTGACAAATTTCAGTTGGTGGATAATGAATCTATAATATATGAAAGTTTAATTGTAATCATTACATTATGGTAAATAATGAAATTTAACACTATATGCTAATTTTTTGAGAAGGACCTGTATCTCCGTTATCTCAAAAGATGGTTTTTAGATTTTTTTTTTTTTTAATACTATTTCTACCTTTTTCATTTGCAGCTACATAAAAGAACTATTCACAATATAACACTATGTTACGGAATAGATTATAATTGGAAAGTGGAAAAAAAAATCCTTTTAAAATGTGTATCTAGGAAAAGTTTCTTTTTAATCAACAGTTTTTTGCAAAAAAAAATAAAATAAAATAAAACACTCCTGGCTTTCAAGATTTAGAGTTCAGATGTTTTGGGAATTACATACATTAAGGAGATCTAATAGAAGGGTGGTCCCTCATTCAGGACCCTCATTACAGGGGGTTTTCAAATTCAGAATAATGAATTAAATCAGCCAAAGTGGACATCAGTTACATAGAGCGATGTCTCGGAGTCACTGGGCACATTCATGCATTTCATGAAAAGTCCATTGATTTAGATAAAACGGTGTGATTCTTCATTTCTCCTGTAGGAGTGCTGTATGGGAATAGAACACTTGCTGATCACTGGTGGTTACGTCACAAAGACAACTTGGAATTTTTGTGTTTGAAGGCTCATATTGGTGGTTTTCTGAGGATGCAATACCAAAATATAGGTAATAATGGATGCCATGATGTATAACGAATCATATATTAGCCTTACGTAGAAAATTGAAAAATTTGTTAAAGTGAACCTGACCGCTGATACATTCCGCCCGATCCTTGGGCAGCGTGTGTCAGACACTGGCTGTATGAGAACTTAATTGTGGAGATAGATGTGGTAGATGGAGGCAAGTGGAACACTTTCAAACCATACTGTTATAGCATATCTTTTAGGGTAAGGTCACAGAATTTTTGGGAGGCTGAAAATTCCAACAAGTTATTTTTTAAAAGGAATCTACTGCAAGAAATGCTCCTACATTATTATTTTTTTGGGAGGCCTTTTTTTTTTTTTTACTTGAAGAATTTCCTAATATAGTTTAGAAAAGCTTTTCGAAATGTTTTGTCTTGACGGCGTCAACTGTGGAGCAACTTCCAATCCACATTCAAGGAGTGACATACCCAGTGTCGGACTGGGGTGCCAAGGGCCCACCAGTGACATTGACTTTGGGGGCCCACTTTTCACCTGCATACAAACATGCTACCTTCGTTCACAAATTTACCTATATCTCTATATAATAATACATTGGGTAGTTTGGTTAATGAGTGATGAGATGCTGCTTTATTTCTGTACAGAGTGAATCATGTGAATTATGCCGAGTACTGCCCATACAATGGGGTTGGGGTCCCAGATCTGCACAGGGGCCCACTGGGGGATTCCCCCTGTTACCCTATGGGCCAGTCCAATTAGGGGGGAAAAAGGGAGCGCATTCTGCTTGAAAAACTAATCCAAGTTTTCAGCCTACAAAAAACCATGTGACCCTAGCTTAACATGCCAAAAGTGCTTTTGATTGGAACAGACCTTTAATTGGTTGAACCCAACCCTCCCCCCAAAAAATAACCTGTGTCTTTTACACGTATGTTCCAAAAAAAAACATATCCACTGTGGAAATTCCAGAGTGGCAAAATTGTGGTGGATTTTACCCTTAGTCTGGGGTCACACTTGCGAGTGCAATGCGAGAAACTTGAGCCTCAATACCCGGCAATGCCGCCGGCACTCGGGACGGGAGTGTTGAGCTGCATAGAAATACATGCGGCTGCACGCTTCGGTCCCTAGTGCCGGCGGCAGTGCTGGGTATTGAGGTGAAAGACTTACGCGAGTTTCTCGCATCACACTCGCAAGTGTGACCCCGGCCTTAGTAGTACACTACATAGTTTGTCCTCCAACTTCTGCCCCGGCTCATTTCTTTGGTTTTGCTGTAGTTTATTGTACTTTGTACAAACAAGGGTGTGCAGATTTTCCCAGTGCCTTGTCCATTAGGCTAGGTTCACATTGCGTTAGCAGCAGCCCGTTCAGCACATACGCTAACGGGCTGCTGCTAGCGCAAGTGCCTGCGCTACATCACGCTAGCGCAGATGGAGCATCTGCTAGCTCCATCTGCGCTAGCAGTGACGGACCCGGAAACGCTGCAGCCAGCGTCTCGGGTCCGTCACTCAAATGATGGCACATCGCTAGCGCTCGCCCATTGTGGGCGTGCGCTAGCGATGCGTTCGCCATTGCATTCAATCGCGGCGTTAACAGAGTACGTTACACCGCGGTGTAACGTAGTCCGTTTAACGTAGTCAATGAACGCAATGTGAACCTAGCCTTAGTATGGCAATACCTGGCAGTGCAGCACAGACCCATTTAAGTAATGAAGATTTTTTTTTATTAACAAGAATGTTTTTTTGCTTCCTGCTGAAACCTATGGCAATGTCAAGAGTTTCACGCAATCAATTAAGTTTTGAGAACAGCATGACTTTGTAAATTCGCTTTTCTAAGTAATGGCACTTGATCCTGAACTCTTGAAAATCAGTATCATTTAACCTTTTTGTGACATTGACTTTGTTATTCCTCGCTGGTTAAATAATGTATTCTGCTTGTTTTTCTTTCTAGGTTACCATTGCTGGAAGGGTCTTCATAATGAAAAAAGAACAATGACATCTCAAGCAGATCTCTAGATGCTGAGATAGACATCCTAATCCTCGTTTTTAATATTATTCTTAATCATTTTTTTTCCTGTCTGGGACTACAATACAGCACAGCTATGTATGGAAGTGCTCGTACAATCACTAATTTGGAAGGCAGTCCTTCCAGATCGCCTCGTTTGCCAAGATCACCTCGTTTGGGCCATAGACGAACAAGCAGTGGAGGGGGAGCAGGTAAAACGCTGTCAATGGAGAACATTCAGTCTCTTAATGCAGCCTATGCAACGTCTGGACCCATGTACTTGAGTGACCATGAGGGTGTGGCGTCTACAGCTTTTCCGAAAGGAACCATGACTCTTGGAAGGGCTACTAATAGAGCGGTCTATGGTGGAAGAGTCACAGCCATGGGAAGCAGTCCAAATATTGCCTCTGCTGGTCTTTCACACACAGATGTCTTGTCCTACACTGACCATATAGGCTTGACCAGCTCTGCTCATCACCACCACCATCATCACCAGATTCCTTCTATGTTAAGACAGGTGAGAGACAACACCATGCTTGATCTTCAGGTTCAACTGAAGGACCTACAGAGGGAAAATGAGCTGCTAAGAAAAGAGCTGGACATTAAAGACAGCAAGCTTGGATCTTCCATGAACAGTATTAAAACATTTTGGAGCCCAGAACTCAAGAAGGAAAGAGTCCTCCGAAAGGAGGAGGCTGCAAGGATGTCCGTCCTGAAGGAGCAAATGAGGGTGTCTCACGAAGAAAATCAGGTATTTTTCTTGAATGCGGGTTGTAGAAGAGTCGTTTTTGAGATTAACATGGAGCATTTTGATTTTAATAATTTAGAGTGAAGATACATTTCCCTTTTATGTTATTCTCTGTTGAATGCAGAAGTGTTAGCTGTAAGTTACGATACCTTTTTTTTTAATTAATTTTTTTTTGTAGGAAAGTGTAAATAGTGACAGCTTTACATTTTTACTCGAAGAAGTTGTTTGATGTTAAACTGCGTGAAATTAACTCCTTGCATAATTATTTTAGAATCTGCCCATCGTCCAAAACAGAGCTATAGAAAGAATGCTTAGTAGGAGTTCTCAGTAGTAGCCCATAGGGACATCTTTATTTTTTTCACATTTTCTATTTAAGGGTAAAGTCCAACTTTGCAATGATGTTTTCAATTTGGCTTATTTTGTGCACCCGGCACTCCCGCCAATCAGCTGTTATCTGTAACGACGGCAGCCGGCCAGAAATACCTACTTGCGGAGCCGACCGTCTACTTCTACTGACCGGGGTTTGTTACTGCACATCTGCCTCCTATTGATTTGTATAGAAGGCAGATGGGCAGTACTCTATGGCAGCCACGATATGTAGACGGCCAATTTTGCAAGTAAGTACTTCTGGCCAGCGGCCACCTCCACTGATAACAGCTGATCGACAGGGGTTCTGGATCCCGGCTGATCAGACATTGATAACCTATCCTAAGGATAGGCCATCAGTGTAAAATTGCTGGATAACCTCTAACTATGGAGATGTATAAGCCTGCGTGGCAGCAGCAAGCAAAATGTATTACAATTGTTTTCAAAGTTACCTACATTTTTTTTTTTCTTTTAGATACTGACACAATAATAAAAAATTCAAAAAAATGAGTTTCCATTAAATAGGACCAGTCTCCAGGTCAACATTGTAGTTTTTCCTCTGCTTTATTCCTGATGCTCCCCTGAATATCCCACCTTTTTGTATTTTTAAAAGTTCTAGAGATGTGGGCATTTTTATTTGGTGCTGATTTGCATGTTCTTCACAAATGGGCATTTCTCACAGGATCCTCTGGGGCGTGTCTTAAGGCTGCTCTGCATAATTATCTTATGAGTACCACCCCCTCTTGGTAAAGACCATACAAATTTGCACTAAATAGGCCCAAATCTCTGGAACCTTATGGCGGATTTTAAGAAAACAAAAAGTAGACTACAGTGGGGAGCATAGGGGTTGAAATGAGAGCTGGAAATGGGGCTACATATCACCTGGTGACATGTCTTCTTTAAAGGGCTTTTTCGTGGTTTAGTTTATCTTTAAACGCTGGGAATGCTTTAAAATTTTTAAAAAAATCTGTTTAATGCCTGCCGATCCAGGATCAGCACTGTTTAACTCTGTGACTGCTGCAGCCAATCACTAGGCTGAGCGGTGACGTCTGCATGTATGGTAAACAGGTCAAAGGATCACAGGTGCACTGCCTATATATAAATCATATATCTAAAGAAAAGTAATAAACATAACTAAATAAATTCTATAGGGTGCTGCAAAAATGCATAGAAACAGCATAGCCACAAGGAAAAGAATAGCCTATGCATAAATAAGCGCACACCTAAATATATAAGAAACACAATCTTTATTATAGACATAAACAAGGACAAAAACACATAAATCCATTAAAATCAATTAAAACCATGTGGAAAAAACCACCCTTCCCCCTGAGAGAATGATATGACCAAAGTGAGGTCTAATCCCGCATACAAAAGTATACACCAAAATCGCACACTATAGCATATGGATATAGACAAGTGCAAAACAATAACATATAACTGATACCTATCCAGCAATATAGCGCACATGGGGCGTCCCTGTCATAATCAATCATAAACCATAAAGGAACAAATAATAACAATTGCTAAAGGACCCTAAATGCAGAAATATTGGTTGCTAAAACTAGCAGCAGCAAAATATCCATATAGCTGGGCATGAAAATACATCAACAAAAAAAGAGGATATGGGGTCACAAAATATAGTGAATAAATAGTGCTACCCAAGAGGGCGCTATAGGATCCCCAAATCCGTCTAAGAAAAGATCCGAGCAATGTGCCAGTATCGGGAATGCCTAGAGCTCAAAGACATACCTTAAACGCCATGGAGAATGCGGGAAGCCTCCAACAAGTAAGGAAGCAAAAAGCATCAGGGGGAGGGAGTGGGGAGAAGTCCCACGCGTATCGCTGCCTCTGTGCAGCTTCGTCAGGGAATGAGCAGCAACGATATGTGTCAGCCTTATATACAAACAGTACCGTATCCTGTTGATTGCCACACCGGAAGGCCCCGTCCGGGGACCGGAAATGTAGGAAAGAGGAAGCGCGCACCCATCATAATCATCCCCGGCTCTAATTAGTCCCAACTATGTGTCAGGACCGGCGCATGCGCTGACAGAGCCGGCAAAAAGGTAAATGGAGAGAGCGCAGGCGCGGTGTGCGGCCGCACAAAAAAGAAAGAGAGGGAAGGAGGAAAGTCCCAGGCCAATCGCAATCAGCGATTGAGCAGAAGAGGAGCCCCGGAATTCTAAATATATGGACAGATGCAGCCCAGGGGTACACTAGGATGGAGGACAAAAAAAGAAAAGAAGTATATACATATGCATACCATAAATGAAAAAACAAAGATATTTATATATAATAAGAATAATAATAATGAAAATAATAATAATAAATAAATAAATACGTCAAAAAGGAAAAGCACATGTATGTGCCAAATAACTATGATAAATCCTAAGCCTAGAAGAGGAGCAAAGAGGCGATTGTTATTATTATCATTATTTATGTATAAATCAATCAATACCCTATCCAAAAGGGATAGGAAGACATCCCCTACCTTTAAGTAGGAAGATGTACCGGCCTCAATACATGCACATAAACATAATACAACATATAAACAAAATGCAAAACACATATAATAATGTGAAAACATGTATCCAAAACCAATAAAATACATTTCCATTTGATATCAAAACAAACAGAACATATGGTAATCAAGACATACGGATATATGTCCCATAGAATAGAATAGAGGGCCAATATCCACAAATGTCTATATTTCTCAAATGCCTCTCCATTCCTTGTATAACATTATACTTCAATCCAGATCCAGTCTCCTAATTCCGTCCATAATACAAATCCCTTGTTCCAATCCCAAAGCGCAATGTACTTGTCCTGGAATCCCGGTTCCAATCCCGGGGAACCAGATATAGGGAAATCCCTTTGTTCCAATCCAAAGTATCCATATTCTTTATAGTCTTTAATCCTGTCCTAGGAAACCAGTGTACAGGAGCTCCTCATTTAGGCCAAACGGGGAGATAGATTTTAGCCGAAAAATCCAGCGGGCTTCATGTTGCAGCAGTAATCTATGCCGGCTACCGCCTCTTTCATTGCCCTGGATTCTCTGCAGGCCAAAAAAATGGGTGTTAGTAGGTTTGCCTCCATGTTTCCTCATATAATGTGCTGCAACTGGCGTTAACATTTTGCCTTTCTTGGAGTCTGCATGGGCTAGGTTAATAGTTGAGAGATGTTTTTGTGCCCGCTTTCTCAGCTCCTGTGATGTCTGCCCTACATACACTTTCTGACATGGGCAAACAATAGCATAAATGACAGAACTTGTTTTGCAGTTGATATACTGAGAAAGAGAATGCTCCACATTATCACCAGGGTTAATAAAGAAATCCCTGGTGGGAAGCATATATGGACATACATTACATTCACCGCAGGGGAACGACCCCCTGAGGCGAATCCCACGATTGAGCCTAATCACCGGACGCGAGAAATGACTTCTCGTAACAATATCCCGTAAGTTAGGAGCCCTTCTAGCCGTCATAAGAGGTCTAGAGCTGACACAAGAAGATGTTTGGGCATCCGAAGTTAGGATGTCCCAGTTTTGATTTAAGATGTTTCTCACCTGACTCCAATTCGTACTATATTCCGTGATGAATCTCACTGAGGAGTCCTGTAGTCAGGGACGCGATGTTAGGAGGGCCTCCTGATTAAGGGTCCTGGCACGTTGGAAGGCAGTGGAAACAGTTCTCTTAGGGTATCCCCTCCTATATAATCTCCTGGTCAAATCCTTTGCCTGTTCTCTGAAACTTGCATCTGTTGTACAATTTCGCCGGGTACGTAGAAACTGTCCCACAGGTATTCCAGTCCGCGTGTGGTGAGGGTGAAAACTCTGATATTGTAACAAGTTATTCGTGGCCGTTGGCTTACGGTATAAATCCGTGAACAGTTTCTCCCCATCGACTCCCACTCGAAGGTCCAAAAAGATAGCTGAATTCGGGGAACAAGAGGATGTTAAGAAAATATTTAATGAATTTTCATTAAGCTCCCTCAAAAATTGGGTACAAGAAGCTTCGGTCCCCACCCAAATGAAAAAAATGTCATCCAAAAAACGATGCCAATACTTAATGTGATTAAGATAACCCTGCGAACTAAAGACCATTGTCTCCTCCCACCAACCCAAAAAGATGTTTGCGTATGCCGGCGCGCATCGCGCACCCATGGCCATGCCCGATACTTGCTTATAATACGTCCTGTCAAACAGGAAGTAGTTATGATGTAACACAAAGTAAAGGAGGTCCAAGATAAAAGAATCATGGAGGCGATTAGAGCCCTCCAATTTATTAAGGAAGTAAGAGAGTGCCTGAATACCATGGGTATGAGCGATATTTGAATAAAGCGACTCCACGTCACATGTCACTAACAACTCCTGGCCTGTTAAGGTGATGTTACGGCAAACACTAATAAAGTGAGATGTATCTTTAATATAAGCTGGTAATGCCGAGGCAATGGGTTGAATGAAGTAATCAATATAGGTACATACCCGTTCGCTCATACTTCCTATGCTGGACACAATTGGTCTTCCTGGTGGCTTTTGGATGTTCTTATGCACCTTGGGCAAAAGGTAAAAGGTAGGGGTCACTGGGTTATCCACCCACATAAATCTCTTTTCACTTGGGGAAATTATTCCCATAGAGGTTGCCCGATCAATCAAATTATGTAATCTCTCCAAAAAGATTCCAGTAGGATCCGATGGCAATCTCATATAGAATCTCTGATCCCCCAATTGTCTGTTGGCTTCTTCAAGGTACATATTGGATGGCCACAGAACTACATTCCCCCCCTTGTCTGCTTCTCTTATAATGATGGAATCATTGTTTTTCAGGGACCTAATGGCCCTTCTTTCTTGAAACGAGAGATTATAAGTAAAGCCAAAGCTTTGTGGGAGCCGCAGGATGTCCCTTTTAGCCGATTCAAAGAAAAATTTAACCGCTGGTACCAACGAAAAAGATGGGGCAGAGGAGGACTTAGTTCTTAATGGGAACTTTCTCCTACCTGTTGTTACGGTATTCTCCTCCAAAAGGTCCAGGAGATCCCGAAAAACCTGTTGATCCTCAATGGAAGTAGTTTGAAGGGCTTCCGGTTGCTTGTGAATTACCTGAAAAATCAATTTCCTACAGAATAAATACAGATCCTTGATTAGGTCAAACTTATCTGTAGTTCGGGTGGGAGAAAAAGAGAGACCTCTACGTAGAACAGAAAGCTCAGCTGGAGATAATACATAGTCCGATAGATTTATTACCTGCAAGGACGTATCCACTTGAGGCGAAAGGTTAGAACCAGTTACCGATGCTTGGTCTTGTGATTGTGCCGGTAGGGTGAATTGGGACCCCTCCGGTTGGTTTGACGTTTTCTGAGATTTCTTGCGCTTACCTCCGCGCCTGGTCCTATATCGAGGTCGCTGCCTCCTGAGGACAAAAAATCACTCGAACTGGTGGCATTAGTTGTAGTAGCCAAAGGAACTGGTATGTGGGCATTAGATGTTTGTTTAAACGGACGAGAGTTCCCCAAGTGTCTCCATCTGTAAGCCCTTTGGTTCTCAAAATCCTGACGATCCCTCTGGAATTTCTTTTGTTTACGATCCATAATTTCTTTTTCAAACTTGTCCAATATTTCTTTAAGTTTTTGTTTGAAGGGAATTACCAGCTGAGTCTCATCAAAAGCCATCAATTTATTTTCTAGGTCCTTAATATTTTGCTTGGTTACAGAAAAAAGCTGCCTATCATGTTCCACAAGCATATTAATAATAATGCTTGAACACTGCAGCAGTCCCTTTTCCCAGATACATTGAAATGCTGTTGACGGCTCCCATGCAGGAAAAATTTGGACCCGTAGACCACGTGGGACTATCCCAGTTTTAAGGTATTCCTCTAGTGTTCTGATGTTCCACCATAAACGGACCGCTAATTTATTAGCTGTTGTGATATCCGTTGATAACCTAGTGAAATCTGAATCATTTACTAATGGGGCACTATTAGAAAATAGACCCGATGATTGGGTCTGCCAAATCGCCTCCCTAGCTTCCCAATCCATGACAGGATCTATCCGCAAAGGAACCAACAGGATAAACAATATGAAACAACAAAAATATATCCAAAAGACAATAATAGCCAAAATAATTATAATCCAAAAGGGTACCCAATAGCCCCCATACTATATAGATAAGGATCAACAATAAATCCCGTGCCCCCTGAGACTAGAACACACCCCAATAGAAGTGGGGTGTAAAACAGGGATCAACAGGTCAAAGGATCACAGGTGCACTGCCTATATATAAATCATATATCTAAAGAAAAGTAATAAACATAACTAAATAAATTCTATAGGGTGCTGCAAAAATGCATAGAAACAGCATAGCCACAAGGAAAAGAATAGCCTATGCATAAATAAGCGCACACCTAAATATATAAGAAACACAATCTTTATTATAGACATAAACAAGGACAATAACACATAAATCCATTAAAATCAATTAAAACCATGTGGAAAAAACCACCCTTCCCCCTGAGAGAATGATATGACCAAAGTGAGGTCTAATCCCGCATACAAAAGTATACACCAAAATCACACACTATAGCATATGGATATAGACAAGTGCAAAACAATAACATATAACTGATACCTATCCAGCAATATAGCGCACATGGGGCGTCCCTGTCATAATCAATCATAAACCATAAAGGAACAAATAATAACAATTGCTAAAGGACCCTAAATGCAGAAATATTGGTTGCTAAAACTAGCAGCAGCAAAATATCCATATAGCTGGGCATGAAAATACATCCACAAAAAAAGAGGATATGGGGTCACAAAATATAGTGAATAAATAGTGCTACCCAAGAGGGCGCTATAGGATCCCCAAATCCGTCTAAGAAAAGATCCGAGCAATGTGCCAGTATCGGGAATGCCTAGAGCTCAAAGACATACCCTAAACGCCATGGAGAATGCGGGAAGCCTCCAACAAGTAAGGAAGCAAAAAGCATCAGGGGGAGGGAGTGGGGAGAAGTCCCACGCGTATCGCTGCCTCTGTGCAGCTTCGTCAGGGAATGAGCAGCAACGATATGTGTCAGCCTTATATACAAACAGTACCGTATCCTGTTGATTGCCACACCGGAAGGCCCCGTCCGGGGACCGGAAATGTAGGAAAGAGGAAGCGCGCACCCATCATAATCAGCCCCGGCTCTAATTAGTCCCAACTATGTGTCAGGACCAGCGCATGCGCTGACAGAGCCGGCAAAAAGGTAAATGGAGAGAGCGCAGGTGCGGTGTGCGGCCGCACAAAAAAGAAAGAGAGGGAAGGAGGAAAGTCCCAGGCCAATCGCAATCAGCGATTGAGCAGAAGAGGAGCCCCGGAATTCTAAATATATGGACAGATGCAGCCCAGGGGTACACTAGGATGGAGGACAAAAAAAGAAAAGAAGTATATACATATGCATACCATAAATGAAATGAAAAAACAAAGATATTTATATATAATAAGAATAATAATAGTGAAAATAATAATAATAAATAAATACGTCAAAAAGGAAAAGCACATGTATGTGCCAAATAACTATGATAAATCCTAAGCCTAGAAGAGGAGCAAAGAGGCGATTGTTATTATTATCATTATTTATGTATAAATCAATCAATACCCTATCCAAAAGGGATAGTGTATTGTTCTGTTTGTTTTGATATCAAATGGAAATGTATTTTATTGGTTTTGGATACATGTTTTCACATTATTATATGTGTTTTGCATTTTGTTTATATGTTGTATTATGTTTATGTGCATGTATTGAGGCCGGTACATCTTCCTACTTAAAGGTAGGGGATGTCTTCCTATCCCTTTTGGATAGGGTATTGATTGATTTATACATAAATAATGATAATAATAACAATCGCTTCTTTGCTCCTCTTCTAGGCTTAGGATTTATCATAGTTATTTGGCACATACATGTGCTTTTCCTTTTTGACGTATTTATTTATTATTATTATTTTCATTATTATTATTCTTATTATATATAAATATCTTTGTTTTTTCATTTCATTTATGGTATGCATATGTATATACTTCTTTTCTTTTTTTGTCCTCCATCCTAGTGTACCCCTGGGCTGCATCTGTCCATATATTTAGAATTCCGGGGCTCCTCTTCTGCTCAATCGCTGATTGCGATTGGCCTGGGACTTTCCTCCTTCCCTCTCTTTCTTTTTTGTGCGGCCGCACACCGCGCCTGCGCTCTCTCCATTTACCTTTTTGCCGGCTCTGTCAGCGCATGCGCCGGTCCTGACACATAGTTGGGACTAATTAGAGCCGGGGCTGATTATGATGGGTGCGCGCTTCCTCTTTCCTACATTTCCGGTCCCCGGACGGGGCCTTCCGGTGTGGCAATCAACAGGATACGGTACTGTTTGTATATAAGGCTGACACATATCGTTGCTGCTCATTCCCTGACGAAGCTGCACAGAGGCAGCGATACGCGTGGGACTTCTCCCCACTCCCTCCCCCTGATGCTTTTTGCTTCCTTACTTGTTGGAGGCTTCCCGCATTCTCCATGGCGTTTAGGGTATGTCTTTGAGCTCTAGGCATTCCCGATACTGGCACATTGTTCGGATCTTTTCTTAGACGGATTTGGGGATCCTATAGCGCCCTCTTGGGTAGCACTATTTATTCACTATATTTTGTGACCCCATATCCTCTTTTTTTGTGGATGTATTTTCATGCCCAGCTATATGGATATTTTGCTGCTGCTAGTTTTAGCAACCAATATTTCTGCATTTAGGGTCCTTTAGCAATTGTTATTATTTGTTCCTTTATGGTTTATGATTGATTATGACAGGGACGCCCCATGTGCGCTATATTGCTGGATAGGTATCAGTTATATGTTATTGTTTTGCACTTGTCTATATCCATATGCTATAGTGTGTGATTTTGGTGTACACTTTTGTATGCGGGATTAGACCTCACTTTGGTCATATCATTCTCTCAGGGGGAAGGGTGGTTTTTTCCACATGGTTTTAATTGATTTTAATGGATTTATGTGTTTTTGTCCTTGTTTATGTCTAATAAAGATTGTGTTTCTTATATATTTAGGTGTGCGCTTATTTATGCATAGGCTATTCTTTTCCTTGTGCATGTATGGTAAGAGACCACTGAATCCAGTGATTGACTATGGTTTTGATGTAAGCATATGATCGGGTACAGGGCATTAAACGGAGACTAGCAGATACCAGGAGAGTGGTGCAGAATTAAAGGGGTTGTCCGACCTTGGGCTATAAGTCTATTTGAGTCCAGACTTGTCAATCCTGACACACACTGCGTGAGTATTCTTCGGTGCCAGGAGCGGTCTGTCATGTGACCTCAAGAATGCGATTTACATACTTACAACCACTTCCAACTAGAATGTGTCCGACCTCACTGAATGCATTCGCATCCATCTAGTCATCTGGTGACCTCACGCATGCGCCCAGCACCAGCACTGGAGATTCCTCATGGCGCCCAGTTCTTGCAATGTGAGGATTCATAAGTCTGTAGTCATGTAAAGTGACTGCAGTCTTGCAGCCCAAGGCCAGATAACCACTTTAAATAATTTTTAAGCACTTTACAAAATTTTTTTTTCACCCCATCTTCTACCTATTCATGTAAGTAAAGGCATTTATTTCCAACAATGATACATTGCTAGATGAGAAAATATATTTTTTTTTTATCCATATCGCAAATTACATTTCTACATGATCAATCAATTTTACTATTGCCGTTGTATAATTTCCTTCCTGGAAATCCGTATAGAAATTAGCAAACCTATCTGTATCTGCCCAGTAGTAG
Organism: Ranitomeya imitator; assembly: GCF_032444005.1. Taxonomy (NCBI): domain Eukaryota; kingdom Metazoa; phylum Chordata; class Amphibia; order Anura; family Dendrobatidae; genus Ranitomeya; species Ranitomeya imitator. The sequence continues at coordinate 31,926,396 of NC_091289.1, forward strand.
TTGCATCTTCTGCCTTTTTTTTTTTTTTTTTTTAAATATAAGATGAATTAGGCACTTACCATATTTCTTATCCTTACTTATTTTAGTTTTTATATGACACTTTTGGCATCAGATTCATCATCATCATAAGAAAAATAAATTAATTTAGAGCTTACTCTATTTACAAACTTTTTGTATTTTTTTTTTTGCTTGGAATGTGTTAATTAGCTGCTGTAGTAATTTATTATAACAAACTATATATCGTGTGATAGGGTAATACATCACTGTGAGCTAGTTATTATAATGTGAATACATTCATTTTTATGCATTTAAAATGGGTTATGTTCAGGCCGTGAATTGGTTTTTGTATAGTTCTTACCTGGTGAAGTAAAGGTTCCATTGGTGAAAACTCAAGAGCATTCATCAAAGGGGGTTAGATCAGATTTAGAGAAGCACTCCTCCTCCCATCAAAATTTGTATGTTCCTAATATATTGCAATCATCACATTATACCGCACTGTGTACTTACAATTGCTTATTTTGCCTTTCTACCCGGCTAATTAATCTCTTTTGCAATAGTCCATCAGGTCTATGACACCATTTGATTAACAATAGACTAGCTGAATCCTCCTTAGCTCTATACAGAAACAAGAAGTATTTTTCCCTGAGTCATCATAAGAACTACAATTCTACATCAGTGGAAAGTTTATGGCAGGGGGAGGAAGAGTGGAGCAGCTGGATCAGGAGTGGAAGAGGGGGGATGCCTTATGCGGGGAAAAGAGACTTCTTGCTTCTATGTGGAGCTTAGAAGGCTTCAGCTACAGTAGTCAGTTTGTAATCATTTGATTTGGTAGACCTAATAGAAAAGAGAGGAATTAGCTGGGTAGAAAGTCAAAATGAGCAATTGTGAGTACACAGTGCTACATAATAGGATAACTGCAATATATTAAGAGGATAAAAACTTTGATGGGAGGAGGAGGAGAGCTTCTTTAAGCACTTTAATGCCAGCATATAACATGACAATTGGGTATTCGCGATATCTGTGAGCTTCATCCAATTTAACCCAAATAACATAGCCCGGCCTCCTCCACCCTATCCAAATAAATACCCATCCTTGACCCAATAATAACACAACATACTCTCAATTCTTTGGATAAATTGGCCACAGCAGCCTTTATTAACATTTAACTTAACAATTTATGTCATTTAACATTAACCACAGGGAGGGCGGTCCTTAAACTATGATGGGGCATCTAAAATGGTTGCCCCACTAAGATGGCAATTCTCTTTTATAACGGCTACCACAACTCCACCCCTTGCCCCCTTTACCTATTCCACGGACCAATCCCTATCCTGCTATTCAATTCCCCTTAGCCTATACTAAAACACCCCCTTTTTTCCCTGTTCCACTCCCTGTATGTCCTCTCAACCCTGTCATGTCGTCATCCCTTTGAAGGCCTGTGGCCCAGTACGTCCTCCCTTAACATACAGCAGTTGAATTGGCAAAGTGATGTACTATTTATTCTGTCACTTTGTTCTAGTGGGTCACAACCATTGGACATTAAATATGTTGATATTCTGTTTTTAAACTGCTCCTAGTTTATGACTTTTCACATGTGTGCATGTCCATCCTAGTTCTACTCATGCTGGATGCGGGTTCTTTGGCTTGAGGATCCTTCTGCCTTCACTAGCTCTCGTGTTTCCGCACAACCTCAATCCTGGAGTGATTTTCCTCTTACAGTCCAAGTCCACCTTGATTTACAGAATTTATCCTGTGTTCACTCCCTTATGTCTACACTAATTCCCAGTGCATCTCCTTGCAGACAGCCACATGTTTGCCCTCCTCTATCTATACTGTGAAACAGTATATCTTGTGCATTTTCCCCTGAAGATATGGATATGCCCCCTTCCCACACAGCCTCCTTCCTCATATCAGCAGGTTTATCCAACAGCCTAATGTATATGGGGTCCTCACCAACATTTGTTTTTGGGGAGATGATGATCTGGCATGTCCAATTTCGAACTGCCGATGCTTTTGTTCCCGCGAGATAAGCTCTCACCCGAGATGTCTGGCAGTGGCTCAACACTTGGAGGAGCACTCGACAAAGTCAAAGCTCCTCTGTATATAGGAATAGGTGGAGATAACAGCCCGACCGACCATCGGCCAAAGCATTGTTCAACCGATAGGTGACTCACGAAGAATAGATAGCTAACACTCGGAGAAGGGATGGGTAAAGAAGAGAGAATTGACATTGCTAATAGCAGTGTGTTGTCAGATCTAAGTTAGAAGCAGCAGAACAGCCAGCTACGAGTTAGACTTTATATCAGTAAGATAGTAGGAAATTAAATGTTTAATGGAGACTATATAGAAAGTTGCAATCGCAGAAGAAAACCAGCTCAACCCTACTGAATCACTGCGATCATAGCCACTTTTGCAAGACTTGGCACAACCAATAAAAAATATAAAGTTATTCCGATATGATTAGAAGGGAAATTTACATCTCCGGATACATCCAACAGTGATATGCGAAGTACCTACGCATTTTAGACTGTGACCCAGTCCTTAGTCATTGATAGCCAATTCTATCGGAATAAAGTTTTCTGGACATACGACTTGAAGATATTTTTTTTATCAAATTTACATAGAGTTGCCTAATTTTGCATTTGTGGAAACGAGTAAACATTTAGAAAAATTATTGCAAAAGTGTCCACTTGCTTTAAGTCATCCGATGTGAGTGGAGAGTTGTCATGAGGACGTAAGTAGGGTGTCATGGGGATATGACGATGACGTGTATGTGTTTTTTCCTGAATTGTAGGTGCTATTATCCTGAGACATAGGGATGTGACAACAGGGGCGATATATCTCATTAACGTAGGATGCTCGATTTCACAAATTCGAATGTATATGCTCCAAATATGAATATTTTATGAATCAAACTTGTATGGGGTATAAAGATTTTCGAGAAAAATGTAAAAAAGCATGCGGCGACTTGTTGAGCCAAGGTTGCCATGGGGCAGAGGGATTTGGTGTAGACGAGGTTGTCATGACAAAGTAAGATGTGACAACTGCTATCCCTTGGGTTTGCAAAGTGCTCTGTTGTATGCAGCTGCTAATAGCTACTAAAAGCTCAAAGCAGTAATATAACATATGATAAGCAGCGAGAGATCTCCCACAATCACATACACATCGCTTGTGTAATGCCGAGGTATATAATAGTTGATGTATGAGTGGATCACTAGAACGTAAAATGTCTTCTGGTGCTTCAAGGATGGTAAGTATGTATTTTACTATAACATACAGTTAGGGCCAGAAATATTTGGACAGTGACACAAGTTTTGTTATTTTAGCTGTTTACAAAAACATATTCAGAAATACAATTATATATATAATATGGGCTGAAAGTGCACACTCCCAGCTGCAATATGATAGTTTCCACATCCAAATCGGAGAAAGGGTTTAGGAATCATAGCTCTGTAATGCATAGCGTCCTCTTTTTCAAGGGACCAAAAGTAATTGGACAATGGACTCTAAGGGCTGCAATTAACTCTGAAGGCGTCTCCCTCGTTAACCTGTAATCAATGAAGTAGCTAAAAGGTCAGGGGTGTGTGGTTTTGCATTTGGAAGCTGTTGCTGTGAGCAGACAACATGCGGTCAAAGGAACTCTCAATTGAGGTGAAGCAGAACATCCTGAGGCTGAAAAAAAAGAAAAAATCCATCAGAGAGATAGCAGACATGCTTGGAGTAGCAAAATCAACAGTTGGGTACATTCTGAGAAAAAAGGAATTGACTGGTGAGCTTGGGAACTCAAAAAGGCCTGGGCGTCCACGGATGACAACAGTGGTGGATGATCGCCGCATACTTAATTTGGTGAAGAAGAACCCGTTCACAACATCAACTGAAGTCCAGAACACTCTCAGTGAAGTAAGTGTATCTGTCTCTAAGTCAACAGTAAAGAGAAGACTCCATGACAGTAAATACAAAGGGTTCACATCTAGATGCAAACCATTCATCAATACCAAAAATAGACAGGCCAGAGTTAAATTTGCAGAAAAACACCTCAAGAAGCCAGCTCAGTTCTGGAAAAGTATTCTATGGACAGATGAGACAAAGATCAACCTGTACCAGAATGATGGGAAGAAAAAAGTTTGGAGAAGAAAGGGAACGGCACATGATCCAAGGCACACCACATCCTCTGTAAAACATGGTGGAGGCAACGTGATGGCATGGGCATGCATGGCTTTCAATGGCACTGGGTCACTTGTGTTTATTGATGACATAAGAGCAGACAAGAGTAGCCGGATGAATTCTGAAGTGTACCGGGATATACTTTCAGCCCAGATTCAGCCAAATGCTGCAAAGTTGATTGGACGGCGCTTCATAGTACAGATGGACAATGACCCCAAGCATACATCCAAAGCTACCCAGGAGTTCATGAGTGCCAAAAAGTGGAACATTCTGCAATGGCCAAGTCAATCTCCAGATCTAAACCCAATTGAGCATGCATTTCACTTGCTCAAATCCAGACTTAAGACGGAAAGACCCACAAACAAGCAAGACCTGAAGGCTGCGGCTGTAAAGGCCTGGCAAAGCATTAAGAAGGAGGAAACCCAGCGTTTGGTGATGTCCATGGGTTCCAGACTTAAGGCAGTGATTGCCTCCAAAGGATTTGCAACAAAATATTGAAAATAAAAATATTTTGTTTGGGTTATGTTTATTTGTCCAATTACTTTTGACCTCCTAAAATGTGGAGTGTTTGTAAAGAAATGTGTACAATTCCTACATTTTCTATCAGATATTTTTGTTCAACCCTTCAAATTAAACGTTACAATCTGCACTTGAATTCTGTTGTAGAGGTTTCATTTCAAATCCAATGTGGTGGCATGCAGAGCCCAACTCGCGAAAATTGTGTCACTGTCCAAATATTTCTGGCCCTAACTGTATCTGGTGAAGGACATGAATGACTGGTGCAAAGTGGACATACTGTATGCCGTGAATATGTCATGTCCTTCCAGGAGATCTAGGGTTAGGCGATCATTACGCTTTGGGAATCGCAGGTCTTCCATATAGTCAGTGTGTTTTGTTTCTCTTATTAAATGGACTTTGCTTCCTTCATTGCTGAAAAGGTTGATGACTTTGTATGCTGGTTGGAGACATGCAGCTTCTTTTCACAGCCGCTAGTGATCTGCTCGTTTTCTCTCTATAAAACCTGGCCAGACCTTCTCACACCTGCCTGTGAAAGTTTACTTCCTGGCTTGCTGGAGTTGTTGTGCTGAAGTTGGAATTCTTAGTTGCTGCTGGAGATTGTTGTCTGCTGTTTTTGGGTATATACATGCCTATCCTTTCGTATATTCCTCCCTACCCTTGGTGATTTGTTTTTGTGTGCAAGTTGTTTTTTTTTGTCATCCCTGTTTGTCTTATGTATTTATACACTAACATATCTGTCCCAGGTCTCCTGTGGGAGGGAGAGGGCCAGCTTGGGGGATATCAGGAGCATAGTAAGATTGGAGACTCGGGCCTCTCTACCATCAAGAGCATCCCTGGCACAGGGATTATTAAGGGTCACAGTTCCAGGGGCAATTTGAGGCCTCCTTTCCTTACCGAAGACTGTCATAGCCTGACAACAAGATGTGGTACTGGTAGTTCTTGTAACACTGATGTAAACACCATGCATATATTCTTTCTCTATAAATTGCCATTCGATGTACCAAATCTGGTGTTAGAGATAAACATATATAATTATAATTTTAGTTTTTCTCCATATACTTCAATATTCTCATTAAATAACCCTGAATGTTTATCTAGCTTTCTCGGCATCACATACACAGGTTGTCACAGTTTATCTCCAGTGTATCTCAGGCCATTGCCAACATAGATTAACAATGTGTCCGAGTGATGCTAATCTGTTACTGACCCGATCTTGTTGTTAGGTAGCAAATGACCAGGGATTTAAAATAATGGGGTACAAGGCTTGTGCTCTTGGGTTTGCCTTGTGCATTGACCCTTAGTGTTCTTATATGGCCCCATTGGCAGTGATGACCTTTGTCCTACAAGTAAGCCTAGTTTTATGCCCAATATTACACTAAGTCTTGGCAGTAAACTATCACAATAATTACTGCACCTCATTGCTTGGCTACCTTCTTTGTTAGACATTGCTTGCATGTTTTTGCACGTGATAAGAGTAGGAAAATAAGAAACATCACTGGCAAAGTAAAATCTAATGAGCCGTAGTTATTAGTCATTTATTAAAATACTTATATTAATAATATATCATCTTTGCATCATGTTTATATTGTTCTAGTGCAAGTAAAATTGCTATATTGTTATAATATATTCGTGCTTAAAGAGTAACCATCGTTATAATATTTATTTATTTTTTATCAGAAGTTGACATGAAAAAAAACAAAAAACTTCTTCATAGAAGTTTGCTACTTTCTCCTCCTGAACTGGTCATTGATACAACTCAAGGGTAAAACCTGTCTTCAGTAAATATGTATTTTACCATTACTGAGATAGAAGATGACAGTTGGTAGAGAAGTATGAATAATCAGGATCACTTTGCACTCAATACAAGTAGGTGCTTAGGAGGAAAAAAATAAACTCAATAGAATAGAACAACCTCCAGCACACATAAAAAAGGTGAGAAAAGTCTTATCTTCAATTCACAATGATGCAATTTTATTCATTAATTCTGGGGGTTCACAGCCATGAAACAAAGTATAATGAGAGATTTTCCCAACGTTTCGACCGTAAAAAGGTCTTTATCAAGGGTACAATCTTTAGTGGTGAACGAGCTCGGGGAGGCCGTTTCTTATCTTGTTCACCACTAAAGATTGTACCCTTGATAAAGACCTTTTTACGGTCGAAACGTTGGGAAAATCTCTCATTATACTTTGTTTCATGGCTGTGAACCCCCAGAATTAATGAATAAAATTGCATCATTGTGAATTGAAGATAAGACTTTTCTCACCTTTTTTATGTGTGCTGGAGGTTGTTCTATTCTATTGAGTTGGTAGAGAAGAACAATATCATGTTGTACGGGCTGCGCTGCGGTAAATCAGAAGCCTTTTGAGTTCCAAAATTATTCTTTCAATCATGAATTTTTTTAATTTTTTTTTTCTTTGCGCCATGCTTTTGTCATGGTAAGAAACAAACAAAATATATATATATATATATATATATATACTAGCTATTGAACCCGTTCTGCGCCCGGGTGGCGAGCATTTATATTGGTATATGGTCTCCATCCTGGTATGTGCTGCTCCATCCTGCGTCCCCATCCTGTCATGTGCTGCTCCATCCTGCGTCCCCATCCTGTCATGCGCTGCTCCATCCTGCGTCCCCATCCTGTCATGTGCTGCTCCATCCTGCGTCCCCATCCTGTCATGCGCTGCTCCCATCCTGCGTCCCCATCCTGTCATGCGCTGCTCCCATCCTGTGATGCGCTGCTCCCATCCTGCGTCCCCATCCTGTCATGTGCTGCTCCATCCTGCGTCCCCATCCTGTCATGTGCTGCTCCATCCTGCGTCCCCATCCTGTCATGCGCTGCTCCATCCTGCGTCCCCATCCTGTCATGTGCTGCTCCATCCTGCGCCTCCATTCTGTCATGTGCTGCTCCCATCCTGCGTCCCCATCCTGTCATGCGCTGCTCCATCCTGCGTTCTGCACAGGGGCCCACCGGGGGATTTCCCTGTTCCCCTATGGGCCAGTCCGAGCCTGGCTGTAAGTGTCACTGTCAGAGACTGACAGAGGTTAACAACAATGAACAGAGTTTTGGCTTCACCCACGGCTGGATATCACAGCCATCATCTGCTGGCAAGAAAACCGGATGAGATCCTGAGCCTGCTTCAAAGAGGGGGATCCAACAGATGACGTAAATGTTAGTCTTATGTTGGGAAAAGTTTAAACTATTCTTGGTTGATTTTACTTTTGCATTTTGGGTCCTTGTCTTGTTGCATCACCTAATTTTTCTTCGGCATGAAGCCAGGAACTGCTGCTCTTTCATCCTGGAAAATGTTTTAATACTTCTTTGCAGTCACTTAACCATGAATTCAAGGCATCTAAACACTGAGACAGTAAAGGAGCATTAAACCATTATTATCCTCCGTCACGGTGCTTTCTCCACTATGATTTCCCTTCCACCATGGTGCTTCCTCTACTATGATGTTTCCTCAACCGTGATCTCCTTCTACCATGGTGCATCCTCTACTATGATGTTCCCTCAACCGTGATCTCCTTCTACCATGGTGCATCCTCTACTATGATGTTCCCTCAACCGTGATCTCCTTCTACCATGGTGCATCCTCTACTATGATGTTTCCTCAATCATGATCTCCTTCTACCATGGTGCATCCTCTACTATGATGTTCCCTCAACCGTGATCTCCTTCTACCATGGTGTTTCCTACACTATGATGTTCCCTCCACCATGATCTCCTTCCACTATGATGTTCCTTCTACCATGGTGCTTCTTTCGCTATGATTTTCCCTCAACCATGATCTCCTTCCACCATGGTGCTTCCTCCACCATGATCTACACTCATCATAGTACTTCTTCCACCATGGCTTTCCCCCGACCATAGTGTTTCCTACACTATGATGTTCCCTCCACCATGATCTCCCCCCTCCATGGTGCTTCCTACACTATGATGTTTCAGCCATCAGGATAATGGTTCCACCATAATGCTTTTCTCCCCATGCTGCACATCTGGGATTAGGTTTTAGTTTTAACCAACTGTAGCTTTGTGGAACACTCAAGTGGTCTCTAGAAAACTTGAGATGGCTGCAATGGTTTTTGGACAGCAACTGTCTTCTTCATGGTGTCCTTCCATGGGTACGATTTCTTGTTCAGCGTATTTATTTATTTTTTTAATAGTGGACGCATGAACAAGGTTTTCAGAATGTCCCTTTTGCTGCAACGATTAGGACCTTTGACACTGATTTATAGAACTGCTCGTTATTCTGTTGGAGTGATTTTAACAGGATGCCCGCACCAAGGCAGAGTATGAATAATCCTAACTTTCTTTTTTTTCCTCTATGAATTTATACTCTCTACTAATGTGGAAATCATATTTTATATAATGTAATCTTCCTTATTTTAATCAGAATTGTGCAAGCAATATGGTGGATATTTTGCAGAAACGAGATAATCTGTTTTGTTACACTGTATTCGCCTGGTTTTTCTTGCTGCAGCCTGAGCTATTATCTTCTTGAAAATTGTACTGGAGACAATGCTGTTGGACGCCATGAACATAATTTTAATTCTGCTTTTATTATACTGGAGTCTTATCATGGCAATTATTTTCCTATAAGCTGAGAGCTGTGCCTCCAGAATATTACCGTAGATTGCAAAACAGGACACATGTTTTTATTTCAGTTTTATCCTTGGTGTCAGTAGGGTTTTTTTTTTGCGTTATCTTTTCCTAGTGTATCATTGTTAAAAATAACAGTATATGTATTTGGCTTTCTGTATTGTCCTGTTTCCAAAGTGAGAGAGTGTTCAACATGGTTGCACAGTGCGACCATTCAGACACGACTTGAATTACATTATGGGTTTCAAGAACAATGCCCAGGCTGTGTGTGGTTCTGTATCCCAGCCCCATTCATTTCTAAACTGGTAGATTTGACGCAATTGGGACAGGAGTGGAGCTTTTCTTGGTTGTGTTCACATCAACAGTTCACATTATGTTCAACCTTTTGTCAAAGGTATACTATGTCTTGACCATACAAGGAACGGCTGTGACGTATGCCGCTGTTTCCAGAAAAGTAGCCTTTCCATTGAGCTACTATGTTAAAAAATATATATATGGTACCTTTTTACACTGTTGAATAAATAATATTTCGTCCTAAGGACTTGCCCAATAAATGTCAGAGACACTCTGGAGAGCCCTTATGATTATTGATGCTCTTCCGTGCTTGTGGTGAACCCAGGAATCTAATCATGGCACAATCCTGGATCAGTGGTACGGTGGACGCCACCAGCCTCCTACTGAACCTGACTTAGGGCTCATGCAGAAGTCCACATTTTCAGTCGAAGTGCGATCTGACAAAACGGATCGCACACTAATGTTAGTCTACGGGGCTGTGCACATGAGTCACCCCGTGGGCTAGGGGTACTCGGTACTGGGCCCTGCGGTTCACAGGGGGATGTCACGGTGGCTGCAACGCGGTTCGTTGCCCAGGGCGCCCATGTAAAAGGGAAAGGTCCTTAAAGGAATAGAGTTTATGTTTGTGATGCCACCTGTGGTATTTGGTCAGGGTGACAGACGTTGCTTTAAGGGGTCCGCTGGGGTGATGTTATGGCAGCTAGATGGTATACCTTCCCACAGGTGAAGTATGTCTCCAGGGCTTCCCGGTGTGTAGATGGTGGATGGTGTGAGGCGCAGAGAAGAACGAGGACTCAAGGTTGCAGTCTCTTTACTGAAGACTTCAGCATCCACAGTCCAGGGCACCAGATCACAGGGCAGGCAGAGTCCGGCCGGTTTGGAGGCAAGTCCAGAGTCCCCTTGTCCAGGTGGAAATCAGTAGCCTTCCCTTGCGCTGCGGTGGTGTAGTCCCTTACTGCCTATGGCTTCCCATAAGGGTCTCACAGATGCGATGTTTCGCTCTCTCTGTCCCCCGTATAAGATAGGACAACGTCCGTAAGACTCGTGACTTGAGCCTGTTTATAGGGTCTCTTAGATAACCCGGCTCTGTAGGTGTCACTGTGCCTCCTGGGTGTAGGTGTGGACAGGTAACCTGCAATTAGCTGTCCTGCCGGTTTCTGAAATAAGACGTAGAGGTCCTTACTCCCTCGGGGTATTGTACCTCAGAAGGAGGCAGCCTGAGCGGTGCTGGTCCCCTTCTGGTATCCTTTCTTTTGCTTTGACTTCCTTCACGCTCGCTGCAATACAATTCGGCCTTTCAAAGTCTCTTTCTGGGAGCTGCAGCTCTGAGGGCATGCACAGCTCCGTTAACCGTCTGTCTTCCTCAGACTCCGGTCTGGAACTGACTGAGCTGAGCTCAGCCAGCAACTAACTCACTTTCCCTATAGACTACCTGTGTGTGTGTGTGTGTGTGTGTGTGTGTGTGTGTGTGTGTGTGTGTGTGTGTATATATATATATATATATATATATATATATATATATATTATATATTGTAGGGATTTCACTCACTCGGGTGCGACGTCTGAGACTCAGGAGGCACGTTTCTTGAAAAGTTCATAGGGTTTATTGCATCATAAACCACGTGGCGAAATAACAGAAAACAAATAGCCTTTGGCTCAGGAAAAGAAAAACAAATGTCCAGTCCTTCCGGCTCAGTCCTGGAGCCTTGACACACTCAGGAGGGTTTCACCTCCTCACATATCTATCTGTGTTAAGCATTAGGCTTTCTTTTATATGTCTAACCACACCCAGAACCCATCACATGACCAGACATGTGGTTGTGACATCACCACAGGTCCTGAAACACATATAGGTAGCTATGGTTACATCACAGCAGCAAGCCATCTATAAGACACATATCTCCCATCGATTAGACATCCTTTAGCCATGCTACATACCTCCCCCCTCTGCCTAAAGCCGTGGGGCTTGGCACTTTCCCCCACTAGACAAGGGATTCTTGACAGGGCATCAGCATTACCGTGCAGCTTTCCGGCCCTATGTTCCACATGGAAACAGAAGTCCTGCAGGGCTAAGAACCAACGGGTGACCCTAGCATTTCTACCCTTCGTTTCCCTCATCCACCTAAGTGGGGCATGGTCGGATATCAGTCTAAATTTACGTCCCAGCAAATAGTACCGTAATGTGTCGACTGCCCATTTTATGGCCAAGCACTCCTTTTCAACGACTGAGTAGTTCTTTTCAGACGAGGACAGCTTCCTACTCAGATAGAGAACAGGATGCTCCTCTCCATGTAGTTCTTGGGAAAGGACTGCTCCCACCCCAACATCTGAGGCATTTGTCTGAAGAATAAACTCTTTCTTGAAGTTTGGGGCCATCAGAACGGGTTGCTTACATAAAGCCTCTTTCATTTCTTGGAAGGCTGAATCTGTTTCTTCGGACCACTTAACCATTACTGATTTTGTCCCTTTTAGCAGGTCAGTCAGAGGCGCCGCCATCGTGGCGAAGTTTGGGATGAACCTCCTGTAATATCCCACGATTCCCAGGAAGGCTTTAACTTGCTTCTTGGAAACTGGTTTTGGCCATGTTTGAATTGCCTACACTTTACTGATTTGGGGTTTTATTTCTCCATGACCCACTATGTATCCAAGGTACTTAGCCTCTTCTTTACCCAATGCACACTTCTTCGGGTTTATTGTAAATCCGGCCTCTCTTATAGCATCAAACACCGCTTGGACTTTCTCCAGATGACTCTCCCAGTCCGGACTAAAGATGACGATATCATCTAGGTACGCAGCAGCGTATGCCTTGTGGGGTGCAAGGACTTTATCCATAGCCCTTTGGAAGGTGGCCGGAGCTCCCTGTAGGCCAAATGGCATCCGGACATACTGGAAGCATCCATCTGGTGTAGAAAACGCTGTCTTCTCCTTGGCTTCCTGTGCCATGGGGATCTGCCAATACCCCTTCGTCAAATCCAAGGTGGTTATGTACCTGGCGGGCCCAAGCCTTTCGATGAGCTCATCAACGCGGGGCATGGGATATGCGTCGAACTTGGAGACCTCATTCAACTTCCGATAGTCGTTGCAAAATCTCCACTCCCCATCAGGTTTTGGTACCAGGACAATTGGGCTCGACCAACCGCTCTTGGATTCCTCAATGACTCCAAGCTTCAACATACGCTCCACTTCCTTGGAGACTATTTCTCGACGGGCCTCAGGAATTCTATAGGGCTTCACGTTCACGCGCACATGGGGCTCTGTCAGGACCTCATGCTCTATGACCTTCGTGTACCCAGGCAACTCGGAAAACAGGTCCCTGTTTTTCTGCAGTAACTCCCGACATTGCTGTTTCTGGGACTCCGATAGCGTCTCCGCTATAGTAACCGCTCCAACCTCATCTTCTGGGTTGCTTAACAACGATGGAGTTACTGTCGGCTCTCTATCTTGCCACGGCTTGATAAGGTTGACATGGTATACTTGGAATGGTTTCCGTCTTCCTGGTTGGTGAATTTTATAGTTTACTTCACCAAGTTTCTCAATGACCTCATATGGCCCTTGCCATTTGGCCAAGAACTTACTTTCCACCGTCGGAACTAACACAAGAACTCGGTCTCCCGGATTGAACTGCCTCACTCTTGCAGACCGGTTGTAGACCCTGGCCTGAGCTTCTTGTGCCTGGAGGAGGTGCTCTTTCACGATAGGCATCACCTTTGCAATCCTCTGCTGCATCAGGGCCACATGCTCAATGACGCTTCTGTGGGGCGTGACTTCGGCTTCCCAGGTTTCCTTGGCTATATCCAGGAGTCCTCGCGGATGTCGGCCATATAGAAGCTCAAATGGTGAGAACCCTGTGGAGGCCTGTGGAACTTCACGAATGGAAAACATCAGATAGGGTAAGAGACAATCCCAGTCTCTACCGTCTTTCTCAATAGCTTTTCTCAGCATGCTCTTCAGAGTCTTGTTAAATCTCTCAACAAGACCATCTGACTGGGGATGGTACACCGAGGTCCTCAACTGGGAGATTTTCAGGGCTTTGCATAACTCCCTCATCACCTTGCTCATGAAAGGTGTACACTGGTCAGTCAGGATCTCCTTCGGCAGACCTGTCCGGGAAAAGACATGGACCAACTCGCGGGCTATGCTCTTTGAGGAAGAATTTCTCAAGGGAATTGCCTCAGGATAGCGTGTGGCATAGTCCAGGATGACTAATATATACTGATGGCCCCGAGCTGATTTAACTAAGGGACCGACCAAGTCCATGGCAATTCTCTCGAACGGTACCTCAATAATGGGCAGTGGCACAAGGGGGTTCCGGAAATGAGGAGTGGGAGCAGTTAGCTGACATGTAGGGCAGGACCTGCAATAGTTCACTATTTCCCGGTGACACCCAGGCCAATAGAACCTCTGCACAACCCGTTCCTGCGTTTTTTCCACCCCTAGGTGTCCACCCAAGATGTGTGAATGGGCCATGTCCAACACCTTCCGTCTATACGGACCCGGCACTACCAACTGCTCTACCAACTCCTCCCTTATTTTCGTGACTCGGTACAACAACTCCCCACTCATCAGAAAATGGGGAAATCTTGTGTCTGCCCCCGGCTCCTGTACCACCCCGTCAATAACTGTGACATTATTAAAGGCTTCCCTCAGAGTGGGGTCCCTATGTTGGGCAGTCCCAAAATTTTCACCGGATACCTCTAACTCCAGAATGTCAGATGCAGGGGACACTTCCTCCTCATCTCCAACCAGGACACAAAAAGGAAACCTGTCTGACTCTGGGTGTGGCGACACCTTTCCAGGGTTCATTGGTTCCCTACTCTTGCTAGGCAGCTCAGAACCTTTCCCCCACAAATCCCAAAACAAACAGAAATCCCGGCCAATAATTATAGGGTGCAACAAGTCCTGAACGACGCCGACTATGTGGGACTCAGTGCCACATGCCGTTTCAATGTCCACCCTGGCCATAGGGTAGTCCTTTGCATCACCATGTATGCATCGCACTCCGACCTTCTTTCCTGGGAGCAGGTGGAGAGGAAAAGTGACCCTCACCAGGGTCACTAGGCTCCCCGAGTCTAACAGTGCCATTACTGCTCGACCGTTCACCTTTACGGGACACGCTTGAGGTCCCTCGTTGGATGGAGAGTTCACACTACAGGCTGGATACGCATAGTATGAACAACGGCGTCCCATGCTGCAGTCCATCTGCTCAGTGGTCTGGGAACAACGGGCAGCTATATGTCCCGGCCCGTGGCACCTCCAACAAATAATATCACCCGTAGGGACCTTGGGCACCACCTCCCCCGCCCTTTGTGACCTTGGACGCACCACCCCTTTTTGGGACTCAGCTCCCTTCTGGGACCCCCAGTACGGCATGGGCTGCCTCCCGAAGGAGCCTTCCAACCCTTGGTATCTCTCAACCAGTCCGATCAGCTCGTCGGCATTCTGGGGATCACCCTGGGCAACCCAAGACTGTATAGGCCTTGGGAGGGAATGGACAAACCGATCCATCATCACCCGTTCTACCATCTGTGCAGGTGTAGATGACTCTGGCTGCAGCCATTTCTGGACCAGGTGCAACAGATCAAACATTTGGGAACGAGGTGGTTTGTCCCGGTGATAGGCCCAGCAGTGAACTCGCTTTGCCCTGACAGTCAGTGTCACCCCCAAACGTGCGAGAATCTCGGCTTTCAATTTGTGATACTCCTTGGCATCCTGCAAGGTCAAATCATAGTACGCCTTCTGGGGTTCTCCCGTCAGGTATGGCGCCAGTACCTCTGCCCACTGCTCTGGCGGAAGTTTTTCCCGCTCAGCGACCCTCTCAAACACCGTCAGGAAGGCCTCAACATCATCCCCGGGAGTCATGTTTTGCAACGCGCGTCTTATCGTCTTCCGAACGTGGGTGTCATCAGCCAGACCTGGGGTTGGGGCGCTCGTCTTGCCCTGGATGGCGGTTGCCAGAAGCTGCATCTGCTGCCGTTGCTCCTGCTGGCTCTGTTGTATCTGCTGCCATTGCTCCTGCTGGCTCTGTTGTATCTGCTGCTGGTTCTGTTGAATCTGCTGCATCAACAGCCTGTTGCTCTCTTGCTGCGACTGGAGCAAGTGTTTCAGCAGGTCCTCCATTTTCTCCGGCAATGCTTGCTGGCTTACCACAGACTTGACCCAGGACATCCAATAACAGACTCTTCGTCTCCGCTGGGAACGCTGCCCGCACGTCTACCACCAATTGTAGGGATTTCACTCACTCGGGTGCGACGTCTGAGACTCAGGAGGCACGTTTCTTGAAAAGTTCATAGGGTTTATTGCATCATAAACCACGTGGCGAAATAACAGAAAACAAATAGCCTTTGGCTCAGGAAAAGAAAAACAAATGTCTAGTCCTTCCGGCTCAGTCCTGGAGCCTTGACACACTCAGGAGGGTTTCACCTCCTCACATATCTATCTGTGTTAAGCATTAGGCTTTCTTTTATATGTCTAACCACACCCAAAACCCATCACATGACCAGACATGTGGTTGTGACATCACCACAGGTCCTGAAACACATATAGGTAGCTATGGTTACATCACAGCAGCAAGCCATCTATAAGACACATATCTCCCATCGATTAGACATCCTTTAGCCACGCTACAATATATATATATATATATATATATATATATATATATATATAATATTATACAGTTAGGTCCATAAACCTTTCAACAAATTTTAATGTGGATACCCTCAAATGAAAGCTAAAAGTCTGAACTTCAACTGCATCTGAATTGTTTTGTTTAAACTTCATTGTGGTAATGTCTATAGCCAAAATTAGAAAAATGTTGTCTCTGTCCAAATATATATGGACCTAACTATGTGTGTAATAAATATATATATATATATATATATATATATATATATATATATATATATATATATATGTGTGTATATATATATATATATATGTGTGTGTGTATATATTTACAGTGCCTACAAGTAGTATTCAACCCCCTGCAGATTTAGCAGGTTTACACATTTGGAATTAACTTGGCATTGTGACATTTGGACTGTAGATCAGCCTGGAAGTGTGAAATGCACTGCAGCAAAAAAGAATGTTATTTCTTTGTTTATTTTTTTTTAAATTGGGAAAAGTCTTTTCAGAAGGTCATTTATTATTCAACCCCTCAACCCACCAGAATTCTGTTAGGTTCCCCTAAAGTATTAAGAAGTAGTTCAGGCACAAAGAACAATGCGCTTCACATGTTTGGATTAATTATCTCTTTTTCCAGCCTTTTCTGACTATTTAAGACCCTCCCCAAACTTGTGAACAGCACTCAAACATGGTCAACATGGGAAAGACAAAGGAGCATTCCAAGGCCATCAGAGACAAGATCGTGGAGGGTCACAAGGCTGGCAAGGGGTACAAAACCCTTTCCAAGGAGTTGGGCCTACCTGTCTCCACTGTTGGGAGCATCATCCGGAAGTGGAAGGCTTATGGAACTACTGTTAGCCTTCCACGGCCTGGACAGCCTTTGAAAGTTTCCTCCCGTGCCGAGGCCAGGCTTGTCCGAAGAGTCAAGGCTAACCCAAGGACAACAAGTAAGGAGCTCCAGGAAGATCTCATGGCAGTGGGGACATTGGTTTCAGTCAATACCATAAGTAACGTACTCCACTGCAATGGTCTCCGTTCCAGACGAGCCCGTAAGGTACCTTTTACTTTCAAAGCGTCATGTCAAGGCTCGTCTACAGTTTGCTCATGATCACTTGGAGGACTCTGAGACTGACTGGTTCAAGGTTCTCTGGTCTGATGAGACCAAGATCGAGATCTTTGGTGCCAACCACACACGTGACGTTTGGAGACTGGATGGCACTGCATACGACCCCAAGAATACCATCCCTACAGTCAAGCATGGTGGTGGCAGCATCATGCTGTGGGGCTGTTTCTCAGCCAAGGGGCCTGGCCATCTGGTCCGCATCCATGGGAAGATGGATAGCATGGCCTACCTGGAGATTTTGGCCAAGAACCTCCGCTCCTCCATCAAGGATCTTAAGATGGGTCGCCATTTCATCTTCCAACAAGACAACGACCCAAAGCACACAGCCAAGAAAACCAAGGCCTGGTTCAAGAGGCAAAAAATCAAGGTGTTGCAGTGGCCTAGTCAGTCTCCTGACCTTAACCCAATTGAAAACTTGTGGAAGGAGCTCAAGATTAAAGTCCACATGAGTCACCCAAAGAACCTAGATAACTTGGAGAAGATCTGCATGGAGGAGTGGGCCAAGATAACTCCAGAGACCTGTGCCGGCCTGATCAGGTCTTATAAAAGACAATTATTAGCTGTAATTGCAAACAAAGGTTATTCCACAAAATATTAAACCTAGGGGTTGAATAATAATTGACCCACACTTTTATGTTTAAAATTTATAAAAATTTAACTGAGCAACAAAACTTTTTGGTTTGTAAGATTTATGCATCTGTTAATAAATCCTGCTCTTGTTTGAAGTTTGAAGGCTCTAACTTATTTGCATCTTATTAAACCTGCTAAATCTGCAGGGGGTTGAATACTACTTGAAGGCACTGTATAAATTATATATTGTAACCTAGTAAATAGGATCAAAGGCTCCCCCTGGTGGCCTGGAGTGTGAATGTGTTGCATGTTTGTGATACCTGGATGCAGTTATCCTTCTTAGCCTCCAAACGTAGCATCACTCTTCCCGGGAGGAAACCAATACCACTGAGACGACCAGGACCCTGGGGCACCGCACTCATGTCCGATTCTTTCCTTGAATCAAGACGGTCCAAGGAAAAAAAATCACTGCATGATTGAATTTGATCCAATATTCAGATCACACTCAACCATGCAAGTCAATGAGTTCATGGAAAACGTCCTACTGTACTTGGATTGACATCTGAGCTCAGTCTGATTTTCACAAGCTGACAGAATAGAAAAGATTGAGAAATTTTTTTTTCCTCCAACTTCTCCTCATCCGAGAAAATCGGATCACGCTATGATCACACTCAAACTAGAGTGTGATGAACATAATCTGCCCCATTCTCTAATATGAGAAAATATTCGCTGGTGTGGTGTGACCCAAGCGTTATGATTTCTGTTGGGTTCTGATGTGAGGTTTGTCTTTTGATAAAATAATTGCACTGAATCCATCACTATTCTTCCCATCAAATCTGAAGGAGCTTACAAAATAGTCTTAGGTGCAGATGTATCCAGAGCTCTAATTACGCAAATGGCAAAAGGCTCTTAATGCAAGTCAGTGAGAGTCAGAACAAGGCTTTCATAAACTTGTATTAAAAAAATTACCTCCGTGTTCCATGAAACACTGGAGCAGTCGATGGATCACTTTTTCGCCGGAGACCGACGGAATCAACTCTGGAAAATGATGAAGATGGTGGCAGGTCAGTATGAGACTGTGGGCAGGGGAATTACATTTAAAGCATCACTCCAGTGGAGCAATATAAAAAAAAAAAGCTGGAGTTGTGCTTTAATTTATGACTATATTATAAATGTATAATAGACTAGATGGTGGTAGTATATAGCAACCGCGTAGTATATAACACAGCTACGTAGTATATAACACAGCCCATGTAGAATATATCAGCCACGCAGTATATAGCAGCCATGTAGTATATAGCACAGCCACGTAGTATATAGGAGTCTCCTATATACTACGTGGCTCCTATATACTAATATAGGAGCCACGTAGTATATAGGAGCCACGTACTCAGTATATAGCACAGTCTACGCAGTATATAACAGCTCACGTAACACAGAAAGCCACGTAGTATATAGCACAGCCATGTAGTATATAGCACAGCCACATAGCATATAGCAGCCATGTAGTATATAACACTGCTCACGTAATATATAGCACAACCCACGCAGTATATAACACAGGCCACGTAGTATATAACACAGCCCATGCAGTATATAACACAACCCACGTAGTATATAGCAGTGTGGGCACCATATCCCGGTTAAAAAAAAAATAATAAAAAAAATAATAGTTATATACTCACCCTCCAGCATCCAGCGAAGCTGTACCGATGAGCGCGATGCTGCTGCCAGCTTCCGTTCCCAGTGATGCATTGCGAAATTACCCAGATGACTTAGCGGTCTCGTGAGACCATGAAGTCATCTGGGTAATTTCGCAATGCATCTCTGGGAACAGAAGCTGGCGGCAGCATCGCGCGCATCGGTGGACGTCAGAAGGTGAGAATAGCATTATTTTTTATTATTTTTATTATTTTTAACATTATATCTTTTTACTATTGATGCTGCATAGACCGCATCAATAGAAAAAAGTTGGTCACACAGGGTTAATAGCAGCGTTAACGGAGTGCGTTACACCGCGGCATAACGCGGTCCGTTAACGCTGCCATTAACCCTGTGTGAGCGCTGACAGGAGGGGAGTAGGGAGGGGGCACTGACTGGAGGGGAGTAGGGAGAGGGCACTGACTGGACGGAAGTAGGGAGGGGTGAATTCACGGCCGGACTGTGCCCATCGCTGATTGGTCGCGGCCAGCCAATCAGCGACGTGGGATTTCCGTTACAGACAGACAGAAACAGACGGAAGTACCCCTTAAACGATTGTATAGATATATGTGGGTTTCACCAATGGGACCTTAATCTATCTTGAGAACAAGACCATGACTTGCGCTGCTGTCAGCCGACAGGTGGTCAGAATACCCATTTCTTTGCAAAATAGAGCACTAGTTTTAATATACTGTAGGTGCTAGTCCTATTGATAGACCCTACATCTACTATACATTTATGGCATATCCTGGGATGGGAATTATGCTTTTGGGTAATTCAATTACACTAGGTGCCCCAATCAGGTAGCTGATCCATCCTGGGTCACTTTTGGGCCTGTGCTCGCCAGAAGACTGTGTTTCCTGTGTCAGCACATGGCCAGAACTGTGTGACAATCGAGCTAGCTGATTGCTCATTCCAGTAGGGAAACTTTCCTTCTTTTCTATTACAGCTGATACGTATAAGGGGGTTACTGGAATGAGCGGTCAGCCAACCACCTAGATATAACTCTCATAACAAGTCAACAAGGAATGCAACCCTGTGACGAGAAGTGAATTTGCTGGGAGAGTCAACTTGACTATTCTGACTCCATAACTAGGCCAAATGTGTGTGGAGCTTGAGACCGTTTCTTGTGTCTCTAAATACAGTTACTCATGAAGTGATTTCATCAGATACGTGCCTCTGCAGTCGAGTCAAGCTATGAACATTCCAGATAAAGGTTTATTTTCCTGAATTCTTGGAGGTCTACACAATTAGTGAGTAAAAAGAATCTATTCTGAACCAGAGATGCAGACACGTGGGTTTATTAACATGGCTGACATACAGAATGATGAATAAGAAGCTACAGATATAAAGGGCAGATTTCTAAAGTGGGCAAACCTTATTATAAGGCAGTACTACAAGAACAACAACACCACAATACTGTCTGTATGATTGCCAAATCATGGGACATGATGACATTGACAATCAGGACACCAGGCATAACAGATCTAGATTAGTAAGTTCTATAACTTATTACAGTATTTAAAGCTCATATATATTTAGTGGAATTGACTTTGACAAAAATCTGATTTCACAAAAATGAAGATTTTTAATCATTTGCATCCGCGTGGATATGGCAAAATGGCGGCCATTTTTCTGAAAAGTTAAAAAACATAAAAAATCCCATTATACTATACTCTCCAATCCCTCCACTCCTCACAATCACTCGTCCATGATTTGCCGTATCTTCTAATCACTGTTGTTCCTGTGCAAATCGCATCATGACCTTTCACGCGCTTGCGCAAAACCCTCCCATGCCTTTATCGGAGAGGGGATTTCACCACAAATGACGGTGATGAGAAGAGGCGACGAGTAATGGAGAGGTGAGCGATGAGGGGAGTATAAGGATTTTTTTTTTTTTTATAAGGGATGTACAATTCACAAAGAACAACTTCTTCTCTAAAAATGAAATTTTCCAGGAAAATCCCAGCAATTAGGAGAATTCAAATTGTGCCTGATCCCCCTCATCTCTACTCATACACATGTATGTAATGTTTATCTTTTGGAAAGTCACAAAGTCTTTCTGCACTGCCATCTTTCTAGATCTACCTGTCTCGGTCACTGGTGGTAGCCATAATTAAACACTTTTAATTACACTCCACTTATTGACAGATGAAATACCCTCCCGAGTGGTAAGTGGATGAGATAATAACCAGTGCTTTGCGTCACGGTGGGAAAAATCCCTTTATCAAGAAGATATTGTAATTGAAGACAGTTGCCAAGTTTGGACCCTGTAGTATTAAAATGGAACAGAAGAGTGTGATGACCGTCAGACTTATCTTTCAAGGTTATTAGTTGTAAGCAAGTATGACCGAGAACAAGGTTGAAAGATCGCAACGGTAAATTAAATTGTTCCTTTCCTGCGCACAGTTGCTACATTTAGAGCATCGGGCGTCTGATTTAGTTCAGAAAGCCAAGTCAGCCATAAGGATACACTCCTATCTGATCACTTATGGTAAAGGAACACTAACAATCTTGTAGATATGCTGTAAAGAATAAAAGTGGCACACTCACAATGCTGCAGCTAGTAGTCTTACAGCCAGACATAGGATTATATTATGATTTTGCTTTGAAATTAAAGGCCTTTTTTAAAAGAAGGGTCCCGCAACAATCTCTCATTGCTGAATATAATGCCACTGGCACCCTGTGGATCATCTGTAGATAGTTGGGGAATTTGGCAACATGTGTTTAATTTCCTCACAGCACCTCCAAAGGAAAAATTTAAGTATTACACAATTTCCAATAAAATTAATGTCCTGGAAGTAAAATAAATTAAAAAGTACCATATTTGATGGCTTCTAGAATGTATAAAATGGATGTTATTATTTCGTAATGCCCTCTCTAAAAACTCACGCTATAATGGAAATTTGCTTTGGAGTCTCAGTACAAAACAAAAGCTTACTGTAAACTTTGGTCTTATAGTTCTGATCGTGGTGACCATGCTTATGTGAATGGTAATATAATATAATATGTATATGTGTGTAATATATATATATATATATATATATATATATATATATATATATATATATATATTTATTTATTATCATATCCATGGTCCTCACATTTTAGGAATGTGGTCAGCTGATTGCTTGGAGTCCAGCTGCTAAGCTACCCATGGAAATAAGGTCAAAATAGGCCAAACTAGTTCATGGACAACCTATGTGTGCCAGAACAAGAACCACAGCTTCTCTATGGATTTACAATTTGGTTTAAAATAGGGAATACCAAGAGGGGCACATACCTCTATGATGTCTATCTGCCATAATAGTAGGTACAGAAAGAAGCTATTCTTATAGGAAAACCCCAGTTGAAGAGGTTCTCCAAGAATAGAAAAAAATATATAATAAGAATAACTTTCCAAATACCTTTTTACTTAACCAATCACATCGTCCTTGCATGCTAATAGGCCTGTGAGTATGTGAAGTAAGAAGCTCCCCCTGTTGAAATTCTATATTGCATGGTGTCAACCTATCTCCAGGTCACAGCAGCCACTCTTCATTCAGAAAGCCAGGGTGGAAAGAAATGTGAGCAGCCTCTTCTTACTTCAGTACCTCTGGTATCTTGAGTATAAGATCAAATAGGGTGGACAGCAGTGTGAGCAGTCTCTTCTTACCTCAGCACTCCTGGTATCTCCAGTATTAGATCAGATGGACAGGGTGGACAGCAGTGTGAGCAGCCTCTTCTTACCACAGCACTCCTGTCCACCCTGTCTGATTAATACTGGAGATACCAGAAGTGTGAGCAGTTTCTTCTTACCTCAGCTCCCCTGGTATTTCTGGTATTAGATCAGATACACAAGGTGGACAGGAGTGTGAGCAGCCTCTTCTTACCTCAGTACTCCTAGTATATCCAGTATTAGATTAGATAGACACGGTGGACAGCAGTGTGAGCAGCCTCTTCTTACCTCAGTACTCCTAGTATCTCCAGTATTAGATCAGATAGACACGGTGGACAGCAGTGTGAGCAGCCTCTTCTTACCTCAGTACTCCTAGTATCTCCAGTATTAGATGATATAGACAGGGTGGACAGCAGTGTGAGCAGTTTCTTCTTACCTCAGCACTCCTGGTATCTTCAGTATTAGATCAGATGGACAGGGTGGACAGCAGTGTGAGCAGCCTCTTCTTACCTCAGCACCCCTGGTATTTCTGGTATTAGATCAGATACACAGGGTGGACAGCAGTGTGAGCAGCCTCTTCTTACCTCAGCACTCCTGGTATCTCCAGTATTAGATCATATAGATAGGGTGGACAGCAGTGTGAGCAGCCTCTTCTTACCTCAGTACTCCTAGTATCTCCAGTATTAGATAATATGGACAGGGTGGACAGCAGTGTGAGCAGTTTCTTCTTATCTCAGCACTCCTGGAATCTCCAGTATTAGATCATATATACACAGGGTGGACAGCAGTGTGGGCAGCCTCTTCTTACCTCAGTACTCCTAGTATCTCCAGTATTAGATGATATAGACAGGGTGGACAGCAGTGTGAGCAGTTTCTTCTTACCTCAGCACTCCTGGTATCTTCAGTATTAAATCAGATGGACAGGGTGGACAGCAGTGTGAGCAGCCTCTTCTTACCTCAGCACCCCTGGTATTTCTGGTATTAGATCAGATACACAGGGTGGACAGCAGTGTGAGCAGCCTCTTCTTACCTCAGCACTCCTGGTATCTCCAGTATTAGATCATATAGATAGGGTGGACAGCAGTGTGAGCAGCCTCTTCTTACCTCAGTACTCCTAGTATCTCCAGTATTAGATAATATGGACAGGGTGGACAGCAGTGTGAGCAGTTTCTTCTTATCTCAGCACTCCTGGAATCTCCAGTATTAGATCATATAGACAGGTTGGACAGCAGTGTGAGCAGTTTCTTCTTACCTCAGCACTCCTGGAATCTCCAGTATTAGATCATATAGACAGGGTGGACAGCAGTGTGAGCAGTTTCTTCTTACCTCAGCACTCCTGTAATCTCCAGTATTAGATCATATAGACAGGGTGGACAGCAGTGTGAGCAGTTTCTTGTTACCTCAGCACTCCTGGTATCTCCAGTATTAGATCATATAGACAGGGTGGACAGCAGTGTGAGTAGCCTCTTCTTACCTTAGCACTCCGGATATCTCCATTATTAATCAGAATATCCTCGGAGAGCACACCTTCCTACACCTAAATGGAGTATGACAGAGCATCCTACTGCACATGCTCATCAGCACTTGTCCTACTAACATCTGACAAAAAAGAAAATGGAATTTGGCCGTTTAACTTAAGACTTGCACACTTCATTGTATCTCCTTTTCTTTTACCTCACTCTCGTACTTGCCTACCTGTAAGTCTTAATCTTCGGCCATAGTACCTTATGGCTCCATTGAGATGACTATAGTTATAAGGACACTGTGTCCATAGCAGCAGAACTGTCAGCTATAACCACAATTGTCCACTGTCCTGGAATATATAGGAGACCCTTGAGGAAAAAAAAAATGGAAGTCTTCCAGCAGTCCTGGAAGATTTAGAAAATCTTCCTTGAAAACCATTGCCTCCCGAAAGCTTTCTAGAGCCCCAGTATCCAGATTTACATTCTGGGATGGGAAATGGCAGTATAAAAAGGGTGTGGCTAGTAAACGGGGTGAGGTTAGGGGAAACATTTTTTTTTTTTTCAGAAGGAGGCTATACACCCCGCATTTTGAAGTCTCCTACAAATCCATACGGGCTGTGGATGTGACGTTTGCACAATGGCGGAGACTCGGCGCTGGACCTGAGGACAGTGAGTAAAGCACCTTTGTTTGTTTATAAAACGAGCTGTAGTCAGAGAGTGTGGTTCTCCGACACTGGAAAATCCCTTTAAATCCTGATTTGGCATCTTGCTGACAGCTGGTAAGGAGAAAACCAACGGCCGCATGTTCTCCGCTCCTAATATTATGCTGCAATATTAGTCAGATTTTGTTAGAAATATATTCAGGTGAAGAAACTCGACGAACTAATAGCGCATGGTAACCAAGTGTCAAATCCGATCATAGCAACAAAATGCAAATTACAAGTCGCTTAGAATATAGTTCTGCGGTCTGCTGAGAAGTGTCGGATTAGACTTTTATAAAACCTCTATTTTTTACAAGGTTGAAAGATGACTGGTACCAGAAAGGTAAAAAGCCATAAGGGAAAATCCATTCTCCTTGTACTGTAATATATGGATGAATGGATAGTAATCACCTGTGACCTACTTTAAGGAGTTAATCCCCAAAAAACAAGTAGGATACGGGATGACTTCTGATCACGGGGTGTCCGACTGCTTTGATTCCCAGCGATCCCGGGTTCGGGGCTATGGAACCCGAGAATGTGATTCTGCAGCCCTGTCCTGAATTTAGCAGAGGTACGCATACGCCATTTCCACTCCATTCATCGTCTATGGGACTGCCAAGTGCAGTGTTCCGCTATTTCCGGCAGTTCCAGAGGCAATGAATGCTGCGGAGGTCGAGCATTCCACACGGGGCCCTGTTTTGGGGGTTCTGGAGCCCCTGTTTTGGGATTGCTGTATGGAAACGGTGTTCAGTTTCCCTACAGTGCCCCCACAGGGGAAGTTGAGCATTACACCATCCATTTAAACCAATAGGATGTCTGTGTAATGTAGAATAAGACAAGTCCTCCAGAGTGTCCTTTATTCTGACGAAGAGATGAAGACCCCTGAATATTAATTTAGAACTCCTTACTGGGGTATATCAAGATGGGTTTTCCGAATCGGACAACCCCTTTAAGCAATAACTGTAAATATGTAACAGTAAAATGATAGGTAGAAGCAGTAGATTTGTCTATATGTATTTCACTTGTGCTTGTAACTTCATAGTATAATCATTTATTCCCAAGTATTTGAAGAGATTTGAAGAGAGCAATAATGTGACAATACGAGCGACTGTCAGGTTGCCAAGATTCACAGATGTGAGCTCTTTTCTTATGTATTGAGAATTAGATCTAATTACTGTTTTCTTTTAGGCTCCCCCCCCCTCCTCTTTGTTTTGTCTATTATACTCCATGGGTCATAAAGTGTTAAATTTTTATGCACCTGAGCAATTACACTGCTCCATAGGCCTTCAACGAGTCTTGTACCCATTAAGTGCTACAGAAAAAAAGTCATAAAAAATGTACTAATTCATCGGAAGAGTTTTCCTGCACCGGGCTCTTCCTCGTAAGCTGGTTGGTCTTGTGCTTATATGTGACTAGATGGTAGCCCGATTCTAACGCATTGAGTGTTCTAGAATATGTATGTAGTTTATTTATGAAGATTTTAGAATAACACATTTGAATACACAGGATTCGACCAACTGCGACCAATTAGCGAAGCGTGGTTCAAATCCCGCGCCAATTCGCAGCCGGACTGCGCCTGTCACTGATTGTTCGTGGCCGGCTACGTAGTATATAGCACAGCCAAATAGTACATAGCAGAGCCATGTACTATATTGCCCAGCCAAATAGTATATAGCACAGCCACGTAGTATATAGCACAGCCCACGGAGTATATAGCACAGCCACGTAGTATATAACACAGCCCACGGAGTACAGGTGCTTCTCAAAAAATTAGCATATAGTGTTAAATTTCATTATTTACCATAATGTAATGATTACAATTAAAATTTCATATATTATAGATTCATTATCCACCAACTGAAATTTGTCAGGTCTTTTATTGTTTAAATATTGATGATTTTGGCATACAACTCCTGATAACCCAAAAAACCTGTCTCAATAAATTAGCATATCAAGAAAAGGTTCTCTAAACGACCTATTACCCTAATCTTCTGAATCAACTAATTGACTCTAAACACATGCAAAAGATACCTGAGGCTTTTATAAACTCCCTGCCTGGTTCATTACTCAAAACCCCCATCATGGGTAAGACTAGCGACCTGACAGATGTCAAGAAGGCCATCATTGACACCCTCAAGCAAGAGGGTAAGACCCAGAAAGAAATTTCTCAACAAATAGGCTGTTCCCAGAGTGCTGTATCAAGGCACCTCAATGGTAAGTCTGTTGGAAGGAAACAATGTGGCAGAAAACACTGTACAACGAGAAGAGGAGACCGGACCCTGAGGAAGATTGTGGAGAAGGACCGATTCCAGACCTTGGGGAACGTGAGGAAGCAGTGGACTGAGTCTGGTGTGGAAACATCCAGAGCCACCGTGCACAGGCGTGTGCAGGAAATGGGCTACAGGTGCCGCATTCCCCAGGTAAAGCCACTTTTGAACCATAAACAGCGGCAGAGGCGCCTGACCTGGGCTACAGAGAAGCAGCACTGGACTGTTGCTAAGTGGTCCCAAGTACTTTTTTCTGATGAAAGCAAATTTTGCATGTCATTCGGAAATCAAGGTGCCAGAGTCTGGAGGAAGACTGGGGAGAAGGAAATGCCAAAATGCCTGAAGTCCAGTGTCAAGTACCCACAGTCAGTGATGGTGTGGGGTGCCATGTCAGCTGCTGGTGTTGGTCCACTGTGTTTCATCAAGGGCAGGGTCAATGCAGTTAGCTATCAGGAGATTTTGGAGCACTTCATGCTTCCATCGGCTGAAATGCTTTATGGAGATGAAGATTTCATTTTTCAGCACGACCTGGCACCTGCTCACAGTGCCAAAACCACTGGTAAATGGTTTACTGACCATGGTATTACTGTGCTCAATTGGCCTGCCAACTCTCCTGACCTGAACCCCATAGAGAATCTGTGGGATATTGTGAAGAGAAAGTTGAGAGACGCAAGACCCAACACTCTGGATGAGCTTAAGACCGCTATTGAAGCATCCTGGGCCTCCATAACATCTCAGCAGTGTCACAGGCTGATTGCCTCCATGCCACGCCGCATTGAAGCAGTCATTTCTGCCAAAGGATTCCCGACCAAGTATTGAGTGCATAACTTAACATTATTATTTGATGGTTTTTTTGTTTGTTATTAAAAAACACTTTTATTTGATTGGATGGGTGAAATATGCTAATTTATTGAGACAGGTTTTTTGGGTTATCAGGAGTTGTATGCCAAAATCATCAGTATTTAAACAATAAAAGACCTGACAAATTTCAGTTGGTGGATAATGAATCTATAATATATGAAAGTTTAATTGTAATCATTACATTATGGTAAATAATGAAATTTAACACTATATGCTAATTTTTTGAGAAGGACCTGTATATAGCACAGCCATGTGGTATATAACACAGCCCACGGAGTATATAGCACAGCCCATGGAGTGTATAACAGACCACATAGTATATAACACAGCCACGTAGTTTATAACAGCCCACGTAGCATATAACACAGCTCACGTAGTATATAACAGCCCACGCACACAGTATATAGCACAGCCCACGTAGTGTATAGCACAACCCACGTAGTGTATAGCACAGCCCACGTAGTATATAACAGCCCATGTAGTGTATAACACAGCCACGTAGTATATAGCAATGTGGGCATCATATCCCTATTAAAATTAAAAATAGTGATATACTCACCTTCCATTGGCCCCCGGATCCAGGCGAAGCGTTTACCGATGCTCCTCGCGCGCTCCGGTCCCAACAGTGCATTGCGGTCTTGCGAGATGATGATGTAGTGGTCTCGCGAGATCTCAATGCATGGAGCGGTCACCGGGGCGTGGAGCGGGAAAGGCCTGTTCTGGATCCGAGGGGCCGATGGAGGGTGAGTAAATAACTTTATTTTTTTTAATTATTTTTAACATTAGATCTTTTTACTATTGATGCTGCATAGGCAGCATCAATAGTAAAAAGTTGGTCACACAGGGTTAATAGCAGCGTTAACTAAGTGCGTTACACGGTGGCAAAACGCGGTCCATTAACGCTGCCATTAACCCTGTGTGAGTGCTGACTGGAGGGGAGTATGGAGCGAGCACTGACTGCGGGGAGGAAGGAGCGGCCATTTTGCCACCGGACTGTGCCTGTCGCTGATTGGTCGCTGCCGCCAGGCTGCAACCAATCAGCGACGGGGGATTTCCGGGACAGACAGACAGACAGACAGACGGAAGTGACCCTTAGACAGTTATATAGTAGATTACTAAACATGTGCTGAATATGTTGCAGTCCCTAAAGAGACATGTAGAAGTTGTGTGCCTCCTGGGTTGAATATAGATATATATGTGGCTGAGTCTGTTTTTTTGCAAGATTATAACGGTGCAACATGGAAAGGTTCTCTTTGTGGCTGGACAGTGTAAGATGATGCCTAAAAATGAATGTATAGTGACAAAGTCACTGGTAAAGTGCTGGAAGGGAGATATTTTTCACTATGCTTGATGATGTCATTGATATAAAACCCAGAGTTTTTCCTCCAGCGCACTAATAGCTGGACTCCAGAGGCAGTCTTTGTTCAGCAGGGCTGGAGAGAGGATCTCTAGTGGTTTGTGACATAACCTGTGTTGCTCCAGAGCGGGCATCTCCCCGCAATTGTATGGACTGTATTGCAGCATTTTGTTTTCCTGTTTTGCTCCAAAGGGCTGCATTTATTTTTCCCTTCATGTTGGTTTATGCCGTCTGTCTAATTAATAAATCAACAGAAGATTTAAAGAGAAAGTGTTCCTGTTTTCTACCTCCATGTACCACTTAGTGAGCTGAACTGCCACAAATATATATAAATGCCAGTTTTAATGAGGGTAAAGCTGGAGTACAATCCATCAATCAAGCCACTTAATGTATTGTACTTCTCAGTGGCATACGCCTTTGTGCACCTCCCTAGAAATGTTACTCAAATCAGGACTTTGAGTTGCATTTTTGGTGTACAAAACACCAGCGCTTTTAATTAATTTGACGGCAGGCATATCCAACCCCCTTTACCCACCAAAGTCACAACCTTTTTGGGCAACTTCATGTTGCGCAAAAAAATGCTGAAACTTTTGAAAGTGTTTTTGACCATTTTTTTTTTTTTTTTAAACTTTGATGAATCGCTGCTATATTTCACTATTACGTAATAACTTGCAGCAGGAAAGAGGGATGTGGCTGAGGCCGCATGGTGTGACAGGAGAGCCATCTGTTCCTGTGCTGGAGACTGGTGTACTATACCACAATGCTGATGGGATCTATAGCAGGGATTTGGCACCACTGTAGTGTTGTAGTTGTTTATGCAATTAGGGTAAGGGCTCGTGCCTGCGACTGTATTTTCGGTCCGAAAAACGGACAGCACTCGGATCAATGTTATTCAATAGGGGCTGCACGGATGACTTTTTCAATGACGGAATCTGTGTGTGAAAAAATTTTCAGCGCGCCCTCGTCTCTTCCGTAAATCGGATGCCATTCAAGTTTTCGGGTGCGTGAAAGAATCGGATGCCATATGGAGCCACAGTATAACCTCTGATTTTTACAGATACATTGTGTAATATAGGAAACTATAAATGGTCCTGTAAATGATTAATAGCTGCTGATTAAAAAGCCATATTGCTTAAGGACTGCACGTAGATGGCAAATGACAGAAAAATTGTCCAATTTTTCTTGATTAAACTCTGATTTTATTTATTTTTTCTATACGTTCATGTGAGATTATCGGGTGGCTGACGCCGAGTTTTCATGTGGCATTTGTTGGGTGGTGACATGCCGTGTGGCCCACACCATGGAGCATAGCCACCTGTCGTTTGCCACAATTTCGCAGTAAGTCCTTATCTAAACCGTGGCAAATAACGAGCAGTTTTTGGCACGCGCCATGTGAAAACTCGGCCTTAGGGCTCAAGCACATATCAGCGATTTTCTCATATGAGAAAATCAGTCCGAATTTCATTTTTGATTATAGTTTCATCAAAGGGTCATCAATTCTTCTCCACCTTCTCCTGTTTATCAGTCCATGAAAAACAAACCACCTTCTGATGACATTCGAATGCAGTCTGATTTCTTTTCACGGACCCATATGAACCTGAACTTAGATCTTGCTGTTGCTTTGTGGACGTGAATTACATTAAAGTGCTTACAGCTCAGTCTCAATGGAGTCCATAAACATACCAGTTTCGTACATTTTTTTTTACCAGCACCTTCCACTGCACCCTCTGTCTCTAATTTTCAGCTTTCTTTGAACTACTATGATATCTCCCATACACAGTACACCTAAACGGGAGAGACTCCTGCTCTTAATTGTCTGTAGCACACAAACAGATGCAGCAGCATAGAATACATTAAACAGCAGTACTGAGCTACGTTGCTGTGAATCCAGCACTAAGCTAAATTCTGTAAACTTGCTAGAAGCTTCAGCTAAATCTGCCTGTTTCTGTCTGGTCTTTTCCTGTACTGAGTGTATGGACTGTAACCTGATACTTCAGTGAGCTGAAAGTCTGACTTTTCCTAGGACGGGTCTGAGCTGTTTATTTTTATAGAGCTGATGATTACTTCAGAAGGCAGAGGAAAGGGGAAAAAGTGTCTCATAAATGGAGAAAGAAGCATATTTCTCTAAGTTGCAAAGTTTGATGTAACAGTGATTTTTTTTTTTTTCCAGCAAAAATGTAGCATTGTCTCCCATGGTGGCTGGACCTATTGCTATTACTTACTCATCCAGACTCTTCCTAGCAGATACTATTCAGCAGGGAGTCTGATGGACATTTTAATGAATAATTACAATGACAAACTGCGGTTTTCATTCTAGATTCCTAGAATTCAATGTTTATTGAAAGTGATTCCTCTGTGTCCCTTGTAGTCAGTAACTATTACACTTTTTAGTCGTACTTCTAGATATGTGGAATATATCTGGGAATATACGCGTGAGTTTGAATTCTTCTACTTGCAGCAGCTCGGTGCAAACCTCTCATCTGATGCTTTAGCGCTGGGTGTTCAAGCTTGCTGCAAAAATCTTATCCTCTTTCTCAGGGTAGCACCAAGTGTCGCCGGTAAAAGATAATTTATTTCTGTAGCTGCTATCAAATGTCTGGCAATATTGAAATTGGTAATATATTTTTAAGAACAGATCCATAAAGTATTTTTTAGATGTAAAGGAGTCTGAGTTAGTGTACATTCCATTATCGTGAGAATGAACGTGTTTTTGAAGAAAGGTGAGCATAAAAATAACCTGTCTGTGTGTTCACGGTCTTAGGCCTGTGCCTTTATCTCAGGTTTTTGTCTATTTCACTTTATAGTTATTGTTTTAGTGTTCCACTTGAGAGGTTGCAGTTCAGGACATTCGGGGTAAGTTGATGTTGAGTGGGGGAGCCAATGCGTATACTTAGGGTGCCAAGCTCCGCGGTCAGGCAGGGGACAAGTCCGGATGAGATTTGGGACTTTCCTAGTCTCAACAGGGACCTGTTTGGTTCAGATATTTGTCTCTCCTGGTTTTGTGGGGTCCACGGTGCACCCTAGGCTTGGCCAAGGGCTTAGGGCACCAATATTCTCCCTCAATTACAATCCTCCGCAGTTCTTCTGTGTGTATGGACAGCTCTCTCATTGGATGCTCCTTGATTTGAATCCCCAGCCATGCACGCACCGACACTGCAGGAGATGAGATAATACAGTGCTAGGCCGCTCTCACATGTCCAGATAATTCCGGTACCGTAAAAATCGGTACTGGAGTTATCCGTGTCCGTGTGCTCACGTGGCACATCAGTGTGGCACACGTGCGGCAGCCGTGTGCCGCCCGTGTGCCGACTGAGGACCACACGGACCGTGCAGGAGACAGCGCTACAGTTAAGCGCTGTCCCCTGCTTTTGGTGCTGAAGCCGGGATTCATTCCTTCTCCCCAGCAGCGTTCGCTGCAGAGAAGGAATGATAAATCAGGGTTTTTTTTAAATTTTTTTTGTGTTTAAAATAAAGTTCGTGGTCCCCTCCCACCTCCCTCCCCCTGTGCGCCTGCCCGCTGGCATTAAAATACTCACCCAGCTCCCACGATGACTCCTTTCAGCGCCGCAGCTTGTCCTGTGAGCCATAGGGGTGGAGCCGCATATTCATCACGGTAATGAGCGGTACCGCGTGACCGCTCACACAGGACAAGCTGCGGCACTGAGAGGAGTCATCGCGGGCGCACAGGGGGAGGGAGGTGACCACGAACTTTCTTTTAAACACAAAAAAATAAAAAAAACCCTGATTTATCATTCCTTCTCTCCAGCGAGCACTGCTGGGGAGAAGGAATGAATGCCGGCTTCAGCACCACATGCAGGGGACAGCGCTTACTGTAGCGCTGTCTCTCCTGCGGGCGGTACGTGCACACGGAGGAGAGTGCACACTGTTCTCCGTGTGCACGTGTGCGGGACGCTTTGCGGACCGTGCTGCCGGAGAAAAACGGACATGTCTCAGTGTTTTGCACACGGACACACGGTCCGTGAAAACACGGAGACATGTGCATAGACCCATTCATTTGAATGGGTCTATGTGAGTCAGTGTCTCCGGTACGTGAGGAAACTGTCACCACATGTACCGGAGACACTGACGTGTGAAACCGGCCCTAGTGTGTGCTGGTACATTCTCATCCCTCTCCTGTTTCCTGTGGCCGCTCGCTGCACACGGGAAACACACAGCAGCAGGTGGCGGATGCAGACAGGAGAGAGGAATGAGAGTGGACACACACTGGCACTGTGTTCATGTTCTCTCCGATCCAGCAATGCCAGTGCTTGCTCACCCTCCTCTACCTCTCCTGTCAGCACCGGCTGTCCGTTACTGCCTGACAAGAGAATGCGAGCATGCCTGCACGAACACTGTGTGTGCTCTTGGCCCTTTGCAGTGTCAGTGTGTTCAGGGCTGAGGACTCAAATCAGGCAGTGCTCCAAAGCGAGAGCTGTCAAATAGCATAAGGGAGATGCGGAAGACGGTATTTGAGGAGGCGGAACGGAGCACTGAGTATTGGCCATGCCCAGGGTTTGCCGAGGACCGCTCATTTAAATATATAATAATTATGGTTTTTATGTAAATTGAAATTAATGAAATCTAATACAGGCATGATTTCTGTAGGGGGTTAACTCTCCTACATGAATGTATTAGTTATTAAATTTGAGTTTTATGGGTGACGGACTCCCTTTGAATGAGTTAATCATCAGTTAAAAATATTTCCAGAGATGTCCATAACCTTTAATGTAAAGACCAGGCAACATCCCGTGGCAGGGGGTGTTGCAGGGAGAAGATTCAGGGGGGTCCCTGTCAGGCGTGGGAACCTGGCAGGTACCTAGCGAACAGAACAGAACGTTACGGAACCGCGCCTGCACTACCTTGCGGTGGAACAGTGAGAAACGAGATCAAGCACAAAGGAGAGCCAGTAGGAGTCGTGCCCCGAGAACGGCAACATCTTACTGAGGCTTAGCCGGTGGCCGGAACACCGAGGAAGTAACTGACTCCATGCCTTACTTCAAACTCCGCAGGACAGTTAATTATAGGTTGGCTGTCTACCTTAAATTTCCTACGCAGACATAGGGGGCAACATTGGGAGAGGGGCGTCTCTAGGGTCCCGGAAGAGCTCCGAGCCTTCCCGTCATACGGGTGCGTCCTAGCCATAACATACCTGGGGGACGAGAAACTAGTAACATCTGGAACGAAATATAAAGAAAG
The DNA here is from genome assembly GCF_032444005.1 of Ranitomeya imitator. Lineage (NCBI taxonomy): Eukaryota > Metazoa > Chordata > Amphibia > Anura > Dendrobatidae > Ranitomeya > Ranitomeya imitator. Next base: position 31,961,497 of record NC_091289.1, read on the forward strand.
AGAAAGAACTAGAACGAACGAACGAACTAGAACAGATGTTGTGAGGACTATACCGAATGCTCAGCAGGGTAGCACTACAACACACAGGCGCTAGTGGTAGGCAATGATTTCCACCTGCAAAGGGAACTCTGGATGTGCCCATCGGACCGGCCAGTCTCAGACAGCCCTGTTAACTGTGCTCTGGATTGAGGATCCTGAAGTCTTCAGTAATGAGGTAAAGAGACTGCAACCTTGTGTCCTCGTTATTGACTGCACCTCACGCCATCGCCATCTACATTATCGGGAAGCCATGGGGACACACTTCACCTGTGGGAAGGTATTCCATCTAGCTGCCATTCCATCACCCCGGCGGACCCCACAGCAGCGTCGGTCACCCTGACCGAACACCACAGGTGGCGTCACGAAACCTTGACAGACTCCTATCACCTTTTATTGGACGCCCCTTAGCAGGGTCACGGACCGGGTCCAGCCACCATGACAACCCCAGAACTGAGACAGAAAGGACCGGTACCGAGTAACCTGTGGCCCTGTGTCTGGGGGCGCTCCAATCATTACCTAGAAATTCGGCCACCTCTGATAGACTGCAGTTTAGGCAACTAAAGAAATAAAAATGCCTCCGTTTTTGAGAGAGAGGATTTTAAATAAGAGATAAATTGTTTGTACAAGCACTTTGCTATTGTAATAGCTCTGAGTATGAATGCGGGATAATGTTTGAAATACGTCACTATTTCATTTTGTGTATATCCTAAGTGGTATTTTAATCATTGATTAATCAATGTGTAATATTTTATCCAGGAGCTGGAATGGCATTTCTTATTTCTCTATTTGCAATTTTACCCAATTATCAAGATAAGATATTTATTAGACTACCATACGCTTTGCTGTGACTTGGATTTTGCATAGAGGCATTGACCAATCCTGCTGAAGATTCAGCTGCTGTCATCAACAGAAAAGCTCTTCTTCCGTACAGTTCTCTCAAGGGGATTTAGCCAACAATTTGGGTTAAGTCCTCAGACAGTTTTCTTCTTTTTCTGTTCACCCAAGCAAAGATTGAGTCAACTTCTACCCTTTTTATCTGGTTTCAGGTGTGATTTTCATATTGCCCACACCTGTTACTTGCCCCAGGTGAGTTTCAATGAGCATCACATGCTGGAAACAGTTGTTTGATTTTTTTTTTTTCATCCTTTTGGATAAGTCATCAATGTCAGTCCTGGGTAAGCCCTTTAAGAAGCAGCAATGAAGAATCCATTTTGTCTTTTTCTCTTGTCCTCCCTCTCATCTATATGTGTATGGATGCCATCTATATATCTCTCTTATCTATATTCAATATATACCACAATGTTATGCTTGGTGGCGGGCACAAGCTTCATTGACTCCTATCAATATACATTACAGAAATTACTTCTTAAGGTCAGATAATCTCTTTAAAAGGGGAGGCCCATCCCCGCCAGAAGTGTGCATGATCAGGAGTATATTATGCAGGCTCAGACTGGCCCACAGGAGAACAGGAGAATCCTCCGGTGGGCCCCTGTGCAGCAGCGGGCCAATACTCTCTTTATGAGCAGTACTTGGCACAATACACTTGATTCACTATATATAGACAAAGGCGGCATCAGCTTTATTTTTATCAATGCAGTTTATTGCTATAGAAATGTATGAATGAAGAAAAAATCATATTTACAAGTAGCAGAAAAGTGGGACCCTGGGGTTATATTTGGTGGGTCTTTGACATCCCAGTCCGACCCTGATATTATGTACTGATCGTATTCATTCATGATGCAATAACGAGCAGCATTGGACATCCCCTTTAAGGCCATGCTCACATCTCGTTATTTACAGTTTAATTCTATATTGATGGATGCAGGGCTGGACTGGGACTAAAATTCAGCCCTGGCATTTGAAGTCACACAGGCCCACTTGTCACATGATGACTGTATAATATCTTTGTACACTTGTAGGTTACAAGAAGTGGGGGGAGTGTAACACGACTATATAACATATAATTACAGCTGTATCCAGCATTACAGCTCAGTCCCCAGAGAATGTAATGCAGCCAGCCCCCATAGAATGTAATGCAGCCAGCCCCCATAGAATGTAATGCAGCCAGCCCCCATAGAATGTAATGCAGCCAGCCCCCATAGAATGTAATACAGCCAGCCCCCATAGAATGTAATGCAGCCAGCCCCCATAGAATGTAATGCAGCCAGCCCCCATAGAATGTAATGCAGCCAGCCCCCATAGAATGTAATGCAGCCAGCCCCCATAGAATGTAATGCAGCCAGCCCCCATAGAATGTAATGCAGCCAGCCCCCATAGAATGTAATGCAGCCAGCCCCCATAGAATGTAATGCAGCCAGCCCCCATAGATTGTAATGCAGCCAGCCCCCATAGAATGTAATGCAGCCAGCCCCCATAGAATGTAATGCAGCCAGCCCCCATAGAATGTAATGCAGCACAGCCCCCATAGAATGTAATGCAGCCAGCCCCCATAGAATGTAATGCAGCACAGCCCCCATAGAATGTAATGCAGCCAGCCCCCATAGAATGTAATGCAGCCAGCCCCCATAGAATGTAATGCAGCCAGCCCCATAGAATGTAATACAGCACAGCCCCCATAGAATGTAATACAGCACAGCTCCCATAGAATGTAATGCAGCACAGCTCCCATAGAATGTAATGCAGCACAGCCCCCATAGAATGTAATGCAGCACAGCCCCCATAGAATGTAATGCAGCACAGCCCCCATAGCCCCACAATCCAGTTGTCACTCATTGATATATATATAAGAAAAAAAAAAACACTCTCCTCACCTCTCCTCGTGCCCCACGCTGCTCCAGGCTCCGGTCTCAGCAGCTGCAGTCTGCCCGCCCGACACACATGACGATGATATGACGTCATCGCGCACCCGCAGTGTCAGTGGCAGAGTGGGGAATGATGGGACAGGAAGCGTCCGCAGACGCTCTCTCCTCCATCATTGCATTCAACTGTACTGGCGTCATAGACGCCGGTATAGTTGAATGCAGGGTGCCGAGAGCGGGGGGAGTGTGCCGAGAGTGGGGGGAGTGTGCCGACAGCGGCACACTCGAGCGGCCCACTACTGCCACTGGCCCTTCTTGCATCCGGCCCTGCATGGATGCCACTATATGGGTATTCGATGGGGCCTCTTTTTTTTTAAACTTCTTCGTCCTGTTGCTTGCCTTAAGCAAATGCCTAAAATGCAATGAGAACTTCATATATCAGAACTTTCCCTTTAAGGTTTTGCACAGTGTCCTTTCTTAATCTGTGCATGGTTTGTGGACATTTCTATTCCATTCCTTTTCAATAATGCAAACTTCTCATATAGGAAATGAGGAGTATAAAGGGAGGAAAGCCGATCTATAAATGTATATAGATGTAACTGTATTACAGTTATATTGTATATTACAATGCCAGGAAAAATCTAGATTATGACCTTGTGATGTTCATTGTTAATGTTTTATATGTCCCCCAGGGCTGATAATAATGTACATAACTTTCACAGCACACGCTTTGCCAAAATTTGTAACAGTATTTTCGATTCGTGATGTCTAAATATTAATCCCATTTGTATCAGCTGGATGCAATAGTAATCGTTTTATAAAAACGATGAAAAAATGACCAGCTTAAAAAAACCATAATTTTATGATACTCTGTCCACAGACGTTTATTCTGTATGTGTCTACATGTGGCCACCCAGTGGTTGTGATCTCAATTGCAGCCAGACAAGGGTTTAGCAAGAAGACCTGCAATGTATGGAATTTGAATAATGTCTGAAATTGTGTTTTCGGCCACTATTTTTCCTTATGGGGCTAAGAAATTACAGGCAAGTAGTTGGATGTAAATAAATATCAGTTTAGGATTACCCAATTAAATGGGCTTTAAAGGGAATCTGTCAGGAGGTTTTTCCTATGTCATCTGTCGCTTACTAGGCTGTGTTTTAATGTGTTAATAATTTCTCGCTGATAAAACTCTCATTTTATTACTGAACGATTAGTTGTCTTGAGCATTCTGGTTCAAACCACACCCCACCCCCCCCGCTCCCCCACTGATTGGTAGCTTTCTGTGTATACCAATCAGTAGTGGTGTGGGCGGGGTTATACAGAGCTCAGCACTCAGAGCTCTGCTCCATCAGCAGAGAAAACTGATTGTATCCCAACTGCTGCATCCTGCAGCGATACATCGCTGGAATCAGGGTCTCTGTCTATTCTACATGCTGCAGTCAGATTGCATAGCACAAACTTGCTGACAAATAACCAATTGGGGGCATTTATGACATTTTGATAGAATATTTCAAAAACCTGAACGGCACATCCAAACATAGACTCAGTGTGAAGAGGTGCTGAACCCAGAGTCGCCAACTCGTATATAGTTAAGTAAATAAGGCAGCACACTGCAGCGCTAAAACATGTAAACTTGAAATACGAAATTTGAACTGCATTACTGCACTAGAAATATGAAAAATGAGAGCGTTTAGCGCATAAAAATGGCCAATTTTATGTGTACCTGGTAGCCCCTTTACGGCATCTCTCTTATACCAGGTCCTACACTTGCCTTACCTCGCTGAGAATAAACGTCTCCATCTGAATGGGTACATGTGAAACCTCTTCTTAGACTAAAATTCTCTCTCTCTATGGAGGGGTATTGGACCTGCTGTAATTAAAACACCTGTGGCTAGGAGGCGGAGTGCACGATCAGAAGGCTAAAGAATACATTTCAAAAACCTGACCTGCACATCCAAACATAGACTAAGTGTGAACAGGTGCTGAACCCAGAGTCGCCAACTCGTATATAGTTAAGTAAATAAGGCAGCACACTGCAGCGCTAGAACATGCAAACTTGAAACACGAAATTTGAACTGCATTACTGCACTAGAAATATGAAAAATGAGAGCGTTTAGCGCATAAACAGGTGTTTTAATTACAGCAGGTCCGATACCCCTCCACAGAGAGAGAGAATTTTAGTCTAGGAAGAGGTTTCACATGCACCCATTCAGATGGAGACGTTTATTCTCAGCGAGGTAAGGCAAGTGTAGGACCTGGTATAAGAGAGATGCCGTAAAGGGGCTACCAGGTACACATAAAATTGGCCATTTTTATGCGCTAAAAGCTCTCATTTTTCATATTTCTAGTGCAGTAATGCAGTTCAAATTTTGTTTTTCAAGTTTGTATGTTCTAGCGCTGCAGTGTGCTGCCTTATTTACTTAACTATTTTGATAGAATATGACATAATTTCTAATAGTTGGGACCTACATCTGTCTATGAGAGCCAGGCCCTCCGGCATTTTTTTAGGATGGAGTGGTGACCACACATGTGAGGCTCTCTCCATTCTTTAATATTTGAGCCCCGAAAATGCCTGGGTACAAGACTATTTTTTTAAAATGTGAAAGTGCACCTTATCTTCAGCGTCTAACTCAGGTCACAGGTCTGGTTTGCGTCTGACACCGACAGCATTTCGTGTAACCAGAGCTATGTGTGAGGGGGGTCTGACTCAAAACTCATTTCAATAACTCAGCCAGCCCCCTTCTCTCACAGCCAATGTATAGGTTTAGTTTTTGCAATAAGCACTCAGCCAGCCCCCTTCTTGATCACCACTAATGTATAGGTTTAGTTTTTGCAATAAGCACTCAGCCAGCCCCCTTCTTGGTCACCACTAATACATAGGTTTAGCTTTTGCAATAAGCACTCAGCCAGCCCCCTTCTTGATCACCACTAATGTATAGGTTTAGTTTTTGCAATAAGCACTCAGCCAGCCACCTTCTTGATCACCACTAATGTATAGGTTTAGTTTTTGCAATAAGCACTCAGCCAGCCACCTTCTTGATCACCACTAATGTATAGGTTTAGTTTTTGCAATAAGCACTCAGCCAGCCCCCTTCGTGATCACCACTAATGTATAGGTTTAGTTTTTGCAATAAGCACTCAGCCAGCACCCTTCACATACAGCTCTGTTCACATGCTATCCTGTTTCGGAACACCTCGGAAGAACACTGGAGATCGAGACATCTTTTAGACATCAAGCATATTAGTAAATTGCATAATTTAGTAATTTAAGCCAATTTAACGAGAATTTTTTTTAATTTTTATTGGGAGAACCTCTTTAAGACCAGCCAATTTGAATATGTATCAATATAAACTAAACTTTGCATTGATTTAAAAGCAATATTATGTAAATGTAAAGTGACACCTTTCTATTTGTGGAGATTTGTGCTGGTAATTCTTTACGTTTACTGCCTGACAATGGCTGCCTGCCGGCTGGAGGAGATTTGCTGCTCGTTAATTACTGGCTGTAGGGCTCGGCGTAGCTTGGCAGATATTTCCAGTGATACAGAACGGTGATATGTTCTTTTCTAGGATGGTCGTCTGTGAGCGCTGCTCTCTGCATTAATATACAGTGTATGGGAAGGGGGTTATGACTCCGGTCCCGCCATGGCTCTCTGGTTTAGCCGCACTCCAGCAGGACGCTCCCGCCAGTGTAATGCGTATCGATCCGACACTTTATTGATATAGCAGAAATACATACGTTTCACTGCAGAGTACTCTGTGTAACACTTCTGGGAATATCGTGTTCTACGCTCGACCATAATTAGTGATTGTTTATAGGGATTTAATAGTATATGGTGCATACACAGACGAGGGCGTGTGAGGATATGTAGCAAAGCGTCTGGTAATAGTGATAAATGATTCCGCGTCGAAATATTATGTTTGACCATGGAAAGGGAAGTTATTTGGAGGTTTCTGCAACTCCTGTTCGGTTGATTGGTGGAACCACCATCATATGGGTTTGAAGGGATTGTTCAGGATTATTACCAAAGCTAAATCGGATCTCGTGCTTTGCACTGATGAGGGGCTAAACCCTGGAACACGTGTCTGGAAATGGAGATTCTGGTTTAGCTTTTATTATAAGTCATATGGCAAGGCTTGTTTAAAGGGTCGATAGTGACTTGTAGGCTTTCTGCTTTCAATAGGTGGTGCTAGAATTCAAGCCTTCTTCCTCTCTGAAGAAGCAATGTGCATATAATTTGAAGGGATTGTTCAGGATTATTACCAGAGCTAAATCGGATCTCGTGCTTTGCACTGATGAGGGGCTAAACCCTGGAACACGTGTCTGGAAATGGAGATTCTGGTTTAGCTTTTATTATAAGTCATATGGCAAGGCTTGTTTAAAGGGTCGATAGTGACTTGTAGGCTTTCTGCTTTCAATAGGTGGTGCTAGAATTCAAGCCTTCTTCCTCTCTGAAGAAGCAATGTGCATATAATACCCATTCCTTTAAAAAGGACCAGTCACTTACCATAATTAGAAATCTCTTTACGTGGTGTAAATGCCTCTGTTTTCCTGACTTTTTTTTTACTTTTTTTTTCACTATTCCTGATATGTGCCACTTTTTTTGTATTAAAATGAAAGGTTTTTTTTAGCCAAGTTAGTGTGGTCCTGAACTTGTCTTTATAAGAGTCTTTTTGAGGCCCAAGACCAGGAAGAGGAGGCCGTATCTAAGGAAGGGAGTAGCGCAGAAACACAATGTCCATCTTAGATGAACAGCGGGCGGCATTTACACCAGGTAAAATAATTACATAGTTGTCAAGACAGGGTTTTCTTTAAATGTATTCTGTTCCAACAGCACCATCCTGGTGGTTCTCATTTAGCACCATTCTCGTAGTTCCCATCTAGGATCATTCTGGTGGTTCCCATCTAGGATCATTCTGGTGGTTCTCATTTAGCACCATTCTCGTAGTTCCCATCTAGCACCATTCTGGTTGTTCTCATTTAGCACCATTCTGGTAGTTCCCATCTAGCACCATTCTGGTTGTTCTCATTTAGCACCATCCTGGTGGTTCTCATTTAGCACCATTCTCATAGTTCCCATCTAGCACCATCCTGGTGGTTCTCATTTAGCACCATTCTCGTAGTTCCCATCTAGGATCATTCTGATGGTTCCCATCTAGCACCATTCTGGTGGTTCCCATCTAGAACCATTCTGGTGGTTCCCATCTAGCACCATTCTGGTGTTTCCATCTAGCACCATTCTGGTAGTTCTCATCTAGCACCATTCTGGTAGTTCTCATCTAGGATCATTCTGGTAGTTCTCATCTAGGATCATTCTGGTGGTTCTCATCTAGCACCATTCTGGTGTTTCCATCTAGCACCATTCTGGTGGTTCCCATCTAGCACCATTCTGGTAGTTCTCATCTAGCACCATTCTGGTAGTTCTCATCTAGCACCATTCTGGTGGTTCCCATCTAGCACCATTCTGGTGTTTCCATCTAGCACCATTCTGGTGGTTCCCATCTAGCACCATTATGGTGGTTTCCATCTAGCACCATTCTGGTGGTTCTCATTTAGCACCATTCTGGTGGTTCCCATCTAGCACCATTCTGGTGGTTCCCATCTAGCACCATTCTGGTTTTTCCATCTAGCACCATTCTGGTAGTTCTCATCTAGGATCATTCTGGTGGTTCTCATCTAGCACCATTCTGGTGGTTCCCATCTAGCACCATTCTGGTGTTTCCAACTTGCACCATTCTGGTGGTTCCCATCTAGCACCATTCTGGTGTTTCCATCTAGCACCATTCTGGTAGTTCTCATCTAGCACCATTCTGGTAGTTCTCATCTAGGATCATTCTGGGGGTTCTCATCTAGCACCATTCTGGTGTTCCCATCTAGCACCATTCTGGTGGTTCTCATCTAGCACCATTCTGGTGTTCCCATCTAGCACCATTCTGGTGGTTCCCATCTAGCACCATTATGGTGGTTCCCATCTAGCACCATTATGGTAGTTCTCATCTAGGATCATTCTGGGGGTTCTCATCTAGCACCATTCTGGTGTTCCCATCTAGCACCATTATGGTGGTTCCCATCTAGCACCATTATGGTGGTTCCCATCTAGCACCATTATGGTGGTTTCCATCTAGCACCATTCTGGTGGTTCCCATCTAGCACCATTATGGTGGTTCCCATCTAGCACCATTCTGGTGGTTCCCATCTAGCACCATTATGGTGGTTTCCATCTAGCACCATTCTGGTGGTTCCCATCTAGCACCATTCTGATTGTTCCCATGTAGCACCATTCTGATTGTTCCCATGTAGCACCATTCTGGTGGTTCCCATCTAGCACCATTCTGGTGGTTCCCATCTAGCACCATTCTGATTGTTCCCATGTAGCACCATTCTGGTGGTTCCCACCAGTTTTTACTTAGCAGGAGCTGATCATGTGCCATATACTCATGTGAACGCTGCAGCCAGTTGTGATCAGCAGCAGCGAAACAAGGCAAAGACAGATGGGATCCAGCAGAGCTACAGACATTAAAATGGGTGAGTAATGTGTCTTTTTACTTTAAAACATTCCTAACTGTTAAGACAAAAAACTAAACATCTTTGGGACAATTTAACTAACTGCTTGCGCACAGAGCCGCGTTGCTGTACCATACAAAAGTTATCCGATACTGCAAGAAATGGAAATTTCTGAAGAAATGCTGCAACGATACGCAAGTGTAAATCAAGCCGGAGGCGTTTAGCCCCAGGAAATTGTTCTCCGAGTCTTGTATAAATGTGCTACCAATGTTGTAAGTCTTAACAATCCCACAATAATTGTCTGTAAAGTTACCAGAGCATAAAAACGTACATGTCAAGAGAAAAAGAGAGAGCGCTAAGAGATGATGAGAATTGGTTTTCTTTTAGTGCTGTCTATGTATTTTTGAAGAATCTTTGTTTGAGTAGTCATTCACTGATATAAATTCCCCAATCATGTGGGTTCCGGGGGTGCAACACATCAGCTGTGCTTACTGGATGAGTTTGATGCCTTTTTTTTTTCACGCTTTTATTACAAGAAGCAGACCCATGTGGGAAATCTGAAGTCCCCATACACATCAGATAGCTGCTAGCCCAACCGTCATTCAGCCGCCGCTATCTCCCCACTTTCCCCATATACAGAAATGCTCCTGTGTTGTCTAAGAGGGAAACTCTGCCAAACTCCTCTGGCAGTGGCTTGTCTTTGGAGGAGAACAAATGATAGGCCATAAGTCAGAATGTTACGGATCTGTCCCACTTACAACTTTGTAAGCAGACTGCCAGTCTCATTTCTTCTCCTGGGGCTGATGACATCATCCACCAGGGACATATAAACTCAGGCAGCCATATATTGCCTGAGTATTCCAGTATTTGGTATTCCTGACATTACACTGCACCACTACTGCAGACACAATTTTGCTATTCTGTGGTCCCAGCACTACTACATCAAGTCCTGCAGTGCTCGTTTGGTTGTTGTGTCTCCATTGTAGACTCGGCTCTGCTATATACAGTCATGGCCAGAAGTTTTGAGAATGACACCAAAATTATATTTCCACATGATCTGCTGCCCTCTGTTTTTTATTAGTGTTTGTCTGATGTTTATATCACATACAGAAATATAATTGCAATCATATTATGAGTACCAATAGGTTATATTGACAGTTAGAATGAGTTAATGCAGCAAGTCAATATTTGCAGTGTTGACCCTTCTTCTTCAAGACCTCTGCAATTCTCCCTGGCATGCTCTCAATCAACTTCTGGACCAAATCTTGACTGATAGCAGTCCATTCTTGCATAATCAATGCTTGCATTTTGCCAGAATTTGTTGGTTTTTGTTTGTCCACCCGTCTCTTGATGATTGACCACAAGTTCTCAATAGGATTAAGATCTGGGGAGTTTCCAGGCCATGGACCCAAAATCTCTATGTTTTGTTCCATGAGCCATTTAGTTATCACCTTTTGCTTTATGGCAAGGTGCTCCATCATGCTGAAAAAGGCATTGTTGGGCGCCAAACTGCTCTTGGACGGTTGGGAGAAGTTGCTCTTGGAGGACATTCTGGTACCATTCATTATTCATGGCTGTGTTTTTAGGCAAGACTGGGAGTGAGCCGATTCTCTTGGCTGAGAAGCAACCCCACACATGAATGGTTTCAGGATGCTTTACAGTTGGCATGAGACAAGACTGGTGGTAGCGCTCACCTCTTCTTCTCCCAATAAGCTGTTTTCCAGATGTCCCAAACAATCGAAAAGGGGATTCATCAGAGAAAATGACTTTGCCCCAGTCCTCAGCAGTCCACTCCCTGTACCTTTTGCAGAATATCAGTCGGTCCCTGCTGTTTTTTCTGGAGAGAAGTGGCTTCTTTGCTGCCCTCCTTGAAACCAGGCCTTGCTCAAAGAGTCTCCGCCTCACAGTGCGTGCAGAAGCACTCACACCAGCCTGCTGCCATTCCTGAGCAAGCTCGGCACTGCTGGTAGTCCGATCCCGCAGCTAAAACAGTTTTTAGATACGGTCCTGGCGCTTGCTGGTCTTTCTTGAGCGCCATGGAGCCTTTTTGACAACAATGGAAGCTCTTTCCTTGAAGTTCTTGATGATGCGATAGATTGTTGACTGAGGTGCAATCTTTGTAGCTGCGATACTCTTCCCTGTTAGGCCATTTTTGTGCAGTGCAATGATGGCTGCACGTGATTCTTTAGAGATAACCATGGTTAACTGAAGAGAAACAATGATACCAAGCACCAGCCTCCTTTTAAAGTGTCCAGTGATGTCATTCTTACTTAATCATGACTGATTGATCGCCAGCCCTGTCCTCATCAACACCCACACCTGTGTTAATGGATCAATCACTAAAACGATGTTAGCTGCTCCTTTTAAGGCAGGACTGCAATGATGTTGAAATGTGTTTTGGGGGTTAAAGTTCATTTTCTGGGCAAATATTGACTTTGCAAGTACAGTAATTGCTGTTAAGCTGATCACTCTGATATTCAGGAGTATATGCAAATTGCCATTAGAAAAAATGAAGCAGTAGACTTTGGAAAAATTAATATTTGTCTCATTCTCAAAACTTTTGGCCATGACTGTAGGTCATCGAATCAGTTCATCTACTATGATGTCCAGCTCTGCCGCAATGCTGGTCCAGCTCTGCCGCAATGCTGGTCCAGCTCTGCCGCAATGCTGGTCCAGCTCTGCCGCAATGCTGGTCCAGCTCTGCCGCAATGCTGGTCCAGCTCTGCCGCAATGCTGGTCCAGCTCTGCCGCAATGCTGGTCCAGCTCTGCCGCAATGCTGGTCCAGCTCTGCCGCAATGCTGGTCCAGCTCTGCCGCAATGCTGGTCCAGCTCTGCCGCAATGCTGGTCCAGCTCTGCCGCAATGCTGGTCCAGCTCTGCCGCAATGCTGGTCCAGCTCTGCCGCAATGCTGGTCCAGCTCTGCCGCAATGCTGGTCCAGCTCTGCCGCAATGCTGGTCCAGCTCTGCCGCAATGCTGGTCCAGCTCTGCCGCAATGCTGGTCCAGCTCTGCCGCAATGCTGGTCCAGCTCTGCCGCAATGCTGGTCCAGCTCTGCCGCAATGCTGGTCCAGCTCTGCCGCAATGCTGGTCCAGCTCTGCCGCAATGCTGGTCCAGCTCTGCCGCAATGCTGGTCCAGCTCTGCCGCAATGCTGGTCCAGCTCTGCCGCAATGCTGGTCCAGCTCTGCCGCAATGCTGGTCCAGCTCTGCCGCAATGCTGGTCCAGCTCTGCCGCAATGCTGGTCCAGCTCTGCCGCAATGCTGGTCCAGCTCTGCCGCAATGCTGGTCCAGCTCTGCCGCAATGCTGGTCCAGCTCTGCCGCAATGCTGGTCCAGCTCTGCCGCAATGCTGGTCCAGCTCTGCCGCAATGCTGGTCCAGCTCAGCCACATCTGCCACCTTTGTTTCAACCATATTGCCTTGAAGCATCAGTGCCACCTGTTTGTGTTGCATTAGAACTGCTTATCTGGTAACAGGGCTTTGAGGAATTCTCCCCCCCCCCAAAGTTAAGATATAAGGGCATGAGCAAATATTTACCCCTTCATGCCGCTGCCAAACTCTATTTTTTCGTTTCCATGACTTCCTTCCATTCTTCCAAGAGCCATGACACCGTTCATTTTACAAGGTGTACTGGAAAATGGTAAAAAAATTCCAAGTGTGGTGAAATTGGGGGGGAAAAAAAAATCAAACTCAGCAATTCTGGCATTATTTTTTGGGCATTGTATTTACGGTGTACATGTCGTGGCAAAAATTACCTTGCAGCAAGATTTTCCTCATCAATATGATTACGGTGGTATCAAACGTGTCCAGTTTTCTAATTTTTTTTATTTTTCACCACTAAAATAATAGTTTGTAAAATGAAATAAAAAAAAAATAAAAAAAAAAAAATTGAGGGGGGGGAGAGGGGTGGTGGTGGTTTTGTTAATGTTGGGAGGTTGAGCCACCATTTTCCGAGACTGCAAAAAAATTTTTTTTTGCCAATTTAGCTGTGTGATTACTTATATTTTGTGGGGTGAGACTATGTTTTTATTAATACCATTTTGGGATAGATATGACTTGTTACAGCCTTTTTTTATGGAACAATTGAACCCCCCCAACATTTTAATATTAATTTTTTTTTTTTTTTTGACTGTTTACTGATCAGGTTAATCTCGATAGATTAGACTTTTCTGAAAGTGATGCTATCACATATGTGTGCTTTTTAAAAAGATGTTAATATTCTTTATCTTCAATGGGGGGGGGACTTTTTTTTCTATATTTTAAACATTTTTCTTACTAATTACTATTATTGTTAGCCTTCTTAGGGGATGTGAAGATGTGGTCATCCGATCGCTTGTGCTACATCGAAGGCACAGCATCGCTGCATATATTATTATTATTTATTATTATAGCACCGTTTATTCCATGGAGCTTTCATGTGAGGAGGGGTATAAATAATAAAAATACCGGTAAGTACAATTATCTTGAACTATACAAGTCACAACTGGTACAGGAGGAGAGAGGACCCTGCCATCGAGGGCTCACAATCTACAAGGGATGGGTGAGGATACAGTAGGTGAGGATAGAGCTGGTCATGCAGCGGTTTGGTCAATCTGTGGTTACTGCAGGTTGTAGGCTTGTCGGAAGAGGTGGGTCTTCAGGTTCTTTTTGAAGGTTTCGATGGTAGGCGAGAGTCTGATGTGTTGTGGTAGAGGGTTCCAGAGTAAGGGTGATACGCAAGAGAAATCTTGTATGCGATTGTGGGAAGAGGAGATAAGAGGGGAGTAGAGAAGGAGATCTTCTGAGGATCGGAGGTTGCGGGTAGGTAAGTACCGGGAGACGAGGTCACAGATGTATGGAGGAGACAGGTTGTGGATGGCTTTGCATGTCATGGTTAGGGTTTTGTACTGGAGTCTCTGGGCAATGGGAAGCCAGTGAAGGGATTGACAGAGCGGGGAGCAGAAATCTGTCTCCTTTGAAGCCTGGCCAGAGACAAGAGGTCATAAGCTGACCCCTCGCTGCTGTCATGACAAACCATTGGCAATTATATCATGAGTGCGCCAATGGGCAGAGAAAGTGGGGCACGCGCTCGTCAACGCATATTAAATGTTGCTATCCAAGACTGACAACGGTATTTAACAAGTTAACAATCGTTGGTGGAGCACTTCTCCACCTGCCATTGTTAGTGGCAGGTCCTGGCTGTTATACACAGCCACCACCTGCCAGGTATGTGGTGAGCTCGCCGCTCCATTCACCCACTTCTGACATGCGCCGTACATGTACGGCGGATGTTGTGAAGGGGTTGAATATTTGCTGCAGACAAAGAATGTCCAATTTTTGATCCAAGGGTCCGATCAAGATCGGCAATGCAAGTCATTAGGTCAGTGAAAAAAAAATCAGACTGTATTCTGATGCTATCCCAGTGCAGTCCGATTTTCATGGAGTGTCATAATGGAGAAGGTGGAGAATTTAAATTTTTTTATTAATTTATTTTTTTTACTTATTCACTTATGAGAAAACTGATGACATTTCAACCACATTCTGGTCAATCTCTGATCAAAGTCTGATAAGAATAATCTGTCCGTTTTTTTCGTATACGTGGAAAAATTGGACTTGTGCATGAGCTCGAACACAGGAACTTTTCCCTGTGTATACACCAAATGGAGGACCTGAATGTGTGAAGTGCTGCGGAATATGTTGGCCTGCAATGCAGGAGACCGAATGCAACACGCAGAAAACCTAAGATGAGAACAGTCAAATGATATCATTTTGTTTATATGTAACAATAATTTACAGCAATCCTAGACCATAAGTAATATTAATAGGATAAACTAAACCATAAACTAGAGTCTGCTATGAGCCAATTAATAATGGAAGTTTTCACTATGCACTACTGGATTTCTCTTCCCGATAGTGGAATGCCCGTTTACGGGAGCTACCACACAGGTGCTCTGACTCTTTCCAGAGTTCTGGCCCTAGCGGGGGCACCGGGTGTTCCCGCTAGGCCGCATGTCTGACGTAATCTATTGGTGTGCATTGAGCCTCCCGCACCCCAATCGCCCTCTCCCAACCTGTCGTCCTAATCCTGGACAACCCCGCTACCGTATGTCCAAGCCAGAAGTGACGGCCCTGTTCACTTGCGCCACCTCTCTGCAATCGCAGTTGTGCCTCTTGTGATGTCACCTCCTCGATGATTCTGGAAGCCTGACCGGCGGCAGGTTTCTACCGGGCCCGGAGCGGAGAGGACTGGGACTTGGCTCTTGCCTGGTGAGGTCTGACCTCCGGGTCTCCTCAGACGTGGTCTGACCCTTCTCAAGCAGTGTCCAGCTCTCTGGTAGCATATGCTTCCCTCTAAGGCTTATCACACTGACCTCTATGGGTCTGCGCCCTCTTTACTGCTGCTCTTGGCGCCAAAACTTCCTGAGGTTTGGCGCAAGGTTTTTATATGCCAGGGCTTCGCCCTGTGAGTCACCTTACCATGAACAATTCATGAAGCTGCCCTCTCTGAAACCCTTTCAGTATGAGTTGATGCCACCTGCCTGTGCCTGTCCAGTAGATGGCGGTCCTTCCACACTATGATCGCATCCCGAAAGGATTCCTCGGGGGTATCAATGCTTCCCCTTACAGCCCTATTGAAATAAAATTATTATGTAAACAGGGCCTCATGAACACTGGAGTGTTCCTGTATGTCTCACATCTTTCTCAGTCAGTGGAAGCTACACACCAGGCTGATGCATGAGCGCACATGTAATTAGTCTGTAGGATCAAAATCAAGTTCCAGAGTAACAGTAGATACAGTAGAAGGCCAAAGAGACATATAGTAGAATATAAAGGATAACAATAACTTAAGAAAGTGAACTTGACAGACTAAAAATACAAAGACAAGGAGACAAGACAGTAAGAGGCCGAAGGACAGGATATGAAACAGGAGAGCTGAGCGAGGAGGTGTCTAATAGTTCTCATCCTCTTTCTCTCTGAAGAGGCAATTTGCATATTGAATCTCCCAGAAGATCATTGCATGGCCTAAAAGCCTCCTTACATTGGAATGTCACTCGAGACAAGGAGCAGCATTGCCCCTAAAACCCAAAGTTAGGTGGACTTTATTTAAGACTTGTGCTTGGCCGCTTGGTTCTTCTAAAAGGTATTTCTACAGTACAACTACCTAAAGGTACCGTTACGCTTAGCGATTTACCAACGATCACGACCAGCGATACGACCTGGCC
The DNA here is from genome assembly GCF_032444005.1 of Ranitomeya imitator. Classification (NCBI taxonomy): domain Eukaryota; kingdom Metazoa; phylum Chordata; class Amphibia; order Anura; family Dendrobatidae; genus Ranitomeya; species Ranitomeya imitator. The sequence continues at coordinate 31,978,001 of NC_091289.1, forward strand.
GTGATCGTTGGTAAGTCGTTGTGTGGTCGCTGGAGAGCTGTCACACAGACAGCTCTCCAGCGACCAACGATGCCGAAGTCCCCGGGTAACCAGGGTAAACATCGGGTTACTAAGCGCAGGGCCGCGCTTAGTAACCCGATATTTACCCTGGTTACCATTGTAAATTAAAAAAAAAAAAAAACAGTACATACTCACATTCCGGTGTCTCTCACATCCCCTGCCGTCAGCTTCCCGCACTGACTGTGAGCGCCGGCCGTAAAGCACAGCACAGCGGTGACGTCACCACTGTGCTCTGCTTTACGGCCGGCGCTGACAGTCAGTGCGGGAAGCTGACGCCGGGGGACGTGACGAACAACGGAATGTGAGTATGCACTGTTTTTTTTTTTTTTTAACTTTTACAATGGTAACCAGGGTAAATATCGGGTTACTAAACGCGGCCCTGCTCTTAGTAACCCGATGTTTACCCTGGTTACCAGTGAACACATCGCTGGATCGGCGTCACACACGCCGATCCAGCGATGACAGCGGGTGATCAGCGGCGAAAAAAAAGGTCCTGATCATTCACAGCGACCAACGATCTCCCAGCAGGGGCCTGATCGTTGGTCGCTGTCACGCATAACGATTTCGTTAATGATATTGTTGCTACGTCACAAAAAGCAACGATATAGTTAACAAAATCGTTATGTGTGAAGGTACTTTTAGATTGCGTATTGGAAGGAGATCATACTTCAGTTGTTATCAGATCTGTTTTGTCCTAATAGATTTATATTCTAGTGCTGAAAGTTTGATAAGAAATGAGAGAAACTTCTAAATCCTGCCTTAAAATTTGTCTGAAAGTCAAGCCTGTCCTTTCCCCATTCCTCCTTGGTCTTCTATCTGATGCCCTGTGGAATTGCCCAGACGTGGATCGCCATAATTCATTAGGATCATGTTATCTAGTGGATGGAGAAGACTCGGGCTGATCGTTTTTTCTGTTCTGTGATGCGCAGTCTGCGGCTTCACACGTCTTGTTAAAAATACACAGACGTGTCAATTTGATGCAGTTAGCAAGTACAGAGTTGTGTTGGATTCCAAAGTATTGTTTTTTTTTTATTAATTCCTTAACCAGTTATTTAGCTTTGTATTTTATATTCTTATTTTACATTATTAAATATTATTTTAGATATATTTTATAAAGAAAACCAATTAAGTCAACTGCAGTGTTCTTAGTGCCTAGCCTCTTAAAGGGAATCTGTCGCCAGTTTTTTTTCTACCCCATCTAAGAGGAGCATGATGTAGGGGCAGAGACCCGGATTCCAGGGATATATCACTTACTGGGCTGCCTGCTGTAGATTTGATAAAAACGGTGTTTTCTCTGCTGCAGATCTACTGATTCTGTGAATGCAGAGCTCTGTGTCACCCCGCCCACACTACTGATTGGCAGCTACCTGTGTACACTGTGCATAGGCAGAAAGCTGCCAATAAGTGGTGGGGGTGAGATTATAAATATGAAAGACCACGTGTCAGCAGGTTTACTAGTCCTCTAGTGATAAAATCACAGTATTATCCGCAGGAGATTATCAAAACTACAGCAAGCAGCCCAGTAGGTAACACATTGCAGGAATCAGGGCCTCGGCCCCTACATTTTTCTGTTCTCAGGTAGAAGAAACCTGGTAACAGATTCCTTTTTAACTGGTAGGCTGCGTTTACATAGTAACATAGTAACATAGTTAGTAAGGCCGAAAAAAGACATTTGTCCATCCAGTTCAGCCTATATTCCATCATAATAAATCCCCAGATCTACGTCCTTCTACAGAACCTAATAATTGTATGATACAATATTGTTCTGCTCCAGGAAGACATCCAGGCCTCTCTTGAACCCCTCGACTGAGTTCGCCATCACCACCTCCTCAGGCAAGCAATTCCAGATTCTCACTGCCCTAACAGTAAAGAATCCTCTTCTACGTTGGTGGAAAAACCTTCTCTCCTCCAGACGCAAAGAATGCCCCCTTGTGCCCGTCACCTTCCTTGGTATAAACAGATCCTCAGCGAGATATTTGTATTGTCCCCTTATATACTTATACATGGTTATTAGATCGCCCCTCAGTCGTCTTTTTTCTAGACTAAATAATCCTAATTTCGCTAATCTATCTGGGTATTGTAGTTCTCCCATCCCCTTTATTAATTTTGTTGCCCTCCTTTGTACTCTCTCTAGTTCCATTATATCCTTCCTGAGCACCGGTGCCCAAAACTGGACACAGTACTCCATGTGCGGTCTAACTAGGGATTTGTACAGAGGCAGTATAATGCTCTCATCATGTGTATCCAGACCTCTTTTAATGCACCCCATGATCCTGTTTGCCTTGGCAGCTGCTGCCTGGCACTGGCTGTTCCAGGTAAGTTTATCATTAACTAGGATCCCCAAGTCCTTCTCCCTGTCAGATTTACCCAGTGGTTTCCCATTCAGTGTGTAATGATGATATTGATTCCTTCTTCCCATGTGTATAACCTTACATTTATCATTGTTAAACCTCATCTGCCACCTTTCAGCCCAAGTTTCCAACTTATCCAGATCCATCTGTAGCAGAATACTATCTTCTCTTGTATTAACTGCTTTACATAGTTTTGTATCATCTGCAAATATCGATATTTTACTGTGTAAACCTTCTACCAGATCATTAATGAATATGTTGAAGAGAACAGGTCCCAATACTGACCCCTGCGGTACCCCACTGGTCACAGCGACCCAGTTAGAGACTATACCATTTATAACCACCCTCTGCTTTCTATCACTAAGCCAGTTACTAACCCATTTACACACATGTTCCCCCAGACCAAGCATTCTCATTTTGTGTACCAACTTCTTGTGCGGCACGGTATCAAACGCTTTGGAGAAATTGAGATATACCACGTCCAATGACTCACCGTGGTCCAGCCTATAGCTTACCTCTTCATAAAAACTGATTAGATTGGTTTGACAGGAGCGATTTCTCATAAACCCATGCTGATATGGAGTTAAACAGTTATTCTCATTGAGATAATCCAGAATAACATCCCTCAGAAACCCTTCAAATATTTTACCAACAATAGAGGTTAGACTTACTGGCCTATAATTTCCAGGTTCACTTTTAGAGCCCTTTTTGAATATTGGCACCGCATTTGCTATGCGCCAGTCCTGCGGAACAGATCCTGTCGCTATAGAGTCCCTAAAAATAAGAAATAATGGTTTATCTATTACATTACTTAGTTCCCTTAGTACTCGTGGGTGTATGCCATCCGGTCCCGGAGATTTATCTATTTTAATCTTATTTAGCCGGTTTCGCACCTCTTCTTGGGTTAGATTGGTGACCCTTAATATAGGGTTTTCATTGTTTCTTGGGATTTCACCTAGCATTTCATTTTCCACCATGAATACCGTGGAGAAGAAGGTGTTTAATATGTTAGCTTTTTCCTCGTCATCTACAACCATTCTTTCCTCACTATTTTTTAAGGGGCCTACATTTTCAGTTTTTATTCTTTTACTATTGATATAGTTGAAGAACAGTTTGGGATTAGTTTTACTCTCCTTAGCAATGTGCTTCTCTGTTTCCTTTTTGGCAGCTTTAATTAGTTACATGTTGCTACTATTGTGACAAAAAAGCATTATTTTGCCATGATTTTCAGTTGTTGCAGTTTAGCATGCTAATGATCCCTCACCAATTAGATAGTGATCTGTGCATGACTGGAGTCAGGAGGCCATAGTCCATAGAACTGGATTCTAGCGCCTAAAGATGGCCATACTAGAGGCCATCTAATGTGTTCGGAGGCTTCCTAATTCTCCCTGACGGCAGATGTCGGGAGAAAGAAGGATTGGGCATATTGGATTTCAACAAGCTCCATATTTTGTTCTCATGAAAGATAAGCTCCTGCCAGAGGACTTGAAGGGATTGTCCACTACTTTTACACTGATGGCCTATCCTTAGTGTGACGCCCAAGAGACCGGGATACCCAGCACCGGACCAATGGGGTCTGTCTCTTGAGGGGGATGTCACAGGTGGCTTGACCCGGTGCTGTGGCCTCAGGCAATGCACAGTGTAAGGGGTATCGTGAGGGGACAGGCACTTACTTGATCAGCAGCAGGTTCTCCCAGCGGTGACGATCCCGATCCTGGATAGATGGCTATTGTCCAAATGAAAGACTGAGGCACTGAAACGTTTAACCAGTTTACTTTAACATAAAAGGATTTACAACCAGTCCTGTCACCGGAGTCTGTATGGGAACTCTGAGTTACTTTGACCCTGCCGGGGTCTTCGCCTCTTATTGTGCGCAATTTCTGTGTGGCCCTGCTGCTGTATGTGAACTGGCTGCCGGCCCAATCTGTCCCCTCCGGGTCCTGGTTCGACGGGCAACCCGAGTCCTTTTATCGGCTTACCCCCTCCGGGAGTACCGCTGAACTCTGTGTCTGTTGCTGCGTCCGGCCCTAGTGAAGCTGATATCACCTCACGTTTTTCCGGTTGCTGTATTATATATAATGAATACAGCCACGGATCCGGTATCCGTCTTTGCGCCTGTTCTGGGTAGTGATTAATGCTACCCGGTTCTCACAATGTCCCTTTTCTCTGTCCCTCTTCTCCTCAGGCCGGTGATTTGGGCCTGGAAACCATCATAGGGCTGTTAGAAATTCAGCTGTATGACCTCTCACTATCAGCTCCTTAGCCCAACTGCCATTTCTTCTCTCAGACCAGAATGGATCAAGGGGAGTCTCTGGAGCTCCCCCTTCTGGCCGGAGGTGGTAGTGCAGTCTTGCTATTTTAGTATTCGCATTTAGTGTCAGTAACTATTTTTGTGGCAAATACCCCTAGGGGTGCCACATTCCCCCTTAGTTAAGAACAGTACTCCGGGACTGTGGGACGATAACATTTTGAAATAACAATTAATATGTACAGAGTCTTAAAAATGAAAAGTTACAAAAACCACTCAAGGAAACAAAAATAGAGTTCTGTAAAAAGTCACTTCAAATAGCGTCCATTAATACAGTTCTATCCTTGAAGGTACTAGGAAAGGCACTGTACTTAGTGTCCAGGAATTTAGTTCCATTTTTCCAACAGAGTTATCAATATAAAGTCTAAAGAAAGTTCAAAAAGAGCAAAAAGCAAAATTCAAAAAGCAGTCTTTCCGGAGCTTTGATTTAGTGCCTCCGGGCTGATAACAAGTTCAAGAATATGCAAGAAGTTCATACAGACAAGTCTCTGTAGGTACTGGGCTTAAACGTTGCAGACTGATAACAATGACTATACTACATTTTCTGTTTAACTATATACGGCATAACATATATACAATTCACATTATGAGCTTTATAGTTGGTAATCTGCATACCTGGCCGGTAATTGACTCTGGGTACTACGCTGTGATCTACGTAATAGCGGTGTCTCTTCATGTGGTGTACTACTGTCTACTGCGGATGTAGAATCTGCCCGCTCTGCTAAAGATAATTCCACGACTATGGAGTTGGCAAGTCCACCGTGAATGGGATTACTCTGACCAGGAATCTGTTCTTCCTGGCCTGGAACCTCCTGTAGTACGGGGTCAGCCTCTTCCTGTCTTGGGACTTCTGGTATTGGGTTCGGTGTTGGGTAAAAGGCCACCATGGGAACCACTACTGCACCATGGTATGTTAGTAGGGTTTTGGGAAAGTCTCCTATACAGGTGTGATACATTTCCTCTTCTTTTTCCTTTACTGGTTGAACCTGTATGGGTTGAATAACTTCTGGTTCTGGCTGGACAACTTCTGTCTCTGTCAATCCTTCCGGACATAATTTAAGATTGTCTCTTGACACTAGTACAGATGATAAGCCCCCGTTTTTGCTAATGAGACACATTTTAGGATTATCCATTCTTGTTGGTAAAACTGTGTAGGGTACGGCTTCCCACTGATTGTCTAGTTTATTGGTTCGACGATTTCTCTTGAGCACTTGGTCACCCGGTCTTAATGGGGTCGCTAGATCATTCTGGTTGAAAGTTCGCTCTTGTCTTTCTCTAGTTTGCTGAAGGCTTCTTTCCACACTCTCTTGCACTTGGCGATACTGCTTTTGCCGTATGATATCCCAATTGGAGTCTTGAACTTCTGCGTCTGGTTTCAGAATTCCCATTTCTAGATCGATTGGTAATTGGCCGGGTCTTGCACGCATAAGGTAAGCTGGGGTGCAGTTGGTGGAGCTCACCGGGACATGATTATACAGATCCACCAAGTCAGGCAATTTCTCTGGCCATTGATTCCTTTCTGTCTCAGGTAAAGTCTTTAGTAGGTCTATTACAATATGGTTCATCTTCTCGCATAAGCCGTTTGTTTGTGGATGATAGGCCGTCGTCCGGATCTTTTTGCAACCATACATATTACAGAATTCTCTGAAGATCTCTGATTCAAAGGCTGTACCTTGGTCGGTGAGAACCTGTTCCGGATATCCATGGGGTCTACAAAAGTACGTTTGGAACGCTTTGGCTGCTGTTTTTGCTGTCAGATCTTTTACGGGTACTACTACCAAGAAGCGTGAATAATGGTCCACGATGGTCAAGGCATAGACATAGCCGGACCGGCTTGGTATTAACTTCACGTGGTCTATGGCTACAAGTTCAAGTGGTTGTTTGGTGATTATGGGCTGCAGTGGTGCTCTTTGGTTCTTTTGATCGTTTCTTCTGAGGTTGCACGGGCCACAATTTCTGCACCACTGTTCGATTGATTTTCTCATCCCGACCCAATAAAATCTTTCTCTTAGAAGTACTTCTAACTTTTTCCAACCAAAGTGACCAGCACCATTATGGTAAGCTTCGAGGACCATCTTGACATCTTGTTTAGGCACGATAATCTGCCAAACCAATTCATGTGTTTTCGGATTGGTGTACCTTCTACAGAGCTTCCCTTGATACAGGAACATTTTGCCTCTCTCTTTCCAGAGTTGATGCGTCTCTTCTGGGGCATCCTCATCGGGATATGCACTTTGCTCAGTTAACAGTTCCTTCACCAACTTCACAGCCGGATTGCTGTCTTGGGTGTCAGCCCATCTATGGTGTGCTAACGGATTAAAATTCACCTCTTGTTGTTTCTGATAGGTACTTGACTGATGATGTTTTCCCTTGGGACGATGGAAGGCTGGTAGTTCAATTTCTTCAAGCTCCCCCGTTTCCTCTTCTACATCTCTCAAGTGTGGCATCCGGGATAGGGCATCGGCATTTCCATTCTTGCGACCTGCTCGATACTTGATCTTGAAGTTGTAATTAGATAACCGGGCTATCCATCGCTGTTCTAATGCACCTAATTTGGCTGTGTCCAGGTGGGTCAACGGATTGTTGTCAGTATAGACAATAAATTCTGCAGCGGCCAGATAGTGTTTGAAACGTTCCGTCACAGCCCAAACTACTGCCAGTAGTTCCAATTTGAAGGAGCTATAATTTTCTGGATTTCTTTCAGTAGGCCGGAGCTTTCTACTTGCAAAGGCGATGACTTTCTCCCGACCTTCTTGCTTTTGTGACAGCACCGCTCCTAGTCCCACATTACTGGCATCGGTGTAGAGGATGAAAGGTTGATGGTAATCTGGGTATGCCAGAACCTCTTCTCCGGTTAGTGCCTTCTTTAGTTGTTCAAAGGAGTCTTCCCTTTTGTTGTTCCACTGAAAAGGAGGGTTTCGGTTTGAAGGTTTCTTCGTCTGCCCTACCAAGGCGTCTTGCAAGGGTGCTGCCAACTTGGTAAATCCTTTTATAAATCTGCGATAGTAACCCACCAATCCCAGGAATTGCCTCACTTCTTTTGCGCTGGTAGGTCTCGGCCAATCCCTTATGGCGGTTATTTTCTCGGGATCCGGTGCTACTCCCTCCGAACTCACGATGTGTCCCAGGTACTGTACCTTTGGCTTGAGAAGGTGACATTTGGATGGCTTGATTTTCATGCCATACCTGGATAAGGCTTCGAACACTTCTGCCAAGTCTTTTAAGTGTTGTTCGTAAGTCTTTGAGTAGACGATCACATCATCTAGGTACAGGAGGACGGTCTCGAAGTTCTTGTGTCCGAGGCAGCATTCCATCAGCCGCTGGAAGGTACCGGATGCATTGCAGAGTCCGAACGGCATGCGATTAAATTCACTTAGACCCATTGGTGTGGTGAATGCCGTCTTTTCCTTATCTCTCTCAGCCACAGGGACTTGCCAATACCCGCTTGTTAAGTCTAAGGTGGAAAAATAATTAGCAGATTTCAAAGCAGTCAAGGACTCTTCTATCCTAGGCAAGGGGTAGGCGTCTTTATGGGTGATGTTATTAATCTTCCGGTAGTCTACGCACATTCTCATAGTTCCATCTTTTTTTTTGACAATCACTAGAGGGGCCGCCCAGGGGCTACAGCTGTCTCTTATTACCCCGGCCTGTTTCATTTCCCTCAGCATATCTTTTGCACATTGATAGTGAGCGGGCGGTATGGGTCTATATCTTTCTTTTATTGGGGGATGGTCACCTGTGGGGATTGTGTGTTCTACCCCTTCTATCCGTCCGAAGTCCAATGGGTGTTTACTGAAGACTTGTTCATATTCCGTCACTAGCCTATACACCCCTTGTTTTTGATGGGTAGGTGTTGAATTTATGCCCACGTGTAGCTGTTGGCACCAATCCTCCATTTCTCCATCTGAGCCATTGCCTTCCACCTGACAGGTTGGTTCTAAGGGCTCAATGGTTGTGATGGCATTGTTGTCAACAGTATATAGCTTTGCCATTGTAGCATACCTTGGCAAAGTGACCTCTTCCTCTCCACAGTTCAAAAGTCGTACCGGCACTCGTCCCCGGTGTACCTCGACTATCCCTCGTGCTGTGAGTATAGTGGGCCTGCTGTCGGTGTACACTGGTTCTATTAAGGCTTGATAATCTCGTCCCTTAGTACCAATGGCTGCTCTACACCATACCAGCATTTCTGTTTTTGGTGGGATTACAATAGACGTTGGATCACTTACCCTCACACTGCCGATTTCTCCACCTGCAACTTCTACCTGTTGCCTTAACATCAATACTTTTATTTCCCTCCGGAGAACTCTCTGCTGGCAGGATTGGGCAGTTTCAGCAATTTGCTGTAAGACAGAAATGACTTCGGAAAAGCAGTTCTCTAACACATTCATTCCTATCAATACAGTTGGTTCACAGTTCCGCCGGTCAACATCAACAACAATTATACCCTGTTTCTTCAATTCTACTTTACCAATCTTTATGGTCATCTCCCTGAATCCTAGTTTCGGTGCCAACTTACCATTACTGGCCCATATATCTAGTAAAACATCAGAGGGCCCTTTATCAATATCTGCATCAGCCCAGTACCTCTTATAAAGGATATACGGTATAGATGAAATCTGGGAACCTGTGTCCAGCAAAGCGTTGAGGGGCATTCTGTCCAGCACGATAGGGATAATGGGTCGTCCTCCGATGTACCTGTCGTGCCAGGGTGTTGGGCCTTGAAAGTTCATTCCTGCGAAGCGGCCCACATTCCCAGGGGATTCCCGTTTAAATCACAATCTCGTGCAAAGTGGCCTGGCTGCTGGCAACGGCGGCAAATGGGCTGTCTATCCGGTTGGTAGCGGTCGCGGGGTCGTCCTCTCCATGTCGGGTATCTCCGGGGTCTCATCCATGGAACACCTTCTCTACGGTTTGACAACTCCATCTTGGGTCCTCTCATCTCCTGCATGGTTTTAGCCATTGAAGCAACAACATCAGTTAAAGAGTCAAGCTTTTGTTGAAAAGCCTCATTAGTACTGGGCCCCAGGGGCTTAGCAATGGCCCCGGACATAGCTGATGTCACTGGTACTCCATGTTGTTGAGGAGCCTCTGCCATGAGTTGCGCAGGATCCTGATCCCGAGGTGCCTCTGCCAGCTGGAGACGTATAACGCTCTCCTTTAATTGGGCAAATGTCAATTCAGGGTTCTTAAAAACAAGCATGCTCACATGCCCCCGGTGAGAAGGGGTGTAGAGTCCCTCCATAAATTGATCTCTTAGCAGTTTATCCGCTCCGGTGTTAAAAATGGGTTCAGCCAGTGTAAGTGATTTAAGGGCTTCCTGCAGGTTTAAGGCAAAGTCTCTCACGCCCTCATTAACTTTTTGTTTGCAATTAAAGAATCGTACTTTAGCTTTGCTGCTGGCCGTGGTTTCAAATGTAGCTTTTAATCCAGCAAATATGCGTTCAACAGTGCCTTTTAGATCAGCTGCCCATGCTGTGACTTCTCGCTTAGCATGGCCACTTAACTGCATCATCAGGAGACTAACACGCTGAACTTCACCCACGGGGAACATGTTAAAATGGGCCAGCATCTTTTCTCTGAAATCATCAAGGGTATTAGGCTCACCTTCATACATTGGAAGCCATGGGCCACCCGGGGTATATGGCATCAGCACCGGCATGATGGGCGCCACTCCTTGCACCGCTTCGCTGCCGGACTCTCTATCGACACTCTGTCTTTCAGCTGCATTAGCGTTGCCGAGTGCTGCGACATCTCCGTGCTGCGACATACTGTGCCCCCTTAGTTAATCCGGACCCTTCCGGTCCTCCGCTTCCGTCGGGATAGTGTAGATTCGTTCCGCTGTGCAGCAGGATCGGTTTTCCCCTTGCTCTGATGTCAGAGCGCTCAGCTTGGTGCCGCCCACAATGACACGCCCCCTGCTGCTCCTGCCGGCCGCGCGCTCTGTAATGGTGGATTCTGAAGTTTTTCAGTTAGACTGGGGCTCAGGTGATGGCGTAGCTCAATTAACAGTCTTGTGCCTAACGGTTATGAGGTGATTACCTCAGGGGATGGCGGCCATCTTTACTCCATTATAACCAATGGGGAAAAGTCACTTTCAATAGTTTTCAATGGGGAATGGATTTTTCTTTAATAAAGTCAATTTTCAAGATTTTTCATCCAAGTTTTCACAGTTTTGGGCTCCAATCACGGCACACAATACCCGGTATACGGGCTGGCCAGATCCTGTTCGTGACGCCAATTGTGACGCCCAAGAGACCGGGATACCCAGCACCGGACCAATGGGGTCTGTCTCTTGAGGGGGATGTCACAGGTGGCTTGACCCGGTGCTGTGGCCTCAGGCAATGCACAGTGTAAGGGGTATCGTGAGGGGACAGGCACTTACTTGATCAGCAGCAGGTTCTCCCAGCGGTGACGATCCCGATCCTGGATAGATGGCTATTGTCCAAATGAAAGACTGAGGCACTGAAACGTTTAACCAGTTTACTTTAACATAAAAGGATTTACAACCAGTCCTGTCACCGGAGTCTGTATGGGAACTCTGAGTTACTTTGACCCTGCCGGGGTCTTCGCCTCTTATTGTGCGCAATTTCTGTGTGGCCCTGCTGCTGTATGTGAACTGGCTGCCGGCCCAATCTGTCCCCTCCGGGTCCTGGTTCGACGGGCAACCCGAGTCCTTTTATCGGCTTACCCCCTCCGGGAGTACCGCTGAACTCTGTGTCTGTTGCTGCGTCCGGCCCTAGTGAAGCTGATATCACCTCACGTTTTTCCGGTTGCTGTATTATATATAATGAATACAGCCACGGATCCGGTATCCGTCTTTGCGCCTGTTCTGGGTAGTGATTAATGCTACCCGGTTCTCACAATGTCCCTTTTCTCTGTCCCTCTTCTCCTCAGGCCGGTGATTTGGGCCTGGAAACCGTCATAGGGCTGTTAGAAATTCAGCTGTATGACCTCTCACTATCAGCTCCTTAGCCCAACTGCCATTTCTTCTCTCAGACCAGAATGGATCAAGGGGAGTCTCTGGAGCTCCCCCTTCTGGCCGGAGGTGGTAGTGCAGTCTTGCTATTTTAGTATTCGCATTTAGTGTCAGTAACTATTTTTGTGGCAAATACCCCTAGGGGTGCCACATTAGCATAGATCATCAATGTCTGATCGGCCGGGGTCTGACACCCACAAACAACAATAAAGGAAAGTACCAATCATACAACTATACTCTCGCAAACAGAGGTAAACACCGGGGAGCGGAGGATGAGGAAAAAACAAGGTAGGGGAATGAGGGGAATTGGAACACAACCAAAACCTAGCAACAGTCACAGATAAATCCACAAAACACCTTCAGCAACAACAAACCACCATCTCCTAACCAAGCAGCCGTGAAGCTATCTCTGGCAATGAGCGCTTGCCAGGGCCCAGAATATATAGGAGAGGGGAGTGAATAACCGTGAACAGCTGAGAACCTTAATGCAGGAAAAGTTCCAGGAGCTCTCAACTGCACTGCTAAAAGAAACTTGCACCATTTAATTTAAAGGTGAAGTGCTTCTAAACAGTGCAGGAGTAGGAGAAATCAGACTCTGTGGTCTTCTGGCTCCTCGCTTTTGCAGTAAACCCATGACATTAACATTCATTTAACAAACTACCCCATTTATTGCTACATAGAAATCTAGGCAAATTTGTCAGTGCGAGTAATGTGATATTTGCATGTAGCTGAACAGTGGGCCACCAGACTCCATTTTGCTGGTGGGCCCGTGGCACCCCAGTCCAGCACTGGTTGGCGACCCCGTACACACTGAATGACATTAGTCTAATGTATATGGGGGCCTTAGACAACCTCTGCAATGATACCTGTTCCATCAAACAGTCACTTTAAAGTGAATCTGCCAATTGTCTGATTTGCCAACATTCTGTTTATAGAGCTGGATGAGCCGAATAGAATGATATAAAATTGTGTGCGAAAAGATTCTGTAGAAGGTTAATTTTATTAATCTAAATCTCTTTTGTTGTGGTCATAGGAGTCCAGTGGGCGGTGCTAGTCAGTGTCTCACGGTTACGTCTATATGCATGCTCCTATAGGAAAGGTTGTCACTGACACCACCCACTGGACTCCTCAACTTATAGAGTGAGCACATTTTTTTTTTTTTTGCAAAAAAAAAAAAAAAATAAATAAATAAAAATAAATTTTGTTTACTACATTTAGCGATCCTTTAAAAATTTCCAAGGTTGTGAGTACATTTAATTAGAAGACGTATGTTCCCGAACAAAGACTTTCAAGCAAGGAGGTGGGAATTCACGATGCTGATGTGAGAATGCGATAAGCTCGGCTTCTTGACATATCAGGAAGAATGATCAAGAAACAGATATATATATATATTAAAAGCAGCACTGTGGACGACGAGAGACCTGAATGTTAATTTGTGTCCCAGAGGCGATCCGCACCCTCTGCATTGTCCAGTAATGATCACTAAGATTAATAAAACGGTAAGGATGATAAATATGGAAGCTCGATTCATCATGGATGTAAACCGTGAGAGGTCGGTTACTGCCAATCTGATATGCAACGATCAAAAGGCAAAGTGTAGAAATGTGCACAGCTAACAGCACTGCCAAAAAGACATCCTTGAGTCGTCCTCTTCTGTGAAATTTGCAAAAACGATTTATTTTTGCCGTTTATTTATTAATAATATCTTTTTCTCAAAAATGTCTGCCATTACAGCTTTTTAAGAGTTGTCACCCATCTGTAATGCATTCTTGAATGCTACTCTTCTCTCTGCAGTCTTGTTGCGTAACTTGGTGCCGGACATTAATAAAAATATTATCACTAGTGATGATGACGAGCAAACATGCTGGGATAAGGTGTTATCTGAGCATGCTCGTGTGCTAACCAGATGTCTTCGGCGTGCTCGAAAAATATGATTGAGTCCCCACAGCCATGCCAACAAATTGTATAAGGGCAAAGACAGACTGCCGTATTTCTCGCGCGAGAATCGCATTGTAAACCTCGTACTGGTTGTCGGCTCTCCTGACCTGAGCTTGACAGCTGCATAGTAATCCATCGCGCTGTCTTGCTCAGGTCAGGAGAGATGCCAGGCCAGTCCGTGCAGTGCTATGAGATCCTCGCACGAGAAATACAGTAATCTGTCTCTGCTCTAAGGAAAATAGAAGCTTTGCAAGTACAACACCTGACTACACAACAATGGTCGTTTGTAGTCTGTAACCATGGTGACATATCAGACAGCATAGATGCTGTATACACAAAACTTCTGACATTGCTTTTTTTTCCTTTTATGAAAACAAACAGAAAAAATTAAAAGAAACTTCATAATAAATAATAATAAAATAAAGGTTGCCAGTCATAAAAAAAAAAAAAAAAAACTCTTCATCTAAGTCAATTACCCTAGCTGAGGCATGTCACAGTCACACGGTGGTGGAAAAAAAAAAAATACACTTTTTTATTTTTCCACTTTAAAACTTAACTTTTTTTGTGCACACTATAAGGACTCATTCAGTATTTTTTATCAGTACCAGGAGATACTTTGGAGTCAATCTTTCAATTTATACTTTTTCTCTGTATGTTCCTCTCCTGGTTTTGACATATAAACACTGATGCAAAATACTGACCAAATACTGACGTGTGAATGAGGCCTTATCAATTCAATTCAATTCAAATGAGCTTTATTGGCAGGACTAAGTACATGTTAGCATTGCCAAAGCATATGGTAAAAATACGGGGGTGGGGGAGGGAGGCGTATAGAGGTCCAGGGAATATCAAATTCCTTTTAGAGGATAGAGGATGTTTCCAGGGTGGGGTATAGGAGTCCATGACATATCAGGCTCTTTAGTCGGGGGATAGGGATATGTCCAGTGTTGGGGTACGGGAGTCCATGACATATCAGGCTCCTCTTAGTCTGTGGCAGGCACTGACATATTCCGCTGCTACGGCCACTGCACTTTCCTCTTCCCCCAGTATTATCGGCAGTTTCTCTTCCTCGTCCTTGGAGGTGAAATCTGGGAGGAGATCAGACAGCCTCTTGAAGTGAGTGTCCCTCACTGCGGAGTATTTGGGGCACCTCAGCAGGAAGTGGGCCTCCTCCTCCACGGCCTCCTGGGGGCGCTGCTGGCAGAGTCTGCTCTCTCGGGGCTTGTAGTTCTGTCGGTGCCGCCCGGATTCGATGAGTAGGCTGTGGGCGCTCAGTCTGTACCGGCTCAGGATCTGTCGATCTTTGGGGTTTTCTAGTTTCTCTAGATATGGGGCCAGTTTGTACTCCCTCTGTAGATTCCGGTATATTGTCAGTTTCTGGGATTTGTTTATGTCGTTCCTCCAGATGCTGAGATATTCCTCTTTGACTTTGTGGACCATTTTCTGGATTTCACCTTTTGTCAGGCCATGGAGGTTGATGGCTTGGTCAGACTGGCTTTGGGTACTTTTCCTTGGGAGGCTTCCTGGGGCTTCCTGGTGTAGGAAGGCTTTGTGATGGTAGGAGCTGGGACTGCTACTTTGTAGATGAGCCTTGAATGACAGCGCCTTCTTCTTTATTGCGATGTGTAGTGGGAATCTGCCCAGCTCTGCTCGGCAGGCGCTATTTGATGTGCTCCGATGGACTTGGAGAAGATGCTTGCAGAACTCTAGGTGGAACCTTATCTCAATATTGCAAAAGAAAAAAAAAACTGCTATATAGTAAGAGAGTGCAATGCCCCATTGATCACAAAATGCAAAAAATAACTTTAAATAAGCTAAAAAAAAATTATAATAAAAAAAGTTCTAGCCATCTGACCAATCCCAGGGGGAAGGGGTTAACCTAGTGCTAGTCTCTTGCAGACAGTGATGTCTTGCTGCTCCCTTAGCTTAATTACTTGTGGTCGGGAACATCACATATCACTTCCTTCACTGTTATCGGCTTTTTGTGATGTAATGGATGTCAAGTAAAGTCAGTGCTTTCGTCTTAGAAGATATAACCAGATGGAATGGCTTAGAGAAGGATGAAACAGAAATAATATTAATTCCTTTTTTATTTTATTTTTTTTTATTGGGGATGGCATAGCAGATTAATAAGGGTGAGCCCCCCTGAAAGAAAGCGAGGCAGAATAGTTTAATATGACTAAGATTATTATAAAAAGGCCTCTAATAACGATCCTGACGGCAAATTGCATGTTTGTTCCTAAGATCTGCAGCATATACAGTGGCACACAGCTACTGAAAGACCAGATTCCCTGAGTGACCAGATTCCCTTTAAATGCATGCAGAGGAGCATAGTAGGTTTAGTATCAAACCTCTTTTTAAAAGGAATCAATTACTTGGCCTGCCCACAGGACGCTCCGAAACAAACATGTTCCTGAATACTTCTAACACTGATTACACAGGAACCACAAGACAGAATTTTATTTCACTACAGGTATCATTTTAATCAGTGTAGCAACGTCAAAATGTCTGTGCCTGCAGTTTACTTGGAAAAATCCTGATAACGGGTTCGCTTTAAGGATTATCCTAATTAGTCTTCATTAAATTGTTTTTACCATTTTGCTGCTGCAGAGTGTCTGTAAGAGTTTTATCGATATCAATCCCTTACAAAAATGTTACAAATGTGTCGGAGCTCCTGCTCAGTTCTGATGGCTTTCTCATCCCACATTCTTTAACTCCACGTTATTGATAACCGCTTATAGCAGAGTTATTATACATGGATTTACACAGTGTAGACAGAAGAGAAAGCATGTAGAGTCTTGTGGAAGGAAATGGGGGATTATCGCTGTTCATTACTCTGATCCTGTTAAAGGGAATCTGTCACCCCATTTTTTGCCTATAAGCTTCGGCCACCGCCATTAGGGGCTTATTTACAGCATTCTAGAATGCTGTAGATAAGCCCCCGATGTATCCTGAAAGATAAGAAAAACGAGTTAGATTATACTCACCCAGTGGCGGTCCCAGTGCGGTCTGGTCAGATGGGTGTTGCGGTCTGGTCCGGCGCCTCCTATCTTCATACAATCACATCCTCTTCTTTGCTTCCTGTTGCGGCGTACTTTGCTCTGCCCTCAACAGGGCAGATAAAGTACTGCAGTGCACCGGTTCTGGGCCTCTCTGACCTTTCCCGGCGCTTGTGCACTGCAGTACTTTGCTCTGCCCTCAACAGGGCAGATAAAGTACGCCTGCGCCGGAGCCGCGGCAGGAAGACAAGAAGAGGACGTCATCGTAAGATAATGGGAGGCCCCGGACCACGACGCCCAACAGACTCGAAACGAACTGGGACCGCCCCTGGGTGAGTATAATCTAACCTGTTTTTCTTACCTTTAAGGTTACATCGGGGGCTTATCTACAGCATTACAGAATATTGTAGATAAGCCCCTGATGTGGTGACCGCAGCTTATAGGCGAAAAATGGGGTGACAGATAGCTTAAAGGGAATGTGCACACGTTGCGGATTAGGCTTAGGAATTTCTGGTGTGGATTCTGCCTCTCCTGGCAGAAAACGCACCTGCGGATTTGTCGCGTTTTTTGTGCAGTTCCGCAGCAATTTTTGGCGTTTTTGCTGCAGTTTTGTTGCGGATTTGCTGCATTTTTTACCCGTGCAGTTTTCTATAATGGAATGGGTACAAAAACGCTGCAGATTCACAAAAAAGAAGTGACATGCTACTTCTTTCAAACCGCAGCGTTTCCTGCAGCGGATTTTCCGCAAAGTGTGCACAGCATTTTTTTTTCTCATTGATTTACATTGTACTGTAAATCAATTGCGGATCTGCAGCGTTTCTGCACCTCAAAAAACGATGCGGATCCGCAGAGAATCCGCAACATGTGCACATACCCTTAGGCCGGCGTCACACTAGCAAGTTTTACAAAAAAAATGTATTTATTTCCATTTTCCCATTAGGGTTAGGGCTAGGGTTAGGGCTAGGGTTAGGGTTTGGATTACATTTACGGTTGGGATTAGGGTTGGGATTAGAATTAGGGGTGTGTCAGGGTTAGGTGTGTGGTTAGGGTTACAGTTGGGATTAGGCTTAGGGGTGCGTTTGGATTAGGGTTTCATTTATATTTGGGGGGTTTCCACTGTTTAGGCACATCAGGGGCTCTCCAAACGTGACATGGCGTCCGATCTCAATTCCAGCCAATTCTGCATTGAAAAAGTAAAACAGTGCTCCTTCACTTCCGAGCTCTCCCGTGCGTCCAAACAGGGGTTTACCCCAACATATGGGGTATTATCGTACTCTAGACAAATTGGATAACAACTTTTTGGGTCCAAGTTCTCTTGTTATCCTTGGGAAAATAAAAATTGGGGGGGCTAAAAATCATTTTTGTGGGGAAAAAAAAGGATTTTTTATTTTCACGGCTCTGCGTTGTAAACTGTAGTGAAACACTTGGGGGTTCAAAGTTTTCACAACACATCTAGATAAGTTCCGTGGGAGGTCTAGTTTCCAATATGAGGTCACTTGTGGGGGGTTTGTACTGTTTGGGTACATCAGGGGCTCTGCAAATGCAACGTGACTCCTGCAGACCAATCCATCTAAGTCTGCATTCCAAATGGCGCTCCTTCCCTTCCGAGCTCTGCCATGCGCCCAAACAGTGGTTCCCCCCCACATATGGGGTATCAGCGTACTCAGGACAAATTGGACAACAACTTTTGGGGTCCAATTTATTCTGTTACCCTTGTAAAAATACAAAGCTGGGGGCTAAAAAATCATTTTTGTGAAAAAAAAAAAGAATTTTTATTTTCACGGCTCTGCGTTATAAACTATAGTGAAACACTTAGGGGTTCAAAGTTCTCAAACACATCTAGATAAGTTCCTTGGGAGGTCTAGTTTCTAATATGGGGTCAGTTGTGGGGGGTTTGTACTGTTTGGGTACATCAGGGGCTCTGCAAATGCAACGTGACTCCTGCAGACCAATCCATCTAAGTCTGCATTCCAAATGGCGCTCCTTCCCTTCCGAGCTCTGCCATGCGCCCAAACAGTGGTTCCCCCCCACATATTGGGTATCAGCGTACTCAGGACAAATTGGACAACAACTTTTGGGGTCCAATTTATTCTGTTACCCTTGTGAAAATACAAAACTGGGGGCTAAAAAATAATTTTTGCACTTGTTGGGTCAAAGTGCTCACCACACATCTAGATAAGTTCCTTAAGGGGTCTACTTTTCAAAATGGTGTCACTTGTGAGGGGTTCCAATGGTTAGGCACATCAGGGGCTCTCCAAACGCAACATGGCGTCCCATCTCAATTCCAGTCAATTTTGCATTGAAAAGTCAAATGGCGCTCCTTTCCTTCCGGGCTCTGCCATGCGCCCAAGCAGTGGTTTACCCCCACATATGGGGTATTGTCGCACTCAGGACAAATTGCACAACAAAGTTTGGGGTCTAATTTCTTCTCTTACCCTTGGGAAAATAAAAAATTGGTGGCGAAAAGATCATTTTTGTGAAAAAATATTTTTTATTTTTACGGCTCTGCATTATAAACTTCTGTGAAGCACTTGTTGGGTCAAAGTGCTCACCACACCTCTAGATAAGTTCCTTAAGGGGTCTACTTTCCAAAATGGTGTCACTTGTGGGGGGTTTCAATGTTTAGGCACATGAGGGGCTCTCCAAACGCAACATGGCGTCCCATCTCAATTCCTGTCGATTTTGCATTGAAAAGTCAAATGGCGCTCCTTTCCTTCCGAGCTCTGCCATGCGCCCAAACAGTGGTTTACCCCCACATTTGGGGTATCAGCGTACTCAGTACAGATTGTACAACAACGTTTGGCATCCATTTTATCCTGTTACCCTTGGTAAAATAAAACAAATTGGAGCTGAAATAAATTTTGTGTGAAAAAAAGTTAAATATTCATTTTTATTTAAACATTCCAAAAATTCCTGTGAAACCCCTGAAGGGTTAATAAACTTCTTGAATGTGGTTTTGAGCACCTTGAGGGGTGCAGTTTTTAGAATGGTGTCACACTTGGGTATTTTCTATCATATAGACCCCTCAAAATGACTTCAAATGAGATGTGGTCCCTAAAAAAAAATGGTGTTGTAAAAATGAGAAATTGCTGGTCAACTTTTAACCCTTATAACTCCCTAACAACAAAAAAAAATTTTGGTTCCAAAATTGTGCTGATGTAAAGTAGACATGTGGGAAATGTTACTTATTAAGTATTTTGCATGACATATCTCTGTGATTTAAGGGCATAAAAATTTAAAGTTGGAAAATTGCGAAATTTTCTAAATTTTCGCCAAATTTCCGTTTTTTTCACAAATAAACGCAAGTTATATCGAATAAATGTTACCACTAAAATGAAGTACAATATGTCACGAGAAAACAATGTCAGAATCGCCAAGATCCGTTGGAGCGTTCCAGAGTTATAACCTCATAAAAGGACAGTGGTCAGAATTGTAAAAATTGGCCCGGTCATTAACATGCAAACCACCCTCGGGGCTTAAGGGGTTAAAGTGGCAATCTTTGGCTTAACCACAGGAGAGGAGAGGACAAGACAAGTTTAAATTAAGAGTCTGATGCTTTGCAATGCAGGACCACACACCAGTCAAAGCTCTTACCTGATATTCTCAACCAGTAGCAAGAGAACTACATATGGATGTAACTAGTGATGAGTGAGTGTACTCGTTGCTCGGGTTTTCCAGAGTATTTGTGACTGCTCGGAGATTTAGTTTTCCTTACGGCAGCTGCATGATTTGCGGCTACTAGCCAGCCTGAGTACATGTGGGGATTCCCCAACAACGAGGCAACCCCCACATGTACTCAGGCTGGCTAGTAGCTGCAAATCATTCAGCTGCGGCGATGAAAACTTAATCTCCGAACACTAACAAATACTCGGAGACCACCTGAGCAACGATTATATTCGCTCATCACTAGATGTTACCAGTTGTCAACAAATGCTAAATGTCACGATGTGACTGTCCTGGTGTGACACGACCTGGCTGGTGGTCGGTCACAAAACAGCAACACACAAGGGTACACCGGGGACACTTTATCAATGGTGGGCCCTGTCGGTAGGGAACGGGGAATGGGCACCTCCTGCACTCACCTGAGGCTGTGCCCTGATCTTGCTACCGTCCCTATATGGGTTCTTTCAACCCATCGCTGACCAGGATACCGCTGCTCTAATACAACACAGGGGAAGTTA
Source organism: Ranitomeya imitator (assembly GCF_032444005.1). NCBI lineage: Eukaryota > Metazoa > Chordata > Amphibia > Anura > Dendrobatidae > Ranitomeya > Ranitomeya imitator. The sequence goes on from NC_091289.1 coordinate 31,998,814, forward strand.
CAAACAACAAAGGGACAAAGAAACAATAACACCACACTTGGCTTTCTCTGCCGCAATGCACCGCACAGCAGAGTAAAGCACCAGGAATGAGTCAGCTGTAGAACCACAGCACTCAGCAAGCTCCTATTCCAGCAAGGTTGGTATCCAAAGGACCTGTATAGCCAACAGTCAGCTGATGCACCAGGTGACCTTTTAAAGGTGGAAGTGGTCACCACCCACATCAGCAGAACAAGCAGCAACGCAATTAAACCAGCAGCGGCCACTGGGGGAAAAACTGCATTAACCCCCGATGACCTGAAAGGAAAAAAGGTTTTAATCTGAGGGAAACCAGATCTGCCACAGATCCAAACATGGATAGTGACACTAAAGCGGGGGTACTTATGTGCTATATAGCAATGCATTTTTTTTTACTGAAAAATTGTGAACATAAACTTAAAGGATGTCTACCTCCAATAGGAATACAGTTAATTTGCATTGTTTTTTACCCTAGAAAGCATTGGTGGTCTCACCAAGGTGAAACCGTATCTCCTAAACCATATCCTCTTTAACAAGGACTTGTTACCAGATCCAAAGTGTCAGACTCTTGCTCTTATTTTCTTTCTGCAGCTCCCTTGGGTGTTCTGATTTTTTTTTTTTTTTCCGATATTTTTAAATACGCCATACAGTTCTAGAGATAAGTGCCTTTTTAGGCGGAATATTCAAGGGAGCATCGGGAATAAAATAAGAAACACGAACTTGCCAATTTTGATCTACTGACAAGTACTCTTAAAATACATGACACATTAGGTTTTTTTTTTGTTTAGATTGTCCCCAAAATGAGAAAAATAAAGGTGAATATTAACAGTAGGAAAAAACGTTAGTTTTTTTTTATTGTTTTTTTTTTTTAGAAAGCATGCACATGAAGTCATATATCCCATTTAGACCTTTCAGAGCCTTTCTCTAGCAGGATTTTAATACCAATAGCAATTTCTTGTGTGCCACCATCCATGCTGAAAGGCTGTGCTTAATCTGCGATCATCATGTATTACAGAGAAGCCTGTGAATGCTTCATTTCAGCAAAAAATGCTGAGGAGAGACTTGTCACAGCTGCCTTTCCTTATATATGAAGTCATTGCTGATCTACTTCCTTCCCACCCAGGAATACAGCGCGGTGCTTATATAATACACTGGTCTTACATGAATACGTGATCACAATTGTGGCCCATTAGAAAGATATTTCAGGAGACTGAACAAAAAAAAGGCTCAGGTTAGCTTTATATAGGTTTATTTTCTTCAAAAGCATTCCTTGCTGTGAAGCCCACGATCAGCGGAACAAACAAGGAGTGGCGCAAGTCTAGTAATGTAGCATAATCACTCTCCTCCTCCCATCAAAGGTTTTATCCTCCTAATATATTAGTCATATTTCATAGCACTGCGTACTTACAATTGCTCATTTTGCCTTTCTACCCAGCTAATTCTTCTCTCTGCTCTATGTAGAAACAACAAGTCTCTTGTCCTTGCATTTATCATCCTCCCTCTTCAACTCCTGACGCAGCTGCTCCCGCTCCTCCTTATTCCTGCCACGGTCTTTTGCAGTGACTCATGACTCATGCAGGGAAAATTGACCTCCTGTTTCTACATAGAGCTTAGAAGGATTCAGCTAGTAAGTTTATAATCATGTGATGTCCTAGACCTAATGGAAAAATACACTAAAAGAGAGGGTGTTACATGTGAAGAATGTCACAGCACATATGTAGAAGGGGAAGAGGTATTTGACTCTCCCCTGGTAGTTGTGCACCCCAGGCACAACGCTGAGGCTCAGCGGTAATTTACGGCGGTCCTGGAGCACTGCACCGCCCTCCGTCCACTCCTGGTGTCCTACTCTGGAGCCGTAATGCAGTGAAAAATTCTGAAAGGTGGACGATGGAGATCCACAGGGCTCCATGCTCTGAGTTACAAACCACTCAGGCCTTTTAAAATATTTGACCGCCTGATAAAAAAAAAAGCATTTTTTTTAAGTCCACCTGGACCTGTGTGACCAAGTGACAGAGAATCTTGCCCCAGGAGAGCTCATCTGACTGACAATAGTAGCTGACTTTGAACTCGGCTTAACTTCTGTGGGAAAGTGAAAGCAGCGCTGTCATTGGTTGCTATAGGCCACCAGGCTGAAATGAGGCCTGTTATGTACAACTAATTAATTTAGTACGCTGGCTACTAGTTTCATCTACTATATAATTGTCTAAGGGTCACTTCCGTCTTTCTCTCCTTCTGTCTGTCACGGATATTCATTGGTCGCGGCCTCTGTCTGTCATGGAATCCAAGTCACTGATTGGTCTCGCCGGCTGCCTGTCATGGCTGCCGCGACCAATCAGCGACGGCCACAGTCCGATTAGTCCCTCCCTACTCCCCTGCAGTCAGTGCCCGGCGCCCGCTCCGTACTCCCCGCAGTGACCGCTCACACAGGGTTAAAGCCAGCGGTAACGGACCGCGTTATGCCGCAGGTAACTCACTCCGTTACCGCCGCTATTAACCCTGTGTGACCAAGTTTTTCCTATTGATGCTGCCTATGCAGCGTCAATAGTAAAAACATCTAATGTAAAAATAATAAAAATAAAAAATCATTATATACTCACCTTTGACGACGCTCCGGTGACCGCTCCATGCAAGCGGCAGGTTCCGGTGGCAAGGATGGTATGGGAGAAGGACCTGCCATGACTTCACGGTCATGTGACCGCGACGTCATCACAGGTCCTGCGCGAGAAGGACCTGCCATGACGTCACGGTCATGTGACTGAACTACAAGGGGCCCTCGGAAGGTGAGTATATGTTTATTTTTTATTTTTTAACCTGTGACATATGTGGCTGGGCAATATACTACGTAGCTGGGCAATATACTACATGGCTCTGTGCTGTATACTACGTCGCTGTGCAATATACTACGTGGCTGGGCAATATACTACGTGGCTGGGCAATATACTACGTGACTGGGCAATATACTACATGGCTGGGCAATATACTGTGTGGCTGGGCAATATACTGCGTGGCTGGGCAATATACTGCGTGGCTGGGCAATATACTACGTGGCTGGGCAATATACTGCGTGGCTGGGCAATATACTACGTGGCTGTGCAATATACTACGTGGACATGCATATTCTAGAATTCCCGATGCGTTAGAATCGGGCCACCATCTATTACCATTATATAGCCACTAAATGACTCAATATTTCCCATATTCGTGGTATTTGCGTCTTAATTGCCACGAAGCCTGTAATCACAGCGACACTGTTTCCTCGAAGGCGACAGTTATTTAGTGACGAGACAGCTGAATGTGAGTCCACGGACTGCCGAGCCATTTGGGTTTATGGTAATATCCTGTAGTGACCCAGACAGAATGGCTGATGTCAGTGTAAATGATCACCGCATGTCTGAGCAGATGGCGTCCTTTCGGTGACCAGCGCAGCAATTTGCCCGTTATTATAATGATGTCTTCATTATACCCAATAGTAAAAATTATTGCATTTATCGTTAACATTAGATATTTAACCGGCTCGTACTATTGAGTTAGCAAACCTTTATTACTTTTTTTTTCCCCAATGGATGTTTGTTCAACCTAATTAAGATCACATTGTGAATATATATATATATTGTACCGCGATAAAAACGCATAAAAAACACATACATATGCATCCTATCATTTAGAATGCATTCCGCAATATTTGTGCACATGATGCGTTTTTTTCCCGCGAAAAAAACGCATCGTGGTAAAAAAAAAGCAGCATGTTCATTAATTTTGCGGATTTTTTGCGGTTTTCCCGCTATTTAATGCATTGGGAAAGCGCCGGAAAAAAATGCGAAAAAAACGCGCAAAAACCGCATGCGGATTTCTGGCAGAAATGTCTGTTTTTTTTGTCAGAAAAATTTCTGCAAGAATTCCTGAACGTGTGCACATACCCTTAACATCCTCCGACATGAAACCCGCCAGATAAGCGACGGCGTATACATGAAATCCAAAATGGCTTTCAACCTGAGAATTGCATCTGTTTCTACAGTATTTACAGTACCACAAAGTGATTGAGATTTGTGAAATCTCATGCATATGCTGCTTACTTATTCCTTTCAGATTCGAAACATCAAAGCGTTTTTTTTGTTTTCTTTTAAATCTGCAGCACGTCTATTCTTTGAGTTTTTGCAGCCTTTTCCACTTTTTCAAATTGATGGGGAAAAAGCACTGCCACATGTGAACATACCATTACAGTGGCGAACAGCCGTAATAAAGCATATTCAGTATGCTATAATATAAAAGACCTTTACACAATGTGTAATGCTTTTTTTATCACATGATATATTTGCAGGTGTGTGGGGAACATTTTAGTAATTACATGTTGGACTTTGGTGCCCTCTGGTGGATACTTTCTATTGATGCACCCAGTATCCAAGATGGCATTATGTACCTACAGTACATACTGGGCTGTTTTAAATTAATGCATTTCATACTTAATGTAATGGCTTTTTGCAATTTGGTTATGGAACACCAATATATAAGTTTATACACTCATTTTTGCATTAGATTGTAAATGCCAAGTTGCACTGGCTTAACATAGCGTTACAGTATGCAAGGCCTAGTGTAGACCCTGAAGGGTGAAAGAGAATCCTTGTCATGCTTTGGCCCCCCCAGGACCTGCATTAGGCATAAAGCAGTATATTAGTTATGCCCGGAAAATTCCTTTAATTAGAAAACACATAAAACTCTGATTCCTGTCTGTGCTCACTTGCCTGTGACTGCAGTATGCAAATGCATTTGGTGTCAGCAGGTTGAGGATGGAGGGTTCAGATAAAATTAACTACAAATAAGGATATTGGAGGTAGCGTAAAGTACTATACTTTTTTTTGCATGCAACATATAAAATTGGATTTTCAATGATTGATCGGAATTTTATTACCAGGTTTTTGCTATGTGATCTGACAGCTGCAATACGTAGGGACAGAGACCCTGATTCCAGCTATGTATTGCTTACTGGGCTGCTTGCTGCAGTTTTGATAAAATCACAGTTTCTTCTGCTGCAGATCTCTTAGTGCTCTGAATGCTGGGCTCTTTCTAACCTTGCCCGCGCCACTGATTGGCAGCTTTCTGCCTATGCACAGTGTAAACAAAAAGCTGCCGATCAGTGATATTGTTTAGACGTCAAGAATATGGAGGACTATATGGCAGCAGGTTTACGAGTCCTCCAGTGATTATCTCCTGCTGATAAAACAGGAATTTTATCAAAACTGCAGCAAGCCGTCTAGTAAGTGACACATTACTTGAATGTTTTATTACCTTTTTCCAGATCGCATAAGGATTTTTACAGAAGGGATCGTTTGCTATGTGCCAACATAAGCAACCATGTATTGCTGACATATCGATTGTGAATTAAACTCATCCCCAGGACGTCTTATCACACATTAAAGGCTCAGGATATCAAGCGCATTCTCGGAAATACAAGAACACTGTGATCCTCCCGTCTGATACAAACACGCTGTTGTGATTAAGGCTTGTGGTACATTGATCGGCACGTTGTCCCTTATGAATATTTAATACTCAACTGATAGTCGCGCAATTAAACAGATGAATTACAAGCAACTGGAACAATCAACACATCGGTCTTATCAGATTTCCATTAAAAGCCCATAACATTCGCTTTACCTGTGTTTCAGACATTAGATTGATGTTTTACATTTTGCCCAGTATATGGTTAGTGTTACCCTAAGCTACAGCCTAACATTTGCCCAAATCCTAATTGCCTATGCAATAATGGGTGTCTATTAGGGGTTAGGGAGCACTTAAATGCTCGCTGCTCGAACCGAGCAATTGCTGATGCTCTAGTGCTCGTTTCGAGTAACAAGTATAATGGGAGTCAATGGGAAATTGGAGCATTTTTCCGGCAGACCCTACAAAGAGGTCTAGGGTCAGTGAAAATGTTTAAATAGATGGAAGGAGAACAGCATGGGGAAGACCCTTAGAAGTATCTATGACTCCTACATCGCTGCTGAGAACAATGGTGTCACACTGTCAGGGCTGCCACTAGAAATTTCGGGGCTCCATACTGGCAAAATTTTCGGGGCCCCCTTGAAACTCCGCCCAGGCTCCACCCCAGCCCCGCCTCCAGGCTCCACCCCACGAACTGTCCACAGTCCCACCGCTCTCTCTTGGAAAATCTCTACTTCTCACCTATCACACATTGACAGTTCCCATCACCAGATCACACATATAACCGGCAGCTTTTGTTTTGGCCAAAAGATTTTTTTAAGCCGCCACCACAACAAGGTAGACACTTTTGGCCGGGCCCTACTCTACTGTAACCTACTAAATATTTGTTAAAATATGCAATACAATTTAGGTATATTTTTATTTATTTTTCAATTTTTAAAATGACCTATAATACTACATACAAGGAACAAATACCACAGCACTATGACCAGATGACATATTACCACCACAGTGATCGAATAATATAAAATACAAGGAACAAATACCGCTACACCATGACCAGACCGCATATTACCACCAATGACTGAATACTACAATACTGATCAGTAATAAAAAAAAAAAAAAAACACAATACTATCACCATCAGTGCCATTATGCACAGGAGATCTGTAATTAGTAAGCAGTGTCTGTGTACAGGTAATACAGTGATCACCGGTGACATTACACACAGGAGCTCTGTATATAATGTATAGGTAATACAGTAATCACTGGTGACATTGTACACAGGACCTCTGTATATAGTATACAGTGTATAGTGTTAGTGTATAGGTAACACTGACTCACCAGTGACATCTCTAGGTAAAGTCCTTCATCTTTCATCCAGCACAGACCGCCATCACTTTATCCAGCCAGGACTCGTCTCTGCAGGAAATAAAACAGTTATCTCGAGTTCCGCTTGTAGAACACATTACTTAATTTTCCCAACTTCTACATTACACCACATGAAGAAGGCAACATAGTATCACTCTACACAGTAACAGGACCGCCCCCCCATTTAAAACAGTATACTCAAAAAATAAAATAAATACATCACTGCAATAATAATATCCCTTAATTAGCCCCTATGGTAATATTCGCCATCCTAGCCCCCGTGTGTCTCATTCCAGGCTCCAGCCATATGTTCTCCCATCCTGCCCTCATGAGTATCCATTCTGCCCCATATGATCTCCCCATCCTGCCCCATCTGTCTCCATCGTATCCATCCTGCCCCATCTCTGTCCAGCACTCTGCCCCATCTCTGTCCAGCACTCTGCCCCATCTCTGTCCAGCACTCTGCCCCATCTCTGTCCAGCACTCTGCCCCATCTCTGTCCAGCACTCTGCCCCATCTCTGTCCAGCACTCTGCCCCATCTCTGTCCAGCACTCTGCCCCATCTCTGTCCAGCACTCTGCCCCGTGTCCAGCTTTCTGCCCCCCATGTGTGCAGCCTTCTGCCCCTCCTGTGTCCAGCTTTACTGCCCCCCTGTGTCCAGCGGCCTTCTGCCCCCCCTGTGTCCAGCTTTACTGCCCCCCTGTGTCCAGCTTTACTGCCCTCCTGTGTCCAGCTTTACTGCCCCCCTGTGTCCAGCTTTACTGCCCCCTCTGTGTCCAGCCTTCTGCCCCCCCTGTGTCCAGCTTTACTGCCCCCCTGTGTCCAGCGGCCTTCTGCCCCCCTGTGTCAAGCTTTACTGCCCCCCTGTGTCCAGCGGCTTTCTGCCCCCCCTGTGTCCAGCCTTACTGCCCCCCTGTGTCCAGCTTTACTGCCCCCCTGTGTCCAGCGGCCTTCTGCCCTGGCCCCCCCCCGGATCGCCGCTCTCAATAGAAAAAAAAAAAAAAGTTCTGCTTACCTGCCGCGCTCCTGATCTCTCCACGCAGCTGCACTGTGCACTCGCCGGCGACTGACAATGACGTCAGACACCGGCAACCTGCACGCTGCGGCTGGCGGCTGTTAACTATTGACGTGCGGGCCCGCATGTCAATAGCGTACAGCTGTAGCGCCGGCCACCGCTAAGGGCCCGGTTCAGCCTGCGGCTGCCGGTAGGGGCCCGGTGAGCAGGTAAGAGGGGGCCCGATGCGGGCCCCCTCTGCTCACCGGGCCCCATACGCCAGTCACGGCTGTAATGCCCTGATGGCGGCCCTGCACACTGTTACTCCACTTTAAGGACTGACAATAAAACATTCAAAATCGACAAAAAATTGGAGTTTACAGGAAAAAAAAAATGTTAAGAAACATTCTTTTCCTGTATAATGACTTGTTTTATAAGGCAAAATGTAAAAAGGATTTAAAAAGTAATAATTTATGTAAACCAAAATTGAAATCTTTATTTTATTTAAAAATGGAAATTTCATTGTAATTAATGAAGGATGCAAGAACTGCCAAAAACTTGATGGAAAAGGGACACAGATACACCCTGTATTCGACATAAAGGAGGGCCTCATACACATTCTGTTCAAATTGTCATGTAGTGGTACTCCTAGACTCGTAAAGACTATGAACTAAGTGCAAAGCTTGCCTAGGTTACAAGCAGGGTCATCCATACATCCTTGAAGGCACCAACTATAGTGCTTCATTAAAATATTGTGAGCAAAGTGTAGTTGTGGTACTCCCATACTCATAAAACTTCTGTACAGTGCAAAGCTTGCCACAAATTACAAGCAGGGTTATCCATACACACTTCAAGGCACCAACTGGCGGGCGTCATTTAAATATTAAGATAGTGTAGTTGTGGTACACCTACAAATTATAAGAGGGTTATCCATAGACCCTTGAAGACGACAACTGGCCGCCGTCATTCAAATATTGAAAATTAAAAGTACTTTGTGCTGCTGTCATCTGGTGGTGAGGAAAGTCTGGGCTTAATTCGGGCTTTGTAAAAAAATTTTTTATCAGTGAGCCTTTTAGTATTTTCTGTTGACAGGCGAAAGTGCCTGTCTGTTATGACCCCTACGGCGACACTAAAACCCCGCTTAGACAAGACTCAAGCGGAAGGGCAGCATAACATCTCCAAGGCATGGAGGGACAGCTCATGCCAGGTGTCCAGCTTTGAGACCTAATGGTTGAGTGTCACAGATGAATTAGGGAATACACTGGTTTTGTCGACCAGCTATTGCTAAACCATCTTTAAAAACTTTTCCCTCTTTGTCAAAGATACCCGGTCATCAGTAGCATCTTTAGGGGTGCACGCGTGTGGTGTCAGGCAAGCGCATCCCTGCAGCAAAGCATCACGCAGCTAAGCATAGACACGCCGCAGTTATTTCAACGGCAGTTAGTCACGGCAGGAGTCAGGACCCCACTCTATGGATCTGTCTCTTTTGGGTCTGTCTGCTGAATAAGCACTTCTAATTACTTGAATCTAGCTTTTCTATTAACCTATACAGCTCTGCTGAACCTTGTGCGGGTCTCTCTCGCCTCTCCTCCTATGTCGAGCAAAGAAGCTTGCCCCCTGCTGCTAGCGTTGTCTGATAGGAATTTTTTCAACATATTTTCCACAATCTATTTTTGATATAGCACCATTTTAGTAGACCTCTCTGCCTCAGGATGGAGAGATGCAAGATTCTCCTTGAAGCATGGGTATAGCAGGGTGAGCAACCAGTAATCTTTCTTTTGGCCAAATTGAACACAACGCGAGGGTCACGGGAAAGGCAGCTGTACATAAAGTTGACCATATGTGCCAGACTTCTTGCAACCAACACTTCCCTGTCTCCACCATGATGACGACTCTCCATCTCCTCCTCCTCCCTCTCTACTTGCTCATTCCCCAGCGCATTCACTTAGGAGAGACTGGATGAAGTTTGTGTGGGTACTAGTGCAGCACCCCAGAGTCCTGGTTCGTTGCAGTAATGTTATTCTTCCACCAGGGGGAGTGATGTTACGTCTGAAGACAATGAAGGAGATCTGATGTCCAGGTATCACAGCCACACACACACTTCACACACCAGTCCACCAGGGGGAGCTAAGAGTTCTATCTATTAGGCCACTCCTCACATTGGGGTAAAACTGGGGGGTTGGTGAGGAAGTTAGTCAGTATCAGAAGGAGAAATCTGAGGAGAGTTCCTGGCTGGGGACCGATGAGGAAAGGTCTCCCGGTCGAGCTGGCTAGGGTAACCTCTAGTCAGATCCAGACTGAAGTCTGAGGAGGAAGAAGGACACGGAGCTGCGCCTGCAACCCATGCGGCAGCATCCTAAAAAAGGACAATAGAGGAATTGTGCTGTAGTGAGTGAGAAAAGAAGTCATAGCAACAGGAGTGAAACATCAGCGGGAGACCAGCTAGAAGCAGGCTGCCTCCATCTGAAGCGCAGATCCGGTGGCCAGAATACCGAGGGAGTAAAGAGCTCTATGCCGTTACTTCAGAGACTGGCAGGACAGTTAATTCCAAGTTGGCTGTCTGACCTTTATACCTAAGAAGACACAGTGGCAACTTGTGGGGTCGGGGCGTCTCTAGGGTCCCTACAAACAAGCCTCAGGCAATCAGTCATACGGGTTTTGTCCTATCCGTACAATCTGGGGGACAGAGAGGAGTAACAACAGCGAGGACCTTATAGTAGCTTATGCAAGTAGGGACCTACTACGTTACTGTGCGCTAGGGGAAGGCTATTGAATTCCTCCTGGACAAGGAGACTCTGGATTTGCCTTCAGACCGGCCGGACTCTGCCTACCCTGTGGTCCCTACCCTGGACTGTGGATGCTGAAGCCTTCAGTGAAAAGGTAAAGAGACTGCACCCCTGTGTCCTCATTATTCACTGCGCCTTGCACCATCCACCAATTCCACTTTGGGAAGCCCTGGGGGTACACTTCACCTGTGGGAAGGTATACCATCTAGTTGTCATAACATCACCCCAGCGGACCCCTAAGCAGCGTCGGTCACCATGACCGAATACCACAGGTGGCGTCACGAACACCATCCTATATACTACCGTTCACCTTTTATTGGACGCCCCTCAAAGGGCCACAGACCGGGTCCAGCCACCGTGACATCCCCACCGACTACAGAAGAAGGGGCCCGGTACCGAGTACCCCATTGCCCTTACCCTGGAGGCGATCCACTAGCCTCTGTTGTGCTAGCTACCACCTCCTGTTTCTTCTCCTCAGCCTCCACCTCCTCATTGTTACTCAATCCTTGCTGAGCAGATGAGATGAAGCCGGGCTGGGGAGTATCTCCTTGTCTCATGTCTTCCTCTATCTCCACCTGGTCCACATGCAAAGCTTCATGTTTATATGTGAGCAGTGACTGTTTAAGTAGGCACAGAAGCGGTATCGTCCTCTAATTATGGCGGCATTGCCACTCACCATCTTTGTGGAGTCCTCAAAGTCTTTGAGAAGTGCACAAATGTCAGATATCCATGCCAACTTTTCAGTTGTTATATGCAGAAGCTGACTAGAATATCGACGAGCTGGTATTCTACAACTGGCCACTGCTGCTCATAAAGCCTTGTCACCATGTGCAGTATGGTATTCCAGCATGTGGTCACGTTGCACACCAGAGCAGCGGCAACTGTAGCTGACTTGTGGAAATGGACGCTGAAGCTGCGTACCTAGACCAGAACCTGTGACAAATCTGGGTAGGTTTTCAGAAATTGCTGAACTATCAAGTTGAGCATGTGGCCAAGCATGGAACGTGAGTGAGCTTGCCAAGCTTTACAGCCGCCACCCTGGATTGCAGCCATTATCACACATGACCATGCCTGGTTGTAGGTTCAGCTGCGAGATTCACAGATCTGTCTGGTCTGTTATGCCTTTGAATAACATTGCTACCATGTGCGATTTGTCTTCTAATCAAATTAGCTTCAGCAGAGCCTGTTGCCGCTTCACTGAGGCAGTGCTGCAGAGCTTCCAGCTGGAAGACATGCTTTGAGATAGCACATCTGAGATGGAAGATGAGGAGGTGTGGGAGGTGGAGGAAACACTCATAGAAGTAGGGCCAGCAATCCTCGGCATCGGTAGCACATGTGCCATGCCAGGGAGGGACTCTGCCCCGGCCTCCACAATGTTCACCCAGTATGCCATCAGGGAAGTATAGTATTTTTGGTCACGAGCGCTGGTCCATATGTCAGTCATTAAGTAGAAAATCCCAGTAAGTGCATTGGCAAGGGCATGGGTGATGTTCCTGGACAGATGCTGGTACAAGGCGGGAACACCACACCAGGAGTAATGGTGGCGGCTGGGGGCCGAGTACTGAGGGACAGCTGACACCGAGTTGGCGGAAATCCTCTTTATCTAAAGGGCTAAATGGCTATATTCCACGGCAAGCAGTCTGGAAATGTGTCCATTTAGCTTTTGGGCCTGTGAGTGGGTGGCTGGGAACTTTTTTTTTTTGTTCCAAGGCCTGGAGCAGGGACACCTGAATGCTGTGCTAGGACAAGGATTTGGAATTGCCCGATTATAGTGCATCAGAATGTGGAAGGACATGTACAGGGCAGGAGGCATCTGCGCCAGTGTCATGACAATGATGTCACCTGCTGATGCCAATTGTGGACCCAGGCATTTGGCCCACCAAGTTGTGTGCTTAGATGATGTGCCTGGTCATGCTTGTTGTGGTTAGGCTCTTAGTGGTCAGGCTCCTGCTGATCTTGACTATGCACAGGTTGCAAATGATCTTTTTTTTTGTCTCAGAACTCTCTTTAAAACAGTCCCAGACTGGAGAACACCTAACTCTTTGAATGAGAAATTCATAAGTGTCGATGCTCTGCAGGGCAGTTACCCTTCTTCTCCCGCTGGTCACCCCACTGCCTCTTCCTGCCGATTTTGGTGCTGCTGATCTCTCCGCCTCAGTGCTGCTCGCCTTACTCTGTATGTGAGCTTCCCAGGCTGGGTCAGTTACTTTGTCATCCAACACCTCATCTTCCACCGCTGCACCCTGGTCCTCCTGACATGGTGACTTAACAGCAATCTGAGTTATCGGAAACTGTGTCTCATCATCATCTACCTCCTTAGACAAAATTTTCCACTCCCCACCTTCAGTGTCTTGTGATAGTGTCTGCTGCAAGTTTTTGTACATCATTAAACTGCATGTCCTCCTGTCCCTCATGGATCATGCAGGGTGAGAGGTCACAATCAAGAAATGATGATGTAAAGAGCTCCTTGGAGTGTCCTAGTGTGGTCTCCTGGGACTCTACATGGTGGGAGGAAGGAGGATCAGTGTGAGGATTTAGAGATCAAGACTCTTAGGCCAGGATCACACATGCGAGAAACACGTCCGTGTCTTGCATGTCAAATCCAAGCTCTGGCGCCGGCACTTCGGAGCGGAGCGTGCAGCTCCATGTGTTGCTATGCGGCCGCATGCTCCGCTCTGGAGTGCCGACACCAGAACTTGGATTTCACATGCGAGACTCGGACGTGTTTCTCGCATGTGTGATCCCGGCCTTAGGAGGTGAGTCTGGACCGTGTGGAAGAGTGGGTGGTGCTGGCAATCATGCTGGAAGCATTCTCTGCTTTACAGCCGACCACCTGTTAGCATTGTTATGGCTTCAGAAGTGGTGTCCTGTGCCTCCCTGCAAAATTAGACAGGAAGCTGTTTCATGAATGGGCATCTTGCTTGTGCTCCAGCAACAGGTGCAGTTGCACCTGCTCCACATCCTCGTAGTCTTTATGCACCATAACCAGCTCTCCCACTTGCCCATCCCTTACTGCGCACTTTAAACATTTCGCAATTGCTAGGTCTCTGGAAACAAGGTTTCCTTGATAAATTGAAACAAATTTTTTCAAATAAGAAAAAATGTGGTCACCTGTAGCAGGCCAAGGGGCTTTTTAAAAAAAAAATTCAAACCACAGTAATTTTGCACAAAGCATGTTAAATGGTATGAATGACCATAATCCATTTTTGGAACAATATTTTGTGAACTCTAGTAGGACTAGCAGTTTCTAAAATGTTTAAACCACCCGGATTTCACACAAGGCAGGTTCAACTGTATAGATGACAATATAGTCAATTCCCCTCCCCCCCCCAAAAAAAAAACAAAAAACTGGTCACCTGCAGCAGCTGTATATTTGGCAATATACTGCAAAGCCCTAAGTCCTGCCTAGAGCCACTCTCTTTTCTCCAGCAGTTGTCCTTGGGCTAAATGCAGTAAGTATTGCATAGACACGGAAAAATAACAGGATTAGCCCTTAGAAGGACTTTTAGTATGATGATTCAGCACCAGCACCAGTAGCACCGCTAGAGGACTCTGATTAATGAAACTGTGCACATACAGGCCAGGACATGTGCTCTCTCCCTCCTATCACAACTGTCCCTGAGCTGTGCAATGGTGTCATTGAGCCAAGCGTGGCAGTACCAGTCCTTTTATAACTTCTGATTAGGTAATTCGGCCAGCCAATCACAGTAATGCCACTACTAAGATGTCTACGGCATTGCAGTGACTGGCAGGCAATCCCCGCATGTTTATTGGCTGTGTAACAGGCACCAAACATGGTGGACAAGGATTCGAGCATTCAAACCGTTCACCAGCCAATGCTCAACAAGTGCAAAGCATATCCGAGCACCCAGATACTTGAGTGATATCCAAGTATCACCGAGCACGTTTGCTGATCACTAATGTCTATATGATCAAAACAGCTATGTTCCAACTTAAGGAGAGTTTGTATAAGAACTCATCAGACCATAGTAGAATTGGCCATACACTGGAAAATTACCATTTTTGCATATTTTTACTTTTTTTTTTTTGCATTTACTTAGTTGTTAAAAGGTACACTATGAACAGTATGTGTATTGTACATCGGTGGAAATATGTCCCCTGTCACGCATAGATGTTTTGTCCTTCTCATGACTATCTCTCATTTAGGCGATATGTGGGAAGTACTAATTCTCCCTAAAGAAGTCAATTGAGTATGGAGCCTTACAGGCAATGCACAATGGGAGAACATTATGTAGATTAGCACTTTTGAAGAATGAAATAAATTATGTCACAAGTACCTCCCCGGAACAGTAGCGACACTATTGATAGTGTCCAACCCCTTAACGATCCTTGCAAAATGACCCGGCATAAATACCAAGCCAGAAACTCATGTGCAGACAGTCTGTTTCGGGATGCTTGCCCCTCATCAGTGTAGAGAAGAGTCTGACTGGCCAATTATGATACTGTTGGGGCAACGTAAGGGAATAACTGGTTCTCCTTGAAGAGACCAGCTGAGAATGAAGTCTAAAAGGCAATGTTCCATGTAAGAAAAGATTGCAAATTATCTCTCGTGTAAGTATCTCCTAGGATAGGTAACTACCCTACAAGTCAATGTCTGATACTTTAACGAGCTCTGCAGCATGACTCAGGACACATGCCGAGCCAGAAACTATTCTACAGCCTATTTATGAGTATTTGCGCCCACATACCATTTTTTGTCTATTTCTTTTAATATCCATTTTGCACTCTTTTATAACCTGCCACTTGAGGTGACGTTTTCACCCATGGATGGTCCATCCTGTGTTCCACCATTAACTCACTCTTAGTTGCTGCTGCTTTTGGACAATTATAGCATATTCATAAAATATCCCATAAAGGTCTGGTTGATGCAGGTCTCATCTTGGGGGTCCACTCTTCTGTCGCTGGGAATGAAGAAGTGGCTGACAATGAATGACTCTCTCCTTTCACTTCTGTAGGTGTTCCAAAAATTATCTAAATGTTGGCTTTGGAAAGAGACACACAAGTGCTGCCACCTGTCCATTCCTAGCAGAGCCCTGTCTCTAAGTAGGTACAAGTAAGAAAGGTGTCTTAAATGTCTGAGATGAGGAATACCCCTATAGTGTAATAACACTATACCATTTTTGGGAATAAACTCTAAGGCTGGAGTCACACAAGCATTTAAAAATTCGGTCTGATGTTCATCTAGAAAAGTAGTGTCATTTGAGCACAATGCAATTTTTTTTTTTTTTTTTAGCAAGTAGCATGCGTATGCAATGTGTTTTTAGCATCAGCTTTTACATACAGTAATTCTCTCTCAGTTCCATCTAGTTTACTAACTAATGAAACCATCTTGTATACAGCTATAGGTAGATATATGATAGATATCATTGAGAGATATAATTAGTGCAATGCTTGTGTAGTACATGCAAATAGTTAAATAAAACAAAAAAATGGCATGGGGTCTCCTATAGTTTTCTTAACAAGCTAAGGGAAAGTTGACAGCTGGGGACTGATGTTTATATTCTGTGAAGGGTGTAATAAACGTGGAGCTTCATAGGCTATTAATAGTAGCTCAAAGCTTTCTGCGTAGCTTGTACTGGTTATTTAAAAAGGGGTGAACCCCCAAAAATGATGTGGGGTCCATCCTATTATTAATAACCAGCAAAGGCTAGGCAGACAGTTGCAGGATGATATTAATAGCCTCTGAAGGGGCCATGGATATTGTCCCCCCTCCCAGACTAAGAACATCAACCCTCAGCTGTTCCAGAAATGGCGCATCCATTAGATGCCCTAATTCTAGCACTGGTCTTCCCACTTGTCCTGGTGCAGTGGCAAGTGGGGTAATAGTATTGGGGTTTATGTCAGCTGTTTTATGCTCACTGACATCAAGCCCAGGGGTTAGTCATCTATAAGACACTCCCATTACTAACCCCATAGTCAAATGTAATAAAGACAAATACAGAGATAATTCCTTTAATTGAAATAAACACACAAGGTCCTTTATTTGAAATAAATCTCTCTGACCCTCTTTTGCCCATTTATGAATATACAAAGAAAAACAATAAAAACAAAGAAATCCTCACCTCGTCATGCGACAAGACCAACTCCTCTACATCTGGATGCTTTGCTGAGCTGTCACCTAAAGTGCGACCACTCAGACTGGCATCCAGGAGACACTGAGCTGTGTGTGAGAAACACCGCTTCAGTGCTAAGCGCTGATGTCAGTAAGGTGAGCGGAGTTCATAGCCGATGAACTCCATTCACCTCACTGACATCGCCACTCGCTGAGTGAAAAATTTCTTCATGCGCAGCTCATTCTCTCCTGGATGCCAGGCTGAGTGGTTGCATTTTAACAAATGGATTATTGGTGGACAGGTGAGGATTTCTTTGTTTTTTTAATTTTTCTTTGGATATTGATAAATGGTAAAAGGGTTGGGTGCTGTGAATTCTGTTGTCAAGCTCCCTCCTGTGGTCATGAATGGTACTTCGGCTGGTTCTGTCCATGGGCTTCCTCTGGTGGTTGTGAGTGGAGCTGCGGCTTCTGAGTTTCCTTCCACAGGTGACGAGGTTAATCGTTCTTGTGACCTGTCTTCCCAGCAGAAGCTAAGTTCCTGCTTGTTTTTTCTCTGGTTTGCTATTTTTCTGTCCAGCTTGCTATTTTGATTTTGTCTTGCTTGCTGGAAGCTCTGGGACGCAGAGGGAGCGCCTCCGCACCGTGAGTCGGTGAGGAGGGTCTTTTTGCGCCCTCTGCGTGGTCTTTTTGTAGTTTTTTGTGCTGACCGCAAAGTTACCTTTCCTATCCTCTGTCTGTTCAGTAAGTCGGGCCTCACTTTGCTAAATCTATTTCATCTCTGTGTTTGTAATTTTCACCTTTACTCACAGTCATTATATGTGGGAGGCTGCCTTTTCCTTTGGGGAATTTCTCTGAGGCAAGGTAGGCTTTATTTTTCTATCTCTAGGGCTAGCTAGTTTCTTAGGCTGTGTCGAGTTGCATAGGGAGCGTTAGGAGCAATCCACGGCTATTTCTAGTGTGTGTGATAGGATTAGGGATTGCGGTCAGCAAAGTTCCCACGTCTCAGAGCTCGTCCTATATTATTAGTAACTATCAGGTCATTCCGTGTACTCTTAAAGGGCACCTGTCACCCCGAAAATCGCGGGTGAGGTAAGCCCACCGGCATCAGGGGCTTATCTGCAGCATTCTGTAATGCTGTAGATAAGCCCCCGATGTTACCTGAAAAAGGAGAAAAAGACGTTAGATTATACTCACCCAGGGGCGGTCCCGCTGCTGGTCTGGTCAGATGGGCGTCTCCGGTCCGCTCCGGCGCCTCCTATCTTCTTTCCATGACGTCCTCTTCTGATCTTCAGCCACGGCTCCGGCGCAGGCGTACTTTGCGCTGCCCTGTTGAGGGCAGACAAAGTACTGCAGTGCGCAGGCGCCGGGCCTCTGACCTTTCCGGCGCCTGCGCACTGCAGTACTATCCTCTGCCCTCAAGAGGGCAGAGCAAAGTACGCCTGCGCTGGAGCCGTGGCTGAAGATCAGAAGAGGACGTCATGGAAAGAAGATAGGAGGCGCCGGAGCGGACCGGAGACGCCCATCTGACCAGACCAGCAGCGGGACCGCCCCTGGGTGAGTATAATCTAACGTCTTTTTCTCCTTTTTCAGGTAACATCGGGGGCTTATCTACAGCATTACAGAATGCTGCAGATAAGCCCCTGATGCCGGTGGGCTTACCTCACCCGCGATTTTCGGGGTGACAGGTTCCCTTTAACCACCAGGTCCATTATTGTCCTTACCACCAGGTCATAACAGTTGGGGAGTTTTTATTTCAAATAAGGAATTCTCTCTGTGTTTGTCTTTATTACATTTGACAATGGAGTTAGTAATGGGGGTGTCCTATTGATGCCTCTCCCTTACTAACCTCTAGGATTGATGTCAGAGAACATAAAACAGCTGACATCAACCCCAGTACTATTACTCCACTTGCCACTACACCAGGGCAAGTGGGAAGAGGAGAGGCTAAGTGCCAGAATTGGTGCAGCTAATGGATGCGCCATTTCTGGTTCGGCTGAGGGCTGATATTCTTAGTCTGGGAGGGGGGACAATATCCATAGCACCTTTCTAGGCTATTAACCCCTTTCTGACCTTAGACATACTATCCTGTCGAGGTGACGTGACCTGGGCCTATCTGACCCTCAACGGGATAGTACGTCCTATGCGATCAGCCGTGCTCATGGGGGGAGCGCGGCCGATCGCAGCCGGGTGTCAGCTAATTATCACAGCTGACACCCGGCGCTATGCGAGTATGTCACGGACCGCCCCCGGCACATTAACCCCCGGAATACTGCTGTAAAAAATGATTGCAGCTTTCCGGCGTCATAGGGAAGCATCGCGCCGGGAGGGGGCTCCCTGCGTGCTTCCCTGAGACTCTCGGAACAAGGCAATGTGATCGCGTTGTTCAGAGGGTCTCCTACGTCCTCCGCCCTGCAGGCCCCCGAATCCAAAATGGCCGCGGGGCTCCTTCCGAGTCCTGCAGGGAGGTGGCTTGCAAGCGCCTGCTCAGAGCAGGCGCCAGCAATCCTCCTGCAGTGCCTGTCAGATCGCTGATCTGACGCAGTGCATTGCAAAGTGTCAGGTCAGCGATCTGGTAATACATAGTGATGTCCCACCCTGGGACAAAGTAAAAAAGTGAAAAAAAAAATTACATGTGTAAAAAAAAAAAAAAAAAAAAAAAAAAAAATCCTAAATAATGAAAAAAAAAATTGATCCAATAAATACATTTCTTTAAATAAAAAAAAAAACAATAAAAGTACACATATTTAGTATCAAGGCGTCCGTAACGACCCGACATATAAAACTGTCCTACTAGTTAACCCCTTCAGTGAGCACCGTAAAAACACAAAAAACAAAAAAAACAACACTTTATTATCACACCGCCGAAGAAAAAGTGCAATAACACGCAATCAAAAAGACAGATATAAATAACCATGGTACCGCTGAAAACGTCATCTTGTCCCGCAAAAACGAGGCGGCATACAGCATCATCAGCGAAAAAATAAAAAAGTTATAGCCCTCAGAATAAAGCGATGCAAAAATATTTATTTTTTATATAAAATAGTTTTTATCGTATAAAAGCACCAAAACATAAAAAAATTATATAAAATGAGGTATCGCTGTAATCGTACTGACTCGAAGAATAAAACGGCTTTATCAATTTTATCAAACGTGGAATGGTATAAACGCCCCCCCCCCAAATAAATTCAAGAATAGCTGGTTTTTGGTCATTCTGCCTCACAAAAATTGGAATAAAAAACGATCAAAAAATGTCACGTGCCTGAAAATGTTACCAATGAAAACATCAACTCGTCCCGCAAAAAACAAGACTTCACATAACTCTGTGGACCAAAATATGGAAAAATTATAGCTCTCAAAATGTGGAGACGCAAAAACTATTTTTTGCAGTAAAAAGCGTCGTTTAGGCTGCCGTCACACTAGCAGTATTTGGTCAGTATTTTACATCAGTATTTGTAAGCCAAAACCAGGAGTGGAACAAATAGAGGAAAAGTATAATAGAAACATGTGCACCACTTCTGCATTTATCACCCACTCCTGGTTTTGGCTTACAAATACTGATGTAAAATACTGACCAAATACTGCTAGTGCGACGGCAGCCTTAGTGTGTGACAGCTGCCAATCATAAAAATCCGCTAACAAACCCGCTACAAAAGTAAATCAAACCTTATTAAATTAAGGGGAATCACCCCCATAGTTAGGGAAAAATAACATTTAAAAAATATATTTATTTAAATTTTTCAGTTAGGGTTAAGTGTTATGGCCGGCAATCAGGCAACACAGCGTGCAGTAATCAGCGCACATACAGAGATCTGGCAAAAACCCAAAACAATAGGACGAGCTCAGAGACGTGGAATCTCTGTAGACTGCAGTACCTGAACTGTCCTCACACAACTGGAAGCAGCAGTGGATTGCGCCTATCACTACCTATGCAACTCGGCACTGCCTGAGGAGCTGACTAGCCTGAAGATAGAAATACAAGCCTGACTTACCTCAGAGAAATACCCCAAAGGAATAGGCAGCCCCCACATATAATGACTGTTAGCAAGATGAAAAGACAAACGTAGGAATGAAATAGATTCAGCAAAGTGAGGCCCGATATTCTAGACAGAGCGAGGATAGCAAAGAGAACTATGCAGTCTACAAAAAACCCTAAAACGAAAACCACGCAAAGGGGCAAAAAGACCCACCGTGCCGAACTAACAGCACGGCGGTGCACCCCTTTGCTTCTCAGAGCTGCCAGCAAAAGATAATAACAAGCTGGACAGAAAAAACAGAAAACAAACTAGAAGCACTTATCTAGCAGAGCAGCAGGCCCAAGGAAAGATGCAGTAGCTCAGATCCAACACTGGAACATTGACAAGGAGCAAGGAAGACAGACTCAGGTGGAGCTAAATAGCAAGGCAGCCAACGAGCTCACCAAAACACCTGAGGGAGGACGCCCAGAGACTGCAATACCACTTGTGACCACAGAATTCACAACAGTACCCCCCCCTTGAGGAGGGGTCACCGAACCCTCACCAGAACCCCCAGGCCGACCAGGATGAGCCACATGAAAGGCACGAACAAGATCTGGGGCATGGACATCAGAGGCAAAAACCCAGGAATTATCTTCCTGAGCATAACCCTTCCATTTGACCAGATACTGGAGTTTCCGTCTAGAGACACGAGAATCCAAAATCTTCTCCACAATATACTCCAATTCCCCCTCCACCAAAACAGGGGCAGGAGGCTCCACAGATGGAACCATAGGTGCCACGTATCTCCTCAACAACGACCTATGGAATACATTATGTATGGAAAAGGAGTCTGGGAGGGTCAGACGAAAAGACACCGGATTGAGAATCTCAGAAATCCTATACGGACCAATAAAACGAGGTTTAAATTTAGGAGAGGAAACCTTCATAGGTATATGACGAGAAGATAACCAAACCAGATCCCCAACACGAAGTCGGGGTCCCACACGGCGTCTGCGATTAGCGAAAAGCTGAGCCTTCTCCTGGGACAAGGTCAAATTGTCCACTACCTGAGTCCAGATCTGCTGCAACCTGTCCACCACATAATCCACACCAGGACAGTCCGAAGACTCAACCTGTCCTGAAGAGAAACGAGGATGGAACCCAGAATTGCAGAAAAATGGAGAGACCAAGGTAGCCGAGCTGGCCCGATTATTAAGGGCGAACTCAGCCAACGGCAAAAATGACACCCAATCATCCTGGTCAGCGGAAACAAAACATCTCAGATATGTTTCCAAGGTCTGATTGGTTCGTTCGGTCTGGCCATTAGTCTGAGGATGGAAGGCCGAGGAAAAAGATAGGTCAATGCCCATCCTACCACAAAAGGCTCGCCAGAACCTTGAGACAAACTGGGAACCTCTGTCAGAAACAATATTCTCAGGAATGCCATGTAAACGAACCACATGCTGGAAGAACAAAGGCACCAAATCAGAGGAGGAAGGCAATTTAACCAAGGGCACCAGATGGACCATTTTAGAAAAGCGATCACAGACCACCCAAATGACAGACATCTTTTGAGAAACGGGAAGGTCAGAAATGAAATCCATCGAAATATGTGTCCAAGGCCTCTTCGGGACCGGCAAGGGCAAAAGCAACCCACTGGCACGTGAACAGCAGGGCTTAGCCCTAGCACAAATTCCACAGGACTGCACAAAAGCACGCACATCCCGCGACAGAGACGGCCACCAAAAGGATCTAGCAACCAACTCCCTGGTACCAAAGATTCCTGGATGACCGGCCAGCACCGAACAATGAAGTTCAGAGATAACTTTACTAGTCCACCTATCAGGGACGAACAGTTTCTCGGCCGGACAACGATCAGGTTTATTAGCCTGAAATTTCTGCAACACTCTCCACAAATCAGGGGAGATGGCAGACACAATGACTCCTTCCTTGAGGATACTCGCCGGCTCAGATAACCCCGGAGAGTCGGGCACAAAACTCCTAGACAGAGCATCCGCCTTCACATTTTTAGAGCCCGGAAGGTATGAAATCACAAAATCAAAACGAGCAAAAAATAACGACCAACGGGCCTGTCTAGGATTCAAGCGCTTGGCAGACTCAAGATAAGTAAGGTTCTTATGATCAGTCAAAACCACCACGCGATGCTTAGCACCCTCAAGCCAATGACGCCACTCCTCGAATGCCCACTTCATGGCCAGCAACTCTCGGTTGCCCACATCATAATTACGCTCAGCAGCAGAAAATTTCCTGGAAAAGAAAGCACATGGTTTGAACACTGAGCAACCAGAACCTCTCTGTGACAAAACCGCCCCTGCACCAATCTCAGAAGCATCAACCTCGACCTGGAACGGAAGAGAAACATCAGGTTGACACAACACAGGGGCACAGCAAAAACGACGCTTCAACTCCTGAAAAGCTTCCACGGCAGCAGAAGACCAATTAACCAAATCAGCACCCTTCTTGGTCAAATCGGTCAATGGTCTGGCAATGCTAGAAAAATTACAGATGAAGCGACGATAAAAATTAGCAAAGCCCAGGAATTTCTGCAAACTTTTTAGAGATGTCGGCTGAGTCCAATCCTGGATGGCCTGAACCTTAACCGGATCCATCTCGATAGTAGAAGGGGAAAAGATGAACCCCAAAAATGAAACTTTCTGCACACCGAAGAGACACTTTGATCCCTTCACAAACAAGGAATTAGCACGCAGTACCTGGAAAACCATTCTGACTTGCTTTACATGAGACTCCCAATCATCTGAGAAGATCAAAATGTCATCCAAGTAAACAATCAAGAATTTATCCAGATACTCACGAAAAATGTCATGCATAAAAGACTGAAAAACAGATGGAGCATTGGCAAGTCCGAACGGCATCACCAGATACTCAAAATGACCCTCGGGCGTATTAAATGCCGTTTTCCATTCATCTCCCTGCCTGATTCTCACCAGATTATACGCACCACGAAGATCAATCTTAGTAAACCAACTAGCCCCCTTAATCCGAGCAAACAAGTCAGAAATCAATGGCAAGGGATACTGAAACTTAACAGTGATCTTATTAAGAAGGCGGTAATCAATACACGGTCTTAGCGAACCATCCTTCTTGGCTACAAAAAAGAACCCTGCTCCCAATGGTGACGACGATGGGCGAATATGTCCCTTCTCCAGGGACTCCTTCACATAACTGCGCATAGTGGTGTGTTCAGGTACGGACAAATTAAATAAACGACCCTTAGGGAATTTACTACCAGGAATCAAATCGATAGCACAATCACAATTCCTATGCGGAGGAAGGGCATCAGACTTGGACTCTTCAAATACATCCTGAAAGTCCGACAAGAACTCTGGGATGTCAGAAGGAATGGATGACGAAATAGACAAAAATGGAACATCACCATGTACTCCCTGACAACCCCAGCTGGTTACCGACATAGAGTTCCAATCCAATACTGGATTATGGGTTTGTAGCCATGGCAACCCCAACACGACCACATCATGCAAATTATGCAGTACCAAAAAGCGAATAACTTCCTGATGTGCAGGAGCCATGCACATGGTCAGCTGGGCCCAGTACTGAGGCTTATTCTTGGCCAGAGGTGTAGCATCAATTCCTCTCAACGGAATAGGACACCGCAAAGGCTCCAAGAAAAATCCACAACGTTTAGCATAATCCAAATCCATCAGATTCAGGGCAGCGCCTGAATCCACAAACGCCATGACAGAATATGATGACAAAGAGCACATTAAGGTAATGGACAAAAGGAATTTGGACTGTACAGTACCAATAACGGCAGAGCTATCGAACCGCCTAGTGCGTTTAGGACAATTAGAAATAGCATGAGTAGAATCACCACAATAGAAACACAGTCTGTTCAGACGTCTGTGTTCGTGCCGTTCTACTTTAGTCATAGTCCTGTTGCACTGCATAGGCTCAGGCTTACTCTCAGACAATACCGCCAGATGGTGCACAGATTTACGCTCGCGCAAGCGACGACCGATCTGAATGGCCAAGGACATAGACTCATTCAAACCAGCAGGCATAGGAAATCCCACCATTACATCCTTAAGAGCTTCAGAGAGACCCTTTCTGAACAAAGCCGCTAGTGCAGATTCATTCCACAGAGTGAGTACTGACCATTTTCTAAATTTCTGACAATATAGTTCTACATCATCCTGACCCTGGCATAAAGCCAGCAGATTTTTCTCAGCTTGATCCACTGAATTAGGCTCATCGTAAAGCAATCCCAGCGCCTGGAAAAATGCATCAATATTACTCAATGCAGAATCTCCTGGTGCAAGAGAAAACGCCCAGTCCTGTGGGTCGCCGCGCAAAAAAGAAATAATAATCAAAACCTGTTGAATAGGATTACCAGAAGAATGAGGTTTCAAGGCCAAAAATAGCTTACAATTATTTCTGAAGCTCAGGAACTTAGTTCTGTCACCAAAAAACAAATCAGGAATCGGAATTCTTGGTTCTAGCATCGATTTCTGATCAATAGTATCTTGAATCTTTTGTACATTTACAACGAGATTATCCATTGAGGAGCACAGAGCCTGAATATCCATGTCCACAGCTGTGTCCTGAAGCACTCTAATGTCTAGGGGAAAAAAAAGACTGAAGACAGAGCTAAGAAAAAAAAATGATGTCAGGATTTCTTTTTTCCCTCTATTGGAAATCATTGAATTGGCTCCTTGTACTGTTATGGCCGGCAATCAGGCAACACAGCGTGCAGTAATCAGCGCACATACAGAGATCTGGCAAAAACCCAAAACAATAGGACGAGCTCAGAGACGTGGAATCTCTGTAGACTGCAGTACCTGAACTGTCCTCACACAACTGGAAGCAGCAGTGGATTGCGCCTATCACTACCTATGCAACTCGGCACTGCCTGAGGAGCTGACTAGCCTGAAGATAGAAATACAAGCCTGACTTACCTCAGAGAAATACCCCAAAGGAATAGGCAGCCCCCACATATAATGACTGTTAGCAAGATGAAAAGACAAACGTAGGAATGAAATAGATTCAGCAAAGTGAGGCCCGATATTCTAGACAGAGCGAGGATAGCAAAGAGAACTATGCAGTCTACAAAAAACCCTAAAACGAAAACCACGCAAAGGGGCAAAAAGACCCACCGTGCCGAACTAACAGCACGGTGGTGCACCCCTTTGCTTCTCAGAGCTTCCAGCAAAAGATAATAACAAGCTGGACAGAAAAAACAGAAAACAAACTAGAAGCACTTATCTAGCAGAGCAGCAGGCCCAAGGAAAGATGCAGTAGCTCAGATCCAACACTGGAACATTGACAAGGAGCAAGGAAGACAGACTCAGGTGGAGCTAAATAGCAAGGCAGCCAACGAGCTCACCAAAACACCTGAGGGAGGACGCCCAGAGACTGCAATACCACTTGTGACCACAGAATTCACAACAGTTAAGGTTAGGGATGGGGTTAAAGTTAGGGTTAGGGCTACAGTTAGGGTTGGGGCTAAATTTAGGGTTGGGGCTAAAGTTAGGGTTAGGGATGGGGCTACAGTTAGGGTTGGGGTTGGGACTAAAGTTAGGGTTAGGGTTGGGGCTAAAGTTAGGGTTGGGGCTAAAGTTAGGGTTAGGATTACATTTATGGTTGGGATTAGGGTTAGGGGTGTGTCGGGGTTAGCGGTGTGGTTAGGGTTATGGTTGGGATTAGGGTTAGGGGTGTGTTGGCATTAAGGGTGTGGTTAGGGTTGGGATTAGGGTTAGGGGTCTGGTTGGGATTAGGGTTAGGGGTGTGTTTGGGTTAAGGTTTCAGTTACAATTGGGGTGTTTCCACTGTTTAGGCACTTCAGGGGCTCTCCAAACGCATCATGGCGTCCGATCTGAATTCCAGCCAATTCTGCGTTGAAAAAGTAAAACAGTGCTCTTTCCCTTCTGAGCTCTCCCGTGCGCCAAAACAGGGGTTTACCCCAACATATAGGGTATTGGCGTACTCAAGACAAATTGGACAACAACTTTTGGGGTCCAATTTCTCTTGTTACACTTGGGAAAATAAAAATTTGGTGGGCTAAAAATCATTTTGTGGGGAAAAAAATGATTTTTTATTTTCACAGCTCTGCGTTATAAACTGTAGTGAAACACTTAGGTGTTAAAAGTTCTCACAACACATCTAGATAAGTTCCTTGGGGGGTCTAGTTTCTACTGTTTAGGCACATCAGTGGCTCTCCAAACGCGACATGGCGTCCTATCTCAATTCCAGTCAGTTTTGCATTGAAACTTGAAACAGTGCTCCTTCCCTTCCAAGCTCTGCCATGCGCCCAAACAGTGGTTTACCCCCACATACGGGGTATCAGCGTACTCAGGACAAATTGCACAACAACCTTTGGAGTCCCATTTCTTCTGTTACCTTTGGGAAAATAAAAAATTGGGGGCGAAAAGATCATTTTTGAGTTATAACTTCGTAAACGGACAGTGGTCAGAATTGTAAAAATTGGCCCGGTCATTAACGTGCAAACCACCCTTGGTGGTAAAGGGGTTAACATCAGTCAGCAGCAGTCTGCCTAGCCCTTTCTGGTTATTAACAAGGGGGGCGCCACATCATTTTTGTGGAGGTCACCCCTTTTTAATAACCAGTAAAGGCTACGAAGACATCTGTGAGCTGATACTAATAGCCTGGGAAGCTCCATGTTTATTACTCCTTCTAAGACTATAAACATCAGCTCCCAGCTGTCGGCTTTCCCTCACCTGGTTAAGAAAATTAAAGGGGGCCCATGCCATTTTTTATTTCTTTATATTCTATTCTGACCGTGAATTTACTTTACTTGGGTGATGATATGTCAGGTTTCCTATAAGATGGGTGCATAAAAATGCGCGTCCCTGCGTTTTTATTTTCTCTCCCATCCATTAGCTTGCATTGGCGATTGTGATCCGAAAGTTGCATACACTTGCAGCATACTGCAATTTTTTTTAATTATTCAAATCCGAGCTGATAAAAAAAAAAACAAATTGCAGATGAGCATTGAATCATTGAGTAACATTGGTCCTAAGGCAATCCGATTTTTTTTTTTTTTTTTTTTAAATCTGATTAGGGGTCTGTTTTATCCGCTATGGGTAAATTGAAATGCCTGTGAATGGATCGTAATGTGCGAACTTGACACTGGTCTCTTTTATGCCTATGAAGACCCTCAGCGAGTCCGTGCATCATGGTCCATTTTACTGACGTCTGAATTTGCCCTTAGAAAAATATAAAAGACTCCAGACATTTTGGAAATGCAGTCAGTTTTGTAACAAATGTCCCATTTTGTTCCTTTGAAATGTGATAAACGGAGGGATGCGACAAGAGAAGCCATCACTATAGCTGTGCATTCAACCACCGTTATCATGAAAATAAGCTTTTTAATGTGCTGTGTTTACATTTTTGTTCCAAGCTCTGTATCACATCCTATTTCATTGCTGTTGTCAACTCATTTCAAGTTTGCTGTCCAAAAATATTTAATAAATGTGTCTGCTTTGTACAGCTCCACTCAGGATGTGGTGGGGCTGGATCTGACAATACTAACTGTCCCTATAGTTGTATTTTTTTGCTTACATTTGATCTGCTTTTGTGTTGATTTTGCTTCATTTTTTTTTCATTTGCCATGCTATTCAGTTTTTGGATTCCAGGAAAACAAAGGTTTGTCTTTTCTTCCAAATGATTCTGCATTTTTATCTATGTGAACAGTTTATACAGAACGTTTTCTCTAGATGCAGATATACAAGTCCTTCTCACTAAATTAGAATATCATCAAAAAGTTAATTTATTTCAGTTCTTCAATGTAAAAAGTGAAACGCATATTCTATAGAATCATTACAAACAGAGTGATCTATTTCAAGTGTTTATGTTGATGATTATGGCTTACAACCAATTAAAACCCAAAGTCATTATCTCAGTAAATTAGAATAATTAACAAAAAACACCTGAATAGGCTTCCTAAGCGTTTAAAAAGGTCCCTTAGTCTATTTCAGTAGCTCCACAATCATGGGGAAGACTGCTGACTTGACAGATGTCCAGAAGTTGAGTGGAAGGAAGAAGTGTTGTAGAAAAAGGTGCACAAGCAACCAGGATAACAGAAGCCTTGAAAGGATTGTTAAAAAAAGGCCATTCAAAATTTTGGAAGACATTCACAAGGAGTGGACTGCTACTGGAATCATTGCTTCAAGAGCCAACACACACAGACGTATTCAGGACATGGGCTACAAGTGTCACATTCCTTGTGTCAAGCCACTCATGACCAATAGACAGTGCCAGAAGAATCCTACCTGGGCCAAGGAGAAAAAGAACTGGACTTTCATCTGAAAACAACACATTGGATCACTGAATGAAAGTAAATTTTGCATTTCATTTGGAAATCAAGGTCCCAGAGTCTGGAGGAAGAGTGGAGAGGAACACAATCCAAGCTGCTGGAGGCCTAGTGTGAAGTTTCCACAATCAGTGATGGTTTCAGGAGCTATATCATCTGCTGGTGTAGGTACACTGTGTTTTATCAAGACCAAAGTCAGCGCAGCCGTCTACCAGAAAATTTTAGAGCACTTCATGCTTCCCTCTGCTGACAAGATGGAAATTTAATTCTCCAGCAGGACTTGGCACCTGTCCACACTGCCAAAAGTACCAATACTTGGTTTACAAACAGCAGTATCACTGTGCTTGATTGGTCAGCAAACTCGCCTGACCTTAACCCAATAGAGAATCTATAGGATATTGTCAAGAGGAAGATGAGACACCAGACCCAAGAATGCAGACGAGCTGAAGGCTGCTATCAAAGCAACCTGGGCTTCCATAGCCCCTCAGCAGTGCCACAGTCTGATTGCCTCGATGCCACGCCGCATTGATGCAGTAATTGATGCAAAAGGAGCCCCGACCAAGTACTGAGTGCATTTATTGAACATACATGTCAGTAGGCCAAGATTTCAGATTTTAAAATAATTTTTCAAGCTGGTGTTATAAAGTATTCTAATTTACTGAGATAATGACTTTTTGGGTTTTCATTGGCTGTAAGCCATAATCATCAACATTAACATAAATAAACACGTGAAATAGATCACTCTGTCTGTAATTACTCTATATAATATGAATTTCACTTTTTGTATTGAAGAACTGAAATAAATTTAACTTTTTGATTATATTCTAATTTTGTGAAAAGCACCTGTATGTATCTCTATAGGTGTCACCAGAAATGTTTTCACACTCACCAATGAACAGCAGATAATCTATAATGTACTATTCTATTGTTGAAACTGGAATAAAATTAGTTATTTTTTTAATGGGAAATATTCAATAGGACCTCTCCCTCCATTTTTTATTCCCCCTGCCCCCTGAGTATTCTGCCTTTTTTTCTTTTTTTTCAAATCCACCATACGGTTCTAGAGATATGGGCCTTTTCATTTAGTGTTGATTTTTAGACATTTTACCAAGAGGATATTGCTCACAGGATCCTCTGGGGAGTGTCTTTATGCTACTCTGCATTATTACCCCCTGAGCCACACCCCATAATCATAAAAAATAGCACAAAATATAAAGGTCCATATATCTGGAGCCATATGGTAGATATCAAAATAAATATGAATACTCGGGAGCAGCAGGAATATTATAAGAACTTAGCCTAACACTTTTTGCCTGATGACTGGTCCTTTTTAAACTCATTATCAGTTAGTATTTTTATTATGAACAAATAATACATCGTTAAGGAGTAAACATCAGCTACCGGCAAAATGAATTGGTTGTACTAAAGCAGACAATCACTGTGTTTTTGTGTTGACCGTAATTTGTCGTTGCCATTTTTCAGTCATGCTCATTGTGTTGTATCTTTGTCATATCCTTCTCTATTTAATAGGTTCACACACAGCAGAGGAGAGTGAAAGGGTTTTCATATTCATACAATGGGAGGTGGGGCATATTTTAAGTGTTGTCAAGCCCCTCCCCTGAGGAGCTTACTAAGTGTCATAGAGTTAAAGATATTGTCCACTTTTGGGGATTTTTTTAAATTCATTGCATGTGTTTGGGCTAGAAATCAATTTTGTCATTAAAAATTAAGCATCATTTGGTTTTTACAGACTTTGTGTTGTGCATGTTAAAATTTTAGGTTGTTTGTGGTCATAAATCCGAGAGAACCTCAGAAAAAGACAGATAAAGTTACAAGGTCTATGTGAGGCAAGCTGACTGATTATCAGTTAACTCTTTCAGCATTCAGAAATAGACAGGACAACACAGAGGCTATAAAAGGAAAGCGGTGCAATATTTTTAATGGAATCCAACAGCAAAAATGATTTTTAGCCCCAATTACATGCATTTAAGTAAAAAAAAAAAATGTTATCCTGCCTAATAAACTAAATATAACATGTGAGAAAAGAAAGTTTCATGTGGTATTACTTCAGAGGCCATTCTAACTAGATGTGTGGAAAGCCTTTCAACTATCAGATCTGTATAATCATTTCTTTGAATTCCATTTTAATTCTTTTTTTTCCCCTTTAAATCAATACCAGCATTGCAAGCTGCATGTGGACGGACAATCATTGGGCCCCCATACAGTTCATATTATTGATAGGACGAGAAGATGTGCAGCCGACTATGACACAGTTTAGACCCGCACATCAATGCCTTGAGCCAACGAATAATCATTTGCTCATTCATCAGCTGTATCCTGCCATATTTACAGGGAAGGAAATAAGTATTTGATCCCTTGCTGATTTTGTAAGTTTACCCACTGACAAAGACATGAACAGTCTATAATTTTAAGGGTAGGTTAATTTTAACATTGAGAGATAGAATGTCATTAATAAAATCCAGAAAATCACATTGCGTGATAATATAGGTGAATCAAATGAAAATGTAGAGTCCCTGTGGGTGGAGATAAGGGGAGGGGGAAAAATAATAAATTACTGATAGGGGTTTGTTATAAGTCTCCAAAAATAATGGAAGCAACAGAGAATATCCTCATAAAGCAAATAGATGAAGCTGCGACTCAAGGAGAAGTCATTATTATGAGGGACTTCAACTACCCTGAAATAGATTGGGGAACGGAAATCTGCAGTTCCAGCAAAGGTAATCGGTTTTTGACAACTATGAGAGACAATTACCTTTCACAACTGGTTCAGGACCCAACAAGGAGGGGGGCACTGCTAGACCTAATATTAACCAACAGGCCAGACCGCATAGCAAATGTAAGGTATAAACATATTTCACATGGTAGGTACCAATAGAAAAAATGAAGTGAAGAAGATAATGATAAAACAATGCATTTATTGAAGAATAATCTAAAAGTGTGTCATACAAATAAAATTAGACATGAAGTGGGGGAACGGAAAACCTCCAAAATACCAGGGAGGCACACCACAGTACTAAAGAATATAAACAGAGATCCCAAGAAAGCTGCTATTTCAATATATCATATGCGTATTAACAGATTATAGCATCTATTATTATTATGTGTATCAATTGACACAGCTGCTTGGGAGATATCTTGATAACAATAATAACAATATAGTGCCCAGCGCACAGAAAGGTATACAGGGTACTAGTATGTGGGGGAGCCCAGAAAGTTTTAGCGAAAAAGCTATATGTTGATTCTGGGGAGCGATGGATATTGTTGCTATATGCCCAAATAAGTACTCATAACAGCACCTAAATAAGTACTGAAGCTAAAGTGTTAATATATGGTCACCTAAGATATATGGTTACCTGTAATATGTCCATCCACGCCCCATTTTGAAGAAGCGATCCAGCGAAACGGCGCTTGTTGGGCGCGGGGGGGCCTCCACAGCACTTCATCCTCCACCTTACCCGTGCGCACAGATTTGGACATATTACAGGTAACCATATATCTTAGGTGACCATATATTAACACTTTAGCTTCAGTACTTATTTAGGTGCTGTTATGAGTACTTATTTGGGCATATAGCAACAATATCCATCGCTCCCCAGAATCAACATATAGCTTTTTCGCTAAAACTTTCTGGGCTCCCCCACATACTAGTACCCTGTATACCTTTCTGTGCGCTGGGCACTATATTGTTATTATTGTTATCAAGATATCTCCCAAGCAGCTGTGTCAATTGATACACATAATAATAATAGATGCTATAATCTGTTAATACGCATATGATATATTGAAATAGCAGCTTTCTTGGGATCTCTGTTTATATTCTTTAGTACTGTGGTGTGCCTCCCTGGTATTTGGAGGTTTTCCGTTCCCCCACTTCATGTCTAATTTTATTTGTATGACACACTTTTAGATTATTCTTCAATAAATGCATTGTTTTATCATTATCTTCTTCACTTCATTTTTTCTATTGGTACCTACCATGTGAAATATGTTTATACGTTGTGGAAGTGACTCAAGCCTCTGATATATTAGGACTATGGTAATAATAGCAAATGTAAGGGTTGGGGGTTACTTGGGGAATAGTGATCACAAAATAATAAGTTTTCATGTATCCTTTAATAAGATGTGTAGTAGAGGGGTTACAAGGACACTAAACTTCAGGAGAGCAAATTTCCAACGGATGAGAGATGATCTTGGTGCAATTAACTGGGACGATATCCTGAGACATAAAAATACACAAAGAAAATGGGAGACGTTTGTTAGCATCCTGGATAGGACCTGTGCACAGTATATACCGTATGGGAATAAACAGACTAGAAATAGGAGGAAACCAATATGGCTAAATAGAGCTGTAAGGGGCGCAATAAGTGACAAAAAGAAAGCATTTAGAGAATTAAAGGAAGAAGGTAGTGATGAGGCATTAAATAAATACAGAAAATTAAATAAATTCTGTAAAAAAGCAAATCAAGGCAGGAAAGATTGAGACAGAGAGACTCATTGCCAGAGAGAGTAAAAATAATCCCAAAATATTCTTTAACTAAATAAATAGTAAGAAACTAAAAAATGATAGTGTTCGCCCCCTTAAAAATAGTCTGGGTGAAATGGTGGATGAGGAAAAAGCCAATCTGCTAAATGACTTTTTTTCATCAGTATTTACACAAGAAAATTCCATGGCAGACAATATGATTAGTGATAACAAAAATTCCCCATTCAATGTCATCTGCTTAACCCAGCAGGAAGTACAGCGGCGTCTAAAAATCACTAAAATTGACAAATCTCCAGGCCCGTATGGGATACACCCCCGAGTACTGCAGGAATTACATACAGTCATTGATAGACCATTATTTTTAATCTTTAAAGACTCCATAATAACAGGGTCTGTACCACAGGACTGGCGTATAGCAAATGTGGTGCCAATATTCAAAAAGGGGACAAAAACTGAACTCGGAAATTATAGGCCAGTAAGCTTAACCTCTACTGTGGGTAAAATCCTGGAGGGCATTCTAAGGGATGCTATGCTGGAGTATCTGAAGAGGAATAACCTCATGACCCAGTATCAGCACGGGTTTACTAGGGACCGTTCCTGATCAATTTCTATGAAGAGGTAAGTTCAAGACTAGACCAAGGGAACCCAGTGGATGTAGTGTATATGGACTTTTCAAAAGCTTTTTACACGGTGCCACACAAACGGTTGATACATAAAATGAGAATAATGGGGATAGGGGAAAATATGTGTAAGTGGGTTAAGAGCTGGCTCAGGGATAGGAAACAAAGGGTGGCTATTAATGGAGCACACTCGGACTGGGTCCCAGTTAGCAGTGGGGTACCACAGGGGTCAGTATTGGGCCCTCTTCTTTTTAATATATTTATTAATGACCTTGTAGGGGGCATACAGAGCAGAATTTCAATATTTGCAGATGACACTAAACTTTGCAGGGTAATCAATACAGAGGAGGACAATTTTATATTACAGGATGATTTATGTAAACTAGAAGCTTGGGCTGACGAATGGCAAATGAGCTTTAATGGGGATAAATGTAAGGTCATGCACTTGGGTAGAAGTAATAAGATGTATAACTATGTGCTTAATTCTAAAACTCTGAGCAAAACCGTCAATGAAAAAGATCTGGGTGTATGGCTGGATAACAAACTCACATTTAGTGGCCAGTGTCAGGCAGCTGCTACAAAGGCAAATAAAATAATGGGATGCATTAAAAGAGGCATAGATGCTCATGAGGAGAACATAATTTTACCTCTATACAAGTGCGACCACACTTAGAATACTGTCTACAGTTCTGGTCTCCGGTGTATAAGAAAGACATAGCTGAACTAGATCGGGTGCAGAGAAGAGCGACCAAGGTTATTAGAGGACTGGGGGGTCTGCAATACCAAAATAGGTTATTACACTTGGGGCTATTTAGTTTGGAAAAACGAAGGCTAAGAGATGATCTTATTTTAATGTATAAATATATGAGGGGACAGTACAAAGACCTTTCTGATGATCTTTTTAATCATAGACCTGAGACAGGGACAAGGGGGCATCCTCTATGTCTGGAGGAAGGAAGGTTTAAGCATAACTACAGACTCAGATTCTTTACTGTAAGAGTAGTGAGACTATGGAACTCTCTGCCGTAAGAGGATGTAATGAGTGATGAATTACTTAAATTTAAGAGGGGACTGGATACCTTTCTTGAAAAGTATATTGTTATAGGTTATATATACTAGATTCCTTGATAGGGTGTTGATCCAGGGAACTAGTCTGATTGCCATATGTGGAGTCGGGAAGGAATTTTTTTCCCCAATGTGGAGCTTACTCTTAGCCACATGGTTTTTTTTGCCTTCCTCTGGATCAACATGTTAGGGCAAGTTAGGTTAGGCTATTGGTTGAACTAGATGGACTTAAAGTCTTCCTTTAACCTTAATACAATGTAACATAGTAACATAGTTCAATTCTATAAATTTATTTGCATTTTGCAGTGAGAAATAAGCATTTGATCCCCTACCAACCATAAAGAGTTCTGGCTCCTACAGACTAGTGAGATGCTCCTAATCAACTTGTTATCTGCATTAAAGACAGCTGTCTTACATAGTCACCTTTATAAAAATATTCAGTCAGACTCTAACCTCTTCAACATGGGCAAAACCAAAGAGCTTTATAAGGATGCCAGGGACAAGATCATAGACCTGCACAAAGCTGGAATGGAATTGTGGCACCCCAGGAGTTCGGGTACCACAGTAGTGCTGCCTTCCTCTTGGGGAAGGTAGTGCTATACCTGGAAACAAGAGGAATCCCTTTGGCAGGTGAATCTTACACACAACATCTTCCAACTCCAGGCCAGAAGGGGGAGCTCAAAACACTGTTTTAGGGGAATTTCCCTATTTCCCTCCTGGTCTGGAGGAGGAGCTAGACAGTTGGTCCAGGGAGACCAGAGAGAGCAGACGTCTAAGAGAGACAAGTGCAGTCTGAAGCAGATAATCACAAGTGAGGAGCAGAGGAGAGATTGAGGGCTCAAGGAGGCTAGGCTCCTAGAAGCCAGAGTTCAGAGACCGGGAGCCAGAGGCTGTGGGGAGCTGCAAGCCCCAAAGCAGAACCGGAGAGAATGGAACTACATGCAAACTGCCCGTTTAACACCTGAGGCGCAGCAGCAGTCAGAGCCTGGAGTCGCTGCGCCTGAAGCCCCAAGAGAACGGCTCAAGCTGCCTACTGTGCACGTACTGTCCGAAGACAGGAGATAAAGGAGTACCTTGCCAGCAAACGTTAGGGAGCAAGGGACCAGAAAAGCAGCACATAGTGGAAGGCTCCAACCTTGACCCACCAAGGGGATTTCCACTTGTTTTCAGACTGCCTGGACTCCTTCTGTACCTGTTGCTGGTACCCTGGACTGAGGACTGCTACCATCAGTAAACCAGGTAAAAGACTGCAAACTCTGTGTCCTCCGCTTATTCGTCAGCATACACCATCCTTGCCACACACCTTGGGAGCCCTGGGGAACCCGCTTCACCTGTAGGAAGCGTTACAATCTTGCTGCAACAACATCACCCCAGAGGACCCCTTTATGCAGCGTCGGTCCCTACTGACCGAACACCACAGGTGGCGTCACGAATAATAGACTTTATTACCAAATATCCTTAAAAGACTGTCCCCATCAGTTTGAGTCCCAGGGCACGGACCGGGTCGCAGCACCTTGACCTCCCCTTTAAGACCGGACCCGGTACCGAGTACCCCAAGCCCTGGTGGGCAACTCAATATGCAAAACGCTGGGTGAGAAGGAGACAACTGTTGGTGCAATAGTACGAAAATGTAAGAAATACAAAATGACTGTCAATCGACATTAATCTGGGGCACCATGCAAAATCTCACCTCGTGGGGTATCCTTGATCTTAAGGAAGGTGAGAGATCAGCCTAAAACTACATGGGAGGAAATTGTTAATGATCTCAAGGGAGCTGGGACCACAGTCACCAAGAAAACATTGGTAACCGTGTTTGGAGGAAAAGAAATGCTGCCTATGACCCAAAGAACACCATCCCCACTGTCAAGCATGGAGGTGGAAACATTATGTTTTGGGGGTGTTTCTCTGCTAAGGGCACAGGACTACCTCACTGCATCTTGGGAGAATAGATGGAGCCATGTACCGTAAAATTCTGAGTGACAACCTCCCTCCCTCCACCAGGACATTAAAAATGGATAGTGACTGGGTCTTCCAGCAAGACAATGACCCAAAACATACAAAGGAGTGGATCAAAAAGAAGCTCATTAAGGTCATGGAGTGGCCTAGCCAGTCTCCAGACCTTAATCCCATAGAAAACTTATGGAGGGAGTTGAAGCTCTGCATTGCCAAGTGACAGCTTCAAAATCTTAATGATTTAGAGATGATCTGCAAAGAGGAGTGAACCAAGATTCCTCCTGACATGTGCGCAAACCTCATCATCAACTACAAATAATGTCTGACTGCTGTACTTGCCAACAAGGGTTTTGCCACCAGGTATTAAGTCTTATTTGTCAAGGGGATCAAATACTTATTTCTCACTGCAAAATGCAAATAAATGTATAGAATTTATACAATGTGATTTTCTGGATTTTATTTTTGATATTCTATCTCTCAATGTTAAAATTAACCTACCCTTAACATTATAGACTGTTCATGTCTTTGTCAGTGGGCAAACTTACAAATTTAACAAGTGATCAAATAATTATTTCCTTCACTTTACAAGGGCTCATATTCATAAACAAGCATTTTTACAAAAGCTTGTTTGGGCTATTAGGGTAAGTTTGCACAAGGTGTTTGTTTTTACCTTTTTCTTTTCTGCAGCAAAACCCGATCTCTTGGCAGGAAAGAAGCTGCCGAAAAAAGCATGTTTTTCTTGCATTTTTTTATGCCTTTTTTGTGCATTTTTTTGCTGTGGTTTTGGCATGTTAGATTTGTCTCTTGTGCATGCTGATAAAATTTAGTTTTGAAAAAAAAAAAGTCCTATTACATAGAATCAGGTTTAGGCACAAAAAACGCAGCAAAATCTGATGTCACCCATTAATTTCAATGGATGAAAAATGCTGAAAAAACTAACAAAATTCTGAGTGTTCAATCTTTCTTTCCAGACATAGTTACACAGTTGGCATGGTTGAAAAAAAAAAAGACACCTGTCCATCACATTTAACCAATGAATGGGAAAGGATAGGGAATTGGGGAATAGATATATTCATAATGCATGTACTTTCCTTAATAGAACCAATTTTTTTCCTCCTGATCCCGAGTGCTGATGGACTGGATCAACATTCACAAGAATAATTTTATACATGTACATAAGTATTTGTTATTTTCTTCAAGTTTCTCAACCTTCTTTATTTTGTCAGTGAAAATCAGACAGCACTTGGCTGTCAGTCGAGTGCTCTCCGATTTTTATTTTTTATTTTTCACTGACCCATAGACTTGCATTGCAGATTTTGGTTTGACACACGGACCAAAATCGGACAAGTCTTTTTTTTTTTCAGCAGACCGCTCCATCCAAGTAAAAAATCTGACATGTGCACAGCCCCATAGAATATCATAGCTAGAAAAAGGAAAAGTCAGCTCACCCAACTGGGGCCAGGGATTCAAGACACGGACAGGTCAGCAGTGCAGCGGGAATATCAATCGAGTGAAGAAAAAAGGATCCAGCTCCTCATGCAATGACTAAAGACCTTGGGGTCTGAAACGTGTCTGCCAGTGTGAACTCCCCCCTATAGAGATAGTTGCTATTATGCTGTTACGATGGATTTTAAGAATTTTCAATAAACATTCTTTTATGGGATTTCTGGAGCTGGATCCTTTTTTTTCTCTCCATAGAATATCATAGGTTATCATAGGTGTTATCTGTGAAAACCACGGATAGCACTCGAGAAAATCAGTCGTATACACGAGTCCTTAGAAGTCTCTTTGCGCATTAAATAAATGTAATTCTTTTAGGCTTTCCTCCTAACTAGGGATGGGCGAACCTGAACTGTAAAGTTCGGGGTTCGTACCGAACACCTAGTGTCCGGTACCAAACACTGGCTTCTTACCGTAAGTACGTTGTGTTACTATTTGGGTTAGGCCGGTTTCACACGTCAGTGGCTCCGGTACGTGAGGTGACAGTTTCCTCACGTACCGGAGACACTGACTTACGTAGACACATTGAAATCAATGTGTCTCTGCACATGTCAGCGTGTTTTCACGGACCGTGTGTCCGTGTGCAAAACACGGAGACATGTCAGTGTTCGTGGGAGCGCACGGATTACACGGACCCATTAAAGTCAATGGGTCCGTGTAAAACACGTACCGCACATGGACGTTGTCCATGTGCAGTCTGTGTGCCGTGCAGGAGACAGCGCTACAGTAAGCGCTGTCCCCCCCACATGGTGCTGAAGCCGCGATTCATATCTTCTGTGCAGCAGCGTTTGCTGTAGAGAAGATATGAAAAATCCTTTTTTTTTCTTTTCTCGTGTTTAAAATAAAGATCCCTGTCCCCTCCCCCCTCCCACCCCCTGTGCGCCCGCCCACTGTTATTAAAACACTCACCTGGCTTTATTAAAATACTCACCCCAGCATAACAAGACCAGCTCACAGCTATATGCTTTCCCTTGGCTGGTTATAAAAATAGGGGGGGACTGCATCTTTTTTTCATTTATTTATTAATAAGTACAGTAAAATATACACACAAGGCACTGCTTCACTCTTCTACCTGAACCTCCACCTCCTGGTTCAAGATTATTTTGTTTTTTTATTCAATGTAATTTTAAGTGATTTTCCTATCCACATTTGATTTCAGGGCAATTGTACAGTTCTCACCCTCATTTTGTTTCCATTTGCAGCCACCTAGCCCATACCACGACCATTTTATGGCCATTTTACAGCACCAAAGTTCAGGTCCCCATTGATTTATATGGAGTTTAGGACCTGGGTAAAGTTTTGGTACCCAAACCAAACGGTTTTCTCAAGTTTGGCCCAACTCATCGAATCCGAACTTCCACCGGTCTGCTCATCCCAGGTCCTAACTAATATGCTCCATTCACCTTATCAGTTTTGTGGCTGTTCTTTGTACCTTTTCTATCTTTGGTGCATCTTCTTTGAAATGGTGACCACCTGTCCCACAAGAATCCGGAAACCCTTCTTTTCACTTGTCAACGGTTTCTGCAGAAATCAATTTGTTTAAACATATTAGATAAACAACAATGGCACTAGTTTTGGGGGGGAAATGGTAATTGCAAAAATCAAAATGCTTTTTGTAAAAGTATTGTCCCTGTCACTTTAAAAAAAATCATTCATTTATTTAATTGCTGTTATTTTCTGCATGTTAAATGTGTCCCATCTTAACTTGTTCTGATGATGCTTAATTGTTTTTTGTGTTTTTCATTTACAAATTATTTCTAGAAACTTTGAGCTCACATTGGTCACAGAGCACCAAAAATGAATTAATGTCCTTTATTAGTGTTAGTTTTGACTATCTCTGTTTTAGATTGTGAGTAGTTGGTAATATTTCTCTAGATTGCTATAATATGGCAAGAGTTATATAGAGTTATAGCGTTTTTAGTTCAAATTGTAGTTTTTCCTGCTCACTGATGGCTCCTTTTGATACACCACTTATAAGATCTTTCTATTTGTGTTCTTCTAGCACTTGCAGTTGACCATCCAAGCCCTTCAAGATGAATTGAGGACTCAGAGGGACCTTAACCATCTTCTTCAACAAGAAAGTGGGAACCGAGGGGCTGAGCATTTCACAATTGAACT
This sequence comes from Ranitomeya imitator, assembly GCF_032444005.1. Taxonomy (NCBI): domain Eukaryota; kingdom Metazoa; phylum Chordata; class Amphibia; order Anura; family Dendrobatidae; genus Ranitomeya; species Ranitomeya imitator. The sequence continues at coordinate 32,039,531 of NC_091289.1, forward strand.
CACGGAGGAGAATTTCAGAAGGCTTCAAGCAGAGCATGACCGGCAGGCCAAAGAACTTTTCCTTCTTAGGAAAACCTTAGAAGAAATGGAACTAAGGATAGAAACACAAAAACAGACACTAAGTGCCCGTGATGAGTCCATCAAAAAGCTTCTTGAGATGCTTCAAAGTAAAGGATTGCCTTCAAAGGGAATGGAAGAAGAAAATGAGAAAACAAGAAGAATGTTAGAGGCAGAGTCACAGCTTAACCATTTAGAAGTGCTTCTGGACCAAAGGGATAAAGAAAATATTCATCTAAGAGAGGTAAGGGACCTGTTTTATTTTCCTCTGTGTTTTTCCAAGAGAAATTTGGGCATGTGGCTATTGTAGAAGGGGAAACCACACTTAGGCCAGGGTCACACTTGCGAGTTCAATGAGAGAAAGTTGAGCGAGCCTCTCGCATCAATACCCGACAGCAGGTACTCGGGAACTGAGTGTTCAGCTACATGTATTTCTATGCACTTGAACGCTCCGGTCCGAACCGCCAGCAGCAATGCCGGGTATTGAGGCGAGAGACTCGCACAAGTTTCTCACATTGAACTCGCAAGTGTGACCCCGGCCTTAAATGAGTTTTCTGTCTGGTGACCACAAATTGAAGATTCCTCCACAGGATAGGTCATCAATATTGCATCAAAGTTGTCCCACACCTGGCATGCTCACTGATGAGCTTTGTTTTGATCCAGTAGATGTAAAACATGGAACGTTTTTTTTTTTCATTAAAAATGGTGGTCTAATCCTGTGCAAGAAGCACTTTATATAGTTAGATCGTACCTGCTCATTTATACAGACATTACATTACTGAGGCCAACCACCTTGACGACACATATCTGCCATCCAGGAAATAATCTCATTGTTTCTTACAACCCATCTATACGGTATATATTCATATATTTGTACTTAAACCCAACAGGCCACATTTCCTCTGTTTGTTAGTATTGATATAAATTTCTACCGCTCTAGGAATATTTTGTGAGCTATGGCATTTTAGAACCTTATGTTACTGAATACCTGGTCAAGAGACAGGTGTCTTTTTGCTTTGCATCATGAGTGATGATCTGAACTTTTAAAGTCATTTGGAATTAAAGTCTGGAAAGGAGGCAAAGTTAACATTCTGTAACATGAAACAGAGGACGAGGTGAACATTTTTTCCTCTTACAAAAATAGTAAATGACCAATCTATTTTTCTTCGGTTTGTTCACTTTCCAATGATGAATTAAATGAAATAGCAATGACTTTGGCCTTGGTTCCCACTAACCTGTAAAGAGGGATTATTTGTTACATATTTTTCTCATTTTACAGGTCTTTAAATGTTCTCTGTAATTAATATGTTTGTGAATCTAGTACGAAAGGTCATCGTTCTCGTGTGAAATTATGTAAAACTTCCAAAGACTGTGCAGATGCTTTTGCACTGGACGCTTTCCCAAATATCAAAACTTACCAGTGCTCATGAATCTTCCTTTTTCGTTATGCAGTGTTTCACTAGTTAGAGCAGCAGTTTGTTCTTCAGAGCAGATGCAAAGTGGAAGATGCAAGCATATCATGTATTATATTTGCGGAATTACGCAGCAGTCCATTTTGTTACTTCTGTACATTAACAAACAGGCGAAGAGACAGAGCCCAGAGGTGTATCTAGGTTTTTCTGGCACTTGGAGCAATAATTCAATTTGGCGCCCAACTCTTCCCCAAACCTAGGCGATTTGCACATTTGGTCACGTGCCGACGAGCTGCTCTCCCTAATTCAATGTTAAGTGAAAAACTGAGAGAAGAAAAAGAGCTCATTGTCACGTAGCAACATACATTAAGTATGAAAATTGCATATGAGTGAAGCGGCCATGTGATGACTGCTGGAACCTGCAAGCGGAGCTGAATCCTGACAGTGAGTATATTACACTCTGTTCGGACTGGCTACAGGGCTTCATGTTATAATTAAAGGGTGCGTCCAGGTTTGAAATGAAAGTCTACAGTCACCATAGGGGGCTGCAGGCTTCTGAATTCTCACAAGTCATGCACTGCACACTTTTAGGATTGTCCCTTGGACAAGTATGGGCCAAATGTAAGAGTGCGCCACCAAGGCTTAAAGGGAACCTGTCACCCCGAAATTCGCGGGTGAGGTAAGCCCACCGGCATCAAGGGCTTATCTACAGCATTCTGTAATGCTGTAGATAAGCCCCCGATGTTACCTGAAAGAGGAGAAAAAGACATTATATTATACTCACCCAGGGGCGGTCCCGCTGCTGGTCAGGTCAAACGGGCGTCTCCGGTCCGCTGCGGCGCCTCCCATCTTTATTACAAGACGTCCTCTTCTGATCTTCAGCCACGGCTCCGGCGCAGGCATACTTTGCTCTGCCCTGTTGAGGGCAGACAAAGTACTGCAGTGCGCAGGCGCCGGGCCTCTGACCTTTCCGGCGCCTGCGCACTGCAGTACTATCCTCTGCCCTCAACAGGGCAGAGCAAGGTACGCCTGCGCCGGAGCCGTGGCTGAAGATCAGAAGAGGACGTCTTGTAATAAAGATGGGAGGCGCCGCAGCGGACCGGAGACGCCCGTTTGACCTGACCAGCAGCGGGACCGCCCCTCGGTGAGTATAATATAACGTCTTTTTCTCCTCTTTCAGGTAACATCGGGGGCTTATCTACAGCATTACAGAATGCTGTAGATAAGCCCCTGATGCCGGTGGGCTTACCTCACCCACGATTTTCGGGGTGACAGGTTCCCTTTAAGTAGATACTTAATCACAAATCACATAGTGCAGGCAAAGTACATGTGAACACTGGAAAGAAAGGCACTACGTAGAAGAAAGTGGTCATTAAGCGTACAGAACAAAAATGATATTTATTATGAGCAACAAGCCAAAATAACAAGTTTAAAAACAAGACACAGAAAGCAAAATACTGCGGACTAGACAAAATGATGTCATAAGTCAAATCCTCAAATGGGCCACTCAAAGGAATGTGAAAGCAAGCATGGAAAATATCCAGCGGGACTAAGGTCACCTATACAATAATCAGGTCCAAATGGGCAAGTGCATGAATATATGCATAGCCGGATATAACAAGTCAATGTGCAATAAGGCAAGAAAAGATGCAAAGTTCGCAAAATTGCAATAATGTGCAAAAAATGCAGCACAGGTACCACTAGCAGTAATATGCAGAAATAGATACCCTGTGATCAAACAATAAGCACCTCTGTTTGCAAGTAAAGATCTTACACAAGGGATCAGATAATCACCTGTCCTGTCTCATGCTGCTGGAGAAAGAGACTTTATTGAAACTTGCTTCTGAAATGCCAAACTTGATCGAGGTCTAATGTTCTCTCTAAACTGTTTCTAGGCTTTATTGGACTTTCCAATTAAGGCTTTGCGTTTGAGCCACCTGGCCCTGCCCAGAGAAACCAGGAATTCAAGCTTCAGGAGGCTAATTTGCATATTCCAGGTGCCTTCTGGGAGAAGCGAAGTCTCCCTAAGCTAGAAGATCGTTGGGTACAGCCGGGACCAGCTGCTTCGAAAGCATCACCAAACCAATTTTTGCCTGTAGGACATTATTGCAAGAGAGCTTGGCTGAGTAGATTACACAAGAAGGAAAACACACAGCAAGTCAGCAGGATCTAGGAGCAACATGGCAGATGTGACAACCTACATGGTGAGCTGCAGCATGTGCTACATGTTCACAGATCGACCAGAAGAAGAATCCAATTTCACCTGTCAGAAGTGTAGACTAGTGGCCCTTTTAGAAGAAAAGGTGCGGGGTCTGGAAGAAAGAATAGCAACTTTGAAACTCATCAAAGAGAATGAAGACTTTCTAGACAGAACAGAAGCATCTCTACTGGTCACAGAAGGTGCAAAAAGTGTCAGAGAACCTCCAAAAGCAGATGAGTGGAAGCATGTGACCAAAAGAAGCAAGAAGACCATGGAGAAATCACCAACCACACAACTGAAGAACCGATATCAAATCTTTGTAGAGGATGAAGATGGCACACCTAAGAATGAAGCAATACCAGCAAGCAAAAAAGAAAAGGGCACACAGCAACAAGTGACAGCAAAAAGTACAGCCAAGAAGCAACGAAGAGTGGTGGTGGTGGGAGACTCACTACTGAGAGGCACCGAAGCAGCCATCTGCAGACCGGACATAACTGCAAGAGAAGTATGCTGCCTTCCAGGTGCGATGATCAAGGATGTGACCGATAGGATACCAAAGCTCTTCAGCTCCAAGGACGTCCACCCATTTCTTCTGATACATGTTGGCACCAATGACACGGCAAGGAAGGACCTACCGACAATCTGCAAGGACTTTGAAGAGTTGGGGAAGAAAGTAAAGGAACTGGATGCACAGGTAGTTTTTTCTTCTATCCTTCCAGTAGACGGGCATGGCACCAGGAGATGGAACAGGATCCTTGATGCAAACAACTGGCTAAGACGATGGTGCAGACAACAAGGATTTGGATTCCTGGACCACGGTGTGAATTACTGGTATGATGGACTCCTCGCCAGAGACGGACTACACCTCAACAAACCTGGGAAACACACATTCGCCAGAAGACTCGCTACACTCATCAGGAGGGCGTTAAACTAGAAGAAGAGGGGACGGGAAGAAAAACATTAGACTCGAACAAAGACGACCCAGGAAAACATACTCAGAAGGGAGGTAAGAACATTTCTAAAACAATTCACAGTGAGGAGATTGGAACAAAACAAAATCCTCTAAACTGCATGCTCGCAAACGCCAGAAGCCTGACAAACAAGATGGAAGAACTAGAAGCAGAAATATCTACAGGTAACTTTGACATAGTGGGAATAACCGAGACATGGTTAGATGAAAGCTATGACTGGGCAGTTAACTTACAGGGTTACAGTCTGTTTAGAAAGGATCGTAAAAATCGGAGAGGAGGAGGGGTTTGTCTCTATGTAAAGTCTTGTCTAAAGTCCACTTTAAGGGAGGATATTAGCGAAGGGAATGAGGATGTCGAGTCCATATGGGTTGAAATTCATGGAGGGAAAAATGGTAACAAAATTCTCATTGGGGTCTGTTACAAACCCCCAAATATAACAGAAAGCATGGAAAGTCTACTTCTAAAGCAGATAGATGAAGCTGCAACCCATAATGAGGTCCTGGTTATGGGGGACTTTAACTACCCGGATATTAACTGGGAAACAGAAACCTGTGAAACCCATAAAGGCAACAGGTTTCTGCTAATAACCAAGAAAAATTATCTTTCACAATTGGTGCAGAATCCAACCAGAGGAGCAGCACTTTTAGACCTAATACTATCTAATAGACCTGACAGAATAACAAATCTGCAGGTGGTTGGGCATTTAGGAAATAGCGACCACAATATTGTGCAGTTTCACCTGTCTTTCACTAGGGGGACTTGTCAGGGAGTCACAAAAACATTGAACTTTAGGAAGGCAAAGTTTGAACAGCTTAGAGATGCCCTTAATCTGGTAGACTGGGACAATATCCTCAGAAATGAGAATACAGATAATAAATGGGAAATGTTTAAGAACATCCTAAATAGGCAGTGTAAGCGGTTTATACCTTGTGGGAATAAAAGGACTAGAAATAGGAAAAACCCAATGTGGCTAAACAAAGAAGTAAGACAGGCAATTAACAGTAAAAAGAAAGCATTTGCACTACTAAAGCAGGATGGCACCATTGAAGCTCTAAAAAGCTATAGGGAGAAAAATACTTTATCTAAAAAACTAATTAAAGCTGCCAAAAAGGAAACAGAGAAGCACATTGCTAAGGAGAGTAAAACTAATCCCAAACTGTTCTTCAACTATATCAATAGTAAAAGAATAAAAACTGAAAATGTAGGCCCCTTAAAAAATAGTGAGGAAAGAATGGTTGTAGATGACGAGGAAAAAGCTAACATATTAAACACCTTCTTCTCCACGGTATTCACGGTGGAAAATGAAATGCTAGGTGAAATCCCAAGAAACAATGAAAACCCTATATTAAGGGTCACCAATCTAACCCAAGAAGAGGTGCGAAACCGGCTAAATAAGATTAAAATAGATAAATCTCCGGGTCCGGATGGCATACACCCACGAGTACTAAGAGAACTAAGTAATGTAATAGATAAACCATTATTTCTTATTTTTAGTGACTCTATAGCGACAGGGTCTGTTCCGCAGGACTGGCGCATAGCAAATGTGGTGCCAATATTCAAAAAGGGCTCTAAAAGTGAACCTGGAAATTATAGGCCAGTAAGTCTAACCTCTATTGTTGGTAAAATATTTGAAGGGTTTCTGAGGGATGTTATTCTGGATTATCTCAATGAGAATAACTGTTTAACTCCATATCAGCATGGGTTTATGAGAAATCGCTCCTGTCAAACCAATCTAATCAGTTTTTATGAAGAGGTAAGCTATAGGCTGGACCACGGTGAGTCATTGGACGTGGTATATCTCGATTTTTCCAAAGCGTTTGATACCGTGCCGCACAAGAGGTTGGTACACAAAATGAGAATGCTTGGTCTGGGGGAAAATGTGTGTAAATGGGTTAGTAACTGGCTTAGTGATAGAAAGCAGAGGGTGGTTATAAATGGTATAGTCTCTAACTGGGTCGCTGTGACCAGTGGGGTACCGCAGGGGTCAGTATTGGGACCTGTTCTCTTCAACATATTCATTAATGATCTGGTAGAAGGTTTACACAGTAAAATATCGATATTTGCAGATGATACAAAACTATGTAAAGCAGTTAATACAAGAGAAGATAGTATTCTGCTACAGATGGATCTGGATAAGTTGGAAACTTGGGCTGAAAGGTGGCAGATGAGGTTTAACAATGATAAATGTAAGGTTATACACATGGGAAGAGGGAATCAATATCACCATTACACACTGAACGGGAAACCACTGGGTAAATCTGACAGGGAGAAGGACTTGGGGATCCTAGTTAATGATAAACTTACCTGGAGCAGCCAGTGCCAGGCAGCAGCTGCCAAGGCAAACAGGATCATGGGGTGCATTAAAAGAGGTCTGGATACACATGATGAGAGCATTATACTGCCTCTGTACAAATCCCTAGTTAGACCGCACATGGAGTACTGTGTCCAGTTTTGGGCACCGGTGCTCAGGAAGGATATAATGGAACTAGAGAGAGTACAAAGGAGGGCAACAAAATTAATAAAGGGGATGGGAGAACTACAATACCCAGATAGATTAGCGAAATTAGGATTATTTAGTCTAGAAAAAAGACGACTGAGGGGCGATCTAATAACCATGTATAAGTATATAAGGGGACAATACAAATATCTCGCTGAGGATCTGTTTATACCAAGGAAGGTGACGGGCACAAGGGGGCATTCTTTGCGTCTGGAAGAGAGAAGGTTTTTCCACCAACATAGAAGAGGATTCTTTACTGTTAGGGCAGTGAGAATCTGGAATTGCTTGCCTGAGGAGGTGGTGATGGCGAACTCAGTCGAGGGGTTCAAGAGAGGCCTGGATGTCTTCCTGGAGCAGAACAATATTGTATCATACAATTATTAGGTTCTGTAGAAGGACGTAGATCTGGGTATTTATTATGATGGAATATAGGCTGAACTGGATGGACAAATGTCTTTTTTCGGCCTTACTAACTATGTTACTATGTTACTATGTTACCATGGCATTCTACAAGAGCACCTCCACAAGTACAGATTAGACTTTTGGAGTATTTGCTTAAACTGCTCCTTCTAGCTCCTTGATATGTCTAAGAACCTACGGCCTTTCATTCGAACATCCGGAACGTCTCATGTTGTCACCGATATTTATATTTTCTCAGTAGATGATCTTTTCATTTTTTTTTTTAACGTCTCAAATAAACATTGGAACTTTTCTGCATAACTGCGAGCAAACTTCAGGGAATATAGAGTTTTTATCATGTGGAAATCTAGTACAGATGTTTGGTCTTGCAACGTTTTTTTTCTGACCACGCATAGTTTACCCAAAGAACCATCAAGTACTTTTATTATTTATATCAAAGAGCCTGCCTTAGGCAACAACTGTTGAGTTTCCAACAACTGTTGAGTTTCCACTTAGGACAAAATTTAAAATTCATGTAACTTTTAACAAACTGTTTGAATTTTTTTCTCTTTTGCCCTTTTAGTACCATTTTTTTGGCCATTGAAATTATACTGTTTAAGCGAGATGTTATATTGACAGCTTTAAGAAAACTGTAATGCTTGTCACTATGAGGAATTTAGGTGTCCATTGAGAGATAATTGCAGGAATGATCGCTAGCGATGAGGCAGCATGCTCAGATAAGGTGTTATCCGATCATGCTTATACGCTAACTTCTTCGGCGTGCTCGAAATATATGTTCGAGTCCCTGCTGCTGCATGTCTCGCTGCTGTTAGACAGCCGCAACACAAGTAGGGATTGCCTGGGACTCGAACTTTCAAAAATTCAAGGTTTCAATATTTTTTTTTACACTATTTTGCATCACCGGCCCTTGGACCGGAGACCAAAATGTAAAGTGAATTAATAAAAGAGAAATCTAAATCACATCAATATTTGAAGGGACCACCTTTTGCCTTCAAATCTGCATCAAAGACTAATTTTTATTTTATATATATACGCCTGCACGCAGATTTTGAAAAATTTCGGCAGCGAGGTAGTTCTCAACATCTTGGAGACCTAACCACAGATGCTTGCAGAAATTTTTTCTGTCCTTTGATGTAAACCTACACAAACTCAATGATGTTGCGATCAGGGCTCTGTTTTGCCATATCAATTCCAAGACTCTTTAATCTTCTTTATGCTGAAGAATGTAATTAATGACATTGCTTGTATGTTTGTGGCCATTGTCCTCCTGCAGAATAAATTTGGAGCCAATTAGACACCTCCCGGATGGTATTGCATGATGGGAAATGAATCTGCCTGTATATCTCAACATTGAGGACACCAAGAAATGGCAATGTTGTTGACTGTACACACAGTGGTCGGCCAAAGAAACTTAGTTCAGCGGATCAAAGACACATTATGCTTATTCCCATTTAAAATTGGAAGATGTCCAGCAGTGCAATCAGCTCAGAGTAATAATAACTTATTAATTAGAGATGAGGAAATTGTTTGAAATTCAGATTTTCCAGCTTTGCCAAATTTGCCCCCCTCCAAATTGTAATTTGCAGTGAATCACAATACTAACAAGTCACTAATTGCCTGAAAAATACTCTATCTCCTAGGACTGTATTGAACCAATTTTGAGCTCTTTAATGCAAACAGCCTTATTACTGTCCAAGTGAACTCAACCATTCTGGATAGGGAAAAAAGGAGTAGAAATTACTGGTAACCTTCATTCTATTTAACAACAAACTGCAGTAAACTACTTTTTAGGCTGCTTAAACTGTCAAAAAGGTTCCAAGAATTATCCATTTTTATGGGCAGATGCCTGCCCTGCTGGTACTCATACACGGGTACACGGGTGGTGCAAATGAAAGAAGTAATCGACACATGAATTGATGCAAAAATCATCCTTGTTTTGGGAGTATCAAGAGCTTTGTTTTTTTGCTAAATGAAGAAGTAATAGCTTTCTCACAAGGTGCCCAAAAATTATCCTTTTATTTAAGGAGCAAAAGTAGGTGTTTGTTTTGAAAATGAACAACTAGGAGTGAAAAAAACATCTCTTTTTTGGGCTTGATAATAGGTTGGTTATTCTTTAAAATGGTGGTTCGAAACTAATATTGATCTTAATCCTGAATGTCTGCCTATTTTATATAATAATGTAGTTGCTTTTTTAATGTATTTTTATTATTTTTTAAGTTACCGTTCTTTCCTAACAGCTGTATTTATTTATTTTTTACCCATTTCTGTTTTGATGACATTTCTTTTGAGAATCTTCAGTGTCTGCTGACATACTCAAATGGGATGTGATCAGTGATGTCCATTTCAAGGGCTGGGCTAGTCCCTAGTGGGCACGCATTATTTGGCAATTCTGACGAATGCTCAGCAGGAGCTTCCTTGTCACTGTGGAATATGCTTTTCAATGCACAGTGCCCATTGTAAGGAGAGAACGTAGAAAGCAAATAGGCCAGAGACCAGCCCCTCCCCCGGAACAGACTTCACTTTTGGAGGCAGGGTTGAACCCTGGTCTTGCTCCTTGCTGCTTTCTATCCTTTTCAATCAGCACTGACAATACGCTCCCTCATAAAAACAAAGTGAGAACAGTAGATCTTTCAAATTAAAGTGTATTAGAAAATTAAAATAAGTAGACATTTGGGATTAAAATCACTATTGGTTTTGGATCCCTTTTAACCAATTACAAAGGCTTTTTATGAAGCCATCCAAAAATTATCCTTTTTTTTTTAGGGAGCAGGAACAAGCTAGCTGTTTTCAAACTGAAGAAGCTGTTCATGGGCAAAAAAGTGCTTAATTTTAAAGGATAGGTTGGATCCAGTACTAATTAAAATTAGACTAAGGGCTTATGCAGACGAGTGTATAAATCAGACATGTGCTATCTAATTTTTGATCGAATGGCACCCAGACAGCACACTGATCCAAGTTATTCAAATGGACTGTTCAGGTGAATGATTTTTCTCTTGGTACGACTGTTCATGAGAAAAAAAATCGCAACATGCACTAGCTTGTTCCTGCTCCCTAAAAAAAGGGATAATTTTTGGATGACTTCATAAAAAGCCTTTGTAATTGGTTAAAAGGAATCCAAAACTAATAGAAAATTAGAATAAGTAGACATTTGGGATTAAAATCACTAATACATGAGTATATGGAATGACAATCTCCCATTCAAGTCTATGGGTGCATAAAAAAAAAAATCCGATCCCACACAGAACTTCCATGTGTCATCCTATTTTTATGGATTCATTTCTATTCTAATGCGTGGAAACTATTTAATCAAGTACATTTTTTAATGTAGATGTATGAAAGCGGATCGCACACGGATGTCATATGGACATAAAAAATGGACACAAGGTTGGCACATGGATGAAAATTACATGAAAATTGTCCAAGCTTTCTAGATGAAACTTGGTCTATTTTTCATATGCTCATCTTTAGCCAGTCTTAGATTGATTTTTGAGTATTCCTCAGACAAATATGTAGGTATTCTCCACCTTCCATATTATAATATAAAAAAATAACACTGTCCTGGATTCTACCTGTTTTTTAATATACTTTGTTTATATACAGTTGTGTGAAAAAAGTTTTTGCCCCCTTCCTGATTTCTTATTCTTTTGCATGTTTGTCACACTTTAATGTTTCAGATCACCAAACAAATTTAAATATTAAAGATGACACAAAATGCAATTTTTAAGTGAAGGTGTTTATTAAGGGAAAAAGAAATCCAAATCTGACGGGCCCTGTTTGAAAAAGTGATTGCCCCCTAAACTTAATAACTGGTTTGGCGACCCTTAGAAGCAAAACTGTAATCAAGTGTTTGTTGTAAAAGACTCATTGCCAGTTATCGCAATCTCGAGGAATTTTAGCACACTGATCTTTGCAGAATTGTTGTAATTCAGCCACATTGGGGGATTTCCAAGCATGAACAGAATTTATGGTTCCATTTACCACAGTAAATCCAGGTTCTGAAGCAGCAAAACAGCCCCAGACCATCACACTACCGCCACCATATTTTGCTGTTGGTATGATGTTCCTTTTGTGAAATGCTGTGTTACTTCTACACCAGATGTAATGGGACCTACACCTTACAAAAAGTAAAACTTTTGTCTTGACCCTCCACCGAGTATTCTCCCAAAAGTCTTGGGGATCATCAAGATGTTTTCTTGCAAAACTGAGACAAGCCTTTATGTTCTTATTGCTCAGCAGTGGTTTTCATCTTTGAACTCTGCCATGCAGGCCATTTTTGCCAAGTCCCTTTCTTATGGCGGAGTCATGAACACTGACCTTAACTGAGGCAAATGAGGCTTGCAGCTCTTTGGATGTTGTTGTGGGGTCTTTTTTGGATGAGTTGCCGCTGTGATCAGTTCTCTTTAAAGCAGGATTATGTTTTCTCCTGGACTCTTGGAAAACATGCAGCATTATCGCCAGGCCCGCAAGTAACATAATTAACCTAATGAATGCTTTACAGGATTCTTTAAATTTAACTTGATTGAATACCATTCGGGTAATTGGCTACTTCATGTTTACTATACTCCTCAAAAAAACATAAAATGCAGGGTAATGAATATGATATACATTAAAAGCAAAAGCAGTGGACGTCTGAGAGTTTTTTTATGCTGCAATTATTGTATTACATGTAATGCTTTAATCGATTTTATCCTGTAGTAGAACCTTTTAATCCTCTTACAAGAAGATTATTTACATACTTGACATTTTAAATTCACTTTTACAGACCTCTTTGTTAAGGCTTTCAGGGATGGAGCACCTGACAACTGTCCCCATTTAGCCTCTTTATTTTTTTCTAAAAAGACTGCATTTGTATTACACATCCATTGTATGACAGCCGCAGACATGTCTGTAGCAAAAACCGAGATGGGCCCCTCTACTGGTCTTGCTTTTTGGCTGTCCCTATGTAAAAATTAATTGTGGCGTGTCATTTAGCCTAAGTTTCCTTTCCCATATAATTTTGAGGAAGATTTGTACTCTATTTATTTCCTTTTTTTTTGTCTCTTTTCAACTGTCTTCTTTGAACAGGTCTGAGTGAGTTTCTTGTTTTAATTTTTTAACAGGGGAAAAAAATTAATGAAAGGTTGTACGTATTATTTATTATGCTTGCTTACTTATATAGTGCCATCATACATTATCATCGCTGTCCCCAAAGGGGTTTAGATTGTGAGCACCAATCATTATGTCTTTGGAGTGTAGGAGGAATTCTGAGAACCCAGAGGAAACGCGTGCAACCACGGGAAGTTTTGTGCTAAATCCACCGCACTCCCTAAGTGGAATATCTTATGCAGAAATATAGATTTTTTGAAAATGCTAATTGATTCAAGTACAAAAAAGAATCAATCGAGCACATCAGATCAAACAGAAGGCAATTATTACAAAGTGTGCATGCGACTCAGTATGGTTGACGTTTCGACCCTCCCGGGTCTTACTCTAAGGTCGCACTTAATCCAGGTTTTTGTGAATAGTTCCTATGATAGGAATGATATCGTCTCTGTGGTGTCCAGGGGCAGGTATAGTTCTTTGATACTGAATATGGCCTAATGGTTGATCTGTCTCCGGGTATAACCTTATTTAGGAATAACAGTGGCGCGTCAGCGACTTGCTGGTATTTGTATATGCTTTTTAATAATGAATATAGCCTAATGGTTGGTTCATCTCTGGGTACAACCTTATTTGAAAATAACAGCGGCGCATCAGCGTTTTGCTGGTGGTAAAGTAATGAATACGGCCTAATGGGTGTTTCGTCTCCAGGTACTGCCTTGTAAAAGGATAACAGTGGCGCATCAGCGTGTTGCTGGTGGTTATATAGGCATGGAACCTTGTGGGGACGGGTGGACGGCGCTCCTGCGTCCTGTGAAATGCCACTTCGTTGTGGAGCGTGACATGCCAGTATAAGGAGACATATAGGCCATGTAGTCCTTCCCTCTGAAATTAAATATGCAAATATTGTCTCTTCAGAGAAGAGAAAGACTAGAACTCTTGTTCCACCTACTGGAAGCAGCAATCCCAAAAGTCCATATCAACCCTTTAACAAGACTTGCCACATGATTTATGATTAAAGCTAAACCAAAATCTCACTTTGCAGATAGCCAAATCAGATTTCACGCTTTTTTTTTAGGCAAATTCAAATTAAACCTGACACTGGGAAAGCGAGTGCTGACTCTGCTGGAACAACGCCAGCACGGAAGGTGAGTGTAGGCTTTATTATTTTATCGGGGCCTAACTTTTATTTTAAGTAGGGGTTGTCTTAGTAGTGGACAACCCCTTTTAAGACATAGACAGATGAGGAAATGGGGTCAATTTTTTGTATCTTTGCAGATACTTATGTGGTTATTACTCATACAACCACCAGATTCTTGTAGGTCTCCGCTAATGTGTTTACGAGACTTTGTTCTCCTGCCGATGAGCAATACTTTAGTGGTGGAAGTCTTAGGAGTCTTGAGGTTTGACACCTGCTGCGTATGGCATATTATGATGGGATGCATCTGGTCAGACGTTGTGATTCCTGTTTCAGTTTATGGTTTCTGGTTAATTTATTTTTTATTTTTGCTGTAAGTGACCACCTCTAATGTAAAGTTATTTTTCCATGCCGTTGTTGGGTTTCTCATAAGTCCTGACTCAAAAGTACAATTTGGGTAATGAATAAATCCCGACGTGGATCGGAATGCTGCATATATTATATGCAGATTTTTGGAGGCATTGAATAATTTGCAGACAATAGATAGGTTTTTACAGATCATTCACATTCTGCTAACTTATTTAGTGTAAAAATATGAGTATATTGTGGATTTATTTATTTTTTTAAATCTGAAGCTGCTTTATTATGATGCAGATTTCTAATCGGTTTCCTCAGTGGATTTCACCTCTTTCAGTATAGAAGAAGAAAAATCCACATGATACATGCAGCTTTAACTGCAGATTTGCTATGAAAAGTTTTCGTTCCGAGAAGATGCAACCTTAAAGGGGTTGTGCTACAATCACAACCTGTCAAGAGGATTGGTGATTAGTGATGAGCGAATATACTCGTTACTCGAGATTTTCCGAGCATGCTCGGGTGACCTCCGAGTATTTTTTGGTGCTCGGAGATCTAGTTTTCCTCACCTCAGCTGAATGATTCACATCTCTTTGCCAGCTTAATTACATGTGGGGATTCCCTAGCAACCAGGCAACCTCCACATGTACTTATGCTGGCTAACAGATTTAAGGCTGGTTTCACATTTGCGTTTTTTTTTTTGCATTTTTGCGGTAAAAAATAGCATGCGTTTTTTCCCTATATTTAACATTAAAAACGCATGCGTTTTTTGCATGCGTTTTGATGCGTTTTTGCAACGCATGCGTTTTTTCTCTGCATGCGTTGTTGCAGAAATGCAACATGTAGTAATTTTTGCGGCAGTTTTTTTGCCGCAAAAAAACGCATGCGTTTTTTCGCGGCAAAAAAACCTATTGATGTCTATGTAAATGCATGCGTTTTTAAGCACATGCGTTTGTTTGCGTTAAAAACGCATGCGTTTTTATTTTAAAAAAAACAGAAAACACACTGATATGCCACCCCCACCATAAAGGTGATAAAGGGATCCTAACCCTAACCCTAAAGGGATCCTAACCCTAACCCTAACAGGATCCTAACCCTATCCCTAACCCTATCCCTAACCCTAACCCTACCCCTAACCCTAAAGGGATCCTATCCCTAACCCTAACCCTAAAGGGATCCTAACCCTAACCCTAATCCCTTTAGGGTTAGGGTTAGGATCCCTTTAGGGTTAGGGGTAGGGTTAGGGTTAGGATCCCTTTAGGGTTAGGGTTATGATCCCTACCCCTAACCCTAACCCTAACTATTTCTGTTTATAGTGGGTTGTTTACTTTATTTTGATGATTGGCAGCTGTCACACATTTCTCAGCATGCGTTTAAAAAACGCAAACGCATGAAAAAACGCATGTAAACGCATCAAGACGCCGCATTTTTTTCACCACATGCAAAAACGCATGCATCAAAAAAACACAGCGTTTGCACGCGTTTACATGCGTTTTTTCACCATGCGTTTTTTTTTAAAAAACGCATGCGTTTTGAAACGCAAGTGTGAAACCAGCCTAAATCATTCAGCTGCGGCAATAAAAACTAAATCTCCGAGAACTAAAAAATACTCGGAGGACCCCCAAGTGTGCTCGAGAAATCTCGAGTAATGAGTATATTCGCTCCTCACTATTGGTGATGACTTGCTGACCTTCATTGATCACAAGAAAAGGGGTCTCAAGTGCCCTCTTTTGATTGGAGTGGTGGTCAAGCTTGCACAATTTAAAAGGTTATAGGATTAATGCAGATTGGCAAATGTGTCCGCATTCAGGACCGCGCTTCCTTTTACAATATCAAATTTGAACTACCTTTCGCGATGAGGAATCTGCAACGAGAGACTTACTACCTATGCTGTAGAATAGGTGATAAGTTGTGTTTGTGGCAAAACCCATGAACAACCATACTGTACATTACACTGATAGGATTAATTTCATGGGATGTCTATGCAAAATATCTCCTCTAGAAAGAAGAAAACTCTATTTAGTGCTACCTCTACATGGATACTTTATACAGGAATTGGGTCCCGTTCTCCCACAAATTTCACACATGGTCATAGATGAGCTTTTATTGTGGTTTATCGACATAACTAGAGGTCTCATTCATTTGTCAGTATATTGAACAACTTGAATGTGCTGAAAACAATGTAATACTGAGTCTAAACCGCCTAAAGGAAATGGGATTTACATACAGAAAAGCTAAACGAAAGCCATCATTAACACCTAAACAGAAAAAAACAAGGTTACAATGGGCTAAGGAAAAGCAATGGTGGACTGTGGATGACTGGATGAAAGTCACATTCAGTGATGAATCCCGAATCTGCATTGGACAAGGTGATGATGCTGGAACTTTTGTTTGGTGCCGTTCCAATGAGATTTATAAAGATGACTGCCTGAAGAGAACATGCAAATTTCCACAGTCATTGATGATATGGGGCTGCATGTCAGGTAAAGGCACTGGGGAGATGGCCGTTATTGCATCTTCAATAAATGCACAAGTTTATGTTGATATTTTGGACACTTTTCTTATCCCATCAATTGAAAGGATGTTTGGGGATGATGATAAAATAATTTTTCAAGATGATAATGCATCCTGCCATAGAGCAAAAACTGTGCAAACATTCCTTGAAAATAGACACATAAGGTCAATGTCATGGCCTGCAAATAGCCTGGGTCTCAATCCACTTGAAAATCTTTGGTGGAAGGTGAAGAAAATGGTCGATGACAAGGCGCCAACCTGCAAAGCTGATCTGGGGACAGCAATCAGAGAAGGTTGGAGGCAGATTGATGAAGAGTCCTGTGTGACCCTCATTAAGTCAGGGGTTGCATGACAAATATGTAATTGGAAGCAGGTGGTTTGTTTGTTTTTTTAATAGAAAAATGAATCTCCAGGTATGAGATTTTGTATTTGTTAGACTTCACCCTGTAACCTCTGTACAGAGATCTTATCATACAATGGGTTCCAATGGATTGCTTCTATTGAAGGGCTGCTAGCTGAAGGAGTGGTCCAGAGGCAGGAAGGGCCTACAAGCAAAGTCCAAGCCAAGATCCCAAAACAGGAGGAATCAGGAAAATACCACACACAAGGACTGGCAGACAAGCCAGGGAGCAAAACTAATTGAGCGGCAGTGGAAGTCAGAGACCCAGAGGTCTTGTGTGAAGCATACCCAAGTCCAATGGCACAAGAAGACCGCAGAGTTATTGGCTGCGGTCACGTGGTGCATACAGTAAGTGATGGCTGCAACCAAAGGAAACGGAATACCGCGGGGAGGATCGGTGTCCAGCAGCTCGAATTCTGAAAATGAAATGGGGGAGTATATGGGTCTATAATTTACTTATTTCAGCTTATTTGCTGGCAACGTGCTGCTTTTTGATCAACTTTGAACATCGCCTTTAAAATATATTTATCTGAATACATTTTCTGAGAGGAAACATAAATGTTTTCTGAATTCCTTCTAAAGAAAATATGCAACAAGCAATTTATGTAATAAATTGATTATACAATACTAATATATAGTGTGTATCTATGATATATATGTATGTGTGTGTGTATATATATATATATATATATATATATATATATATATATTTAATAATTACATTAATGCCGGAAGATTTCAATTGACTCCTGCCCCCACCCGGAACCATCTCTATTTTTTTTAATACATTTCTTCTGGCTTACATTTTATCTACCAAGTCTCCTAGATCTACCCCAACAATGAACTAAAATTGTTTTTTATTAATTATTCAGTATTATTCTTGCGCCCCAAATAAAGATGTCGGAGGCGCAGTGACCTTACGTGAAGTAATCCTGTTGTAGCACTAGATGGCGATCTCGCATGCATGTCACAGTTCTGTAAAGTTTTAGAATTCCATTATTAGTTGCACCAACTTCTAAATTTCACCTCGCTGCTGGAGGAATTTTCTGCCGAAACGGACACCTTTCCTTCCCTCGCTTGTACATGTGAAAATTGTGTAAGTAAAGTAGTAGTTAAACACGTAATAAGACCAGTCTCGGCAATTATCTCTCCATAAGAATACAATACAGCTTCAGTTCTTCCCTTCATCCCCAAAAAGATATATCCAGTAATGTGGCATATACTTAAATCCTCATTAGTTTGTATTCAGTGACTTTTTGGCTACTAGCAATTTTTTTTTTTTTTTAAAGGCGTTGCCCATTTTTTCCCTATAAGCTTCATTAGTGGTAAAAAAAAACCAAACAAGCATGGTTTACTCACCTTCCCCAGGTCCAGCAATGAGTTTCTGCTGCAGCTCTCTGAATGGAGTGAAGATGTGCACTGTGCACATTTGGCCTTGGCTCTATTTATTGTCTGTGGGACTGTAACGTGACACGGGGCGGTAGCAGTCGTGGGCTAGGTACTTGTCTTCAACTCCCCGGCAGGCTACCTGAAGATGGCGGTCCTGGCTGGGTGTGTGGACTTGTGTTATGGGGATGCTATGCCCTTGCAGGCCGCATGTTACTGATGACCTTGACCACTTCAATGAGGGAGGCCACAGGTCGAAAATAAACTTTTTACTTAACGATAACTTGTGGTAATTATGTACAGTAGGTAGCGGGTACAGAACTTTATGAAGGTTTCCTTGACAATACGAAGCTTTTCTCACACAGTCTCCACTTCTTTCTCATTACTCGTTTGTTCTCTATCTCCAGTGCTTCACTTTCCTTCACCACAGCCCAGTTCAGTACTACAGTCCAGCTAGTCCTATTCTGAACCCACGGTTCCGCATCCTCTTTCCACTCAAGGAAACTACGTGGCCAGTGCTTCTTCTCTACTGCTGATGCTCTGGAGCTCTCACCTGGGGCACTCCCTTCATCTCACATACTCTGTCCCTTCTTGGCATGTTACCCCTCTGAGTTATAAACTCTGGGCTGCATTGCTAGGCGCCCTCTCCCAAGACCCTTCTCTGATTGATCACTTTATCCTCCTGTCAGGTTTTCCTTTTCTCTGGTTCACGCTAACCGCTGTTTTGGTCTCCCTTCACTTCGAGACACCCACTTCATGCGGCACTGTTTACTGTTAGGTTTACTTCAGACACACACTGGGCCCTAATGCACATTCTGAGAAGAAACTGTCTCTGTCCCATCACCTTAGCCCATCCCACTTTGGGCTAGTCCCAATTAATAACTTTAACTCTCTCTACTGTCAGGCAGAACACAATACCATCACTTATAACACATCACATTACACAATACAAGGATACATGTGCTCTTTGAGGGGGAAACATGGATAGTATGTCCATCTCCTTAAAAGACAGTGATCAGCAAGTTATCACTGATGCTGCTTTGGGAATAAACCTTTAAGTATGGGAACCCCAATGGTGGACACTTATTGTGTGGATAGAGAAGTGTTGATTTTGGGAAACCTCTTTTAATAGTTTTCTTCCTTTCAGATAGTAATTCTGATGACAAACTAATTTCTGTCCACATGATCAGTATCGGACTGGGGTGCCAAGGGCCCACCAGTAACCATGACTTTGGGGGGTCCACTTTTCATCTCCATACAAATATTACACTACCCTCACTCACAAATTTACCTATATATCTATATAATAATAAACTAGGAAGTTTGGTTAATGAATTATGAGATGTTGTTTTTTCTGTACAGAGTAAATCATGTGAATTATGCCAAGTACTACCCATATAGTAGGGTTGGGGGTCCGTGTCTGCACAGGGGCCCACCGGAGGATTCCCCTGTTCCCCTGTGGGCCAGTCCAAGCCTGCCCATGATCAGCTGTTGTACCTGAAGGAACCATATTTTGCACTGTATGAGGCCTTACCATAGTATTAGTATGAAATGGATCTCCTATGTGGTCATATAAATGGGGTGTGCCACCAGTTTAGGAGTTTTGACCTATTCAGTTTGTGACATATTCTAGGAATTCTTTTATGTTCTGTAACATCGTGGATCCAAATGAGAATACGTTACCTTATTTTTTCCCGAAGATTTTGATCCATCACATTTGTCATCTCATTAACCAATAACATATAGCGTAGATATGCCATTACTTTTTTTTTTCATCAATGGTGGTTTGACCTCTGAAACCCCACCGATCCTAAAAATGAAGAGACCACAGAGCTGGTAAACGAAGGTGATGATAAATGATGGATGAAATCAAAAGTATATCACAAATATTTTATTTTATTATTTTAATGTTGAAGGCTAGTTTTTAAGGGCTACAAGCTGGATGATTTTAATGTGATTATTAGTGATGAGTGAGTATGCTCGCTACTCGAGTTTCTCCAAGCATGCTTGGGTGGTCTCCGAGTATTTCGGCTTCCTCTGAGATTTAGTTTATGTCGACACAGCTGCATGATTTGCGGCTGCTAGGCAGCTTGAATACATGTGGGAATTCCCTAACAAACAGGCAACCCCCACATGTATTCAAGCTGTTTAGCAGCTGCAAATCATGCAGCTGTGTCGACATAAACTAAATCTCAGAGGAAGCCGAAATACTCGGAGACCACCCGAGCATGCTTGGAGAAACTCGAGTTCGGGTACCACAGTAGTGCAGTCTTTCTCATGGGGAGGATAGTGCTATGTCTGGAGACAAGTGAGATTTCCTTTGGTAGGTTTACACACATACAACACCTTCCACGTCCAGGCCAGGAGGGGGAGCTCCAAGCCCTGTTTTAGGGCAGCTTCCCTGTATAAGATCTTGGTTTAGAGGCAGAGAGAGGTCAGTTAGTAGAAGTCTGTGTGCGAGGACAGACAGGAATGGAGCACAGAGGAGAGTGAAAGCTCCAAGAGGCCACAAGCAGGCCTCTGAAGAGTATCAGCGCAAGAATCTGGGTACTGGGAGCCCGAGGCTTTTGTGGATTATAAAACACAGAGCAGAACTGTAGGGTATTGTTCTACAAGGTCTTTGCCCATAATTTCCTGTGGCACAGCAGCACCTAGGAGCCTCGAGTCACCGAGAACAGACCCCAGTTCACACAGCCCGAGCTGCCTGCCATACAGGTACCTGTCGTAGGACAGCAGAACGATTAAAGACCTTGCTGAGACACTTAGTGGCAGCAGGGACTTAGAGACAGAAAGCGCAGAGTGGTAGGCTCCCACCTGACTTACCCAGGGGAACTCGCTTGTGTCTGGACTGCCCAGACTTCTCTGCCTGCCCTGTGATCTGTTGCTCTGGACTGTGGATGCCGAAGTCTTCAGTAAAGGTAAAGAGACTGCAACCTTGTGTCTTCGTTCTTCTCTGCACCTCTCACTATATCACCATCTACACACTGGGAAGCCCTGGGGATACACTTCACCTGTGGGAAGGTATACCATCTAGCTGCCATAACATCACCCCAGTGGACCCCTTAAAGCAGCGTTGGTCACCCTGACCGAATACCACAGGTGGCGTCTTGAACATAAACTCTATTCCTTTAAAGACCTTTCCCTTTTACAGGGGCGCCCTTGGCCACGGACCAGGTCTCAGCCACCGTGACATCCCCCTGTGAACCCCCAGACCCGGTACCGAGTAATGCCGGGCCCATGGGGTGACTCACATACTCGCTTATCACTAGTGATTATCCCTTTTCTGCCCTGTGGTGGTTTTATTTTAAATAAACCTCTTTGGCTTGGCTGATGCTTGATCAATGATGGCATCCTGAAAACTGTTCCTGAGTTGAAAATACGCAAAACATCTCTTATTTTTTTTAAGAATCTGAAAAGGGTCCAAGGTAGGTACCCTAATAGCAGTTTCTGGATTTATAGGTTTTGGACATTTTGACATGGAAAAAAAATTGCTTATGTTAGCGGTTATTTTTAGTTAATAAAATTGGAAAGCTTTAGTCTACAATCTTCTTTCCATCATTGATGTGTAACATGTCGCGGGGTGTAGGAATAGCCATGAGCGAGGTACCCGTGCTTATCAACCCTGCACGCTACATAAAAATGGTGGTCCTGGCTGGGTGTGTGGACTTTAGCTGTGATAGCGATATGCGCTTGCCGACTGCATGATGCTGTTGTATACTGACGGCCAGGACCAGATGTTACAGAGTTCAGTGAGGGAGATAGTTCATAAATAACAAGAAGAGCTTACGAGGAACCATGTACAGCAGATAGTAGGCATTCATCTTCATGGGCATTTTTGTTTTGACATGGAACATCATCACACACTTTCCTTTCTCTTTTGTGGAGTCACTTTCACTTTCTACTTCCTTTAGCTCTTTCTGCCTCAGCACATCCCAGCACACTATTCTGGTAGTCTTCTCGCCCCCAATACCTGCACTAGAGTACTATACTTCCACTTGCAGTTCTGCGTCCTTCTTCCCTTAGAAACGTTTTCTATGCCAATATGGCTGCTATTTAGCTATCCGCTTTATTGGCGCCTCTGGACCACCTCACGTAGCATTTCCCCTTCATCTCGCTTATCCTTCATCTTCTGACCCATTACTCAACTGAAGACAGCTCCATACCATACGCTAGGAATCATGCCCCAGGCCATAATACTTCTTCCTTTTTACCCTTTTGCTCTTGACCAACTCTGGACACCATAAACTTCCTTCGCTTTGTCGGTTCTCGCGGAGGAGCTTACTACCTTCCTTGGTGACCTCCCTCTTGCCACAAAAGCAACCACTGCATGCAGTTCTGCTACTAAGCCAGACCTGAGGTCTGCTACTACTGCAGGCTCATAGAACCAAAAAACACATGGGCCACTGTAGAAACCTGTTCACACCACCAAAGAACTTGAAGACACAAAAGAGCACAGCGAGGTCAAAAATACTCTGTTGTAAAAAAGTCACAGTAAATAAGCAAGTGCTAGTCAAAAAATGGAAAAAAATACAGGGTATTTAGTTAATACGTTTTTTTGCAAAAAAAGTATGTTAAGCTGCTCCACCAATCGCCAAGGTATACCCATAATAGAGCAGTCATTTGCATTGTAGCTGTTCCATCCTGCACGTCCACATGGGTATATTTTCTCTCTGAACCCTGCTAATACAGGTACTGTGCAGATGATCAGGTTTTTAAATACATCAGATAGGGATTATATACATTAGATAGGACTGCTCTATTATGGGTATACCTTGGCGATTGGTGGAGCAGCTTAACATACTTTTTTTTGCAAAAAAACGTATTAACTAAATACCCTGTATTTTTTTCATTTTTTGACTAGCAGTTGCTTATTTATTGTGACTTTTTTTACAACAGAGTATTTTTGACCTCGCTGTGCACTTTTGTGTCTTCAAGTACTGCAGGCTCATCCCTATCTGCCATTCTCACAGGAAGCTCTCTGTTGTGCCCTCACTTAACTCATCCCCTCTGGGCTAGTCCCAGCTATTAACTCTAACTTCCTGTCAACTACCCGTGGGTGGGCAGAATACAACTCTATCACTAATAATGCAGATTATTAAACCTATAAATATCATAATGTATTATACCACATATCTTCAAAGGGGAGTGTAGGCAACACCTCCACTTCATTACCGATGTTCAGATCTCCTGTTATTCAATTTACAGCCAGAACCAAACTTTAGATTTCTGTTTTGTGGGAGTGTCTCTCCCAGTAATACAGGTTGGATGTGAACTCTACTTGTATCCAAAGTGCTACTGTCTTTATTAGCTCTTAAATCAGCCCAGCTTGAATACTGCACTTATTTTCTCTTCATGTGATTCTCTCATTATTTTTAGCCTGTTTTCTTTGCCCTCTCTGAGACTGCAGATACTTTCTCCCTCTCCATCCTTTGGAGATCTATATACTAATCCCTCCTCTTCCCTTCTGCTATTTCTAAGGCCATGTTGAGACATTCAGTACTTGGTCAGTATTTCACATCCGTATTTGTAAGCCAAAACCAGGAGTGGGTGATAAATACAGAAGTGGTGACGTGTTTCTATTCTATGTTTCCTCTGATTGTTCCACTCCTGGTTTTGGCTTACAAATACTGGTGTAAAATGCTGACCAAATACTGAACGTCGCCTAACACTGAGAGAAGGGAGAAGGAAGCCGACATCCAGAGCTGGGATGAATTTATAATATTTTTCCAGATCACTGCGCTACATAATGGACTTACAGACCTGCTGCCTTAGCAACATAGAAAAAAAGTTATTTTGACTTTTATTTTGAACATTTCTTAATTTTTGCATTTATGAATCAAATGAGCAATACAAAAACATTCCGTGAGAAGATATACATAGCCTTTAAGGGGAAAGGGATTGTTTAATTGCCAGGGAGTCTGTTAATCTAACCAGTATTGTTATAGATTTGCTTGCAGGTTGCCACCATGACAACACATAATTCTGCAGAGGAGCTGGAGACCCAAAACGTCAATTTTTTACTTTTCTTTTTCCAAGTGGCTTTTTTTTTTTTTTTTTTGAGGCTTTGGACTAAAGTAGCACACCATCAAGAACTTATGGACTAAATTTTTCAGTTTTTTTAGGTAAACACTCATGGGCCAATGGTAGCCACTGAGCCACTATGCCCAGAGTGATAATATTCCAGACATTGTCAATGAGGGCATAGTATCCCTCCTCGTACGCACATGCTTATTTCTTGTCAGTCGGTTGTCCAGATTATATAAATAATGATCCCTGACCCGGTGCATATTGCAGTCACACGCCGGCTGTAGGGTCTTGGAGGCTTTTCGGCATTGCGGATTGTGAGCAGGATTAGGTTACCACTTAAAGAAATTATGTCTTAAAAAATCCTGCATTTTTATTTGGCGTTCATAATTGAAAAATATTTGTGGCTGAATTAATGCAATTTATCAAAAGGTCCTATTGTGTTTTCTACAAAAAAAGAAAAAAAATACCCGTCCGCCGTATGATAAAGAGCTGCATGAATATCTTTTTTGTTTTGGAACTGAGAATTATTAACCTTGTCAGAAGTCCTGTGGATGATTAATAGCAGGACATTAGCGAGCAGGTAACGTTACATGAATATACATGGAATGCATGACGCAGCTCTGCTCGTTCTAGAAGAGCCGAAAAGGGACCACTGGATGGATGAGCCAAACTCGGAAGTGAACGGCGCGGACTACGCCCCCAGTTTCCAAAACCAAGATATTTGGTTAAATCGTTCCATATCCACGTTAGTTTGGCAGCTTTTGATGCTGGGGCATTTTACAGTGTAACTCTTTGTCCTCTTTGCAGGAAGGGCCCCTGGGCTTCTGTTATGGGCTAAGAAGATCTTGTCTACAGGTCTGCAAAATAAATAGGCCTGCGCTGTTCTGGCAGCAGTTTAGTCTAACCTGAATAGAGTCGTGTTATTTGAAGGATTTATCTGGAAATGCAACTTTAGTATTTCAGCACCACCTGTACGGAGGTACACATGTGGCTCGCTAATTCTGCACTGCACCACTTCACTTATTAAAAGTGATGTAATCTATTATTTAATCTTTAATACAATATTTAAAAAATAAAAGCGTTATCAGAATATTTTCGCAAATTATTTAGATTTTATTGATTTACTATACAGTGTAGATTTTCTTATGGGAAATTTATATGGAAATTGCATACGCAGCAATTACTGAAAACACTGTTCCAGAACGTATGGGAGGCTTCTGAAAGAGAGGAACCTCAAGTGCGCTCGAAATTCCTCTAAAACTGGCCCTTCTAAGGTACTGTTCCCACTTAGCACCTACACTTCCCGGCATATCACAGCCACATTTACCGCTATGGATATCAATGCTGTTATGAGGATACCGCAACAGAGAGAGGCCAGAAAAATGCCGTGCCTGGTCATACGAAATCCTGCACTGATTAAAACTGCTTTCCAATCCTATTAAACAGTGCAGGTTTTCCTTGCTCTGTTATGGCAAGGGTTTATCAGTTCAGTTGACCTCCTGGAGATCCTCATCCTGAATTGCCTCAGCTGTTCTGTGTTAGCCATTCCACTCTGTTATATATGCTCACCACTGGCACTTGGAAATTTCCAGTGATGGTTCTACTTCCTGGTAAGGTATTGGAGGAGATATTCAATGTTTGGAGTAGGTGGTTGGAGAGTTGTCCAGGAGATTTCTGCTTGGAATTGATTTACATGCTTATCCTCATCCTCTCCTATTTGCTTTTTCCCTACATATCCCTCTCCTGTGTTCTACTCTGTTGTTTTGTGAGTATATTTCAATGATTGTAGTTTTCTTTCATTCCTGTCTGTCTACCCTTGTCTGGTAAGTGTAATCCTATACACTTCACCCTCACACCTCCCTGGGGGAGAAGGGAACAGATAAGATTTAAGATATGAGCATAGCAGGGTACATGACTGTTATGATCCGGTGACCTTGGAGCTGCATGAGAACTTTCACTGGAGAAAGTGGCCACTATACTGACCGCAATCCTGAACTTAACACCGCAACTAGAAGTAGCCGTGGAGTGTACCTAACACACCTAGACACCTCGTCACAGCCGGAGGACTAAATCCCCCTAAAGATGGAAATCGGAATACTATCTTGCCTCAGAGAAAATCCCCAAAGGATAGACAGCCCACCACAAATATTGGCGGTGAGTTGGAGAGGAAAAAACATACACAGGCAGAAAAACAGGATTTAGCACAGGAGGCCACTCTAGCTAGAAAGGACAGGATAGGACAGAGTTCTGTGCGGTCAGTATTAAAACCCTTCAAAAAATCCACAGCAGAATATACAAAAAACTTCCTACATCTAACTAAAGATGTAGGAGCGTATATCTGCAACTCCAGTGAATCCTACAAACAGAGCAGGAATAAAACTGAAACAAGCACACAGCAGTGTGCCACAGATACAAAAACAAAACACTTATCTTTGCTGAATTTGGCAGCAAGCAGGAGAAGCCAGAAAGAGATTCAACACCTCACAAGGAACATTGACAACTGGCATGGGCTAAAGGATCCTGCACACCTAAATATCCCAATAATAAGGAAATACACCGCACTCACAGGTGGAATATGTTGCAAATATGTCACATAACAATATATTCATGTACATACACATCCAAGATAACAGTGCGAATACAACGGAAAGCGTATATAAATGACGTTTCAAACCCAACCGGGTTCTTAATCATATTTCGCTTATAATGAAATGTAGTAAAAAGGATTTGAGAATATCCCAGCCGGGACAAAATATTGCACTGAGTAGAAATACTATAATAGATGTGAGAAGCGTTCAGTTGGAGGACAGCTGCTGCTAAATTGTGGAGCCTGTTAATGGCGTTGTAGAGAACGGCGCTATAATACGTGTATAGTTGGGAACTAGCATTCGCTAGATGGTAGTGCCTGCTAATGGCGTAGTGGAGAGCGGCGCTATAGTAGATATACCAGGCGTCCAGTAGAAGGCTAGCTGTCGCTAGTGGGAAGTGCCTGCCAGGCTGCCAGGCAGCACAGCAGGGCGCGGGAGCGCCGCTTTCCACTACACTACCAGCAGGCACTTCCCACTAGCGACAGCTAGCCTTCTACTGGACGCCTGGTATATCTACTATAGCGCCGCTCTCCACTACGCCATTAGCAGGCACTACCATCTAGCGAATGCTAGTTCCCAACTATACACGTATTATAGCGCCGTTCTCTACAACGCCATTAACAGGCTCCACAATTTAGCAGCAGCTGTCCTCCAACTGAACGCTTCTCACATCTATTATAGTATTTCTACTCAGTGCAATATTTTGTCCCGGCTGGGATATTCTCAAATCCTTTTTACTACATTTCATTATAAGCGAAATATGATTAAGAACCCGGTTGGGTTCGAAATGTCATTTATATACGCTTTCCGTTGTATTCGCACTGTTATCTTGGATGTGTATGTACATGAATAAATTGTTATGTGACATATTTGCAACATATTCCACCTGTGAGTGCGGTGTATTTCCTTATTATTGCTATTAAGGGCCTTTGGTCCATTACACCAGCACCTCCTCTAGTTATAGCATGAGTGCAGACTAATTTTTCCTATACACCTAAATATCCCAGTCAGAATTGTAATTATCCGATACACCTGGCCAGGACTGCGAGTCAGAGACAACTGCATTCCCACCAACAACCACTGGAGGGAACCCAAGAGCAGAATTCACAACACATGACCCCAGCGTCTTCACCTTCTGGGGTAATCCGGGGGACAGGTATAGCCTAGAGTGCCCCCTACTTTGAGGGTTCAGGTAGGCGCCCACCTTCCCTAGTCACTACGTGACAATTGCAAAGAAGTGGGGTAGTAGTACATTTGCTCTGCAAAGGGTGAAATTGAGACCAGCAAAAATTGATATGGTGCGGATCACAAAACCACAGCTCAAGTCAATTTATGCTGCAGATATTTTTCGCAGCAGGCGCTTGAGATTTCTTAATGTCATGTACTGTAAAACACAGGTAAAAATGCACTGAAAAATCAGTTCTGTTTTTGTACAGTAGAAGCTTGGCTAAAGAGGTTTCTTGTTCATGATACTTGTTTATCATTAGACTATTGGCAAACATAGTGTATAGGGTGGATAGGTGTAACCGTAAGAGCCGTAAAGCATTTTATTTGTTTATTTATTGCAGTGCTAGAGTGGTGCTACTAAATAAAGTTCCCTTACCCCAGTATTATACTTACCAGCCACCGTCTTCATTTGTTCTCGGCGCCGCTCAGATCTGTGTCCAGCAGTTTGTGACCTACCGGATCACTTTGGAATTTGGGCCATTTGGAAGTCATTACTCAGTGTAAGTCTATGATAAGCCAGAATAAAGTTCTCATGGACTTAGATTAAGAACTGATATCTCTGATTTCTGGTCAAGTCAGAAATTACGCTTGTAATAAGATGATGGTCCTATGAAGTGCTGAAGACATCAGCTGTTAAGTGTAACACTAGGGGTCAGGGAACTTAGTTTAGAAAAAACACTCCAGAGCTGCAATAAAGAAACGCTATAGTGGTGCACTGAATTGGTGCTCAGAGGCGAGAAACAGAGTGTGGAGGGTTGGGGATGGTTGTGTGACCGTAAAGGCATTAAAAGAAAGCATGCAATGGAAAGAAAAAGAGAAAAGGCGCTCCAAGTGTGAACCCTCGATATAAGACATAGCGAGCAAGTGATTGTATATGCTCATCTGCCTGGGTGCTGACCCGACACAACTCCGTACTTGTAAGAATGAAGGGCTGCTACTCTGACCGCTCAACCACACACCGATGGGAAGAAACGTATTCAAACCAAACAGGAAAAAGAGCAGTAATTCCCGAGTGCTGTTTTGAAATTGTGTTGACTTCTTCAACAGGTATACCCTGAAATATACGTGATCAAGGAGACAATCCAACTTCAAAACGCCAGAGAAGATCCAGAGAACAAACACCCTTGTCTTCATTCTGTGGCAGTGCCCGGGAATCACCACTCTTTTCTATTTGGTTTAATAGAAGAAAATTTTCGATGGCATATTTCACTGTCGGCAAAAGCGGTCTAATACAACAAAATACATTTCTTGCTGTTGCCCAGGGGCGGACTGGGCCGGGTGGCAAGAATGCATATGCCCCCCGGGCCAGTGCCTGAGCAGCTGGACAGGGCCGCTGGAGGACCGGCAGCGATTTTAATACGTAGCGCATTCCGCCAGCTGGCCCTTTAAATCTTGTAAAGTCAGGTGTGCACGCGCATTGCCGGCACTGAGAAGCGCCGCGGCGGCCGTGCTAGTGCACGAGCACGGCCGCGTTCCTAGGTCCTGCGTGCGCTCGTCTGCTGCCTGTGCCAGCGCGGGCACGCAGGAGATCAGACCACGCGCGCGCATTGAAAGATTTGAAATGTCCGGCGCCTCCACCTGACTGTGTGTGTGTCTGACGCTGGCCGGCCTGCACCAGCGTCAGAGAAAACTGCTCACCAATGCCTGGGATCCTCTTCACCGCCGACGCTGTCACGCTGGACAGGACCCGTCCCACCTCAGCCCTTCATCCTCCCGACCTCACCAGGGACCTGGGTGAGTCCCAAGATGAATTTTTTTTATGTATATACAGCAGTATCACCTATATAATGTGTATAGACTGCTATATATACATTATATAGGTGATACTGCTGTGTATAATCACTATACTACCTATATAATGTATATATAGCAATCTATATCTTATATAGGTGACAGCTACTGATGCATATATACCTTATATAGGTGACACTGTGGGGTGTGTTTATGTATATATATATATATATATGTACATGTATACACAACAACAGTATCATCTATATAACATATATACATCAGTAGCAGTATTGCCTATATAACATATAGACTGCTATACGTAAATTATATAGGTGGTACAGTGATTATATACAGCAGTTGCACCTATATAATGTGTATAGACTGCTATATATACATTATATAGGTGATACTGCTGTATATAATCACTATACCACCTATGTAATGTACGTATAGCAGTCTATATGTTATATAGGTGACACTCTGCTACTGATGCGTATATACCTTATATAGGTGACACTGGGGTGTGTGTGTGTATATATCACACCACTGTATACACAGCAGTATCACCTATATAACGTATATACACATCAGTAGCAGTATTGCCTATATAATGTATATAGACTGCTGTATATACACTATATAGGTGATACTATCATATACAGCAGTAGCAGTATCGCCTATATAATGTGTATCCAACATTTGCAGTATCACCTGTATAATATGTAGACTACTGCATATACGTTATATAGGCGACACTGCTGTGTATAGTCGCAGTATATATCTATGTATATACACACACACACACACACACACACACACACACTAGATGGTGGTCCGATTCTAACTCATCGGGTATTCTAGAATATGCATGTCCACGTAGTATATTGCCCAGCCACGTAGTATACAGCACAGAGCCGCGTAGTATATTGCCCAGCCACGTAGTATACAGCACAGAGCCGCGTAGTATATTGCTCAGTGACGTAGTATATTACCCAGGCAGTTTTGTCACAGGTTAAAAAATAAACATATACTCACCTTTCCGAGGGCCCCTTGTAGTCCACGGCAGCTTCCGGTCCCAGGGTTGGTATGAGCGCAGGACCTGTGATGACGTCGTGGTCACATGACCGTGACGTCATGGCAGGTCCTTCTCCCATACCATCTTTGCCACCGGAACCTGCAACGGAAGAAGGCGGCCGGCGCGAGCGACTACGGAGGGTGAGTATAGCAGGTTTTTTTTTATTATTATTTTTAACATTACATTTTTTACTATTGATGCCGCATAGGCAGCGTCAATAGTAAAAAGTTGGGGACACACAGGGTTAATAGCGGCGGTAACGGAGTGCGTTACCCGCGGCATAACGCCATCCGTTACTGCCGGCATTAACCCTGTGTTAGCGGTGACCGGAGGGGAGTATGCGGGCGACAGGCACTGACTGCGGGGAGTAAGGACTGTGCCCGTCGCTGATTGGTCGCGGCAGCCATGACAGGCAGCTGGCGAGACCAATCAGCGAATGAATAACCGTGACAGACAGACAGACGGAAGTCACCCTTAGACAACAATTATATAGTGTATATATATATATATAATTTGTCTAAGGGTCACTTCCGTCTGTCCTTTCTTTCTGTCACGGTTATTCATTCGCTGATTGGTCGCGGCAGCTATGACAGGCAGCTGGCGAGACCAATCAGCGACGGCCACAGTCCGGAAGAAAATGGCCGCTCCTTACTCCCCGCAGTCAGTGCTTGGCGTCCGCATACTCCCCTCCGGTCAGCGCTCACACAGGGTTAATGGCAGCATTGACCGCGGTGTAACGCACTCGGTTAACGCTGCTATTAACCCTGTGTGACCACATTTTTACTATTCATGCTGCCTATCCAGCATGAATAGTAAAAATATCTAATGCTAAAAATAATAAAAAAATTAAAAATAGTTACATACTCACCCTCCGGTGGCCCCCCCGGATTAGGAACCGGCCTTTTCTGCTCCGCGCGACGTCCCGGTGACCGCTGCATGCATTGCGGTCTCGCGAGATGATGACGTACGTTCTCGCGAGACCGCAATGCAATCTTCAGACCGGACCGCGCGCCAAGCATCGGGGAACGGACGCTTCGATCCGGAGGCTCCAGGAGGTGAGTATGTAACTATTTTTTATTTTAATTCTTTTTTTTTAACAGGGATATGGTGCATACTACGTGACTGGCCAATATACTACGTGATTGTGCTGTATACTACGTGACTGGCCAATATACTACGTGATTGTGCTGTATACTACGTAACTGGGCATACTGCCCAGCCACGTAGTATATTGCCCAGCCACGTAGTATATTGCCCAGCCACGTAGTGTACTGCCCAGTCACGTAGTATATTGCCCAGCCACGTAGTATACAGCACAGAGCCACGTAGTATACTGCCCAGTTACGTGGCTGGGCAGTATACTACGTGGCTCTGTGCTGTATACTACGTGGCTCTGTGCTGTATACTACGTGGCTCTGTGCTGTATACTACGTGGCTCTGTGCTGTATACTACGTGGCTCTGTGCTGTATATTACGTGGCTCTGTGCTGTATACTACGTGGCTCTGTGCGTAGCTGGGCAATATACTACGTGAACTACGTGGCTGGGCAATATGCTACGTGGCTAAAGAGCACCATGTAAATGGACCTGTGGTCGATCATGCGCACTTCGGCGCCATTCACATGTGGCTCTTCAAATAACGCCTTTAAGAGGAGTGTTGAAGGGCAGGACAAAGTATAGCAAAATTCACTGATTGGGGGTGGGGAGTGTTTGAGTATGTGGACTGGTGGGGTTTTTTGTGGCAGGGCTGCTTTTTTGTCACTGTCCGGCCCTGTGTGTGTGTGTGTGATTATACAGTGGGATTGTGCGTGTGTGCACTATATATACAGTGGGGCTGTGCGTGTGTCAATTATACATTGGGACTGTGCGTGTGTGTTATATATATATATATATATATATATATATATATATATATATATATATATATATCTCGCATATTTGCCGTCACAGGACAACCTGTTCCCGGCGCAGGCACCGGAGAATCCTCACAGAGCATAGTGCGCACGATATGAGGATTCACACATAGTGACTGTAGACATGTAGCTTAAAGGGAACCTGTCACCCCGAAATTCGCGGGTGAGGTAAGCCCACCGGCATCAGGGGCTTATCTACAGCATTCTGTAATGCTGTAGATAAGCCCCCGATGTTACCTGAAAAAGGAGAAAAAGACGTTAGATTATACTTACCCAGGGGCGGTCCCGCTGCTGGTCAGGTTGGATGGGCGTCTCCGGTCCGCTGCGGCGCCTCACATCTTCTTTCCATGACATCCTCTTCTGATCTTCAGCCACGGCTCCGGCGCAGGCGTACTTTGCTCTGCCCTGTTGAGGGCAGACAAAGTACTGCAGTGCGCAGGCGCCGGAAAGGTCAGAGGCTCGGCGCCTGCGTACTGCAGTACTTTGTCTGCCCTCAACAGGGCAGAGCAAAGTACGCCTGCGCCGGAGCCGTGGCTGAAGATCAGAAGAGGACGTCATGGAAAGAAGATAGGAGGCGCCGCAGCGGACCGGAGTCGCCCATCCGACCTGACCAGCAGCGGGACCGCCCCTGGGTGAGTATAATATAACGTCTTTTTCTCCTTTTTCAGGTAACATCGGGGGCTTATCTACAGCATTACAGAATGCTGTAGATAAGCCCCTGATGCCGGTGGGCTTACCTCACCCGCGATTTTCGGGGTGACAGGTGCCCTTTAAGATCCGACAACCACTTTAAGGATGGGCCACTACTCATGGGCCACTGCTGTGTACTTGCCCCCCAGGCTAAAATTTGCCAGTCAGCCCCTGCTGTTGCCCATTGAGTTTGTCCACAGCTTATGCACTGCATGTGGTATATCAACCTTCTGGAATGCAGACTTTAGTTTCTAGCATGTTGCAGCAAATTCATAACGCAGGGGTCTGTGGCATTGGGCACTCCAGCTGTTAAACTATAACTCTCAGAATTCCCTGACAACCATACATTTTCAGATGAAAGGGAATGTTGAGATCTGTAGTTACAAAACAGCTGTAGTCCCAAAAATTGTGGTTTTCTGGAATTTCCCTGCTGGTTCTTTTCAATGTTAGGATGAGACTCTACGGTCAGTTTCAGGGACTTTGTCGGCACTGTTGTATGAACCGGCCTGGTGTAACACCCCACTGGCTGTTACAGTGGTATTGCCTTCCTCTCGGGGAGGGTGATGCCATGCTTGGAAGCGAGGAAGGATCCCTTTAACAGGTAACCAGCACACATGCAACACTGTTCTGACTTCAGGCCAGAAGGGGGAGCTCTGAACCAGGTTTCAGGGGAGTTTCCCTAGAGATATATTCTGGCTTAGAGGAGGAGTTACTCAGTCCGTCGGACTAAGTCTGTGAGAGAGCAGTCTGGCAGAGAGACAGAGGAGAGAGGAGTCAGACAGAGAGAGTCTGAGAGAGGAAAGCTGGGGCTGTGCAGACCAGTAGTGCTGCAGCTACTGGAAGGAAGAAAGAGAAACAGCAGTCTTTAGGAGATTGAAAGGGGAAGAGAACAAAGGAGAGTGAAGAGCTAGAGAGAAGCTGTGACTGAACTTCCTCCACGCTGAAGCGCAGGAACCGGTGGTCGTAAGACCGAGGCAGTGTGGGACTGTGTGCCTCACAACAGAAACTGGCGGATGGCAGATTGCAAGTTGCCTGTCCACCATCAACATCCGAATGGCACAGCAGCGCATAGAGCCTGGAGTCAATTGAGAGACCCTGTAAAAAGGCTCGAGTTGCCTGCTATATGGGTAGTGTCCTACCAAAAGGGACAGCGAGAAAGTGAGGACCTTGTGCGAGACCTAAGGCAGCAAGGGACTACAACACAGCGCGTAGTGGAAGGCTTCCAACCTCACCTGGCTAAGGGGATCTCCAAATCGCTTCCAAGCTGGCCGGACCACACCAGCACCTGTGATCCGTACCCTGGACTGTGGCTGCCTTACAATAGTAAAAAAGGTAAAGCGACTGCAACTTTGTGTCCTCTGGTTCTTTCTACACCACCTGCCACCTGTCCCTACTACATCGGGAGCCCTGGGGATCCAACTTCACCTGTGCAGTACCATCATTCCCCAGTGGACCCCTCTAAGCAGCATCGGTTACCTCTGACTGAATACCACAGGTGGTGTCATGAATAAACTTAATTCTTTATTCAACAACCCTTTTAAAGACCTTTCCCTTTTACATGGACGCCCAGGACCAAAGACCGGGTCACTGCCACCGTGACACATCCCTTTCAGAACTGGCCTGGTACTGAATATCCCCACGGCCCTGGCTGGCGCTCCACTGGCACCTCACTAAGCTGCCAACGATCTACCATAGTAAAAAATTAGGAAACGGTTGCATGATTTTGAGGCTTTAATATTGCACAAATACATTGCACACAGGGTGCAGAATAAGAGGTTCTCTGAAGAGAGGCAAGGCATGATCATCCCCTACAGTTCTTGCAGCACATATGTGGTCTGAGACATGGTTGCACATTGACTGAAATGTACATATGTGCCCTTGCAGTGAACCTTCTTTACCACAGACCTTAGAGTCATTTTCAGGGCAGAGCTCAGGTGGATTGATTTGTCCAATTTTATCTTAAATATGTCCTGGTGGACGAGCTCCCCACGTCTTTGACGATAGATGGAAAGGTGTGTTGAAAGACCCAAACCAGTGACAGTCCGAGGTTCTTGGGGCCATAGGTGAAACAAGTAATTTAGAAAACGGTTGAACTCATGTTTTAACTATGCTACCTACACAACAAAAATGGTAGTTTTAATAATAATGAAGAAAAATATATTAGTGCAATGGCAATTTGCTGGATTTTAATGGTATTATTGGTCTTGTAAATTTTAATAACTGTTGATGTATAAAATCAGATCCCATGCAGATGTGTATATGGATGAAAATCGATAGTTTTTTCTGGTTGAAAGTTGGACAATTTTTTCATTAATTTGTGTAAATTTAAAGGGAACCTGTCACAGGGCTTTCCCAATTTAAAGTATAGTCAGCACCTGTAAGCCCTATGTGACAGCGTTCTAGTAGTATGTTGTAAGTATGTCCACAATCCCGTATGCAAGGCACAAAAGAGACCACTTATTATACTCTCAGACAGCACGGTCTGGTACATTGGAGATCTCTGGTCTTGATTCGGCTTGTCCTTTATTCTTACACTTGCCTTAATCTTTTCCTACTTTATGTGGATGACGCATCTTACATCATCCACACAGTGTCCTCCATCGTGTTCCAGCAGAGGCGCTCCTTTCCCTGTCTTACCGAGGGCAGCGAAAAGCACTGTAGTGTGCATGCGCACGGCTTTCCCTATAATTCATTGGCGCTTTTTGGGTTTTCCCAGTGCATGTGCATTACAGCACCTTGTGCTGCACTCAGCAGGGGAGAGAGAATTGCGTCTGCACAGCAGCGTGATGGGAAACACTGTGTACATGACATAGGACGTGTCATCCACATGAAGAAGTTAAGGGGGACAGTGATCGTAAGAGAGGACATGCCGGACTAAGATCAGAGACGCCCATCAGACCGGACCGCAGTGTATGTGAGTATAATAAAAGGTCTTTTTTGTGCCATGTATAGGGGATTGATGACATTCACGCAGGATTCTAGAATGCTGTAAAAGAAGCTTACAGGTGCTGGATGTACTTTATATTGGGAAAACCTGATAACAAAGTGGTACAAAATAGACAATTTCTATCAAATCGATCGTTCGACCTATGGTTTTAAGGTAGCAAGCGATTGCCTTTTGCGTGAAAATGATCGAAGTTAGATATTTTCTTACACATCATGCTATGCATGATAGTTATATGTGCAGATCAAAAAATGTTATTTCATTAGCTCCACCCCTGGGATTCTCAAATTTTCATCAGAAATGTATGGCTTCATCTAAAAGATATTGTCACGATGTGACACGACCTGGCAGGTGGTCGGTCACAAAACGGCGAAACACACAAGGGTACACCGGGGACACTTTAACAACGGTGGGCCCTGTCGGTAGGGAATGGGGAATGGGCACCTCCTGCACTCACCTGAGGATGTGCCCTGATCTTGCTACCGTCCTTATATGGGTTCTTTCAACCCGTCGCCGACCAGGATACCTAGTCCCTCACTTGCCCTGCTCTAATCCTTATATAGGGAACTGGCAGGTGAGAGCACTGGTCCCACCGCTGCACTAATACAACACTGGGAAAGTTACAAACAACAAAAGGACAAAGAAACAATAACACCACACTTAACTTTCTCTGCTGCAATGCACCACACAGCAGAGTAAGGCATCAGGAAAAAATATGCAGCTGTAGAACAACAGCACTCAGCAAGCTCCTATTCCAGCAAGGTTGGTATCCAAAGGACCTGTATAACCAACAGTCAGCTGATGCACCAGGTGACCTTTTAAAGGAAGGTGGGAGTGGTCACCACCCACAACAGCAGAACAAGCTGTAATGCAATTACACCAGCGGCCACCGGGGGAAAAACTGCATTAACCCCCGATGACCTGAAAGGAAAAAAGGTTTTAATCTGAAGGAAACCAGATCTGCCACAGATCCAAACATGGATCGTGACAGATATTTGTGCAATTTAATTGGACATGTGTGTGTGATGCTGTCATGCAAATGAAGACATGTACGAATGACAAATGATCATTCATCTTATGGTTATGGCCTTATGGTCTCTACACACATTAGCTTAAAGTTGGCCTAACCCAATCAGTGGGATCAGCCCAACATCTAATCTGTATTGGAGCCTCTGACTCTCCCCCGAAAGAATGATAATGTGATTATGATGAACAATTTGTATTCAAATGGCGGATCCTTGGTCAAAGTTGTCTGAGCACACAAATCCCCAAGGGTGCCAAAACGTTTGCATCGACCCATTTTCCTTTTTGTAATTTGTAAAATGTAAAAGATAAATACATATATAGGGGTCTCTAAACTTTTACATACCACTGTATGGCCAAATCCTGTTTTGCCGGGAGGAGGGGGGGTTTGGACTCAAGCATCCATAAACGTCAAGATTGGCGCAATGTGGAAGCACCCTTAGGTGTATGGCCACCTTTAGTTTCCCCAACCTCGAACTATATTCGTATGCTCTATTCTTATGAATGTATCTGCATTGCAGTTACCTGCACACTAGGATAATAGAAAAAACAATGTTCAAGAGACTAGCCAAGAGAGCCTTAACGCTTTCGTTCTCGGGATCACTGAGGTTAATGTTGTGGCATATGCAACCCATACACCATGACTTACTATCATGTAAGATCCCATTTTAGGAGCTTTTGCTTACTGTCACTGGTAATAATCATTAACGAAGGCATCACTGCATTGGAAGGCTTCTTGCAAAGATAATTTTGAGTTTTCAGGACCTTGATGTTCACTGCAAAGATGCTTTTTTTGGTTAAGTCATTTCTTGAAGGATTGTACATTGTGTCCTCAGCCTTCTTTTTTTCTGGGTGTCAAAGGGCGCTGCTTCTTCAGTCACAACATTTAATAAAACAACCATTATGAATCACCTTGGTAAATTCCTGACTAAACAATGGTTTTATTTGTGCTAAATTTAAGGTCAGCAACTCTTAATAGGAAAAAGATCTGACAAGCCCCAAGGCTAAAGATTGGAAGCGTTTGACTAATACTCTAAATCCTGACAAAGATTAGTTACTCTGCATGTTTCACTTAATGTTCTATTAAATAAACTTCTCCAAAGGTTGAAGACTTCTCTTTTCGGTCAACCTTGATGTATTTTGCTGTTTTCTTGGAGCTCAGTATCTTGACTGAGCCTTCAGAAATGTCACTAACAATACGTTTTGCTGTGTTGTATCCTATCAGACAACATCTCCATTACTCAGGGAGCCTTTTGCACTTCAAGCGGGTGGATGGAATTTTTTTTTACTCTAAATAAATACAGCAAAACCTAAGAAATGAGCTAGAGCATAAGTTGATATACATGCAATGTGTACTGTGGCATGTAATAGTTTGGACACCCCTGGTTAAAATTACTATTATTGTGAACAATTAAGCAAGTTCGAGATGAAATGATCTCTGAAAGGGCTAAAATTACAGATGACAAATTTCCTTGTATTTCAGACAAAAAAAAAATATTTTCATCTTTAACATTTTAAAAATTACAAAAGGGATAATGGGCTGATGCAAAAATTTGGGCACCCTGCATGGTTAGTATCTAGTAGCACCATCCTTTGCAAGTATCACAGCTTGTAAATGCTTTTTGTAGGCAGACAAGTCTTTCTATTCTTATTAGAGGGATATTCATCCATTCTTCCTAGGAAAGTTCTTCCAGTTCTGTGAGATTCTTGGGTCATCTTCCATGCTCTGCTATTTTGAGGTCTAGCCACAGATTTTCAATAATGTTCAGATCAGGGGACTGTGAGGGCCATTGTAAAACCTTCAGCTTGCTCCTTTTGAGGTATATTGTGGATTGTGATGTGTGTTTAGGTTCATTAGCCATTTGTAGAAGCCATCCTTTTTTCAACTTCAGCTTTTTACAGATAAGTTTATGTCTGTATCAAGAATTTGTTGAGATTTAATTGAATCGATTCTTCCCGTGAATTGTTCACCGTGCCATTATTATACATTTTTATAGTGCCATTTATTCCATGGCGTTTTACATGTGAACGGGGCAAATATGGACAAGTACAATAAACATGAGTAAAACAAGGCGCACACAAGAACAGGAGGAGACCGGACCATGCCCGCGAGGGCTCACAGTCTACAGGGGATGGGTGAGGATACACTAGGAGAGGGTAGCTGCAACACAGCGCCAAATGATGATTG
The DNA here is from genome assembly GCF_032444005.1 of Ranitomeya imitator. Classification (NCBI taxonomy): domain Eukaryota; kingdom Metazoa; phylum Chordata; class Amphibia; order Anura; family Dendrobatidae; genus Ranitomeya; species Ranitomeya imitator. Next base: position 32,079,367 of record NC_091289.1, read on the forward strand.
ATCCACTCCCATGCTTAAGGCTGCCGTCACACTAGCAATATTTGGCCAGTATTTTACATCAGTATTTGTAAGCCAAAACCAGGAGTGGAACAAATAGAGGAAAAGTATAACAGAAACATATGCTCCACTTCTGTATTTATCACCACTCCTGGTTTTGGCTGAGAAATACTGATGTAAAATACTGACCAAATACTGCTAGTGTGACGGCAGCCTAATGGTTGGCGAAATGTTCTTTTCCTGGAATTCTGTGTGCTTTTTTCTCCACACATACGATTAATCATTGTGACTTAGGAGTTCTATTTTAACCTCATCGGTCCACAGGACTTGTCGAATCGATAGAACTTTGCGTGACAAACGATTGTACTGTAGTTGGATATTTTCTTACAACTATCATGCAAAGCATAATAGTTGGCATTGGACCATTTTCTTTCTTTATTTTTTAAAATGTAAAAAATGACTTTTTATTTTGCCTAAAGTACAAAGGAAATGTGTCCTCTTTAATTTTAGCCCTTTCAGAGATATGAATAACCATAGTTGTACAGCAGGATCTGCCCATCAGATCTTGAGGCAGTGCAGAATAGGAGGCAATACATAACAAAATTACCCAAAATCTGTTATAATGTGTATGACCCTAAATTGTGAAAATGGAGTGATAATAAAGGGAACCTGTCACCCCCAAAATGGAAGGTGAGCTAAGCCCACCGGCATCAGGGGCTTATCTACAGCATATGGAATGCTGTAGATAAGCCCCCGATGTATCCTAAAAGATGAGAAAAAAGGTTAGATTATACTCACCTGGGCAGGCGGTCCGATCCGATGGGTGTCGCGGTCCGATGCCTCCCATCTTCTTATGATGACGTCCTCTTCTGGTTTTCATGCTGCGGCTCTGGCACAGGCGTACTTTGTCTGCCCTGTTGAGGGCAGAGCAAAGTATTGCAGTGCACAGGCGCCGGGAAAGGTCAGAGAGGCCCGGCGCCTGCGCACTGCAGTACTTTGCTCTGCCCTCAACAGGGCAGACAAAGTACGCCTGCACCAGAGCCGCAGCTTGAAGACCAGAAGAGGATGTCATCTGATGAAGATGGGAGGTGTCGGACCGGACCGCGACACCCATCGGACCGGGACTGGGACCGCCCCTGGGTGAGTATAATCTAACCTCTTTTTCTCCTCTTTCAAGTTACATCGGGGGCTTATCTACAGCATTACAGAATGCTGTAGATAAGCCCCTGATGCTGGTGGGCTTAGCTCACCTTCCATTTTGGGGGTGACAGGTTCCCTTTAAACTTTGAAAAAATAGTTGGTTATTGAACACGACTGAACAAAGTTGTCATATTAAAGCAATACTCCATTATATTTACCATATAGAATGGTTTTTAAAGGGGGTCTGTTAGTGCAACATTACTGTTCAAACCAAGCACAGGTTCTCAGTCTCGGTGCACTCTTGGCGTAGCCAAACATTTCAGTGCACCTTACCACATACTTGGTTTTCCATCCATCTCTGCCCCCTCTTCCTTGATTGACATGACAGCTTTGGTTTTTACCAGAACCAAAGAAGGGTGGAGAAAACAAGTGGGTGGGAAGATGCACTGAACTGCTCGGCCATGCCAGCAGGGCCGGCGTCAGCACCAGGCGTACCCGGGCAAATGCCGGGGCCCTGGCAAGACAGGGGGGCCCATTCAGGGCTGGCGTTAGAGGCAGGCTGCCCGCATGTGGCCCCTGAGGCAGAGTGACTTCCGACCGTCCAGTGCCTGGAGAATGATCCGAGCGTCCCCAAGCAGGAAGTGTGCAGCACCTGCTACCTGGAACAAAGGATTGCGGGGGGATGCAGAGCCTGGCTGGGAGGACAAGGTATGGGCTCTTATATACTGGCTGGGCTGTGTTATATACTATGTGGGCTGCTATATACTACGTTGGCTGCTATATACTACATGGGCAGCTGGGCTGCTATATACTACGTGGGCTGGGCTGCTATATACTACGTGGGCTGCTATATACTACGTGGGCTGGGCTGCTATATACTACGTGGGCTGCTATATACTACGTGGGCTGGGCTGCTATATACTACGTGGGCTGCTATACACTACGTGGGCTGTGCTATATACTACATGGGCTGCTATATGCTACGTGGGCTGCTATATACTACGTTGGCTGCTATATACTACATGGGCTGCTATATACTACGTGGGCTGGGCTGCTATATACTACGTGGGCTGCTATGTACTATGTGGGCTGTGTTATATACTACGTGGGCAGTGTTATATACTACGGTGGCAGTGTTATATACTACGTTGGCAGTGTTATATACTACGTGGGCTGCTATATACTACGTGGGCAGTGCTGTATACTACTATGTGGGCAGTGCTGTATACTACTGTGTGGCTGTGCTATATACTACTATGTGGGCAGTGCTGTATACTGCTATGTCGGCAGTGCTGTATACTACTGTGTGGGCTGTGCTATATACTACTGTGTGGGCTGTGCTATATACTATTGTGTGGGCTGTGCTATATACTATTGTGTGGGCTGTGCTATATACTACTGTGTGGGCTGTGCTATGTACTACTGTGTGGGCTGTGCTATATACTATTGCGTGGGTAGTGCTGTATACTACTATGTGGGCTGTGCTGTATACTACATGGCTGTCCTATAAACTACGTGGGCCGTGTTATATACTATGTGGCTGTGCTATATACTATATGGGCTGTTATATGATACGTGGGCTGTGCTATATACTACGTGGCTGTGTCATATGCTACGTGGGCTGTGTTATATGCTACGTGGCTGTGCTATATACTACGTGGGCTGTGTTATATACTACATGGCTGTGTTTATATGCGATCATGAATCGTGGTATGTGTTAAAGGGGGGGCCCACTGAGACTCTTTCGCCCGGGGCCCACAAAAACCTGGAGCCGGCCCTGCATGCCAGCGATGGTGTCGAGTGCCTATGCTTAATTTGAGCAGTCATTGTGTGCTGACAGATTACCGTACTGCTGTCAGGCTGCTTTCCAATCCAAGAAAGTACAAATTTGGTTAAATTGAGTTGTCATGTTTGAGACTCCGGTAGCTAGGAATATGCTGCCTAACAATTACAGATGCTGTGTTTTTCATTGCAATATAGGACCACTCAAGAATATGTATATATAAAAATGTAAAAATGCATGTCTTCTGGAGTCACTAAGACATGTCTCCCAACATCTTCACCTTCATTCCAATAACCCCCAACTCCATGCTGCCATGGAATACCTATATAAAGTGTTGTTCAAAAATGGCACCACTCTTGTACTCGGGCTGTGCCTGATATTACATTTCACTAACCTACAATACTTTCCTAGAAGAAGGCATTAGCGCCGAAACGCGCGTCGGGGATCTGGCAGCCACCTCCCAAATTGGTAACTTTCTACCTATGTATATTTATTTTGATTCTATTACTTACAATCCTCATTTGCATATTGCATTTTAGTAAGAACCACTTTCTACTATATACTATATACAGACTTATTTGTGATGGCCACATTGTTTCCTTGGGCCATATTACTGTGTCTTTCTAATCCTGCATACTAAGGTCTGTTCAGCTGTTGCCTTCATGTATATTGTTAGACATACCTTTTTCTATTGGAGTGTGATACCATTTTATTAATTGGCTTAACTGTGTGCCCTATATATTTTTAATTATTTCTCAATAAAGGTTTATCTCTTTTATAACTCCTCTTGTTATGGTCATAATAAATGTAATATTTTTTCATATGATCTACTGAGTAATCTGGTTCATTACCATATATACTAAAGTCCTGCTGGCTAAGTACGTATGAGTTTAACCATTTTTTGACTTATGCAAATTGCCGATATTTGCTTGATTAACCTGCAATACCAAAAATTGTCCATGGAGGAGAGTGGCGCTGTTCCTATGCAAAAGTAGAGTCTTCTAAACTTTACTATTTTGAGTTAGTTTAGTGAACGTGCGAAGTTTATTTATTTTTCTCTATTTCCGTTCTTCATTTCTGTAATGTGTTTCCATACCTTTTTGGAAATAAAAGGGTTACACGCAAAAAAAAAACTAACTCATAAATAGAGCAGGAGAGGTGAAAACAACATTTATGTAAACTATTGGAAAATAGATCTCCTTGATTCTTTTTTTTTTCTGCAATCCCACTAACCGCTCAGACATTTACAACCTGCAATTTACTATCTCCGTGTAATGAAGGAATCTTTTGTGGGGCAATGTTGTCCTTGGGGAATCGGGGTGTGAGCGCGGAGAGAAATCCGGTGGCTTGTGTGGTCAGCGGTGAAATATCTCGGTTTCAGGGGTCGTTTGGCACATGCTCACCTGCTGTTAGTTCTGCGTGTAGGAAGCGACATTGCCAACTTTAGATCTGCCAAGCAAGGGGTCTAAATATGCTGCTGGCTCATTAGTGCTGGATGTGGCAGAAGTTCTCCTGGTGGCCCGTCGTAAAATCGCCCGTCATTACGAAGTTTTAATTCCACCCGAAATGAACCGTGTCTCCAATCTCTAGTAGCATGTTAATTAAAAAATATTATTTTGTAACTGTTGCTTACGGTTATTCCCCTTTTCTACAAACTTTTATGTCCGGCCAGATGTTGTTTTTCAGTCTTGCATACAATTAATCATCTTGAAAAATAATATTTCAACACAACGAGAGAAACATGTTTAGTAGTTCTGTTTCCAATAATACACAATAATTGGGTCTCTTTGTAGTTGTTTACTACGTGTCTTATTCTATTTGGTTTATTAGCCTTTTTATTGCTGCAGGGGTTTATTGTGCTTCAGACCATTCTTTGATATTGCCCAAATTTTGCCTAAAGTGATATCCTTCATTGCTGACTCAACATGACCATGACCTACATTGTCCCCCCATTCAGTCCTCGCGGGTGGGGTCTTCTCTCCCTTTGTACCAGTGTATCACTCATTTCGTTCACTTTTGTCTGATGTTATGGACGTAAAGCATTTTTAATGTACATCAGTAGTGTTAGAAACTGGAGCAGCTTCCCTTTTTTAAATGGGTCATTGACTCATTAATTTTTTTTTCAGTATTTTTTATTTGATAGCTTTTACTTGCTACTTCACAAACAGAATATGGCTTTGACTAGACGCTGTAAACGGGTATTTCACTCTTCTAGGGCTTGGATTTTCTTCTAGGGCTTGGCTTTCACCGATACCACTCGTACCTATGACATTTTGGGGGCTGTACACATGTATGATTTTTTTTCCTTCCTGGGACTAAGTGGTCCACAGAAAAAATTAGAGACATGTCCTATTTTGATCAAAGTGTCGGATAAAAATCGATAATGCAAGTCTATGGGTCAGTGTAAAAAAATAGATAAATAAAAAAATTAGGATTATTTAGTCTAGAAAAAGACGACTGAGGGGCGATCTAATAACCATGTATAAGTATATAAGGGGACAATACAAATATCTCGCTGAGGATCTGTTTATACCAAGGAAGGTGACGGGCACAAGGGGGCATTCTTTGCGTCTGGAGGAGAGAAGGTTTTTCCACCAACATAGAAGAGGATTCTTTACTGTTAGGGCAGTGAGAATCTGGAATTGCTTGCCTGAGGAGGTGGTGATGGCGAACTCAGTCGAGGGGTTCAAGAGAGGCCTGGATGTCTTCCTGGAGCAGAACAATATTGTATCATACAATTATTAGGTTCTGTAGAAGGACGTAGATCTGGGGATTTATTATGATGGAATATAGGCTGAACTGGATGGACAAATGTCTTTTTTCGGCCTTACTAACTATGTTACTATGTTACTATGACCTCACAAGGATGACATTCGAGTGCGGCCAATTTTAATGGACTGACAGAATGGAGAAGGTAGAGAATTTTTTTAATTTTTTTTGCCACTCTGATTTAAAGTCTGAGCAGAATAATTGGCCATTTTTTTCTCAGATGTGGAGAAAACTGATAAGGTGATGGCTTACGTCTGGAATATTTTGGTGGGGGTACGACCTGTGGAACTCCCCATTGATACTGAAGAATGAAGCCACCGCAGAGCTGATCCGTCACAATGGCCCTTCCATTTATTTGCACCTCAACATCCAAGCACCAATTAAATCAATGGAGCCAGTTGCAGTTTTTCATGCAGGCCGGCGTCCAGGAGCTCTGCTGTGCAGGGATAAACCGTGAAGAGGACACAACATAAAATAGGCGCTGTGGACCCTTCAGCACTCCAGTTTCTTTCCACATGTCAAACATAGGAAGAACATTAGTGATGAGCGATCGTGATGGGATAAGATGTTCTATGAATACATTCTATGAATACACGTTTATGATGTAGACACAAAATTGTGCTTTATTGCATATCAATGCCCTTTATTATATAATTATGTGAAAATTAAATTTGCAAAAAAAAGTAAAAAAATCACTCTAACTTTGTCTATTACCAGTAGGTCTGTATTACTAGCATAAGCACTATTGACTTTTTTGCTTTGACGTGTTCTTTCCATATCTTCTTTTTGCCAGCGGTTTAGACCAATGTGTAAACAAGTTTTTTAAAAGCTTTTATCCCATTTCATTACCCATATACCATGTGTCAAATAGTGGGACGTGCTGACATGTGACAGATGACACCAAGTTTGAGGAAAAATGGCAAGGAAAAATATTTTTGGTCTTTGGCAACCTATTTGCTGTGTTAGCCATTTCTTTCTGTTTGCCCACGAAATGATCCCTTTGAACTGGTCGGGTAAAAAGGAGAAATGTAGGTACTGCTGTCATTATTATTATCTCTGTTATGCAAACATTCTGCATGCATTTGTCTCTAGATCATACAGTAACGTATATCTACAGCTGCATTTTAGAATATGCCTCAAAAGAGGAATATGACGCCTCTCGGTAATATATGTTGCTGTATATAATATACTAATTCAGTGATGCTCAATTTGTAATGAAGATAAAACCTTATAAACTAAACCGTTGCCTTACAGGAAAACTAAGTCGACTAATATGTGGAAATTTCACTCAATAGTGTGAATAAATGTAAATAAAACATGTTGTTAGAATTTTCTATATCAACCCATTGCAGAAGTTTTGAGAGACGAACCACTGAGCATGGTGCCAACATAGGTGTGATGCTAGTCACTACCCACGGACATGGCGTGAGGCTGGATTGTCTAGAGGTTTTAGGTCAAAATCCAGGAGGGTACATCATAGTCAGGGAGGGGAGACTGTTATGATCTGGTGGTTTAGGAACAACATGAGACAAGCTCTGAAGGAGGTGGTATCTGTACTGACCGCAAACCCTGAACCTAGCAGCGCAACTAGAAATAGCCGTGGGGGGTACCTGACGCTCCCTAGACCCCTCGTCACAGCCTAAGATCTAACTTCCCCTAAAGATGGAAACAGGAAACCTATCTTGCCTCAGAGAAAATCCCCAAAGGAAATATAGCCCCCCACAAATATTGACGGTGAGAGGAGGGGAAAATAACATACACAGAAATGAAATCAGATTTTAGCATAGGAGGCCAGTCTAGCTTGATAGGACAGGAAAGGATACTGTGCGGTCAGTATAAAAACTACAAAACAATCCACACAGAGTTTACAAAATCTCCACACCTGACTAAAGGTGTGGAGGGTAAATCTGCTTCCCAGAGCTTCCAGCTAACAGAAAAAATCCATACTGACAAGCTGGACAAATATAGAATGCACAGAACAATAAGTCCACAACATGTGGACTGAAATGAGCAAAGCCAGAACTTATCTTTGCAGAACTGGTCAGGAAACCAGGAGAATCCAAGCAGAGATGTGAATCCAGCCAGGAAACATTGACAAGTGGCACAGGCTGAAGAAAGAGCCAGACTTAAATAGCGGACGATAAGTGGAGGCAGCTGATGACAGCTAACTCCAAGGAGCAGCCATACCACTAGAAACCACAAGAGGGAGCCCAAGAGCAGAACTCACAAAAGTGCCACTTACAACCACCGGAGGGAGCCCAAGAGCGGAATTCACAACAGGAGACAAAGGCGTAGTTAGGTAACAGTCTGAGGTCAAAATTTCAAGAAGGTAGTGGATCACAACAAAGGGGCTAGGCAAACGGATGGTCTAGGTAAATCCAAGGTCGACCAACAAAGATCAGAATACAAGATAGGGAGCACAGGGCAAACACAGACCTCTTGAGCAAAGCAACAATTGGCAGAAATATAATACAGAAAGCCAGGTAATTACTGTGAACAGGAGATATATGGATGAAGTCAGAGCACAGCCTGGTCCTGATTGGACAGGTAAACTGTCACTCAAGTAGTCCCTTACATCTCAGCATGCGCCAGCTTCCAATTGGACGGCAGAAATGTCATTCATTGCCTTCAGACACACTGATAGAAGGCATAGTGATAGAGGGTTTAGGGTTGTCTGAAATTCATAAAGAACATACTTTGCACCTCAATACCACTGGTTAATAAGGTCCCAGCTCTACAAGTGTTTAGTTCATCATTCTTTAGATGTATTCTATCTTTGACATGGCAAATTCATGGTGTTACAGTAATTTAAATATTCAGATTTTAGTGCAGGGGTGGACAATACCATTGGACCAACCTGTGCAGCTACCACCTCCAAAGCAGAAGTAATTGTGTATTATGATGAGTTATGCAAAGGGATCTTATACTGTTCTCGTACAGGGACCTCTTCTGTGTGTTTCCACGCTGCTATAATGTATAGAAATGTGCACCTTCAGATAATGAGGTAATAGCTGGGGGGGGGGGGGGGGACACACATGCTTCGTCTTCCTCCCAACATAAAGTAGCCAATTAAAATCGCTTCCTACCTTACTCGTCAGGGAAGGATCAAATCCAATGAAATAACATCCCAGCATAGCTGAAAAGATTCCTTCTGCAGGTGAAGTATGAAGGAATGATATTGTCAGCTGCCAGAGGGGGGAAGGAGACTGATTTTGGCTTTAAACACAGCAGCATAATTTAGCAGCAGTGCCAAGGAGGGATACATGGAAGCAAAAATGATAGAAAATGCATTTTTATGTTAGAAGCACAGCAAATCACTTTCCAAAAGTTGTTTACTGCCTTCCAATGCTCTTTATATGAAATTATATTAGGTCTTCCAACTTCCCCTACGCAATTACGTGTTCTCTATGGAAAAAGTGCAGTAAGTCACTGCTAAACTGGTCTGGCATCATTACAACTACACATCTTTTTTTCTTCTTTCTTAATGCACTAAAAAGCAGAAGCCAGTCAGGATTTATAGTTTTTGCATAAAAAAATCTAAAATGAGTATTTTTGAGAGATGAGGCGCTTACTTGTCACAAGCCGCTGTTCTCAATTTTTGCATTTCTCATGCAATCAACACTAGTCCAATTTGGCAACCGTAAATGCCACACTTACACTGCGGCCTGCTACCACATTTTGCTTTCTTTACATGGTCCTACCTACAAGACCTAACTTTTTTTTATTTTATACTTTTTAGTAAGGGTTGAATATTTGGGGTTGAAAGTTTGTTAAAAATTATTTATAGTTTTGAACAAAATGTGTGGTAAAAGAAAAAGTGGCAAAGGTATTGGACTGGGTAGAGTAAAATAAAAAAAAAATTGTATCATGGCTAAGACTGTGGGAACCGCGAGCAATAGCAGAAGCGCCATCGCCACTGGCACCAGCCGTCCTGATAGCAGTACTACTAAATGTAGGTGTCACGAGGCAGAAATAGGAAAACAGGAGATGAGGAATCTGGGCCCCTGAACTGCCCCTCAGGCTAGGGGAAGCCCTGTTTTTCCTTAACTTGGGGGTACCCTTGAAGGTAGGGAGGCCCAAGTCACCGACCTGTCCCTGTCTCCTGTTAAACCCTGTACTAAACCCCCAACCCCCACCCCAGGGGGTGAACAGTGTAAACAGCACCACAAAGCAAATAAACAGGAATAAACAATATGAGAGTGAGGGGAACACGATACCAAAAGGTGACTGCACAAACTACAAAATAACAAAACTCAGAACTTAGCTTGTGCACACCGCTGCAGACTCCACAACAAAGATAGTACAGCCACTGAGCTCCAAACACCAGACTTGGCTGACACCAGGGAGCTGCTACTGCGAGGTTGGTCTCCTGAAAGGAACTGTATAACCAACAGTCAGCTGATGCACCAGGTGACCTTATAAAGGATGGTGGGAGTGGTCACAAACATCAGCTGACCCAGCAGCAATACAATGCAATGACACCAGCGGCCACCGGGGGGAGAAAACTGCTTTTAACCCCCAATGACCAGAAAAGGAAAAAAGGTTTAAATCTGAGGGAAACCAGATCTGCCACAGATCCAAACATGGATCGTGACAGTAGGTCACAATGAGCGTATTAGTGGGGAGAAAGCGGAGGTTGTTATAGAATATATGGCGCCTCCCTTATCTCAGTCACAGCTTGTGTTCGGCATAGAGTGGTCTGCCTGATCACAAATGACAAATAAGGATCATTTTTGGACTTTACGTTAAATTAAAAAATGTATTTCTGTCAGTACACTGGGTTATTAATTGGGCTATTAGTTACTACCGGGATACCATTCGTTCCTATGGTGAGGTCACTTTGGCATTACTAAAGCTGTGTTTGCGATGGGGTTGGATGCAGTCCTCCGAGGCCTTAAAATATTGTACAGATTTTTTTCAGGGCAATTGAAGTATCTGTCATTTGCAGCAAATTTATTCACAGCTAAATATTTGGGAAAAATATGCCAAAGCTAGAAAATTCCGATGGCAAAACATTTAATCATCTCTATTGCAAATATTAAACCGCTGCAATACAGATTTACAAAAAACATGTATTATCAACATTTTATATGCATTAATCTAGTGTTGAGTGGGTGAGGATCTGGAGGATGTCCAGCCTTTATATTAACATATCGTTAAATATGTCTCCGTTGTGGAGATTTTTTTTAATTTGTTTATTGGAAATACTTTATGGCTGACACTACTGCCCAGAAGGCTTTGTACAGTACAGGACAATATGTTACATGGCACCGAGATCGTACTATTCCGTTGGTGATCTAGTTTGACAAACTTTCTCTGGTTCTGTGTCTTGCCCCCTCCTCACAGCTTTGTGTGTGGCAGGCACCCGCAGTTGCAACAACATTGGCTGCATCTGCAGTTGGCGTCCACAGAAAAATTCAATCCCTGAAATATTTATGTGTTTGTTTCCTGCGAAGAAAAGTTGAGAGATGGAATCTCGTACCTTACTACTACCTGCAGGAGATAGAAGCACATTACGTTCTAATCATTGCACTAAAAGAAATGTCTTATGTATTTAATGTCGCCTTTATTATTAGATTTCATTCTAAAGTGAAATAATGTGTTTTATAAAAAAACAAACAAACAAAAAACACCCCCCAAAAAATTTTCACTCACCTCCGTGTCCACCTTAATTGTGTATAGCTCTATCGTAAAACTCCTGTCTCTCAGCTGCAGTTTTTTTTTTTTTTTTAAAAAGTGCTTTACTCTCTCCCCGGATTCAGAGCCTAGTCTCCATCACTGCTCCAGATGTCTTTTATTGTCTGCAGTGCTGATAACCTGTTGACACCACTGCAGACAATCAGTGAGCTCAACGACTCTGAGCAACTTGTGTCGTCAACTCGGGCATAGTCACTAAGCTCACTGATTGGCTGCAGTGCTCTATTGCGTAAGACCTGTAGACAATAACAGATATCGGGAGCATAGCCAGAGACTCGGCAATGGACCTGGAGGGAGGGAATAAAGTAAAGTTTTTATTTAAAGCAAACTACATGTGGGGGACAGGGGTGTTACAAAATCAGAAAATTCCTTCAAGCATATGTGTACATGACGTCGATTAGGATCCCATCCATGTAATGTCTGCGTTTTTTGAGAATACATAGATTTGAATGTGAGATTTTGAAACTCTGATCAAAAGGACGTCTGTTTTTATTGCTGAGGCTTGGTCTGCAAAAACCCTTGGGTATGTGAACAGCCCCTAAAGCTATAATGGGTGTGTGCGTTCTATCCGTGAAAAACACTGAGAACATGGGCATGAAACATTGACGTCTGAATGAAGCCTGAGACTTGCTTCATATATTGTATACTCATCTTTTATATGGTAGATGTAGGAGACCCCTCCTACCAGCAGTGGTAAGACCATGTGAACCTCGACAGGCATACAGTAAATGTGGCTGTTGAATTTGGGCTAGGAGGTGTGCGATCGAGTGTGGCGGTCAAAACACGGATGTGTGAAACTACAAGTCGAGATTAGCAGGCACTCCTACAGGCCGATAAATAAAGACCGGTGTAGCACATGCTTGCTCTATGCCAATTTTTTGAGCGTTCAAGGTGCTGAATTCCGTATGAGGCACATGCTACTGAATGAATTCGGCGCATCCTCTGAGTGGCGTGCGCCTCCCTGTGCCGTTCCAGAAATGCTACTCTAGTCATAGCATTTCTGTTGTACTAAATACTGGCATTGTCAAGCTAGTCACTACTCTCGGTCAGTCCATGAAGAAAGAAAGTCAAATGTTCCGGGGTAAGATACCAAGAGAGCACGGAGTAAACTAAAGGGGAAAGACAAAGGTGAAGTCAGGTCATGGTCTGAGATCAGAATACCAGAAAAGGAGTGAATCCGAGCAAAGGGGTTAGACAAACAGATGGTCAGAACAAGGTCCAAATTCAGGCAATGATAGATAAACAAAGCACAAGAATACAAAACAAACCATTGAGCAAATGCTACGTCTTTTCAGAGATCTGGGACTGACAGCTGAGCTAAGTAACTGGGTAATCACTTGGAAAAGGGAATACATGAAGGAAGCCCAGCACTTCAGTCTCCCATTGGAAGGTTGAGCTGTCAATCAAATGGCGACCACTAAGCACACCCCTGCATTAGATTGGATGACTGAGCTGTCAGTCACTGCATCCAAGAGACATTGAGAGGAGGAATCGTGACAAGCATTTTGATTATTTCGAACGGGCAGGCAGCTGAGGCCACATTATTATTATTTATTATTATAGCGTCATTTATTCCATGGCGAGGAGTGGTATACATAATAAAAAATAAGTACAGTAATCTTAATCAATACAAGTCACGACTGGTACAGGAGGAGAGAGGACCCTGCCCGCGAGGGCTCACAATCTACAAGGGATGGGTGAGGATACAGTATGTGAGGATAGAGCTGGTCATGCAGCGGTTTGGTCTATTGGTGGTTACTGCAGGTTGTAGGCTTGTCGGAAGAGGTGGGTCTTCAGGCTCTTTTTGAAGGTTTCCACGGTAGGTGAGAGTCTGATGTGTTGGGGTAGAGAGTTCCAGAGTATGGGGGATGCACGGAAGAAACCTTGTATGCGATTGTGTGAAGAGGAGTTAAGAGGGGAGTATAGAAGGAGATCTTGTGAGAAGATCTCACTTCTCCTTCTCCACAGCTACATCCATTTTGGCTGAGCTGAATCAAACAGGCGTTAAAACACCAAATGTCTATAAAAAAATTTTTTTTTTAAATGCGCAACTCAGCATTGCTTTTCAAAGGTTTTACAACAGTTTTCTGGACCAAAAAAAAAAACAACTTAATGACCCAACAATGAAACCTACTGGTCTCTGTTTAAAGGTCTATGAGAAGATTCAGATTTAAGTATGTAATGACACGGGGGACAGAGACTGAAGAATAAATAGAAGGAACATTGAAAAGATTTTTTTTTTTTATCTACATCTTGGTCTTAAGTCCTAAATAAACAGCATTAAATTTAAAGTTAAACAATTAATTCACATTATTGGCAAAGTACATTTTATTTTTACACTAGCCACCTTAAATTTGTTTCAAGGTGGATATTTCCTTTTATTTTAGGTTGATATTACCATATTGAGTGAACATGAATAATTAATAATTTTTATTTTTTTTTTAGAAGATGCAGTGAAAGACATTAATGAACTAGAGCATACTCGTCTTTTAAGATGACCCAGGCACAATATATTTTGTTTTCCGGAGAATTATTTCAGTGTAAATTCCCTTTTAATTTAGTAAGGATACTTGTTCCAGATTATAACATGATGTTTGGCTGCTTTGTCTGTGTCTGTAGTCTAAGTCCTCTCAGTACACTTGTACTCAGATGGACACGGGAACCTCAGCCCATCGGCGTAAATGTGGTTTTCTGCATCCATATATCAACGTATCTGAGTGTAACATGCCAGATTTTTCACATATGGGGAAGACATTAGGAATATTGACTCAACGAAGTCTTTTTGGTGGGAGGCCGAAACGAAATCTCAAAAACAAAACATTCAAAAATCTAAATCCTGTGTACATTGCAATTCTTTAAATGGAAAATTGATTTATTTCTTTGCTTTGATTAAAAAAAAATATATACATAACTCGAGAGTTGATGATCATTGTGGTGCGCAGGAATTGGGAGTTATATGTATTATTCGATCCAAACATGATCAAATAACTTTATTTTACACATTCTTCTAATGTTAATTGACTTTTTAGAACACAACCCCAATCAACTCTATCTTGCTACTGCCTTAAGAGGGTTGTCAAGGAATTCGGCATTTAGAGGATCAGTCTTCAATGCCAAATCGGTGGGTGTCCGACACTCTACTGGAGCCGCCACACGTCAGCTGTTTTTCTTGATCTAGCGGTGGCCAGATATATAAGCTGAATTTCCTGCCACAGTTGATTAAAACTGCTTTGGATGCTTTTATTTTATTTTTTAGTAACAATATCAAGTGGATTTTGTGGTTTTTCATCTGTTCTTTATAAAGTTACTTTCGAGCTGATTCTCAATTGGTGACTCCATTCTACTAAGTGGAAGAGCAATGAGATTATGTTAATCCCTTCCAGCGTCCTATCTTTCTACCACTTAATATTAATGATGCTAGTTATATACTCAGCCTTCAATGTGCAAACTTATTATAGGAAAATAATTGTCAGAGAATGTTCTGGTAATGTCCCAGCCATTACTGCTGACCTCATATGGACACATGTTGTGTAACGTTCAGCAAAGTCAACACATCCTGCAATCTGCAAACCATTTGATAGATTGCTGACTCCAAATGCAAAAGTAAAGCCTTGCTGCAAAAATGGCTCCATTTACAGACAGGACTGATGCAATTCAGTAAATCTGCCCTGTGGAAACATGCCTTTAAAGCACATACATAACGGTGGATTTATTGTGGATTTATCCTTTGTCCTTAGATTTCTCCATCTAGGTTCCCTCTGGTCCAGCAGCAGTAAGGTTGAGTCCAACATTCTTGTTATCGCTGCTGCCAATCACTGACCTCAGTAGTGATGTTTGCATGTACGGCGTGTGACTGCTGTGGGACTGGTCATGCGGTTAATGGATGTGATGTCATTGATGGTGGATGGACCACTGAATAGGCAAGTATTGGTATATTATTAGGTTGATACAGTACATTTCTTGCTTGTAGTAATTTTTTTTAAATCTTGATCATCATCTTTAAAGGGATTTCTTTATGACAAAAACCCTGGTCTATAAGCCCTAACATGGGAAGAGCAGACCTCAAGTCATCAACTAATACTACTGATTGGGATGGCAGCAGCTTCCGTTTTGAAAAGCTATTGTACGTAAAGGGAGCTGGACTTGTGGAGATTAGTTGTGGGCTTGTGGCGAAAAGTTATGGGCTTGTGGAGATTAGTTGTGGGCTTGTGGCGATTAGTTGTGAGCTTGTGGCGAAAAGTTATGGGCTTGTGGAGATTAGTTGTGAGCTTGTGGCGATTAGTTGTGAGCTTGTGACGATTAGTTGTGAGCTTGTGACGATTAGTTGTGAGCTTGTGGCGATTAGTTGTGAGCTTGTGGCGATTAGTTGTGAGCTTGTGGCGATTAGTTGTGAGCTTGTGGTGAAAAGTTATGGGCTTGTGTAGATTAGTTGTGAGCTTGTGGCGAAAAGTTATGGGCTTGTGGAGATTAGTTGTGAGCTTGTGTCGATTAGTTGTGAGCTTGTGATGATTAGTTGTGAGCTTGTGGCGATTAGTTGTGAGCTTGTGGTGAAAAGTTATGGGCTTGTGGAGATTAGTTGTGAGCTTGTGTCGATTAGTTGTGAGCTTGTGACGATTAGTTGTGAGCTTGTGGCGATTAGTTGTGAGCTTGTGACGATTAGTTGTGAGCTTGTGGCGATTAGTTGTGAGCTTGTGGCGATTAGTTGTGAGCTTGTGGCGATTAGTTGTGAGCTTGTGGTGAAAAGTTATGGGCTTGTGGAGATTAGTTGTGAGCTTGTGTCGATTAGTTGTGAGCTTGTGATGATTAGTTGTGAGCTTGTGATGATTAGTTATGGGCTTGTGATGATTAGTTGTGAGCTTGTGGCGATTAGTTGTGAGCTTGTGATGATTAGTTGTGAGCTTGTGGCGATTAGTTGTGAGCTTGTGACGATAAGTTGTGAGCTTGTGGCGATTAGTTGTGAGCTTGTGGCGATTAGTTGTGAGCTTGTGGCGATTAGTTGTGAGCTTGTGGCGAAAAGTTATGGGCTTGTGGAGATTAGTTGTGAGCTTGTGTCGATTAGTTGTGAGCTTGTGACGATTAGTTGTGGGCTTGTGGCAATCAGTTGTGAGCTTGTGGCGATTAGTTGTGAGCTTGTGGCGAAAAGTTATGGGCTTGTGGAGAATAGTTGTGAGCTTGTGTCGATTAGTTGTGAGCTTGTGGCGATTAGTTGTGAGCTTGTGGCGATTAGTTGTTGGCTTGTGGAGATTAGTTGTTGGCTTGTGGAGATTAGTTGTGGGCTTGTGGAGATTAGTTGTGGGCTTGTGGAGATTAGATGTAGGCTTGTGGCAATTAGTTGTGAGCTTGTGGAGATTAGTTGTAGGCTTGTGGCGATTAGTTGTGAGCTTGTGGCGATTAGTTGTGAGCTTGTGGCGATTAGTTGTTGGCTTGTGAAGATTAGTTGTGGGCTTGTGAACATTAGTTGTGGCCTTCTGGCGATTAGTTGTGAGCTTTTGACGATTAGTTGTGGGCTTGTGGCGATTAGTTGTTGGCTTGTGATTAGTTGTGGGCTTGTAAAGATTAGTTGTGAGCTTGTGGAGATTAGTTGTGGGTTTGTGGCGATTAGTCTGTGGGCAGCATGGTGGCGCAGTGGTTAGCACTGCAGCCTTGGAGCACTGGAGTCCTGGGTTCTAATCCCACCCAGGACAACATCTGCAAAGAGTTTGTATGTTCTCTCCGTGTTTGCGTGGGTTTCCTCCATTCACTCCGGTTTCCTCCCACATTCGCAAGACATACTGATAGAGAATTTAGATTGTGAGCCCCATCGGGGACAGTGATGATAATGTGTGCAAACTGTAAAGCGCTGCGGAATATGTTAGCGCTATATAAAAATAAAGATTATTATTATTATTAGTCGTGGGCTTGTGGCGATTAGTCGTAGGCTTGTGGAGATTAGTTGTGGGCTTGTGGAGATTAGTTGTGGACTTGTGGCAATAAGGGAACTGCTGCCATAGTTCATTATTATCTGAAATGAATTGTCTCTAAAAAGATAGTTTTTCCTTGGTTGTCAGAATATACTCTGAACTCTGACCCTAAAACACTGCCCTTACCTTTTTTGTTTTTACATTCTGATATTTTAGACTCAAAACTGGAGTGCCATCACACTGCCTTGTACTTTGCTTGTACTGTAATATAACATTTTATAGGACAATACATCATTTGCATTAAAAATGCAGCATGTGCAGTCCACACCTAATGTGATGTGCCCTTGTTACAACCAAGAAATGATAAAATATTAATGCAATCCTTTCCACCAGCAGAGAGTCAAGCATTATGTTGAGGTTCACAAACAGAGCAGAGAAGGCAAGATTCATCGACAAGAATAAATATATTCAATTAGGCTGGTTTCACATTTGCGTTTTTTGCTGCTGCGTTTTAGCGCAAAAAACGCATGTGTTTTTTTTTCTATACTTAACATTAAAAACGCATGCGTTTTTTTGCAAGCCTTTTGCCGCATTTTGACGACGCATGCGTCATCTCTATGCTTGCGTTTTGTTGCGGAAATGCAACATGTAGTAATTTCTAGAGGCATTTTTTTGCCGCAAAAAAAAAAACGCATGCGTATTGCTGTCTATGTAAACGCATGCGTTTTTAAGCACATGCTTTGCTTGCGTTTTTAAACGCATGCATTTCAATAGAAAAACACAAGTAAACATAAGCCACCCCTCAACCCTAACCCTAAAGGGATCCTAACCCTAACCCTAGGGATCCTAACCCTAACCCTACCTCTAGGGATCCTAACCCTAACCCTAACCCTAGGGATCCTAACCCTAACCCTAGGGATCCTAACCCCAACCCTAACCCTAGCTATTTCTGTTTATAGTGGGTTTTCTAGTTGATTTTGATGATTGGCAGCTGTCACACACTTATCATGCGTTTCCAAAACGCAAACGCAGGAAAAAAACGCATGTAAACGTGTCAAAACGCCACTTTTTTTACCACATGCAAAAACGCATGCGTCTAAAAAACGCAGTATTTGCACGCGTTTACATGCCTTTTTTTCACCACCTGCGTTTGCGTTTAAAACGCTGCATTTTTAAACGCAAATGTGAAACTAGCCTTACATCGAAAACTTCCGTATAGTTTCCCAATATTAAATCATTTTATGCGTTCACAATGCACTTGAAAATCTAAAACAAGACCTGATTTAAAGCAGATTTATCAGCAGATTTCCCAATATAAGCTACATCTATTGTTAAAACATACCTTAGACTTGATGAGGCTGATGTACTTTCTTTAAAATCCATGTCTGAATGACTTTAAAATCCAGGAATAGAGTGAGAAGGCTCGAGTATATTCAGTCTCTGCCCAATGAACCTGACTGATGTTTGCAGCTTGTACTGAGCAGTGTGAGATCTGAGCAGCAACAGGAAAAGGGAACACTCAGGAGCTGTCAGACAGTCTACTTTGGATGAAACTGAGCTTAAAATTTGTGTTTTTATGCAGATGGGAATTTAAAATAAGACCTGATTTAAAGTAGATCTATCACCAGATTTCCCAATGCAAGCTTCATATACTGTATTTTTTAAATATATATCTTAGGCCTGATGAGGCAGATGTACTTGCTTTAACATTACTGTCAGAATGGCTGTATAATTTTGATATTAAAATGGTCATTTTATGAACCAAGCTATTGAGTAAGTGTATTCAGTATCTGCCCAGCGAGCCTGACTGACAGCTGCAGCTTGTACTAAGCAGTGTGAGATCTCAGCAGCAGCAGGGAGGTGGGTCACTGAGGAGTTGTCACTATGGTTAGCTGGGTAGAGATTGAATTTAAGAAGTGGGCATATTTTTCTTTTGCCATTAGCACCTAGTTTCCTCATCATCTGCTTATTGCGTTACCATTGTTGTTTTTTTTTTCTCCATAAATCAATAGTACACGTGAAAATAGGAAACAATAAAATCTATCTTATTAGAGAAATCTGCTTCCTTTTCCTCTTGGTCTAGTCCTTCTTTCTAAGAAATCCCCTGATAAAATTTCTCTCAAATGAATGCAGATACTCCCGTTGCAGAGATAGATGACAGTTGGTGCTTATAAAGTTCTATGGAGAAAGCTGTCATTTCAGGACAACTTGCAGCAGAATGTCTGTCTGCCCCTATGCCAGCTTCTCCCTCCTCCGTAGAACTTTGTGAGCACCAACTGTCATCTCTTATCTCAGTAATGGGAATATATGCCTTCACTGACTGCAGATTTCACAAAATTGAGAATTTAAGATCAGTCCTGGAGGAGAAAGAAGCAAATTTCCCTGAAAAGATATATTACCAAGTTACTTATTTTCATGTGTACTATTGATTTATGAAATATAAATTGAAACTCAGTATGGCAAGGTAACTAAATGCACTTACAATAAAAACATCTACTATATAATTGTGTAAGGGTCACTTCCGTCCTTCTGTCTGTCACGGATATTCATTGATCGCGTCCTCTGTCTGTCATGGAATCTAAGTCGCTGATTGGTCTCGCCAGCTGCCTGTCATGGCTGCCCCAACCAATCAGTGACGGCCACAGTCCGATTAGTCCCTCCCTACTCCCCTGCACCCAGCGCCCGCTCCATACTCCCCACAGTCACCGCTCACACAGGGTTAATGCCAGCGGTAACGAACCGCGTTATGCCGCGGGTAACTCACTCCGTTACCGCCGCTATTAACCCTGTGTGACCAAGTTTTTACTATTGATGCTGCCTATGCAGCGTCAATAGTAAAAAGATCTAATGTTAAAAATAATAAAAAAAATAAAAAATCATCTTATACTCACCCTCCGGCGCCTTTCCCGCTCCTCGCTCCTCCGGTGCTAAAGATGGTATGCAACAAGGACCTTCCATGACGTCACGGTCATGTGACCGCGACGTCATCACACCCTGGGACCGGAAGCTGGCGAACAGGCGACAGAACTACAAGGGCCCTCAGATCGGAAGGTGAATATGTTTATTTTTTATTTTTTAACCTGTGACATATGTGGCTGGGCAATATACTACGTAGCTGGGCAATATACTACGTGGCTCTGTGTTGTATACTACATCGCTGTGCAATATACTACATGGCTCTGTGCTGTATACTACGTCACTGGGCAATATACTACGTCACTGGGCAATATACTACGTCACTGGGCAATATACTACGTCATTGGGCAATATACTACGTCACTGGGCAATATACTACGTCACTGGGCAATATACTACGTCACTGGGCAATATACTACGTCACTGGGCAATATACTATGTCACTGGGCAATATACTACGTGACTGGGCAATATACTACGTGACTGGGCAATATTCTACATGGTTGGGCAATATACTACGTCGCTGGGCAATATACTACGTGGCTGGGCAATATATTACATCACTGGGCAATATACTACGTGACTGGGCAATATACTACATCATTGGGCAATATACTACGTGACTGGGCAATATACTACGTGGTTGTGCAATATACTACGTCGCCGGGCAATATACTATGTGACTGGGCAATATACTGCGTGGGCTGTGCAATATACTACGTGACTGGGCAATATACTACGTGGGCTGTGCAATATACTACGTGGGCTGTGCAATATACTACGTGGGCTGTGCAATATACTACGTGGCTGGGCAATATACTACGTGGCTGGGCAATATACTATGTAGCTGGGCAATATAGTACGTGACTGGGCAATATACTATGTGGCTGGGCAATATACTACGTGGCTCTGTGCTGGGCAATATACTACGTGACTGGGCAATATACTATGTAGCTGGGCAATATAGTACGTGACTGGGCAATATACTATGTGGGCTGTGCAATATACTACGTGGCTGGGCAATATACTACGTGGCTGGACAATATACTACGTGGCTGGGCAATATACTACGTGAATGGGCAATATACTACGTCACTGGGCAATATACTACGTGGGCTGGGCAATATACTACGTGACTGGGCAATATACTACGTGGGCTGTGCAATATACTACGTGACTGGGCAATATACTACGTGGCTGGGCAATATACTACGTGACTGGGCAATATACTATGTAGCTGGGCAATATAGTACATGACTGGGCAATATACTACGTGGCTCTGTGCTGTATACTACGTCGCTGGCCAATATACTACGTGACTGGGCAATATACTACGTGGACATGCATATTCTAGAATACCCGATGCATTAGAATTAGGCCACCATCTAGTTATATAATAATTGTATTTGAAAAAATAATAACACATGTTATGTTATCATCAACCTAGCATTTTTTACTGGATGCAAAGATGACAGATATTGCAGAATATTGTTGACCGCTGTACCCCTACTGTATATTCTGATTATTCTGATAAGTAAGGCCATATATGGCTTTTCTGATCCCAAAAAATGTTTCATCTGATGAATCTGAGTTTTAGGCCACGTTCACATGTTCAGTATCTGGTCAGTATTTTACATCAGTATTTGTAAGACAAAACCAGGAGTGGAACACTCAGAGGAAGAGTATAATAGAAACACGTCACCACTTCTGTATTTATCACCCACTCCTGGTTTTGGCTCACAAATAGTGATGTAAAATACTGAACGTGTGAACGTGGCCTTAAAGATTTACTCTAGTTTAGTGTTTCCCAAACTCCAGTCCATACGGCCTCCGACAGGTCATGTTTTCATGATTTACTTAATGAGAGATCTTGGGCCAATTTCTGCCGCATTGATAATAATGATACCATACTAAGGAAATCCAGAAAGCAGGATCTGTTGGGGGCCTTCAAGACTTGAGTTTGGGTCCCACTCCTCTAGATGATTTGTTGCTATGGTCTATCAGGTGAAAATTGGCTTCCTGTAAGACTTGGGCTGTAGGAATGTGTCAACTATTTAACAGGCAGGTCCCAACATTTTGAAAAGTGACTAGCCGGTCTGATGCCGATGTTCCATCCACATGGTTATTTTCTTAGGGATTTCCCCATCACAGCTGCGGATCTCGCTGATTAGAGCGACATTTGGGAACTGGTAAGTGGACTGGGAGAAGCTGTTTATGTTAGTTTGGCTTCCAGTCCTTCAAACAAGAGATCAGTGTGTGAGCTCGGACAATCAGAAATTCCACACATCATCCGTGTGCTAAGAGCACTGAAATCCAATCTCAGGAGAGCCCCTAAAGTATTTGCGCGGCTTCACCGGCTTACACACAAGGTGGAGAACTTTGAGTCAGTCAGTAGCAGATGGAACCAATAAGATATACAGGAAAGTATTGGGTAGCATGGTTGTACTTTGGCACATCTCTGGAGACCACTCCACTTAAGCAGCCTCTAATCTTTGCTACGTATGATGGCTTTCTCTATTTGACCTATAAGGTGTTTCACGTTTTTTTTTTTCCTTTCTTTTGCATTAATCTTGGGTGATTAGAAGACGTATTAATCAGACTGCTTATATGCATTAGTCAAGTATAAATTTATTGTAAATATCCAGGTGACGCGTCCTCATAAAACTCTATTTTAGTCAAAAACTTTTTCAGTGTCCTCTCATTACTCGGGGTGTACATAGAAGAAAAAAATACCCTTTGGCCAAATGCTTTCTCCTCCATTGTGTTCTAGGGCAGGAGGAGGCATTTGCCAAAGGCTCTTTTTACGTCGGCGGGGTCGACCCTATAAACGCACGTCGGGGTACTGGGCAGTGTGTCTGCTTCTTTGGTCCACTTAGGGCGTGGTCAGATGACTATATAACATGGACGACGTTTGCATCGCAATGCTCGGACTGGCCGGCGGCTCTCCTGACCATAGTGCGACAGCACGTATTTCTATGCAGCTGTCATGCTCGGGTCAGGAGAGCCACCGGCCAGTCCGTGAACTGGGAAGTGATTGTCATCCGTGTTATATGACCGTCTGACTGCACCCTTATAATCATGCTCTAGGTCCCTTTTATTACACTCTTTTCATATACTTGTGCATGTACTGTACACTCATTGTGTGATGAATTTATTATATGTTATTTATTATAATGTGCCATTGTGTAACTTACCACTGGCCACACTGCCTTCTTTTTAATACATATTTTTCCTTCTAGTATTTCTGTATATAATTGTTTGTCGTTAATAAACATTTGCACATATTTGTGTGTGAATCATTTGGCTTTTTTTTAGGGAGCTATTTATAGTTTTTTTTTTTTCATTCTCTCACAATATCTTAAAGGGGTAATCTCATTTACAAGATCCTATCCCAATATGTAGTAGGTGTAATAATAATATTAGCAAATACCTCCAATTATAAATGAAGTATAGTTTTTCTGATTCTCTAGGATTCTTTCCTCTTTTGCAAGCAGTGCAGGACCTTAGGTATCCATGTTTACGACCACTGATATAGTAACAGTTAGCTAGTTGCTACTGGTCGTAACAATGGCTACCTGAGGTCCTGCAATACCTGCCCATGAGGAACGAGATATAGCAAATCAGAAAACTTTACTACATTTCTAATTGGATATATTTTCTAATATTATTATTACACCTGCTACATATTGGGATGGGATCTTGGAGATAGGAATCCCCTTTCAGTGCTGCTAATTCTGCTGAAATCTGCAACAGGCCTTAACCCCTTAATGACCGCCGATACGCCTTTTAACAGCAGCAGTTGAGGGTACTTATTCCTCCGCACCACTTTTTAATGGTGCTGAGAAATAAGGTTATAGCGCCTCTCAGCGTCAGAAAATCAACATGATTCGGGTCGTTTTTTACTATCCCCAGTGTTGCGAACGTCGTTATTCACGGAATAACAGCAACTGCAAAAACAAAGTCAGATTTCCCATTTATTTCTCTTTCCTCTGATATGATCTAGCACATCAGAGGAGAGAGAAATGGAGTCCCCCCGGTACCTCCGGCACCTCCTGCATTCCCCGGTCCTGTCCCCGGCCCTCGGCATCCTTTTCTGGGAAGAAAATGGTGTGTGTATGCACAGTGCGGCCACCGAGATCTGCCGGCCGGTCGTATTGGCTCGTTTTGATCACTGTGAAAGACTTTAACACAGTAATCAAAATAAAAAAATTGTAAATCAAATCCCCCTTTATCACTCTTTAGTTACGTAAAAAATAATAAAAAATGTATATTTCCGTTAGAGTTTAGGGTTGGGGCTACGGTTAGGATTGGGGTTAGAGGTTAGGGTTAGGGTTAGGGCTAGGGTTAGGGATAGGGTTTGGGTTAGAACTAGAGTTAGGGTTGTGGCTAGTGTTAGAGGTTGGGTTGGGGCTAGGGTTAGGGTTTGGGTTGGAGCTAGGGTTAGGGTTTGGGTTGGGACTAGGGTTGTGTCGGGGTTAGGGTTGTGGTGTTGGGGTTTGGGTTAGGGGTGTGTTGGGGTTCGGACTATGTTAGAGTTGGAATTGTGAGGTTTCCACTGTTTAGGTACATCGGGGTGTCTCCAAATAAGACATTGATTTCAGCCAATTTTGCCTTCAAAAAGTCAAACAGAGCTCTCTCTCTTCTGAGCCCTGCCATGCACCCAAACAGTGGCTTTTCCCTTGTTTACAAATTGTGCTGATGTAAAGTAGACATGTGGGAAATGTTATTTATTAACTATTTTGTGTGACATGGCTCTCTGATTTAAGGGCACAAAAAATTAAAAGTTTGAAAATTTCAAAATATTTGCCAAATTTCCATTTTTTTCATAAATAAAGCAATATATGCAATATGTCACGAAAAACCATGTCAGAATCCGTGGGATCCTTTGAAGTGTTCCAAAGCTATAACCTTATAAAGTGACAGTGGTCAGAATTGTAAAAATTAGTTTGGTCAATAAGTACAAAATTGGCTCTGTCACTAAGGGGTTAATGAAGCATGTTGTATACATGCATATAGTTATATTTTGGCTGTACTAATCCAAATTATTTAGAGCTGTTATACTGTACCCAAAGATTTTATGTCCTACTGTACGTCCATGCTTTGGCTTATATATAAAGTTTCTTCTTTCTTCAGGATTTATACAGAATCTTATAGCATCTAGCAGAGTATACATAATGTGGTGTTGTACAGAAATATTAATCTTGTGGAGCCGTAGGGTCCACATTCACCATCATTCTCCTTGTTCGCCCTGCTTTACCTTTTGCATAATGCATTATTGCTACACGAAAACTGCAACTCATCATTTAGTCCAAATGAAATGTACCCTTGAAAATTGAAACTGATTGAGATTTTATATTTTTTTGGTACTACCCATAAGCCTAGTAATATCTGCTGTTAACTGTACACTAGAGTTGGAACTTGAAGTACTTGGACACCATTGCAAATTTAAAACATCGCCCGGGCAGCCTGGTGGCTCAGTGTTTAGCACTGTTGCTTTGCAGTGTTGGGGTCCTGGGTTCAAATCCCACCAAAGATGACATCTGCTACGTGGGTGTCCTCAGGGTTCTCTGGATTCCTCTTGTAATGGGCCCAAGGGGGGTAGTCGTAGATAACATGCTACTTCTGCACGCTCTGTCACCCTACAGGAAAATCATTTACCAGTCTCGGTGTGTTGTTAGGTGTGGGGTGCATCACACTCACTTGTGGGCCATAGGCTTCCGCTAACTCCAGGCTTCCATTTTCAGAACCCGCTGCACACAATCCAGGGGACACCAAGTGCTTTTCAACAATCAAACTTTTACTGAACAGTTGACAGCCATTTCAATGGAGCATGTGAGATGGGGCACAACAGCTAGTCTTTCCCCCAGGTTCCGGACATAACTTTAGCTCTAGCACCGGTTCCCAATAGAGCATCCCTTTTCCTGCTTTCTCCACGACCTCTCACCGATGGCAGTGCACCCGGATTCCATCATCCTCTGACTTTAAGGATCCGTATCCATCTTCCCCTGCAGGTGTGATAAGCTCCGATGGCACCGTAGCTATTGTTGGAGTCCTGTGCCCGACCAATAGATCAACATGGAAGAGTTGTATGGCAATCAACTGCCCCGAGTGATAGGCCCATGTTAGCCCTAGCAGCCCACTGCACTTGAACTCCGCAATCAACTTGCTTAAACCTTCCGCTACTCCTAACCATCCATAACCAGGAAGTCCCTTTCCTCCTATTAACATTATTCCCCTCCCATCTGTGGGCCTGTACCCTACATGAACTATTCCTTATCTACAGTGGGGCAAAAAAGTATTTAGTCAGTCAGCAATAGTGCAAGTTCCACCACTTAAAAAGATGAGAGGCGTCTGTAATTTACATCATAGGTAGACCTCAACTATGGGAGACAAACTGAGAAAAAAAAATCCAGAAAATCACATTGTCTGTTTTTTTAACATTTTATTTGCATATTATGGTGGAAAATAAGTATTTGGTCAGAAACAAAATTTCATCTCAATACTTTGTAATATATCCTTTGTTGGCAATGACAGAGGTCAAACGTTTTCTGTAAGTCTTCACAAGGTTGCCACACACTGTTGTTGGTATGTTGGCCCATTCCTCCATGCAGATCTCCTCTAGAGCAGTGATGTTTTTGGCTTTTCGCTTGGCAACACGGACTTTCAACTCCCTCCAAAGGTTTTCTATAGGGTTGAGATCTGGAGACTGGCTAGGCCACTCCAGGACCTTGAAATGCTTCTTACGAAGCCACTCCTTCGTTGCCCTGGCGGTGTGCTTTGGATCATTGTCATGTTGAAAGACCCAGCCACGTTTCATCTTCAATGCCCTTGCTGATGGAAGGAGGTTTGCACTCAAAATCTCACGATACATGGCCCCATTCATTCTTTCATGTACCCGGATCAGTCGTCCTGGCCCCTTTGCAGAGAAACAGCTCCAAAGCATGATGTTTCCACCACCATGCTTTACAGTAGGTATGGTGTTTGATGGATGCAACTCAGTATTCTTTTTCCTCCAAACACGACAAGTTGTGTTTCTACCAAACAGTTCCAGTTTGGTTTCATCAGACCATAGGACATTCTCCCAAAACTCCTCTGGATCATCCAAATGCTCTCTAGCAAACTTCAGACGGGCCCGGACATGTACTGGCTTAAGCAGTGGGACACGTCTGGCACTGCAGGATCTGAGTCCATGGTGGCGTAGTGTGTTACTTATGGTAGGCCTTGTTACATTGGTCCCAGCTCTCTGCAGTTCATTCACTAGGTCCCCCGCGTGGTTCTGGGATTTTTGCTCACCGTTCTTGTGATCATTCTGACCCCATGGGGTGGGATTTTGCGTGGAGCCCCAGATCGAGGGAGATTATCAGTGGTCTTGTATGTCTTCCATTTTCTAATTATTGCTCCCACTGTTGATTTCTTCACTCCAAGCTGGTTGGCTATTGCAGATTCAGTCTTCCCAGCCTGGTGCAGGGCTACAATTTTGTTTCTGGTGTCCTTTGACAGCTCTTTGGTCTTCACCATAGTGGAGTTTGGAGTCAGACTGTTTGAGGGTGTGCACAGGTGTCTTTTTATACTGATAACAAGTTTAAACAGGTGCCATTACTACAGGTAATGAGTGGAGGAAAGAGGAGACTCTTAAAGAAGAAGTTACAGGTCTGTGAGAGCCAGAAATCTTGATTGTTTGTTTCTGACCAAATACTTATTTTCCACCATAATATGCAAAAAAAATGCTAAAAAAACAGACAATGTGATTTTCTGGATTTTTTTTTTCTCCGTATGTCTCCCATAGTTGAGGTCTACCCATGATGTAAATTACAGATGCCTCTCATCTTTTTAAGTGGTGGAACTTGCACTATTGCTGACTGACTAAATACTTTTTTGCCCCACTGTATCTCCTATCTCTACAATACATTTATTAGTAATAATCCTTGCTTCCTTTTATCTATTAAACCCTTATCTTTTTACACGACCACGGAGTTTCCACATTTGCCCCGCTATTCTACACATTACCATAACATATTACATAGGGATTATACACGTACACATTAAATGCATAAAACTCATAACATTATTAGACTGTGAGCCCCAATGGGGACAAAATATGATGGCACTTTATAAGTGAAGCATAACAATAGAGCCCCCGATCTACCATGCTTCATTTATAATATTAGTGTCATCTTATGTGGCAGAGGGGCCTTTGGGTTTTAGGCACCTAGGTACGGCCACCATCTCTTCTTCCCCTATAGCTATGCTCTTGCTTCATACCCACACAACTGACCTGAGATGAAAATAGCTTCTTACTATTTTCTAGGTTATTCCTTGAAAAAAAAAAAAAAGATAATGACATCAATAGGACAACTGCAGTGCTGTTCTGTTATTATTAAGACGTAGCTTGCTACCTTGGCAATGGTGAGCATTAATAATTGACGACACTTCCAGCATTAATTCATGCATTGGCTGTAACACAAGACAGTGACTGCTGCAGACTCTTGTACCTGTAGACTCTTCGATACGCTTTCACAAAATAACTTCCTGCTTATATATATATATATATATATATTTATTTTTTTTTTTTTTAAATCTTTTATTATCATTTATTTATTTTTTATATTCTGTGACTAAAATGAAAGTATGAGTCGCCAGGCTTACTTCTACCGTGTTCCTCCGCAGGAGCTGCACCGACGGAATCAACTCCAGTCCGAATCGGCTAAGACCAAAGCTCTGCAGACAGTCATCGAGATGAAGGTAATTGCTGCCCTACATACCGTGCTAGGAAAGCTCACATTTGTGCACATTGCTGTATGTTACCTGATCACATGTAACCTGTTGTATAAGGAGCGATCACTTACCAATCATTCCTCGATAATCCCTCGCATTATTGTAAGTGACCACATCCTTTACCGTACGTCATAGAATAACAGATCATACACCTCGCTCTACATGTAATCATCATTCTACATACCGTACATCATAAATTCATCACCTGTTCTGTACTAACACATACATTGATGGGTGTCTTCTCCTAAGGACCCCCCATGCACATACTATGTAAGGATACTACATGCCTTGGACTCTTCTAGATTTTATTTCTTGACACATGTGAATGGGGTTTTCCAAAACCATTTTTTTATTCTGTGTATTGTTTCATATTTGGGGCAGTTAAAACTTAATATGTAATTACATTGTATAAAAAATAAAGTCCCTTTAATTGATCTCTGATATCGGGTATAGATTGTTGCATGCCCTCATCATCTGGTGTCAAAAACATATGGTTGGCGGTAGGTAGTACCACTATGGAACTAACCAACACCTATGAATCTCTGATGAACCATTATGAAAAATTTGACCAATAAAACATGTTGGGAGTTAAGGAGACATAGATTAATTGAAGTACAGTAGGTTGTCCTCTTTTAATACTATAGGAATATATAGATGAATACAGCTTCCACTTTCTATGTTCCAGGGTTGTCTGTATGGTGTTTGTCTATGGTTTGTCAGATCCAATATGTCCTAAATCAAGTACGACCGTCTTTTTTTCTTATATTGACCACCTACTTTCACTTGCATTTCTCCAGAGTGGTGTTGCTTAACTCCAGTCCTCAAGAGCCACCAACAGGTCATGCAGAGGTGATGTGATTCTTGCCTGTGCAGTTACTACAAATCTCACCTGGGCAATACTAAGGAAATCCTGAAAACATGACCTGTTGGTGGCTCTTGAGGACTGGTGTTGGGGAGCACTACACTAGAGTATTAATAGATAAACCCAAATCCTGACTTATTCTAAGTTCTGTCATTCTTCATAATGGTTCATCAGATGTGTAATGGGGTGGTGAGGTTAATGGCACCTGTTAATGACATGCGTGACAATTTACCAGAATGGAGAGAATCATATTAGGCCTGGGCTGCGCTGTGGGAAATGAGGAGCCTTGGAGCTTCAGAAAAAGTTTTTATTAGTACCAACGCTTTTCGACACCTTTCTCAAGGTCAAAGAACCAAAAGATTGTGTGACCATTTATATTTGAGATCTCAGATCAAGTCAAGTAATTGCTTTTTATACAATGTAATTAAACGTTACGTTGAATATTTTGACTGTAAGATACATGGGATTACGCAAGGGTTCTGGGAAGATTTTGAAGGAGATGATAGGTTTTTGGGGCAATGTAACAAGTCTAAGCGTAGAGTTAAAGAGGTTTGTGGGACTTTAACATTGATGGTCTGTTGATGGTTTTCAATGTTTAATTGGTGTGGGTGCGACTCCCGGCTCACTCTGCCAATCATCTGTTCCCGGTGTTGGCAGAGTCGGGAACTGTAAAGTTGAGGATGTACACAACACAACTCCGTCGACAAAATAGTGACTACAGTCGGGTACTGCACATCCATCCCTTATTGATATGATTGATATGAATAGATGGCGCATGTTCACTAGCCGGCCACAGCCACTATACAGATGACTGAGCTGTGCAGCTCCTAACTGAGCAGTTCCAGTTGCTTCTGACATCGGGAACAGCCGATCGGCAGCGGCGCCGGGTGTCGCACTCCGACCGATCAGACATTGATGACCTATCCTTAGGATAGGGCATCAATGTGAATGTTGCAGACAGCTCCTTTAATATTCATTTACCAACGTTGTTATCTGTCCTAATGGTCAAAAAATACCTGAAAAAAAAAAATTGTTCTTTTTATAGTATAGATGAAAAAAGACAATTGCAAAAATGTAAAAAAACAAATAATTTTTTGTGCAAATGCAGTTTTTTGTTTTGTTTGTTTTACGCCTGAGAATTGGCATGCAGATTATAACTTTCTGCCTACAAATTCAGAGTAATGTAATGTTTCTTTATTGTTTATGTTGTTAATCTTTTTTGCTTTTGTTTGTATACCTGGCAAATACACAATTTTTTTTCCTGAAATACTCCACAACCGATGCAGTAAATTTTCTCTTCCTTACTACGGAAGCATCTCTTCCCCACTAGGTCAGTTTTTGCAATATGAATCCCTGCAGACGCTTTAAATATATATGATTACATATCTGTATGATTCTAGCTCGTTAGAGCATAAAATCCCAATTTAGCATGGGTCGTAAAACTAGTAAAAAAAATTTTCTTTTTTTTTTTCCCTGCTCTCTCGGGATGTCAAATAGACATAGAAATTTAATAATTGCATGTACTTGAAGCGGGTCTATGAGACTACATAAACATGGCTGCTTGCTTGTCCTAACAGTGGACAACCCCTTTAATGAGACTGAGCTGCAATACCAGACAGAGCCCGTGGTCAAGTGGGGTGCTGTTTGTAAAAAGAAAATGAAATAAAGGAGCCATGTTTCAGACCATATTCAGATGTGACAGATTCTGAACAAGAGATTACAGTACAATACATGCGGATGAAGTTTTCTGAGCCAAAAAAATCTGTCCGAAATGTATATAGGGTAAAACATGCAGTAAATCCATAGCATAGCTCCCACGTGTTTGCACTCACCTTGGTAATTAAGAGAGTTCTATGCTTCTTACAAAGACTTCTGAATTTGATTATGCCTTCATAGTTGCCATTTGTGTTGAAAAGCAGATAAAGAAATCATAAGCCGTCATCTAATCACGATAGTCTCACCAGACTTTTGATGCTTACTTTTCTTAAAGGGAATCTGTTGGCACAGAATCACCAAGTACAGACGCTCGGTGCTTCATGGCAGCCAAACATTTAGATTCACCTTCCCACCCGTTTGGTTTCCTTCCATCTTCACCCTTTTCTGACCCTATGAAGCCAGAGCTGTCAATCAAAAAAAGAGGGGGTGGAGATAGAGGGAAAATAAGCAGGTGGGATGGTATATTCAAATGATTGGCCCTGTCGTGAAGCACCAAGCTCCGGTACCTAGTTTGCACAGTCATCCCTGTGCTGACAGAATCACTTTAATGGGGCAATACAGGGAAAACGAAGCTCTACATTGCTTTCGAATGAAGGAAATGGGAAAAGAAGGGAATGGGAAGGAAGGAAATAAGGACATGGGAAAAGAAGGGAATGGTAATGAAGGAAATGGGAAAAGTGAATGGGAAGGAAGGGAATGGACAGAAAGGAAGAAATGGAATGGGAAAAGGGAAGGTGAAGGAAGGGAATGGGAAGAAAGGAAATGGGAATGGGAAGGAATGAAGGAAATGGGAAAAGAAGGGAATGGGAAGGAAGGAAATGGGAAGGAAGGAAAGGGGAAAAGAAGGGAATGGTAAGAAAGAAAATGGGAAAAGAAAGGAATTGGGAGGAAATGGTAAGAAAGGAAATGGGAAAAGAAGGAATGGTAAGAAAGAAAATGGGAAAAGAAAGGAATTGGGAGGAAATGGTAAGAAAGGAAATGGGAAAAGAAGGAATGGTAAGAAAGAAAATGGGAAAAGAAAGGAAATGGGAGGAAATGGTAAGAAAGGAAAGGGGAAAAGAAGGAATGGTAAGAAAGAAAATGGGAAAAGAAAGGAATTGGGAGGAAATGGTAAGAAAGGAAATGGGAAAAGAAGGAATGGTAAGAAAGAAAATGGGAAAAGAAAGGAATTGGGAGGAAATGGTAAGAAAGGAAAGGGGAAAAGAAAGAAATTGGGAGGAAATGGTAAGAAAGGAAATGGGAAAAGAAGGGAATGAGAAGGAAGGAATTGGGAAAAGAAGGTAATGGGAGGTAATGAAGGAATGGAATAGTAAGGAAGGAAACGGGAAAAGAAAGGAATGGTAAAGAAGGAAATGGGAAAAGAAGTGAATGTGAATGAAGGGAATGGGAAAAGAAGGGAATGAGTAGGATAAAAGGGAAAAAAAGGAAGGGTAGCAAGGAAGGAAAACAGGAAGGGCATTGAAGGAAGGAAGGAAAGGAAAATAAAAGAATTAAGGAAAAGAATAGAAACAAGGAAGAAAGGAAAGAAAAAAGATAGGCACTGAAGGAAATAAAGGTAAAGAAAGGCAGGGTAAGTAATAGAAGACAAAGAGAGAAAAGGAAGGCTCAGATTTAGTCTGTTACAGCTCTGTTGCTCAGAAAGGAAAGCGACAATTTGCCAGAGCTGTATCTATTTTAGGGTGTGGATAAGTTGTTTAACCACAGATCATCCCTTTAAATTAAGTTTTGAAATATAAATATAAAATTTAGTTGGGGCATATGCTTTCAGTTTTATTGCAGCCTTTGTGATTGGTTCAGTCTAACATTGTGGTCCACGGGCCAGAAAACTTTGTCCATCCCTGGGTTACTTTCTTAAACTCGTGGATTATCCATTAATGAGAACTCCGTGTATTTTTCCTACCCTTTTTTAATTTATCTATAATGAGACATCTAGTTCTTGTCAGTTGGTATATTTACTGACATATAGCAGCAAAAAGTTTTTTATTATTGGAGCTGTCTAATATAAAGTTACATTTTGAAACCTCTTTCAAAAGCAGAATTGTATGGTCAGGGGTTGCTCTGTGCATAGACAACTTTTGTAGATAAAACTTCCACCTGCAGAAAGGATGACCTAGAAGCTTATTCACTAAGAACGTCTTCAAATTCAGTTCCCTAATAACTTATGATAAGGTAACTCCAGAGGTGCAGGGAAAGTTTAGCAAATTGCGCTCTGTATGAAGAAGCATTTGCTGCTCTGCAGTCATTACTTGGCAATGACATGGCTTTCATAACTTGTGTACCCTTCTAATTAATGTCATAAATGGTGGAAGCCTCAACTAAATCAGGTTTCTTTTTTTGATTGAACTTTATTTCTTAAAAGCCAGTTTAATTATGTGGAAACGCAGCAATTAAGAAAATGCATTCTGTGCTGCTGATGTGCTGTCCAGGTAAATTATCTTGAAAAGCTTTTAGTGAAATGACACAACACAGGGGGCATCTTCCAAGACAACACTCTAACGAATCAGATAACGGAGCATATGGGTGCCGCATATTCAGGTTTTTTTTAAATAAAACAATAAATATACACTTATACATACAGTATATCCCTGTACACACATACTTGGTAGTATTGATCTTTAGTCTTTTCACTTAAAAAGGAATTTTGTTGCAAAAAAAAAAGCCAGTTATCTAAGACAATAGAGGGGTTCTCATTCTTATGTCAAGCCAGCTTGGACTGGCCGACAGGAGAATCCTCCGGTGGGCCCCTGTGCCAGGGTTTGCCAACACCCTCTTATTTGAGCAATACTTGGCATTATATACTTGAATCAGTATGTACAGACAAAGGCGGCATCTTATTCATTTAAAGGGAACCTGTCACCCCCAAAATCGATGGTGAGGTAAGTTCACCGGCATCAGGGGCTTATCTGCAGCATTCTGTAATGCTGTAGATAAGCCGCCGATGTTACCTGGAAAAGGAGAAAAAGACGTTAGATTATACTCACCCAGGGGCGGTCCTGCTGCGATCTGGTCAAATGGGTTTCTCAGGTCCGCTCCGGCGCCTCCCATCTTCATTCCATGACATCCTCTTTTGGTCTTCATGCCGCGGCTCCGACACAGGCGTACTTTGTCTGCCCTGTTGAGGGCAGAGGAAAGTACTGCAGTGCGCAGGTGCCGGAAAGGTCAGAGAGGCCCGGCGCCTGCGCACTGCAGTACTTTGCCTGCGCCTGAGCCGCGGCGTGAAGACCAGAAGAGGACATCATGGAATGAAGATGGGAGGCGCCGGAGCGGACCTGAGACACTCATTTGACCAGACGGCAGCACGACCGACCCTGGGTGAGTATAATCTAACCTATTTTTCTCCTCTTTCAGGATACATCGGGGGCTTATCTAGAGCATTACAGAATGCTGTAAATAAGCCCCTGATGACGGTGAGGCTTACCTCACCATCGATTTTGGGGGTGACCGGTTCCCTTTAACAATCTATCCTAACCCTAAGTGGGGCCCTGAAGTCGGTTACTGGTAGGCCCTTGGCACCCCAAGTCCAGCACTGTGTCAGTGGATACCCTAATAATATGGTCTGATCTCACAAATGGAAATACTACAATTAACGAAACTTTCAGCACAAAATTACTTTTCAATCAAAGCACAGATGTTTGGTGCGCCCTTGGCATGACCTAACAGTTTAGTGCTCCTTCCTATCTATCTGTTTTTTCTCGATCTCTGTCACCTTCTTCCTTAAAGGGAACCTGTCACCCCGAAAATTGCGGGTGAGGTAAGCTCACCGGCATCAGGGGCTTATCTGCAGCATTCTGTAATGCTGTAGATAAGCCCCCGATGTTACCTGAAAAAGGAGAAAAAGACGTTATATTATACTCACTCAGGGGCGGTCCCGCTGCTGGTCAGGTCGGATGGGCGTCTCTGGTCCGCTCCGGCGCCTCCCATCTTCATTACAAGACGTCCTCTTCTGATCTTCAGCCACGGCTCCGGCGCAGGCGTACTTTGCTCTGCTCTATTGAGGGCAGACAAAGTACTGCAGTGCGCAGGCGCCAGGCCTCTGACCTTTCCGGCGCCTGCGCACTGCAGTACTATCCTCTGCCCTCAAGAGGGACCGCCCCTGGGTGAGTATAATATAACGTCTTTTTCTCCTCTTTCAGGTAACATCGGGGGCTTATCTACAGCATTACAGAATGCTGCAGATAAGCCCCTGATGCCGGTGGGCTTACCTCACCCGCGATTTTTGGGGTGACAGGTTCCCTTTAAAGGAAAAGGCAATATATAGTTTTGGGCTGCGCTTACCACAATGAATATCGTTAATTCAATAATGTAAAGAATGTTTTTTACTCTGCATTGCGTTTCCATTCCAACTGGCATCTTTCTCGAGAGTAAAGACCAACTGCCTTCTTCCTTCATTGAAAGCTCCGGTGTTATAGGCGTCGGAGGAGTGCAGCGATATATAAAAAACAGGTGGGATGGAGCACTGAAGTGTTTTGCCACACCCAGGGTGCACTGTGCACTTGTGCTCGGTCTGAACAGTCGTTATGTGCTGACAGACTCGAATATCATTAGGGTATACCATAGCATTAGGAGCCAGATGCCATCCAGGTTTTCAGCTAACGAGAGCTTTATTCTACGCAGCATTACACCCAACATCCACTACCAGGGAATTACAACAGCAACTCAATCAAATCAAGAACTTGGATTCACAGATTATATATATATTTTTTGCAGCTTTTTTTTTTTTTTAAATAACTGCAATTCATCTAAATGGGGTTGTTTTGGTCGCAAGCAAATAATATCTGTGAGTTACATTGAGAAAAATTACCACAGTTGAATCCACCCTAAAGTGGTCCTATGTCAATTTAGTCTTAAAGGGAATCTGTCACCTACTTTTTCTATATAAGCTGCGGCATATATACGACAGCTGTAATGGTGTATATAAGCCCCCGATGTAACCTGAAAGATAAGAAAAACAAGTTGGATTTCTAGTCACCTGGGGGGGCGGTTCGGTGCGGTCCGGTCTGATGGGCATCGCGGTCTGGGTCCGACGCCTCCCATCTTCCTGTGATGATGTCCTCTTCCTTGCTTCCTGTCGCGCCCTCTCTGACCTTTCCCAGAGCCTGCGCATTGCAGTACTTTGCTCTGCCCTCGACAGGGCAGATAAAGTATGCCTGCGCATGAGCCATGACCGAAGCTAGGAAGAGGAATTCATCGTATGAAAATGGGAGGACCCGTACGGCGACGCTCATCGGACCGGACCGCCCCTGGGTGAGAAAAATCTAACTTGTTTTTCTTATCTTTCAGGCTACATCGGGGGCTTATCAACAGCATTTCAGAATGCTGTAGATAAGCCTCTAATGGCGGTGGCCGCAGCTTATATATGAAAAAGTAGGTGACAGATTCCCTTTAAGGGGAAAACCATTGGCTATCAGTTGTTATTGCCCAGGAAATTATGGCCAAAAATACAATTCTGCCATTGCAGCGAAATGTAGTATTATATGATGGCCTTAAAAGGGAAACTGTTTCCAGAAAAAAACACTATTAATCTGCAGATATGGGGTTAATCTGCAAGTTAATAGCGTTATTATGCTAGCCGACGCCGGCACGTAGCTGAACACTGAGCAGAGAAAATGAACTTTATTCAGGTTGCCTTCAGATGTAATAAATGGATTGGATGATTCTTCCATTGAAAAATGTAGGATCTCCACTCTGGATTATGGATTAGGCTCTGTGTTGTGAATCCTCTACTTTGAATTAAAGAGAACCTCTCACTGGAATTTTTTTAAAAATATTAATGTAGTACCTCCTCCATGTGGTGTTGCTTCGCTGATTCCGGAAGAGTTTTTCTTTTTCTTCAGCACCCCTCCATTCCAAGGTTAAGCCCCCGTTAACAATATATATAGATTTTTCCTTCAAATAACTAGGCGCATACCACAAAACTTTGCTTTTCTTGTAACCATTAATCTGTAGTGGTATATCGATGACCTATTTCAAGGATGGGTCATCAATATAAAAGTATAGTAACAGGGGGCACTCCCTCCAACCATTGATATTGATAGATATTGTGTAATTTGGTATTATAATTATGTGATGCGTTCAACACAAGAAAGGAAGATCCAGCACTTTTCTGAAAATTAAAGATTTATGGCTTTATTGTCTACAAATCGAAAACCAGCTGACACCACCAAGAGATTCATATGACTCGTCTCAAACAAAGAAACCAACATTTGTTTGTCCTTGCTGGTTTGAGATGGATTTTAATTTGTAGACCATAAAGCCATAAATCTTTTACCTTCAGAAGAATGCTGGAACTTCCTTTCTTGTGCTACACATTGTATGGAATGCCACATCCTGTCCTTAAACTTACTCCAAGAGTGAGATGGTTTTTCTTTTTGATCGATTGCAATATGTGGCTTGCAAACTTCTTTTTATGGTTAAATTTAATATTTCAACATCACATTATGAGTTTCTTGTCATTTACTAATACTTCATCTACATAACATGCCAAACCTATTCTCATGCCGCAGACGCTACATTTTGTAAATCCACCTCTTGGATTACATTAGAGGAATTCCATCACAGCGCCGTTAATGAATAGAGCTATTTCGATTTCATGTCATAATCATTTCCCTGTCTTTTTGCCGCTATCCCCCTTTCATAGCTACTGTAATTTAGCTTATGGCGTTTTTGATTCTGTGCCAAGAGCCGTTCATAGTTATGATTACGAGGTAGAACCAGTGACTTGAATGTGCTGTAACCGGAGAATCAAACTGAATATGAATCTGTGGTTTTACCTTACTCCTTGTAGAGATCTCCATCTTTGTGCTTTGATCCAGATTTTATTTGGCAGGTAAGTTGAAAGGTTTGTGTGTGCGTTTGTTTTTTCTTATGCCGCTCGGGTGTGTGAGATGAATTGATTTCTCTGTGTGAAACGATTCAGTTCCACCATCTGTACGTATTTGAAGGAGAAAATAAACAGGTTCTGGTTGTCCATAGACAAAAATCATTGTTTTTTTAGACACCATGAAGTCAGGATCTTACCCTAGACCTGTCAGTCCCCCCTTTTTCACAAGCAGCTTTTATGTTCGGGAAACATAAAGACTCAATCATAGATGAAATTGAGACACTCGCTGCTTTTTAGTGGGCAGATTTCAATGAATATCATGTAGGGAAAGCAAGTGTAGAGACAGATGTCACATTTCCCATCAAAGCTATAGGCAAAGCTTTGGGGTCGGACGCAAACACAATCGCAAACTACCGGCTGAGTTTCAAGTCTTATAATCGTCTTATTGGCAATGCTCCATGGGAGAAAATTCTGTAAATTAGTTCTCTAACAGAACAAAATTAATTTCTATCCTGTAAGTCAATGTCTGACCCTTTATTTAGATTTGTAACTTGATCAGTTCTCAAAGCCAAATGAGGGACTCATGAAGCTGTTCAGGGGTATTTACCCCTCATTAGTGTAAATCAAAGTCTAGCCGGCTTAGGAAGATGCTGTTGAGGCAAAGTCAGGGAAGGACTGGTTTTCCTTAACTAGTACCTATTATCAGTCTTTTTATAAATTAAAATAGTGGGACAGCTGATGATTTTTCTA
Organism: Ranitomeya imitator; assembly: GCF_032444005.1. Taxonomy (NCBI): domain Eukaryota; kingdom Metazoa; phylum Chordata; class Amphibia; order Anura; family Dendrobatidae; genus Ranitomeya; species Ranitomeya imitator. Next base: position 32,118,492 of record NC_091289.1, read on the forward strand.
TATGTCTTATCAAATGTGGTCAAAAGTGTCCCTAATGTTCCCATTAAAGAATCCAATTTTCTAGCAAGTCAAAGTCAAGTCTGAATTTTTAGGTTGTTGGATCTCAACATGCAGTGCGGGATCTGGCCACCTTTGGAGTGAAAGCATGAGTTCTCGTGTTTTGCACTAACCCAGCGCTGCCGTGTCCTTCGAGCAGTCACTGTAATCTTAGTAGAGAATGCGGCAGCACTGGGTTAATACCAAGCATGAGATCTCGCTCTTTCACTGTGAGAGTAGTTGCGGAGGGTTGTAGAATCCCGTCTTGCATGGCGGGATCTCGCAACCCGGAAAGTTCAGACCCAACTTTTGATAGAAAGTCTGGTCCTTTTTGGAGGGGAATTAGGGACACTTCTGGACGCTTTTGATAATTACTTATATTTAGAAAAATCACCAGTCTGTTGCTGCCCACTGCTTTCTTAAATAACACTGGCAGCCACAGACTAGTTATGGGAATTTTCTAAAGAGATGAACTATAATAATTATGGAATCTTATAGACAATGCACCATTGAAGAAAGATACACAAATGACCTCTACAGCGATCTTTAGATAAGATTTTGACTTTGCTGTTGTCCTTGATCATGTTGCAAGGCTCATTAAAGCTCTCCTGTCACATGCTTTAAAAATTGAGTTTTCAAAAATCCCTGCGTTCCCCTGATTCTGATGCTTTTTTCTGATTTACAACTTGTTGCGCCATTGCAGACATATTCACATTTGTTGCTTTTTGAGCGCAGTATGTGAAATCCCTGCTTCCAAAGCAACAGGGCTTTCTTTAGCGCTTTCATCTGAGGTGTGTGCTTTTACCCTTTCCTCCAAGGTGATGTCAATCACCGCTCAACAGAGATTGAGACTGCTACAAGGCTAGATCAGCTGATGATCTGTGATCCCCAAAATTTGTGAGAGAGTGGTATATGCGCTCGCCTCCAGAGAAGATTCTGAAGAAACTCACATTTGGTCTGCCATTAGATTTCACATAGTGTGCTCTAAAAGCAACAAATGTGAATATCTCTGCAGTGGAGTGACACATTGCAAAATTGAATAGACCAGCAGAATACGGAAAGCTCAGGGATTTTTACAATGAATTTAACTATATTTTTATTGGCGACAGGACCTCTTTAAATGGTTGGATATTGATCTAAAGTGAGGCTAGCTCTCCTAAGTAGTACTTGGAAGAAAGGTGATGCTTTTCATTCTGCGATAGAGCTAACGTGTATATATATATTGTAAGATTGCTCTCTCTGAGTGTATTGGGGGACACTCGCTTGGCACGGGATTAACGTAGTCAGGCACGATTTGTCGCTTAAACACAGTCTATACGGTTTATTCAAGTGTCATAAACCGGTTTCTACACAGTTCACATTATACATTTCATCAAACACAATAGGCACCAACTGGTGATATTAACTTGCAGCTTTATCTTAACACTTCATATACGGCTTTGTTTCACAGACACTAAACATGCTGGACCTCTCACTTCGCCCAGTTACCATGGGTGTCTGTACGCTGTACACTTCACCAATGTCCCAAGTCACATACAGCGCATATGACACTGGGTCACGGTCTCTAAACACGCCAAACCTCACTCCGTTCAGTCACCGTGGGAGACTACACAGTTCATGGAACATCACAAGCACCAACAGTCTGTATAGTACCTGACGGGAGCTCCTGCTCCACCTGCTGACTCCTTGTCAGTCCACTTCTCCGGGAAAGCTGCCTCACAGGGATCACCAACTTGCCTGGTCGGCATATCCTAGTCAGTCCAGACCCACCGAAGGATGGTAGCTTCCCCCACATAGACCATCCAGAATCATAGTCTTTCTGTGCACTATTCAGGGATCCGGTCCTACTCCCAGGACCTCCCAACACCAGCATGTGCTCTTCAGGAAGCCTCCTCCCAGGTCTTCCAACACAGGTTGCCCAGTGTGCTATTCAAGATTCCTACTCCAAGGAAATCCAACACACTGGCATCTTCTCCTCACATGAACCGCACATGTGACCTGTCCAGGTGCTATTCAGGACCTCGTCCAACACCCCAGGCATATGACCTGTCCAGGTACTATTCAGGACCTCGTCCAACACCCCAGGCATATAACCTGTCCAGGTGCTATTCAGGACTCCTACTCCCAGGAAATCCAACACACCAGCATATGACCGGTCCAGGTGCTATTCAGGAAGTCAGTCCAACACCCCAGGCCACTAGCAAGTCCAAAGCCCCACCATGTGCTCTTCAGGACTCCTACTCCCAGGAAATCCAACACAGGTTGTTTAGTGTGCTATTCAGGGATCCAGTCCTACCCCCAGGACCTCCCAACACACAGGCTCTCCAGGACCTTCCACTGGAACCACACAGGAACCATGTGACCCACACCCTGGTCACATTATAAACCCTTAAGCACTCCCCTGGATGGGAGTGTGGATGTTTGGCTAGTTTGCCCCGCCCATCTCACACAACTAGCCTAGTAAGTCTCCCTTACAACTACACCATACATATACACACTCTTCAGGGACTACAGGTCCGGAACAACAACATTGCATCAGACTTACCACGCAGACTCCCACTGCGACACATATCGGCCATTCACAACACAGCCAGTCACTGTTTCACCACAATTATCACAATAGATATGCCTCCATGCACATCCCAAGGAGCACTCACAGCGCCCCCTAGCTTTCACAGGGGTCACTGCATCACAATATAAATATAAATATATATATATATATATATATATATATATATATATATACATATATATCCCTCTAAATCAGTAATGGTCAACCAACTAGATTACGGGGCTTTTAGTTAGTGCCCTTCCATCCAATTTCTGTGCCTATGGACAACATGGGACCACTGTTCTGTAACATGGTGCTGGTCTCCTAGCTCCTTAGTTGCCGACCACTGGTTTAGTATTGTTACTGCTCATATCATATTATACAGATATAACTAATCTGCCTAACCTGGATTACGAGGCAGTTGGGTAGAGTGGCTTGTAGTATTGCAACATGCCATACCACCAAACAAAAAAAAGCTGCTGGAAATGCATCATAGCTAGAGGCTGCCCCTAGAATTGCTTATATTGAAAAACACATATCAGATTCTAAATGCAGGTTTCTGGAGGATTAGGATTAGCAGGACATGAAGGCTTTGCTTTAATTAATCTTCATACTGAATCATAGTAGTAATATAGAATGAACCACTTAGGACAATTGTACTGGGCTGTGCTACACTCAGTTCCGCAGAGACTGATGGACGGAGGTGCGCAAGCTATATCTCAAATTTGCATACTTTTCTTCCATGGAGCATTGCTTATAAGACTCCATACTCTGATGATCTCTTTACAGAGAACCGGTGGAGCTAGAGAAACTCAGCTCTAAACTGATGAAAGGCAAACATTGCAAAATAGCGGTTTATAGATGAGTTTCTTGATAGAGAAGATCTTCAGCGATTGGCTGATCACCGGATCAGCTTCTATTTAAAGAGTGGTTGTCTTTATGAGACAAACCCTTTAAGCTGCCATATACTAAAACTATACTAGGATTCTGCCAAAATAAATTGTCTCCAACGTTACACCTGTGTGTGCAATCTTTATTGATCATGAGCTAACCCAAAACCTGTTTGCTGCTTGTGGCGCTCAACAACATTTTGGTTTCCCGTTCCTATTCTATTTTTTATTTCTACAATTAATTCAATTCTTTCATTTTTAGCAATAATTAATTAACCATTAATTATTTTTAAAAATAACCCAAAAAATTGTCTTTGTTTTCACATATATTACTGTATATTAATCTTGTCTTTTGCACAACATAATTTGTACAGTACAGTGAATAATGCAATTGTTTTATTAGCAAATCCCAGAAAAGTATTTCGAAGACCTTAGTCTACATGCAGCAAACAGCTCTCTCTTTTAGATTTTACTAGTTTGTATTTTTCTGCATATATTTATTATGAATTTATTCTATTTAGACGGCTGAATCCCATGTCCAATTGCTGCGATTTCTTTAATATACTAATTGCATACGTTTTGAGTGTGTGGCATGATACTAAACTTTTCAGACTTATGTGCTTAACTATGTACTAAACTATTTGGGTGTTGAAAACAGTAACTTACATTAGGTAAATCAATTTTATTGGGAAAAGTAAATAAATGATGTCTCTATTTTGTATATTTTGGTTTTTGAAGGCGCAACCAAGAATAAAAAAAATATTAGAAACAATCATAAGACTTCGCTCTTGTTTAAGTATTTCATAATGCTTTTAAGTTAGTTTTTGGAGGTAAGCATAGGCCTAAAATTAAAGATAAAATCTGTAAACTAGCAAAAAAAGTCCCCCAACACAGCGTAAAGAATCAATAATGTCTTTATTGAAAATGCAAATTTTAAAATGTTTTAAGGAGATAAGAGCAAACTGAAAAAACAGGATGGAAAGAAACATACATTGGACGGAACATGTATGATGACAGTATCCTGGGTATAAATATACCAAGTGTATTACATCCAAGATAAAGAATTTAATATCATCCGTTTGAGGCATATAGGTAAATACGGAATAAACTGCATGGTGCTCATAGCCAAAAGAGTCTCAAGACAGATATAAAATACTTCATACATCACACACATGTATCTGGGAGTTCCTCTCTCCCTGATTGGCCTTAGGAAAAAACATGTAATAGAGTATAAAGTGCTTAATCCCGTAAGGGCAATCGGGGACAGTGTCATGCATGTCAAAGATCAAGGGAACTAATTAGAGTAGTAAAGGTAAAATCCACAGATAAATATAAATTCCCAGAGTTCAGTTCTGTCCACCGTACCCCTTGATGCGCGTTTCAATGGCATAGTCTTCCTCAGAAGGGGTGCAAACAGACTTTGCCATCGAAACACGCATGAAGGGGTACGTGGATGGAACTGAACTTCATATAATCTTCAACTTGCTTAACTGTTCACAATAACAGTAATTTTGAACAGGGGTGTCCAAACTTATACATCCCATTGTAGATTTGTTTCACTAGAATTTGAGGTGGGGGTATGATCTTCTTTATCACTTGGTATTTTGGCCATAGGAAATGAGCGCGAGGGGGGATAAAAGTGACCCAAAAGGTAAAAAATTCTGATTGTGTCCAATGGAGCATCTACCTCCACATAAAAGGGAGAAATGTTATGATGATAGGAGGGCAGCGTAGTCTGCTCACTGGGAGATCTAATGCATGGGCCTAATTATGGCATCACCAACAGCAACGAGAAAAGTTAAGTCTGGTACTCTTGTGTGGATAAAGAAGTGTAGTAACTTTATTGTTCATGGGATAAAGTTAATAGCAAGGAAAAACAAGGAACTTGTGCATTTCGAGCATAGTGCATGCTCTTAATCTTATGTTGAGGTATGCTCTATGGACAGTTAAGCTGGATTTAGAGAGACTGTATTGATCCGTGGAGGATTTTGGTCAAGGCAGAATTCCTGAAATTTGTGATTTATCGTGAATTAGAACATTTTGAGATTCGATTTGTGGCTTACAAGCAAAATAACATATGTTCAGAACTATATTCCACACTGCTGAAGCATCACAGAATTGGCTAATGTCTTTTTTGCGTTGCCACGCGGCTTCCCCATAATGTCCTGCAGCTATGACATCTAGTGGATTACCATACCTTGTACAGTGGTGGTCAGCACCTGGAACATCACAGATCAGCGGTTCCCCATGCAGCACAGTTTGGACGGCAGAGTCATTGTCCATTGGTGAAAGAGCTTTTACAAGAATAGTCGTTCCTAATAGTTGGTGCAAATTGATGCCCAGGACCCAGTCTATTGGCCACATGAAAGCCTTGAGAGCCATCTCCTCTCTGATAGCATTCAAAACTCTTCCTTTGATTTATTGGCCATTTGCGGCATCCCATGCGGGTCACACCACAACGATGATATCGCACCAGGTTGGTTAATCCAAAATAGAGGGAGGCGATTCTCAGGGCTCACAACCAGAAGCCACAGTTTAGTGACGTGGCCGACGGACCAGGTTCTGCCAATCAATTTGCACTAACTCTAGTTCCTAATTATTTTCTCGCATTAACTTGCCGGTGATCGCCCAACAAATCAACATAGGATTGTTTGTGATGGCAAAAGAATCATAATTATTTCCAACACATCACCCTGTGGAAATGGGATTGTGAGCCAACAACATGATGCTTTCTAAGGAAAAAACAATAGAAGTAACGATCATTCTGTTCAGTGATTGGTAAACAGATGAGTATACGAGTGTCGATCGACTTGTATATAGTTGATGGGTGCTTGTTAATGGGCTGAGATCGACGGTCCTTCTAAATACAGTGAAAAAAGAAATTTTACCGGATTATACACGTCATTAAAGGGGGTAAGAATGTATACCACTGCAGATGGTAGAACAGATGGGTAATTTATGAGGCTGTTCGTAGGCAATTTTTATCTGTCATGAGATCTGGCCCTCATCAGTTTTACACTATCCTATTTAATATTTTCACTAGTGTAGCGTTAGTTTGCCGGCTCCATAGACTATAATTCAGTAAGGTTTTAGGGTACTTGTGGTTTCAGTAGCATCGGTTTAATGCATGGCATGGATTGTGTGATTTATACCGAACCCTAATATACTGACCAGAACTTATTGGCTCTGCTTCTCATGTTGCTTTATTAATATTAACCCATTGTTATATCATTTGGGCTCATAACGTTGTTGTTCTTTTTCTACCAATAACTGCGATTTTCTGTTTTCACGCAGGATACCAAAATAGCTTCCCTTGAAAGAAATATCAGAGATCTAGAGGATGAAATCCAAATCCTAAAAACAAATGGTGTCCTCAACTCTGAAGACCGAGAAGAAGAAATCAAGCAGATGGAAGTGTATAAAAGTCATTCAAAGTTTATGAAAAGCAAAGTGAGTAGTAAATGATGTGTGAGCTGAGAATGGCACCAACATCTCAGGATATGTTACAGCTTGGTTACCAGTGACTGCTGAGGTTCAACGTAATGTACCAGTGCCGTAGCTTGTGGGCCCCAATGAAAAATCTCCATAGACCCCTCAACTATCATGGTTCTTTAAGGATGATCTGTCACGTACCATAAATATTTCTTTCTACCAGACATTTTTTTCTCCCTGCGCCTCTCTGTTCGTGAGATACGGTGGCCTCCTCTTCCCTGGATGTAAATCTAGTATTTTTTAGCTGAGTGGCAGGAGTCAACAACTCATCTATGTGCTTTCTTGAGGACCACGCCCAAGACTTCTTTTATATAGAGGGAAGAAGAAGCCATATCTCAGGAATTGAGAGGCACATGAACAAAAACGAACATTGCCAGATTCAGGGAAACAGAAGCATTTACACCAGGTAAAAAAAATACATATTTGACAAATCCTTTTTATTAGTGTTTTGTCTTCTGATATGGACCAAAAAGACCTTTTAGGTCTCCCCAGCCTTTAGGGCATGGATGAGAATGCCACTCCTGCACCCACTATAAATAGACCTCCGTACCAAAAGAATATATACAGAGAGGGACTAGATGTCTGATCCCAAAATCTACCAAGATAGGAGTCCAAAATGTCCCTCTGACAAATCTAAATCTACCATTTGGTAGTTGGTGCCCTTTTAAAGATTTTTGAATGGGACTCAGTAGACTCATTGCTAAATTAAGTTATGTTCTTGAGACTAGAAGAGAGTTCCTAATTCTTTTCTATGCACCCCTCAACCCAGCATTGGAGAGCCCTACCCATTGCAATAGAGATGGCTGTCCTGATCTTCCATTCAGTGCTATCAATTGCTGATGTTGAGATTCGTATGGAGAGCTATTCTTATGGAGCTCCACACTGGCCATGGAGAAGGTGAAATGTGGATAGGACTAACCTTAGTAGAGCTTTCTACTCTCTAAAGGTCATATAGCTTTCTGCACTCTGGTATGCTGACGGCTTATAACTACCTTGGTAAATGCTACTTGGTTTAAGTGGATCAACTTCTTTCAAGTACAACACTAATTTTCTGGGTTGTCCAGAATTAGAAAAACATGGTTGCTTTCTTCAAAACCAGCACCTCACCTGTTTATGGATTGTACTTGACATCGTAACTGAGCGACCTTCACTCAAATGCGAAGATGCAGTAATTAGACACAACCCTTAAGGCAGTGTTCCCCAACTCTGGTCCTCAAGAGCCACCAACAGGTCATGTTTTGAGGATTTCCTTAGTATTGTACAGGTAATTGAATGCTTGCCTGTCCAGGTGATGCAATTATCACCTGTGCAATACTAAGGAAATCCTGAAAACATGACCTGTTGGTGGCTCTTGAGGACCAGACTTGGGGAACACTGCCTTAATAGTGTTTCCTACAACAGTTTCCATTAGAAAGCTCTGCCTTTTTTACCACCTCAAACTGTTTTCGGAAGAAGGAAGTCATGTTTTTCTAATCCTGAATGACCACTTTACAGAACTCGCATGAAAAAGAAGTGTCACTTACCTCCTTTATAGATTTTTCCAAAAATTTACAAAAAAATTACCATTATGATCCCAAATCTATGCTCGTGTAGGGGAAAAAATTGTGTTTTGAAGTTCTGTATACATGTTTCTGGAAGTGCGTTGGGACATGATGATGCACTTCCAGCTCCTTAGCCTTACGCTCTAGTCACTGCCTAGGGCCACCCTTCTCTGGTTGATTGACAGATTGTTGGCCCCGATACATTGCAAGGAAGACAGTGTGAGGCTGAGGAGCTGGAAGTGCAATGACTTCTCGCTCCTGGAGCATTTATTTAAGGCCATAAATGGGTCAACTTGCTTATCTTATAAAGGGCTACACATCTACTATATAATTGTCTAAGGGTCACTTTCGTCTGTCCTTCTGTCTTTCTGTCTGTCACGGATATTCATTGGTCGCGGCCTCTGTCTGTCATGGAAATCCAAGTCACTGATTGGTCTCACCAGCTGCCTGTCATGGCTGCCGCGACCAATCAGCGACGGCCACAGTCCGATTAGTCCCTCCCTACTCCCCTGCAGTCAGTGCCCGGCGCCCGCTCCATACTCCCCGCAGTCAGTGCCTGCTCCATACTCCCCTCCAGTCACCGCTCCCACAGGGTTAATGCCACCGGTAACGGACCGCGTTATGCCACGGGTAACTCACTCCATTACCGCCGCTATTAACCCTGTGTGACCAAGTTTTTACTATTGATGCTTCCTATGCAGCATCAATAGTAAAAAGATCTAATGTTAAAAATAATAAAAAAACAAAAATCCTGCTATTCTCACCTTCCGTAGTCCGACGATGCGCTCGCGCCTGCCGCCAGCTTCCGTTCTCAGAGATTCATTGCGAGATTACCCAGAAGACTTAGCAGTCTCGCGAGACCGCTAAGTGATCTGGGTAATTTCGCAATGCATCCTGGGAATGCAAGATGGGGGCAGCCGCGCGCGCATCGCCAGAGGTTCTCTGGATCTACGCTGGATCCCGCCCGGTGAGTATATAACTATTTTTTATTTTAATTATTTTTTTAACAGGGATATGGTGCCCACACTGCTAAATACTATGTGGGTAGATACCACGTGGCTGCTATATACTACCTGGCCAGTGTTAGATACTATGTGGGCTGCGTTATATACTACGTGGCTGTGTTCTATACTGCGTGCTATATACTATGTAGCCACTGTTAGATAATATGTGGGCTGTGCTATATATTATGTGGCCAGTATTACATACTGCGTGGGATGTGTTATATACTGCGTGGCTGCTATATACTGCGTGGCTGCTATATACTGTGTGGGCTGTGTTATACACTACGTGGCCTGTGTTATTTGCTGCATTGGCTATATTAACGCATCGGGTATTCTACAATATGTATGTATGTATGTATGTATATAGCAGCCACATGGTATATACCACAGGCCACGTAGTATTCCTATATACTACGTGGCCTGTGCTATATACTATGTGGCTGCTATATACACACATACATATTCTAGAATACCCGATGCGTTAGAATCGGGCCACCATCTAGTTCATATATATAGTTTGGGGGCATAAGTGGTTTCCTTTAAATTCAATATTTAGTGCAGGTATTACTTTTTTTTGGATAACTATATTGACGTACTCCTCTTTTTCCCTCCAACTTATTTATTTAATTCGACACCAATAGACATTTTGGTTTATATCTCCCCCTTATGTCCTCCCCTCTGACGTTTCTCCCACGCCCTTTTGCCAAACGCTTTGATGCCTTAATTATCATAAAATGACAATAACTAATTGTTCCAATTTTGTAGATTGACCAGTTGAAGCTGGAGCTGTCAAAGAAGGAATCTGAACTTCTTGCCTTACAAACCAAGCTGGAGACTCTTGGCAATCAGAACTCGGACTGCAAACAACACATTGAAGTACTTAAGGAATCTCTTACTGCCAAAGAACAGAGAGCTGCGATCCTTCAGACAGAGGTACGTTCATTCACTGACTGCAGCGCTCTCATTAATCACGGCCTATATTGTGAATCCGCTCTAACGTATTCTGACAGATTAAGTAATTGTTTTTTTATTGGCCTCCACTATGAGAAAAATGCTGAAATGACTATTATGTTGAAAAGAATAACATTACAAGGTGGAACTTGAAGGAGTTATTGGCACTTTTGTATAACTGAACCAGCTGTTTATTGGCCTAATTACCAAAAGTTGCAAGAATGTGCAAATCATAAAATCCAAGCTTTGAAAGCGATATAGAGTGCTTGGTATCATTTAGTTTGTAGGAGAAAAACTGCAGCAAAAAGTGACCTGTGTAAAGAAAAACTTAGGATCTCTGGCCACGGGAGGAAAACCAGTGTTACATAAGTGATGCAGCAGCATTCTGGCATCATCATTACCAGCTTCATTCACACATCCCAGACTTAGCACGAAATCTGCTCCAAAATTCTGTAAAAAGAGTTAGTAAAATGCTAGTCAATGGGGTATTAATCAACTTTAAAGCAAACTTGTCATCAAGATTTTGCTAAGTAAACTACAGGCATTGTCAGATTGTTGTTGTTATACTGATTAAAATGATTACCTTGGTTGAAGAAATCCGTCTTGTGGTTCTTGTTTAATCTTTTTTTGCAGTTTTGGGTTAATGAGATGCTCTTGCTCCGGGGTGGGCCTCCTGGCTATGTACCTGAGGAAGTGGACAGGACGTCCACGAGACAGGTAGTTTTATAGCCCTGAATAAAGTATGCAACTCTTCTGAACTCTGTGATTTCCTTGCCTTATTTTGAAGGAGCGCGGAATTGTCGGCATCTTGAATATCCTATCCAGAAGATCCTAAGCTATAAGACATACCAGTTGTGAGCTTTGTTATCTTTGTTCCTGAATAAATATATATTCCCTGTTGTAACGGCTGGACAGTACAGAGATTAATCTGCTGCCAACTATACCTTTGGTGGTTTTTCTCTACCCCTGTTCTAGTTCAGTCATACAGTTTATAACCCTGTTCGCATGGGCCGTGAAAACGATGTGATGATTGAAAGATCATAAATATTATCTCTGTCCCAATAAAGCATGCATTTTGTCAACAACACTGACAACAACGAATTAAGATGCATTTAGATGGGCCGACTATGAGCATTTGTAATAATACTCGTTCTCGTTCCCGATCACCAGCATTTGTAATCCTGTTGGAGATTGCCTGACGAATGAGCAAAATGCCCATTGTCAAGCGATTGGATCATTTATGCCCTTGTAAACTTGAGATGTGCTGCCTACAACATGGTAACATAAATGGACTAAACAATCGCAGTCGCAATTCATTCTATGATTCGGCAGCTGTGAGCACTTTGACAGTTCGCTCTGCACTTATGTTCTGTGGAGTTGGCTGTTGATAAAAGTGCCCAGGCGTGCATATAGCCGCAGCTTACAAAATAGTGAGCGATAACTGCGTTTGCTCCATGCAGGCCTCCATGACTGAAAGCTGATGACTCCCAGGAGGTAAGAAGTCCATTTTCCCGTGATAGCCGTACTTTTAGTACAGGTGCCAGGCAGCATTGTAACTTTATATACCTGTATATAGACCCTATATCTGCAGGTGAATAGCTTTTTCCGAGGTGACTTGTACCCTTTAATGCCAACTACCCCAACATATCCAAGAATTTGCAGCCAAAGCAGAATATGCGAACTGTCTCTTCGGAGAGGACTAGAACTCTAGTGCCACCTATTGGAAGCAGCAATCCTAAATGTCAAAATCGACTCTTTAACAAGCCTTGCAATATGACTTAGCATAAAAGCCAATCCAGAATCTCAGTTTTGGGGTGTTGCCCCTCATCCGTGCAAAGTATGAGATCAGATTTGGCTTGGCGAGAGGCTCTGGACTGAGGTCTAAGGGGTAATGTTTCTCCTGCTTGAGAGTGACAAGCTAAGCCTGGCATGTCAGAGTGAGGAGACTTATAAACCATGCATGCTCCTCTGGGAAATTAAATATGCAAATTGTCTCCAGAGAAAAAAATGAATAGAAGCAGAAACATTCCCCCTTTGACCTTGGTCAAAATGGGGATTTTTCCTAAACTACACCCAAAAATGGCCAACATTAATGGCAGTAACTATGGTTCAGAGATGTAAAATGCTGAATACATGAGGAGTCTGTGCTCTAAGGATGTTTGTTAGGCGCTCGCAGGCATTACTATGGATATATACACACTAGGAGGCCATTCGTGGCTGCTTTTTTTTTTTAAATATTTTTTTATTAATGCTCTGTAAGTCCAAACCAAACACACTAACAGCTTTATGATTTATTAGTTTCCAGCTGTTCCAGCTCATGAGCAAATAAGAAATAGTCTTTGCTATATTTATAATGAATTATTGACATTCACATGGAAGCCTCAGATCGCTGCCATAAAAATGTGTTCAGTGAGTTACTGGATGGAAACCACATCCTTTACCTGGATTACATTTAAGTAGAGACACAGTTGTGCATAATGTCATTATCAATGATACGGAATTTACGTTGCCTTTAAGCTATAGCTTTGTGTCGTTCACGGTGGGAAAGCAAATTAACATTGATTGTTCTCCCATACTATTAGCTTATGATTTACGCGAGCTTAGCCTTGGTATGGACAGCCCGAGCATAAAATGTAAGACTAATAAAAGGAACAATAATTACACTGCAATTATTTCAGTTGGGATTTCTTCAAGATGATGACCTTTTGAGCAAGACGAGCCCAAAATTTTGATGTTTTTTTAACTACCAGGTACAGAAAAAAAAATCTATAGAATGTAATCATGGTAATATAAACTTCATCCAAGCCCTCATTCAGACGTCTGTTGTTCACAGACAGAACATATACCCATTGTAGCCTTTTGGGCTGTTCACATATCCATATCTTTTTGCTGTCCAAGCTTTTCTCTTTATTTCATGAAGCAGTTAAGTTTAGTTGTTCTATTTCTTTCCGCTCTTCAACATTGAAATTGTAACACCAAGATGAAAAAGTCGTGGAGTTATGGAAATCACAGTATGGATAGACATGGTAATGATATTCAAATGATTAGACTACGGAAAGTAAATTTTCAGAACATCTCAATTTATTTTTTTTTATTGAGTATGAGTTCCACAAATCATAGGATCAGTATGGGAAGATAAATCATCAAGATCTGCTGCTGGCAGCTTCCTTTGCAATGAGCAGACCGATAACGCCCCAGATGTCCTCCAAGGTAGACAAGTTTGGAGACACTGCAGGCTATGGTATCACGTGTAGACCACGCAGGCTGCCCATAGTAGCACGATCAACATGTTCCTGAAGTTGTTTTTTTAAAATGGCTCCTGGGACCCCCTGATCGCACCTCTGATTCCAGGATCAAATCAATGTAATGTCGAGATGTTAGGGGATCTGGAATGAAGACTAGGAGTCCAGCTATTGTACTCCACACCATAATCGTGGAACTAGGACCAGTATGATGTACCCTTCTGAAGGCCTCTTTATGGAGTTGCTCACATGGTCTCCAGACCAATCTCCGGATATCACTTCATCCAAGACAAAAGTGGAAGAGGACACATCTCCCTTGCTCAATTCCAGCCTCCCTCCGAATTCCATCTGGATAGGCCATAAATGTCTGAGATGGGAATATTCTTTTAAAGAATGAACTTCTTAAAGCAAAAAGAAGACTCTTTTTTTATCGAATATCAGACAAAGCCTTTAAACCTTTGTGACCACAATGGGTTTGTCTAATCGAGATGAAGTTGGCTCAGCGATCAGCTGATCCCTGTTACTTGGCAGCCCAAAGTATTACATCCAAGCATTACCAAAAACTTTGTAAGTGACTCTCTGGCCTGGCCAACAGAGTACGGGGGTCCAGAGAAAGACTCTCCCTCGCCCTTCTGTAAAGTCTTTGTCTTAGCAGGGCATGTGGACATGGGTTGCTATTTTAGGATGTCCCTTTGTTAATATCCAGTGACCTTACACCATTTGTATTGCAGAAGGTCTCTTAAGCACAGTGCAAATAACAGACTCAAGATCCCTTTTTTCTGGGGCCAACTTTAGAACACAATATAAAATATAAGCACCTAACTATATGGGCTCCAGTCAAAAACTTTGTTAATAAAACCCATTATACACTACACACACTCATGCATATAGATTTTAGGCGTGGGATTCCACACAATTTAGGTTGATGTCATCGTAAGAACGTTTTCCAGAGCTGTAAGATTTCAGAAACAACGTAGTTTATTGGTGTGAAATCTTACGACTTGCATGGCTTTTAACACAGCAGATATTTCTCATTCTTTAGCTCTAGTGTAATGGACCATCTATAGTTGAAATGCTCTTGGTGTTTGAAGGTGATGGTTGTTGCTTATTCTTCAGAGAGTCACAAAGTGTTAATGCTTTCAGCCTGTGTGCTCGGACAACATTTTACTCTTTAAGCGTACATTAATCAACTTATTTCCATTACATTTCTTTGGCTATGTATACTACGCTGCTGTTTTTCTACTTATTAATGTATTTATCTTTTTTTCTTTGTTACTGTGTTTCTCCATATGGCTGTGTTTGTTACAGTTTGTAAACTTACATGAGTGTTCTGATGTAGAGAGAACATTTTTAAATGCTCTATTATTATTATTATTATTTATTATTATAGCGCCATTTATTCCATGTCGCTTTACATAATAAAAACAAGTACAATAATCTTAAACAATACAAGTCATTCATGACTGGTACAGTTGAAGAGAGGACCATGCCAGCGAGGGCTCACAATCTACAAGGGATGGGTGAGGATACAGTAGGTAAGGATAGAGCTGGCCGTGCAGCGGTTTGGTCGATCGGTGGTTACTGCAGGTTGTAGGCCTGTCGGAAGAGGTGCACCTGCACTTGGGTCTTCAGGTTCTTTTTCAAGGTTTTGATGGTAGGCGAGAGTCTAATGTGTTGTGGTAGAGGGTTCCAGAGTAGGGGTGATACGCGAGAGAAATCTTGTATACGATTGTGGGAAGAGGAGATAAGAGGGGAGTAGAGTAGGAGATCTTGTGAGGATCGGAGGTTGCGTGTAGGTAAGTACCGGGAGATGAGGTCACAGTTGTATGAATGAGACAGGTTGTGGATGGCTTGGTATGTCATGGTTAGGGTTTTGTACTGGGGTCTCTGGGCAATGGGGAGCCAGTGAAGGGATTGACAGAGGGGAGAGGCCGGGGAATAGCGGGGGGACAGGTGGATTAGTCGGGCAGCAGAATTTAGAATAGATTGGAGGGGTGCGAGAGTGTTCAAGGTGAGGCCACAGAGCAGGAGGTTACAGTAGTCGAGGCGGGAGATGAGTGCATGGACTAGGGTTTTTGCATATT
This sequence comes from Ranitomeya imitator, assembly GCF_032444005.1. NCBI lineage: Eukaryota > Metazoa > Chordata > Amphibia > Anura > Dendrobatidae > Ranitomeya > Ranitomeya imitator. The sequence goes on from NC_091289.1 coordinate 32,134,283, forward strand.
ATTGGTTTAGGATGTACGGCTCCGTGAAATATTTTTGAGTTGAAGGCGGCAGGAAGTGGAAAGGGCTATTAGGCTATGTGCACACAGTGGGGGCAATTCATTAAGGATGGCGTAGTGGTTCTTTCACATTGTATTCTGTGTCCCCGTTGGGGCATACGTCTGAAATCGCCCTCAAAACAGGGTCTGGACGCATGCGCCAACTGGGCCATAGACTATAATGGTGACAGCTGAGAGAACGTTTGCTCTGCCGTGCATAATTTTCGGGAGTGTATGCCTACAGGAGGCAACCATTCGGACATAGTAGACTGCATGTGAGTGTCCGCCTCCTGTAGGCATACACTCCAGAAAATGGTGCACGGCAGAACGCACATTCATTCTGCCGCCACCATTATGGTTATGGGCCCCTGTTGGTGCATGCATCCGGACGCCATTTTGCAATGGGAAAGCGCCCTTAAGGGGGTTTTCCCACTAACAAAAGTTCATTTTAATCAATAGATCTTGGAATAATAATAATTTCCAAAATTGGATGTGTTTAATAAATATATTCCTGTTCTGAGATAATCTTATAAATGTGTCCCTGCTGTGTACTGTGTAATGGCTGTGTCTGACCGTGCAGGAATATGGTCTGATCATACCACAGCTCCTGGTGCAGGGGGAAAGAAAAAGAGTATACAGACATTACAGCATGGGATCACAGCTGATTCTTTCTGTGAGATAAAATATTTCCCTGCCTGTTTTCAATGTTTTACCTCAAAGAAAGAATTATTTGTGATCCCATACTGTAATGTCTGTATAGTTTTTTTTTTCTCCCACCCAAAAGATGTGATATGATCAGACCATGTTCCTGCACGGTGAGACACAGCCATTACACAGTACACAGCAGGGGCACATTTATAAGATTATCTCAGCACAGGAACATTTTATTTAAACACATCCAATTGTGGAAATTATTATTATTCCATCTGGTACCCTGCTTGCACTATTGTTAGGTGAGGGTGTACATCTCTGGAAAAAGAATTGCGCCAATTGCGTGGCATAACTTATAATGAATTTGATGGGCAAGCTTGACCACGCCACGTCTGCCCACGTCATGCGCACTATGGCCAGGACTGGTGTGTAAGCAAACTCATGAATCACAACCAGTGTATTTTTGCTTAGATTTCAGAGCAGAAGCTGAATGGAAACTCAGTTTTGATTTGGTGAGTTTCTACTTAGTTTCTGCTCAGTTTTTGATCTACAAATTTCTTGAAAAACTCAAATTGCACATAGTATTGGAGAATTCTGAATTAAATTCTGAATTTAATTGAACGGATTCCCCCATTTACACATTGGACATCTATTAGACTCAGCTGTAAATAGCTACAAACAGCAGCTCCTCCTTTGGATGATTGCACAGATTTTTCACACTGTGCAATTTTTCACTTCCCTTGTGGGGGTGCTATGAGAAAATTAAATACATGCCTGATTACGTGAGGTCTTTGCTTGCAACATCACAAGTCAACCTATTGTTGGGAGGCCCATGTCCTAAAAAGTGATTTGTTGAAATTGGGTCTAACGCAGAAAATCCGCAAAAATAATGAACATGCTCATTTTTTTTGCGGAAAAAAACGCATCCATGTGCACAAAACATGCAGAATGCATTCTAAATGATAGAATGCATAAAGTGTGCGTTTTTAATGAGTTTTTATAGCGTTTTTAGTGCGAAAAAAACGCGAAAAAACCTGTACGTGTGCACATAGCCTAAAGCTGGCCATACAAATGGGCTGTTGGACAAATGTTTGTAAGGCAGACCGTTATCTCTACCATGGACAGAGGAGAAAGCTGCATTCGGCTGCTTATCTTCTCTGAAATTCCAACTGCCCAATTCTTCATTTCTACAGCATTATCTGTCAAGGAAAAATTGGCAGGGCCCCATAAACATAACATAGTGGGCTGGTTCTGCTGTCTTAGGTGGGTTCAACCAACCCTCTAATTTGTATTGTGGTCTGGCACTTCACCACCCCAAAATTTATGAATGGTAAGTGTTGGGCGGTTTGAATTTCAAAGCTTGATCAGGTTGTTCTGGAGGTAATTCAACCCCAGAGGTGTCTTCCAGCGCTTTTGTTCCCTCTTCCCATTGAAAAAACATTGGCTGAACATTTATTTGTATGGGATAAGTTGGGAAAGATGTTGGCCAAGACCTAACAAAGTTGTATGGGCATACAATTCCATGAGGTTTTGTGTGAAATTACGGTATGTCCATTGTGCCTTTTTTCTCAGTTTTGTTTGTGTTGTTTCAATACACACAAAAGAAATAAACATGTATATAACAAATCATGTGTAATTGAAGGGTGTCTTAATCTGCCCTGATTTTAGAGTTATTAATTGCACAGGAGTGACTGTTCTCAATGACAGATCCCCTTTAAATGGAAAGTGTCATCAAAACGATCTACTGTGTAAATCAAGTTTTTGTATTAAACATTTTTTTTTTATTTTATTTTTTTTAAATGCTGGGAATGTTTTTTTTTCCCGATATCACAGTCTGTATTAAAAATAAAAATTGGAAATCTTGCAATTTTCACACTGGCCATTGGGGCTATTTTAGATTCTTTTAGTAAATTCATATGTAGGTCAGCAGCAACAGACTGACTCTGACAATCAGCTTTGTAATCACACACCGCTCTGCATTGAGATCATTGAGGAATTTTGACTGTCATTACATGTTCGCACAGGAAAAAACCTGCTCTAAGCTATTGTGGGGGCGTGTTCTATTTTTCCTCCTGCATGACACCTCCTGATTATGATTCGTCAAGGTGTTACAGGAGAAGAAGTACACACCCTGATAGAAGAATTTCTGGTAACACTCTCTTGGACTTTATAAATTATGACCTAAACTTTGCAAGCTAGTATCTCTGCAACAGAGAGGAGTAATAAAAAAAACAAAAAAAAAACTACATTTTGCTTGGCTCTACAGCCACTATTTCATGCTGTGGCCAGTTTTACATGCTCAAACTGGTGATAGGTACCCTTAAAAACAACTGGTAATTATCTGATGTCACATTCCCTATAAATTGACTCTACTTGTTGTGAGGATGACCTTTAATATAGACTGGTGGCTCTTTGCTAATTTTCTACATGTTCCCCAGGTATGTTTTCAAGATAGTGACCCTACATCCTGCAGATCAGAATATCCACCCTTTCCATTGATCCTCATAGATAGGACCAACAAATTCATTATTTATTGACTTCATTCAAGGAGGAACCTACTACGGTCATCCATTCATCCTTGTGTTCCTTCATTCATTGATTTATTCTGCATTCCCTGCATAGTCGCTTTTGTTGTATTCATCATGCACCAACCATCTTATACCATTTTGTCATATCAATTTCACAGTCCTTTCATTGACCTTGCTCTTTCAACATTTCTTTGTTTCTGCCACCAGCCATGTGGTAGCGTGACGCTTCTATTACCTGGCCTTTAGTATGTTGTCTGTTCTATTTTTCTTTTGTCTAGTTTTCATTCCTCTCTTAGAAACATGCTGTATGTAATCTATGAGCCAATATACATCAATATACAATAAACATACATCTAAAAATAAGAACACCCAGAATAAAATTAATAAAAATCAGCTCTGTTAAAAACAGGCATAAAACATACTCCACAATATAATTATAAACAAAAAAAGAGGAGTACCAAACTACCCATATAAAATATATCAAATATTTATTAGTTATCAATATAAAAAGAGTAACACCAAATACACAATTATAATATACTAGATGGCAGCCCGATTCTAAAGAATCGGGAGTCTAGAATCCATATATACTTTATTTATTCAAATGTAAGAATAATACAATCTAATATATAATTGCCTAGAATACTACTTCCTGCAATTTGTGCCAACTTCCTGTCCGGAGCTAATGTCCGGAGCTAATGTCCGGAGATAAGTGACGTCAACAGTGTCCAGTGTCTGATTGGTTGCCGCCTGCTGCGAGCGACCAATCAGAAACGTGCCATACTGTGACACACTCCGCCCGCCATTTTGGTGTGATTTTTGAATTTTTACCTCACAGCAAGTTTCTACTGCGTGGAGGCGGGCCCAGTGACGTTGCTCTTCAAGCTCCTGCGTCAAATAGTGATTAAAGAAGAACAACAAAGCGGATTTCTTCTCTAAAGGTATCACTATAATCTGTATTACAGTGCCATTACAGCCATATCTTTATATTACAAAATCGTGCTGACAGGTTCCCTTTAAAATATGGCTGAGCAGCCTTGTTTGGAGATCGGGGAGATTTTGTTCCTTTACGAAGACTAGTCCATGTACTAACAACATGTTTAGCATGTGCTGCCAAGAAATTCTTGGAAACTGCCTGTGGTTCTGTATATAACTTTTAGACTCTCTAATCTAAACTTCCAATATATCATGGATCTGCTGTGGGTAAAAATTCACTCACGATAAAGGTAAAATAATTGGGTCTTTATTTCTAGTAATTTCAAAAGGTTGTCCAGAACCAAAAAATCCTAAGGGTAGGTCATCAGTATTTGACTGGCGGAGGTCTGACCGACGGCACCCCTACTGGTCAACTGTTCACAGCGTCTAGAGTCGGAATACCACATCTCCATACACTGTATACTGGGAGCTCTTGAGTACTACAGCTCAGCTCCTAATAAAGTGAAATCAGTCACTTAAATTACCTTCTGGATATCAGAAATTTTATTTGATGAATGATTCCACTAAGCTCATTTGATAGTAAAGCAGAGGAGAATTTTCGGGGAATTTCTTGCTGTCTTCTATAGGTTTGTAATTAATGCAAGATGGCTGGTAATGTTCTAAGGAGTAAAAACCCATTCTGTGCTGAGCTAGTCTCAGTCCACTTTTTAGCAAATAAAGAGAAAAATCAAGCCGCACACCCCATACTGGAACCCGGTGTGTAGTTGGTTCATAGACACAGGAAAAACTGTCGTACTCGGGAGGTGCTCACATATAGAAAACAGTACGGAAACTCTGTAATGAAAGGAGAACAGCACGCGGCAACACTCACCGAGCATGTGGTATGAATTCGTCTTTATTGAAGCATCTATACAAACGTCTTCACGGCACGGGGGAGTAGGACAAGAAGAGGTGTGAGCAGGGAAGGAACGACGGCCGTTTCACGCCAGTCCACTTTTTAACTGTTCTATAAATTATGCAAAAAAAAAATGAATACTTACTCATACCAACCGGTCTGGTTGCTGCATTTGTTTATTGAAAAGCTAAAAATAAAATTGCACTTAGAATCTCACTGGTTAATGTTGGCAAGTCCTCTACTTCTCCTTTTGACCCTTGTGATACATTTACTTTAATTTATTCTGTTTCCTTACTTACTATAAATCGAGGGTATATTCATCGTTGCTTAAAAATCTGCGATTATTTGTAATTTACGATTGACAATGAGTCATGCAAGGCCAACAAGAATCCTGGTTAAGTGCCATCATTAAAAAATAAATGTGTTTTTGTGTTTTATTGTCAAGCATTAGATTGGACAGTGATGAATTTTAAATGCCTATTTTTACCATAGTTAACCTAATTTTTGAAGAACCAAGCTAAGATAAACCATCACTTGTTGATCATTGGTGATATGACTGCAAGGAACATCATTGCTCCTCAGAATGAACAGGTCAAAGTGATAGTGTCAATGTGTAGACAACTGTAGCACAGCCTCCTTTAACATCTGCCTTTTTTGCCCCTTTATTCCCAGAGTTGACTCAGGTCCCTGTGGTCAGAAGACCCAACAATACTAATGTTATGATATATTCTAGCAATATTCCATAATATTTTTTACATATGAATGCCTCTAGAATCGATAATAAATTGTCAAGGAGCACTGTCAGTGATAAGCTTGCAGCTCTTAATAAGGCATCCATGGACAAGTTTTGCACTGGCCACTCCATATTGGAGATCCAAATGGGTGCTCTGGCCATCATTATTCATCTTGACTTACACAGGAACCCCTAGGTTGGGTCCAAGAAATGGCTGCTGGCTGGTGGAGCGATCTGGCAGAGGGTAGTCAGAAGCCTGTGTCAATATCAGGAAGTCAGGGACAGGAACAGAATCATCAGGCAAAATGATAGTCTAAACACAGGCCAAGATCTGAAAAACAAGAATCAAACAGACGAAACAAGAACTGATAAACAGGAGTGAACCAGAAGTAAGAATGAACTATAACTGCCAACTCCCATCAGTGTGTTGGGAGTTTAAATAGAGTGTGGTGCCGTCCTATTGACCACAACAGGAATACGATTACTCACTCCCATACGGTCAAACTGGCTGACACTACAAGTTCCAGCCACATGAGCATCTCTGGCTCATGAACCCCTCTTTATGTTGTTGCCCACATGGTCTCCAGACCAATTGTCAGCTATTATTGCATCCAAGACAAAGGCAAGTCTTAACGCTGAAGGGGACAGACCTTCATTGCTCATTCCAGCCTCCTGTGTTCATTTGGAGACCACGTGGGCAACGCCATGAAGAGGCCTTTACAAGGGAATATCACACTTGCTCTACTACCAGGATTAGTGTGTAGGAGGCAGAATATACAGTAGTCCGGTGGTACGGCCATTTCTAAAGTGTCTCAGGAGCCATTTTTCAATACAACAATGCCAAACCACATGTTGCTCTGCTACTGTGAGCAGCCTGCATGACCAAAACATACTACCATGCCTTGCAGCGTCTCTGGACTTGTCTTCCATCAAGCATATCTCTGACATCATTTTTCAGCAAAGAAATCTGCCAGCAGCAGATCTTGATGAGTTGTCCTAGTGCATTGACTGTGGCAAAACATTCCTCACTCTACCATTAATAACCTAATTGATAGCAGCCAAGGTGTGTAACTGACTGTATGTCTGCACATGGTGCTCATACTCGATACTGAATAAATCAAGACATTTTGAAAACGTTTCCATTTTTCCCCTCATTTGCCGGTCAGTAACATGTCTTTCCATCCTGTGATTTCTATAATTCCACGACTTTTCCTTCTTTTTGCATCTTCAGGCCATGTTCACACGTTGCGGATTTTACCGCGGATCTGCGGCGTTTTTGACGCTGCGGATCTGCAGCAGTTTCCCATGCGGGTTACAGTACCATGTAAACCTATCGAAAACCCAATTCGCTGTGCACATGCTGCGGAAAAAAACACGCAGAAACGCAGCGTTATTTTTTCCGCAGCATGTCAATCCTTTGTGCGGATCTGCAGCGTTTCTGCACCCATAGACTTGCATTGAGTCGGGCACATTCGCAGCAAAACCGCAGAAAAACCGGGGAAAGCGCTGCAGATCAGGAGGAGGGAAGTTTGTGGGCGGAGTGTGGGAGGAGACTGTGCATGTATGTGTGTGCGGCGGGGTCTGCGGGCTGTCCGTGGTTCGTCGGGGGTCTGTCGGGGCTGTTGGGGGTTTGTGCGAGGCTATATACAGTACATACAACATAAAAAAGAACATACAACATATGACATACAGTACATACAACAGTACATACAACATACAACATGACATACAGTACATATAACATACAACAGAACATACAACATATGACATACAACATATGACATACAACATATGACATACAACATACAACAGTACATACAACAAATGACCTACAACATACAGCAGTACATATCTATATTTCTATCTATCTATCTATCTATCTATCTATCTATCTATCTATCTATCTATCTATCTATCTATATTTATATCTATCTGTGTGTGTAATGGAGTGTGGGGTGGACAAATATAAAAGAGGAGGTTGGACAAGAAATGACATCACAAATTTTTTTTGTTTTCTTTAATAATACATCTTTAGGTTTCAAAAACGCATACAAAAACTAGTCAAAACCGCGCAAGAAACGCATAAAAACGCACCTGCGTTTTCTGCCAAGAGATGCAGATTCAGTGCAGAAAAATCCGCAGGCAAATCTGCAACGTGTGCACATGCCCTCAATGTTGTGGAGTATACGTACAAACATACATTCTGGTCTGATAAAGAATTGTAATATTTTTTCTTAGGACAAGCCCTTTAAATGTAATTAATAACAGTATATGGATATCTAAAATATAGATGATGATGATGGATTTGAAATATCTAAGCGTTTGTTAGTTTGAATGTCTCCTATATAAAATTTTATCATAAATGTCATAATTTGCGTTCTTCAATCTACTTATAAACAATTTGAAAATTTTGTTTTTTTGGAACATTTCATAGTAAGACCACCAGGATCAGTCTGTCTAGGAGTTCTTGGGTCAGTGTTACGTTAGGTGAATCACAGGGGGCCCGTCTCTCGTTACATGTTCTGTGCCCAAAGACGTTTGATGGATCTCTTTTGGCTTTCCTAGTCCGGCTGCTTTCCAACGCACAACAGTTTTATGTGGCACAGGACTTGGGGATAAATCATTAGCCGAACAATAAAGCTATGTTAATTTGATTAAAAATCATATAGTTTGCGGTGATGTACAAGGGTTTTATACACACTGCCAAAACATACAAACTCTGTGCGTCTGACTTGCAAAATAAAAGTGAGTAGTGTTTCTGATATTTTCTATTTTATGGAATTTTGACCATCAGGATGGATTAATAAATGCGATCACTTCTTTCACTTGTCATCTGAATGCTTCATTCCACTTTTGGGAGTTTCTGGTGAGCCGTTTCGTAACTGCGTAAAAATTTTGAAAACTTTACAAGGGAAATATTGTAATTATGAATACAGTATGTGTGACATGCCGGGTACCATCAGATGGTGTAATAAAAGGTATCCTTAGCTAAAGGTAATACTTTTATTTTTATGATATGGTGTTGTATGCAAGGGCAATATTGTGGATCAAAGAATGGTGACTAATCTGTAAAGCAGATCTGAATTAAACAGGTTGCCTGGTGAAAACCTTTTACACACTATCCATAACTTACTGATCATTGGGGGTCGGATCATTTGAACCTGCACTGGGAATATTTTTCCTTGACCGGATACATTTATTCCAATTGCCAAATGGAGTGACAGGTCAGATTCCAGACCGCCGCTCCATTCATTCTCTACGGGGCTGCAAGAAAAATCCAAGCAATGGTCAAGCATGCGCACTGCCCCATAGAGAATGAATGGAGCAACAGTCAAGCATGCGCACTGCCCCATAAGGAAAGAATGCGGCACCGATCAAGCATGCGCACTGCCCCATAGAGAATGAATGGAGCAACAGTCAAGCATGCGCACTGCCCCATAAGGAAAGAATGCGGCACCGATCAAGCATGCGCACTGCCCCATAGAGAATGAATGGAGCAACAGTCAAGCATGCGCACTACCCCATAAGGAAAGAATGGGGCACCGATCAAGCATGCGCACTGCCCCATAGAGAATGAATGGAGCAACAGTCAAGCATGCGCACTACCCCATAGAGAATGAATGGAGCAACAGTCAAGCATGCGCACTACCCCATAAGGAAAGAATGGGGCACCGATCAAGCATGCGCACTGCCCCATAGAGAACGAATGAAGCAACAGTCAAGCATGCGCACTACCCCATAAGGAAAGAATGGGGCACCGATCAAGCATGCGCACTGCCCCATAGAGAATGAATGGAGCAACAGTCAAGCATGCGCACTACCCCATAAGGAAAGAATGGGGCACCGATCAAGCATGCGCACTGCCCCATAGAGAATGAATGGAGCAACAGTCAAGCATGCGCACTACCCCATAAGGAAAGAATGGGCCACCGATCAAGCATGCGCACTGCCCCATAGAGAATGAATGGAGCAACAGTCAAGCATGAGAATTGCCCCTCCATTTCAATGCATATAAAAGTGCCCCTCTTTGCCAATCAGTACAGATTGCAGAGATCGGAAACCTCACAATCAATAAGATATTACCAAACCAGGAATGGACACATTGGTGCAACCTGTGCTATCGAGACCCAAGAGTTAGGTCGGCCCATTTCTACCTCCAAAGTAGGTGGAATTTGTTCAATATGATGACTGGAGAGGGCCCATAATATACTGTTCTTACACAGGGGCCCTCTTCTGTCTGTCTTTCAGTCACTGCCACAAAAGACTTATCCAATGAACTGCAATTTGTTTTTACATTGCATAACATGTGTTCTTTCTTTTTAGTGTTATTAATTATCACTTTTGCCGGACGCGTTACTACGAACCATACCCAACTCGAAAACTCAAAACGTCTCAAAAACATTGGAGCTTCTACTCTAGTTCTGCTTCAAAAACTTTGCAAAAAAAAAAAAAACCTTCAGGGCACTCATACCCCCATGGTATGTGCAAACAATGTAATTTCAGGTAGATTCCACCATAAACCCACCTGAAAAAGCACTGAAATAACACTACAAAGAATGAGCATAATGCACAGCAATGTAAAACTGACTTGCTGTGTGCATAATCCTTCTTTTGTATTTTATTGATTAAAATTTATGAGCCATGAGCGTGATTTTAATTTTTTTGGGGGGGAGTGAGTGGGATGTCTGTTTTTTGAACCGAATCACAAATCAAAATTACCCATAAAAGTCTACAGGTCTGCGAATATAATTTTTTTTTAAAGCTTATGCGGAAATAACTGATTGTATAAACTGAATCACAGACCAAAGATTTATGAAAATCTGATCCCAAACTGTTATGAAAATCATCTTTTAAATTTTTTTTAGAAGGAAAAAAAGAAAAATTACTGACATTTGAAGGAGACCTAAATTAAGCCCCTGGTCAACTGTACAGTAATTAGTTGTTTTACAGGATAACCCCTGGGGACACACGTTTTCGCATAACACATGGTAAACCCCTTTGGAATAAACGGAAATTGAGTGAATTTTCCAGGTACGGTAAGTTATACGGTAAATCTGTGGCATGTTCTAAATATCTGATCTTTTTTTTTTTCTCGGCCCACTGTCTTGTTTTATCCATTGCTACGTGTTCAGTGTTCAAGGCTTTGAACTTGTTGCTCTTCCTGGCAGATTCCTATAGGATGAATATTGTTTCTGCCAGCAAGTACATTCATGATGATACACACCATCACTATGATGTGGGCTTATGTTAATCAGTCACGTACTGCCTCGACAAGCCACCTCCTACATAGAGTGGGAGCTGTTGGGAAATGTTGGGGCTATCCGGTGATTAGGAAGAGTCATTTTAGTGTTACTCGAAAACAAAGAATTTTTATTTATGAAATTTGAATTGTTCTGAAAAAATTTTCACAACTTTTTTTTTTGCCCTTGTGATTGTCCACACGGGACTTATTCACAGTCCACGGCAGAAACTTATTGCACAGGGTAAAACTCCTCAAGCTAAATTTTCACAGGAAGGTCCTAACCTATAGTAATAAAATCTTACCATTTGTCTAATAACGTAAGTGTGAAGAAGAGCTGAGAAAGACCGAGGCCCCGACTAATGGACACGCAGCTATATAAGCGTAATGTCCAGCTTAAAGAAAAGGAAGGCCATGCCCAAGGAATGAACTGAAATATAATATATGGGGTTAATCTGCAGGTTAATAGTGTTGAGAACCTGCCTGTCATCTGCACTTAGTCGAATGCTATGGGGAGAAAATGAACTTTATTATTCCTCCCGGGAGAGTTCCAGGTTCAGTCACGTGGGCAGTGTGCACGCTGGTTCAGCCACCGCTCTCAGTATAGTGAGTAGCGGCAGTAACTGCACCCCCAACCTCTGCCCGACACTGGCTCTGCATTAATGCTGGCTGTCAGTCATGGCCGGGAGAGGGGAGGAGCGGTTACAGCTGTCGTTTTGTATACACAGAGTGGTGACTGAACCGGCGCCGCTCTCGTGACGGAAAACGGAATTCTGCAGGGAGAATAAAGTTAATTTTCTCCCTGGAACATTTGCCTAAGTGCAAATGTGGCACCCCAGGAGTTTGGGTACCACAGTGGTGCTGCCTTCCTCTCGGGGAGGGTAATGCCATGCTTGGAGACAGGAGGAATCCCTTTGGCAGGTAATCTTACATGCAACACTTTCTGACTCCAGGCCAGAAGGGGGAGCTCTGAACCCGGTTTTAGGGGAACTTCCCTATATACATTCTGGTCTGGAGGAGGAGTTAGTTAGTCTGTAGCAGACAGTGAAGGAGCACAGAGGAACTTGAGAGCTAGAGGAGGGCTGCGATAGGACCCCTATAAGCTAGAGCGCAGGAACTGGGCACCGGGAGCCCACGGTCGTGAGGAACTACAGGTCCCACGGCAGAACCGGAGGTCAGGAAGCTAAAAGTAACTTGCGTTACAATTCCATTTAAAAACGATCCCTTTTACTTGGGCGTCCAGGGCCATGGACCAGGTCGCTGCCACCGTGACCACCCCTTTAATTGCGACCGGACCCGGCACCAAGTATCCCCACTGCCCTGGCTGGCATCTCACAAGCACCGGGCAGATTAGTAATGCTATTAAACTGCAGATTATGCCCATATCAGACATCTGTTTTTCGCATACGTGTTTTATACATGCTTTACTCAGAACACAAACCCATTATAGTCTGTTGCTGTTCATGTGTCATCGTTTAAAAATGGAGACATGTCCAATTTTGGTCCGAATGACGCATTAAATTCACCCATTCAAATCAATCTGTCCGTGGAACAACAGACATCGTACAGATACTGTTGATATGTCTTCCCGGTGTTGTCCATTTTTTACTGTTTAACAGATAGGAGAAGCTTGTTTTGTTGTTTGTTTTTTTTCATACAAGAAAATTATAAATTTGAAAGATTTTTTTTCACTTATGCAAGAGTATTCTTTATTCCATCAAAAAAACAAATAAAAAACAAATAAAAAAAATATTGTGGACAGGAACTAGAGCAAGCAACGCGTTTCGAACACGGTTGTTTCTTTATCAAGCTTGATAAAGAACAACAATGTTCGAAACGCATCCCTTGCTCTTGTTCCTGTCCACTATATTAAGGTTTTTGCACCAGAAATGCAGCAAAACCTGATACCTGTGTTGTTTTTTTGATTGCAGTGGTTGCTGTATTTTTGCACTTACAGCAAAAACACACACACAATGTGTGAACATAATCTACATACATACTCTGCACTACTATATCAATGGGATAAATCATGTCTCCAGTGCCTCATATAGGGAATAACTTTTTGTTTTGCATGCGTTAAAGGGAATATGTCAGCAAAAAACTGCTATGTAATCTGAGAGCAGCATGATGTAGGAACAGAGACCCTGATTCCAGCAATGTGTCACTTAGTTAACTGGGTGCAGCAGTTGTAATATAATCCCAATTTTCTCTTCTTCGGGTCCAGCAGATCTCTGAATGCTGAGCTGTATATAACCCCGCCCACGCCACTGATTGGTAGTTTTCTGTCAATATTCAGTGTACACATGAAGCAGCCAATCAGTGGTGGGGGTCTAGTTGGACCAGGAGGCACAAAGTCAGTTGTCCTGTATTGATAACCTCCTGCTGATAAAACACTGATGGTCATGAAATGGTAAAACACAGTCCGGTAAGTGACGCATCTCTGAAATTGGGCTCTCTTCCACTACATCTTGCTGATCTCAGATTACATATAAAAAATGACCAATTCCCTTTAAAACTTGTACATGTCTCTTTGTAAAATAGGAGACACTCATAGGTCAGTATGGTATCGTAGCAGTCCAATTATAACCATACTTGGAAATTTTGGGAAGTTTCCCTGTAGTGTGAAACTCTTACATGGCACTGACAATACTTTACTTGGATGTGCCGCCCTCGCATTACAAACCTGGTGGAAGTTCTGCCTTCTAAGTGGTTTCGAAAGACTTTTAGGACATTTGTCAACTTTTTGCAGGAATCCAAGAGATCTTTTCTGTTTTCAGGAGCTTCATAAATGTTCTTGAAGAGTTGGCCAGTATGACTATAGTAGATCCATAAATGATCAATGTAATTGGCCCCGAATTGATACTTATTTTATAGACTGCTTTCCATTAGTACTTTTTCGAGGCAACATTCACATGACCTTATGTCAAGGGGCTACCACGACAGAGAGGTTGCAGAGAACCGCAGCTCACACACAGTGAACAGAAGCTCTTCACCTGTATTCTGACCTGGCTGCTTTGTGCCAGCAGTGCAGGAGTTAACCTTATTGCTGAGTTGCTGAGAGCTGGGTCTCTCAGCTGAAGTGGATTTTGTAATCTGATCCTCTATATAGACCCAGTCCTGACTTCAGCTATTGTCAGTGATCAGTTCTACTGCCTGGCGTGGAGGTTGAAGGAGCTTAGTGTTGGAGTTGGAGGTTTATTTACAGAGATTGGTGTCTGCTGTTTTGGTTGCATGTTAAACCTGTTTTCCTTCCTTGTTTATTCCTTCTCTTCCCTTCTCTGTGTTTCCTCTGTGGTTGGGTGAGCATTTGGTGAGTTTGAGACTTTTAGTTACCTTGTCTGTATACCCTGTTATTTGTTGTATTGTTACACTGGTGCAGTCCACCTCCCTTGGGGGGAGAGGAGGTCACTGATAGGCTCTGCACAGGAGACAGGGATACGCTGGCGGCTCAGGTCTCTTAACCATCATAGGTACCCCTGAGATAAGGGAAAGCCAGGGCCCCATTATAGTGGCAGGGACAGGTGCGGGTCCCAGTACGCTGTCCTGCCCCTTTATCACCGTTACCAGCGTGACACTTTAATTTTGCCACATTTTAGCATTGATATTACAGAGACAACACCTTCTCCCCTTCCCCTACATATTGAGCCCATGTTAAGCAAAACTGGACCGCCTTCTTTCATTCTTTAACTGATAGTTTTTTTGCAATTTCATGCCTAATTTAATCCATTGATGCACCCAATCATGTCATTGAAGACGTTCCTAACCTGTCCGGTGTGATTCACCGATTACACATACTTTGTACATAGTGATTCAGTTACATCTTTGAGCCAGCCATGGGTAAAATATAGATGAGTGAGGGTTTTTTTTTTTCATTTTCCCTGCAGAGAATTTTGGGATATTCCTGGATTTGACTGATTTAATTAGCTTGATTGCCTTTTATTAATTTCAGATGCCCGGCCAAGGAAAAAAAAAAGAATAAGAGACCCATGTTCAAAGTATTTGCCTCACAGCACAACCGAAACATGTTTTGTGTTACTTTGAAGAGCAAACCCCATTCTTGTGCGGCACAGACACCGTGCGGACGGATTGAGACCATATCCCATTACTCAGAACTCAAGAAAATATTGTAAACCTTGCAAAAATTAATTAACGGAATGTTTTCTAAACCAAGTAATTTGGGTTTGGTACGTTTCAGCTTCTGCTGCTTCAGAGTAAACAGTTGGGGGAAAAAAAAAATAGTTGGAACTATGTAAGAAAAACATCATTAGGAAAATTCTCTCGGGGATCAAACAAGTCAGGAATCACAACCTTAAGGGTGAGATGTTCCTGGTTCCAAGACGGGTGTGCAAAGTAAATATTCCCCAAAGGATGTAAAATTGTAGCAAAACCAACAAAAACAGAGTTAGAATTTTCATGCAGGCTGCCTTCATGCCAGGATAACCACAAAGGTACTTAATTCAAAGGGAATTAAAGAAATGATTAGCATGTTTAGTCATTGGGCTGTCCTGTAAGAGAACGTACACTGGTAGGAATTGTCAGCATTTATGGTGGGCACAGAGGGCGTTTATTCGCCTCTAGTCATAATTTTATTATATTGAAGCATAAATCATGCAATTTTTGCCCACTCTAAGGCAATATTCTCATTGCGTTTTTGTCTGCTGTCAGTGGCTCCGTTGGGGCTTACATCTGATGCCCTAGAAAACGGGATTCAGACATTCGCGCTGATGGGGCCATTGACTTTAATGATGAAGTAAGTCACATCTGTCAGACATAACTTTTTGGCAGTATCCGCCTATTTGAGTTGAGCACCAATACATGGTTGACTTCATCTTGGTGACCACCTCAAATTCTAAATTCTGCTAAAAATGATGCTCGATAGAACACATAGTGACTTCGCTTGCATCGTTAAAGTCAATGATGCTATCAGCGCTAATGTCCAAATCCAAGGTTCAGAACCATTGACTGTAGGCTAAAATGCAATGTGAATATAGCCTTAGTCATCCGGTTACTCCTATATCCTAAATCTCGAATTGATTTTTTTGCTAAGGTCAAGCCTGGGTAAGAATACATTTTTGATGATCATTTTAGATGTGGTTCCTCTATGAATGAATATTTATTTTGCTTTATTTTTTTACCAATTTTTTTTATTTGTTAAAGATGTCTCATTTTGTTAAATGGATAAAATGTAAATTGCTAAGTACTTGTAAAATCAAGCAACTATGCAATTTACAAATTACTAAAAAAAATCCCTCTTCATTCTCAAGCTCGGAGGGATTTTTTAATTTTATAGTTTATTGCTCATTGCCAAGGATACTGACCACGCTTCAATCTGTCGGAGGTGATCGGTCTCCTGGGAAAGGAGAGTGGCGCTTACAAGCTTTTTTCTGTAGAGATTGTAAGAATTGCAGAATAACTGGTGCCGGCCACCTTCAGTCTTCCTGTGTTCTTCTAATTCAGCAGAGCGGCATGGATGGAAGAACTCACAATTTGGGCCAGCGCTGCTACCAGGCCACTGGTCCAAACAAAGCCAAGAGACTAAGCAGCAGTGAATAGGAGACATAGCCCCTTTAACTCCCAATATCCCTGATCCCTGCTACCAGTTACTGACCTCAGCAGTCATGCCAAGTGATATCGCAACGATTGGCTGCAACAGCTACATGCTGATACAACGTCTAAAAAAAGACCAGCAGAGGACTACCAAACATACATTGTTTTGTCCCTCCAGTGTGATGGTGAAATGCCAGACTAAAACAGATGCTGTTACTGATCCCATAGTTTTTAATGGCATGATTCAAAGCAATCGATGGATCAGTTATTGAAAATGACTTTTCTGAGGTTCAGTTTAAAATATTTTACATTCTGAAAGGACCAACCCCATGCCCTGTTAGAGTATATGGAGGAGATGCTGGGAGGACCGCATCCAGATTTTGTCATGAGTCGTGTCTGGTTCAGGTATAAACCACCTAGACAGATGCAACTGAAATCTGGAGCCTATCCATTGTACTGATTGTCAGTAGCACTTCTGTGGACTTCAGAGCTGAAATCACCCAGTGAAGCAGACCATTGGCAAGAGAAATAACCAGGATTTGCGGGACGCTGCTTCCTTCTGGTCTTAGTCTGGTTCTTATTTTGAGTTGTAAACTTGCCAAGAATGAGTAGGGGAAAAATAATTTTGCCTTTTTCTTTTCTCATTCCTGGCAGCAGTGCCCATCAAATCCTTTCTCAATGATATTCTTTATTATTCCAACAGGCTTTTAATATTTCTGATATAGAATGGAGGATTTGCAACAGGTTGTTCTCAAAGCTTACAATAACGTTTTGTGTCTAAATGTAACATAGCGTATGTGACTACCGAGACCAGTAATTGGCTGCAGCGGTTGTAAATGTTGATGGGACATTTGTTATGAACTGGTGGTTTAGGAGCAACATGGGACGAGCTCTGAAGGAGGTGGAACCTGTACTGACCTCAGTCCCTAAGCTCAACACAGCACTAGAAGTAGCCGTGGGATGCTCCTGTCACTCCCTAGGCACCTCGTCACAGCCTGAGAATTAACTACCCCTAAAGATAGAAACCGGAAAACTATCTTGCCTCAGAGAAAATCCCCAAAGGATAGATAGCCCCCCACAAATAATGACTGTGAGTGGAGAGGGAAAAGACTTACACAGAATGAAACCAGGATGTAGCACAGGAGGCCAGTCTAGCTAGATAGATAGGACAGGATAGAATACTGTGTGGTCAGTATTAAAAACTACAAAAATCCACACAGAGTTTACAAAAATCTCCACACCTGACTAAAGGTGTGGAGGGTAAATCTGCTTCCCAGAGCTTCCAGCTAAACTGAATTAATCCATACTGACAAGCTGGACAAAACATAGAATGCACAGAACGAATAAGTCCACAACATGTGGACAGCAAAGAGCAAAGCAAGGACTTAACTTTGCTGAACTGGTCAGGATATCAGGGAAATCCAAGAGAGATGTGAATCCAACCAGGAACCATAGACAAGTGGCACTGGCTGAAGGAAGAGCCAGGCATAAATAGCCGAGCAGAAAGACAATCAGTGGAAGCAGCTGCAGACTGCTAAATCCAAAGAGCAGCCATTCCAGTTAAAACCACCGGAGGGAGCCCAAGAGCAGAACTCACAAAAGTGCCACTTACAACCACCGGAGGGAGCCCAAGAGCGGAATTCACAACAGACACTACTCCTCTTACAAAGGAGTTAGAGACTGTCGGACACTAACTGAGCATCTTTTTCACGATCCATTTTTGGATTTGTGGCAACTCTGGTTACAATATGATTTAAAAGAAGCTTTTTTCCTTTCAGGACCAGTGGAGGTTAATGTCAGTTTCTCTCGCTGGCAATCTATTGTAACTGCAGAGTTGTTAGGTCAGCTGATATGGGTGGTGACCACTCCCACCATCCTTTAAATGGTCACCTGATGCATCGGTTGACTGTCAGTGATATAGCAATCTACAGTGACCAAGCCTGGAGTAAGAAGCTCGCTGGCTGCTGTAGTTTATCAGCTGGTTTCGGAGTTTGTGATCCTGGTGCCTTTATTCTGCTGTGCGGTGCTTTGCAGCACAGGAAGTTGTTAAGCTAAATTGTGTTATTACTCGGTCTGTCTCGTGTTTTGTCACTGTCCCCTGTGTCGCACTATCTGCAGTGGTGAGGCTAGTGCCCTTGCCGGCCAGTTCACTAGGCCAGGGCAGTGTGAGGTGATGGTGAGGGACAAGGTTCCTGACGGTAGTGGGGTGAAGGACCCACTTAGGGCGTCAGGGGAGTGCAGGGTCAGACTCAGGTTTGAGCAGGAGGTGACCATTCCTCATTTCCCTATTGGTAGGGCCTTCCTCCCCCCTTTGTGTGTCGTGCCGTCCGACCGCCCCTCTTCCCATGGGGTCGTTTTATATATCGTAACAATCTTATTTTCTATTTTCTTCCATCCCCTTTAGCCCATTTTGTCTTGATTATGGACAACCACTGCGAAGACACGGGGGGGTCAGTGGCTGCTCTTATTTTCTGGCTTAAGACCGCATGCACCAGGGATCATCCCACTGAATGCCTGCTCTCCTTTCACTGTGGGCATAATACTACTCAGACAATACAGGGTGAAGGTAAAACAGTGTGGCAATAATTTATTGAATTACCAACGCACAATAACATATAGAACAATCCCAGCAAATACTCAAGATGGTGCACATTACAGTCTCATCCTTCCTCTGTCTCGCCGGGATTAGAGCAACTGCAAATTTGGGGCTTCCAGGGCCAAATACCCTCATTGGTAGATCCCAACTTTCATTGGGCACCCTATGAGAGGAGGTAATGACAAGCGTAGGATGCTGGCAGTCAATTGATGTATGAAGCCAGGTGACTTCATTGTCCCAACCTGGATTCTCTAAACATCTTTGAGGGTTAAATCATGGTCAAAGAAGCAGCTCTGTATCTTCTCCGTTGGAGCCATGATGCCATGTCTACTGTAATGTAGAGTCTCTCTAAACACCGGCAGATCATCCTTTATGTAGTTCACAACTTCTCATTTAGGCATTCCTCCACAGGCTTGAGGGACGTTGGAAGGAGGCCATCCCTCACTGCTGGAGTTTTGAGACAACTTGCTTAGATTGTCCTTCATATTTGCAGAGCACCAATGGGTCATCAAGATATTAACAAACATTGTTCACTTAGACTGTGCCTTTGTTTCCCAAAGATAGTAGAACAATACTAGGACAGAGAGAATAGCAAATTTGCAGCCATTCAACATATGGCAGCTAACATTCATTCTCACATAAACTCTAGCTCATGTCCCTGGACTTCCTGAAATAGTATGTCTGGATAATTAATAATAAATGCCGTGTCATCACAACCACTTTAATTGATCATCTGCACTTTGTTCTGCTACTTTTCACAGTAAAGTCTACTCTTCATACATTGACTTTCTGCTGGATCTCCGGCTTCTGTGTATTAACAATCTAAGGAGGCAGAGCTGCAGTGGGAGGAGGAGCAGTGAACCAATGAGGAGACAGGGGGCGTGTCTCAGACTACCTCTACAGTACACTCACTGCAGTGCATGAAAAAATAAGGCCGAGAGTATGTGGCTCACACCATGGATTGAAGAAGGTCCTAAAATGGATGCTATAAGGCAAGATCCTACCTATGAATTCAGGCTAGTGTGAAGAAAGATGTTCACACTAGATAGGTTCCCAGCAAACTGGAGATAACCTTGTTGGTTGCTGGGCATGCATGAATTGGTCAGAATAATGTGCTAAGTATCTCAATTTTTTCTTATTATTTAGAGCAGTAATGCTATTCATATTTTGAATTTACATGTTTTAGCACTACAGAGTTCAACTATATTTGTTTTAAAATGGCTACCAGGCAGTCATCTTCCTATAGATACTTACACACATAATATACGTGATCTCTGCTTTAAAAGAGTCATCAAAAAGGATATCCCATAAATGCTTCTTAGGGATGATTTCTACATTTTCTCAGCTCTTTAACTTCAATTAACTTAAAACTCAGCCATCTCTCTATTTCAAAAGCCAAAGTAGCTTCTTAAAATCGATCAACTGTACCACCCCCTTCCTGTTCACCCAATAGATGAGATTTCCAGAGGTGGCAGTGCCTCTATTAATCATTTATGTCATATCCAGTGGTTACAACATCACAATAATTGAATAATGGCTCAGGTTGCCTAGAGTTAGACATATTCTCCTGAAGTTAGCATGCCATTCCATTGTTGTTTTCCAAATCCTAGTCATACCTGAAACCAGATATCTTAAAAACATCAACCCCCCCAAACTAAACCTCATGCCCATAGAAAATTAACTTTTTGTTCCATGAAACTCCACTTAAAGTGTGGCAATCTGCCTATAAACATGGTTTCCATTTAAAGATCATAATAAAGTGCGCAATCCTCCTCACTGCATCTACTTGTACAAAGACAACCACGTCTCAGTTGTGTAATGGATATCCGCTGTCTCTCGTCTCGTCTTGTGTTGCTGTCTAAAGTCCCCTGAGGTATTTGTCTTCTTTGCCAACACATCTAAACACCCTGGGTACGTCTCCCTGCCTCATATGTTCTTCATGATTCCTCCTCTGTTCACTATCATTTGCAGACAGATTCCATGTTTAGAGAGGTGATTAAATAAGAGCGTCTCATGTATTTGTTTTATCTGCTTTTAAAAGCTTTTAGTGCTTCTATAAATTGTATATTTCAGGCCTTTCATCAGCCTGCCGAGCGCTCGGTGCTATTGGTGGTGCATTGATGTGCCACGAAAATCTAATATGTATGTGCTGGATAAAAAATGAATAAGTTGTGAATTCCAATCCTTCGCATGTATAGTTTTGATAATATTACTTCATCAAGAAGAAAAAAGGATGGATAGGTTTTCATCCTTGCTCTCCAATGCTCTTTGGATAAATGGTGTTGTAAGGTGGGTCTGTCCGTTTTCACTTGGCATCTATAAAATGGATGCCATGGATAGGTTTAGTGCAAACCATCCTGATTTCCAGATACCAACAGTTGCCCAGGCCTTCATCCTTTAACTCCTGTGCAGGGAAGTTGACTTACACAGGAGCCCTGGGCAAAATCCATTAAGTAGCAGTTGGTCAGTGCTCCGAGCTGGCAGAAAAAAATGGTCTGGTAGCTTGGTCTGAACCATGAAGTGCACGTAAAAACAAAACTGTAAGGCAGGAGAATAGTCCACAAACGAACCAAAGTCTGATTCGGGAATATCCACTGGGCATTCAAAAGCAAGGTACAGAGGAGTTAACTAAAGTTGGTCAAATTATAACTGGCAGTGAACAGAGGGCTTCAGGAGCTTAAACAACTTGCAGTTCCGCCCAGGCTATACAGCAGGAAGTAAACACTAACAGAAGTCAACTCCCAAGTTCCCAGAATGTAGTGAAATACAAATCCCAGATGATCCCAAACTAGAGTGGTAATCCTGTGGTCATAACGTTATTATCCCGGGGACAAAAGCAGAGACAGAAATTAGTTCTTTTATGCAGGCAAGAAAATTTCAGATGGAGACATTTTTCTAAATCTTTTATCATCCTCTAAAATTCTATGAAGTTGGTCTAAAAGACAATTTGTCTTTAAAGTGAATGGTACTGGGCTACAAAACCAGACAAAGAGGAGCTCTGATTCATGGAGCAGGCTCTTTTCATATTTTGTCATATCTATACATAAATTCTGATTGTATATTATGGTATTACCTTTTAATATCCGTGTATACTTAAAATAATAATGTATAGCAAATGGCGGTCCCACCAATGGGACCTGCAATAGTCTTGAGAATGGACTTGAATAAGAATTACGACAATCTCTCTACTGACAACAATGTAAGTTCGAAAGTAGATGAAAGAGCCATTGATCGGATACACCATAAATATACAAGATGGGAATATCCCTTTAATTCAGCACTTTAGAAAGACTACGTGAAGGAACATTTTTAGGAAATGCTACATGACATCCGTAAACTCACTGACACCCACTGGCCTAATTCTTAGCAATTTCATTTATGAGGGGATTATCAGAGTTTCTTCACCACTTCCTTATGTTCTTATCTACTGGTAAATCACCATAGCAGATCCCTTAGTCATTGCATTAAATACCTTACTAGAATTTCCAACTAGGGCAAAATAATGAAGAAACCTCAAACAATTCTGACAATGTTCTTTGGATTTTACTTTATAGGGTTTATTCTGCAATGAAAATTTCCTGGCAATACTGTGGCAATACCGTATGATTTTTCAAGTCTATATCATTATATGATACCAAACTTGTAAGGTTTTTCACACACACACACATACAGTGGGGCAAAAAAGTATTTAGTCAGTCAGCAATAGTGCAAGTTCCACCACTTAAAAAGATGAGAGGCGTCTGTAATTTACATCATAGGTAGACCTCAACTATGGGAGACAAACTGAGAAAAAAAAATCCAGAAAATCACATTGTCTGTTTTTTTAACATTTTATTTGCATATTATGGTGGAAAATAAGTATTTGGTCAGAAACAAACAATCAAGATTTCTGGCTCTCACAGACCTGTAACTTCTTCTTTAAGAGTCTCCTCTTTCCTCCACTCATTACCTGTAGTAATGGCACCTGTTTAAACTTGTTATCAGTATAAAAAGACACCTGTGCACACCGTCAAACCGTCTGACTCCAAACTCCACTATGGTGAAGACCAAAGAGCTGTCAAAGGACACCAGAAACAAAATTGTAGCCCTGCACCAGGCTGGGAAGACTGAATCTGCAATAGCCAACCAGCTTGGAGTGAAAAAATCAACAGTGGGAGCAATAATTAGAAAATGGAAGACATACAAGACCACTGATAATCTCCCTCGATCTGGGGCTCCACGCAAAATCCCACCCCGTGGGGTCAGAATGATCACAAGAACGGTGAGCAAAAATCCCAGAACCACGCGGGGGGACCTAGTGAATGAACTGCAGAGAGCTGGGACCAATGTAACAAGGCCTACCATAAGTAACACACTACGCCACCATGGACTCAGATCCTGCAGTGCCAGACGTGTCCCACTGCTTAAGCCAGTACATGTCCGGGCCCGTCTGAAGTTTGCTAGAGAGCATTTGGTTGATCCAGAGGAGTTTTAGGAGAATGTCCTATGGTCTGATGAAACCAAACTGGAACTGTTTGGTAGAAACACAACTTGTCGTGTTTGGAGGAAAAAGAATACTGAGTTGCATCCATCAAACACCATACCTACTGTAAAGCATGGTGGTGGAAACATCATGCTTTGGGGCCATTTCTCTGCAAAGGGGCCAGGACGACTGATCCGGGTACATGAAAGAATGAATGGGGCCATGTATCGTGAGATTTTGAGTGCAAACCTCCTTCCATCAGCAAAGGCATTGAAGATGAAACGTGGCTGGGTCTTTCAACATGACAATGATCCAAAGCACACCGCCAGGGCAACGAAGGAGTGGCTTCGTAAGAAGCATTTCAAGGTCCTGGAGTGGCCTAGCCAGTCTCCAGATCTCAACCCTATAAAAAACCTTTGGAGGGAGTTGAAAGTCCGTGTTGCCAAGCGAAAAGCCAAAAACATCACTGCTCTAGAGGAGATCTGCATGGAGGAATGGGCCAACATACCAACAACAGTGTGTGGCAACCTTGTGAAGACTTACAGAAAACGTTTGACCTCTGTCATTGCCAACAAAGGATATATTACAAAGTATTGAGATGAAATTTTGTTTCTGACCAAATACTTATTTTCCACCATAATATGCAAAAATGTTAAAAAAAAACAGACAATGTGATTTTCTGGATTTTTTTTCTCTCAGTTTGTCTCCAATAGTTGAGGTCTACCTATGATGTAAATTACAGGCGCCTCTCATCTTTTTAAGTGGTGGAACTTGCACTATTGCTGACTGACTAAATACTTTTTTGCCCCACTGTATATATATATATATATATATATATATATATATATATATATATATATATATATATATATATATATATATATATATAATTAGGGGTCAAAAACTAGAGAAAAAGAAAAGATTTGTGTTGCAATTTTCGAAAACCTGCTGTATCGTTTTTATTTTTTAACTTGGATCTTGAGTTTTGCGCACTGAGCTGCAGTTTTTATTCATACTAATTTGAAATACATATGAGATTTTGATTACTTTCTTTTACACTTTTTGTGGGGGCATTGCGGTGATCAAAAAAATGACAATTGTGGCATTCTTGTTTTTATTTTTGGCATTTGATGTACAGTTTTGGATCAAGAGTGTTGTGAATTCTGTGGTCGAGCTCCCTCCTGTGGTCACAAGTGGTACTTCAGCTGATTCTGTCTATGGGCTTCCGTTGGTGGATGTGAGTGGTACTGCGGCTTCTGAGTTTCCTTCCTCAGGTGATGAGGTTAAGTCGTTAGGTGCTGCTCTATTTAACTCCACCTAGTGCTTTGATCCTGGCCTCCAGTCAATGTTCTAGTATTGGTCTTGCTTCCTCCTGGATCGTTCCTGTGGCCTGTCTGCTCAGCATAAGCTAAGTTCTGCTTGTGTTACTTCTGTTTGCTTTATTTTCTGTCCAGCTTGCTTTATTGGTTTTTTTTGCTTGCTGGAAGCTCTGAGACGCAGAGGGAGCACCTCCGTACCGTTAGTCGGTGCGGAGGGTCTTTTTGCCCCTCTGCGTGGTTGTTTGTAGGTTTTTGTGTTGACCGCAAAGCTATCTTTCCTATCCTCGGTCTATTCAGTAAGTCGGGCCTCACTTTGCTAAATCTATTTCATCTGTGTTTGTATTTTCATCTTAACTCACAGTCATTATATGTGGGGGGCTGCCTTTTCCTTTGGGGAATTTCTCTGAGGCAAGGTAGGCTTATTTTTCTATCTTCAGGTCTAGCTAGTTTCTCAGGCTGTGCCGAGTTGCATAGGGAGCGTTAGGCGCAATCCACGGCTACCTCTAGTGTGGTGTGATAGGATTAGGGATTGCGGTCAGCAGAGTTCCCACGTCTCAGAGCTCGTCCTATGTTTTTGGGTTATTGTCAGGTCACTTTGTGTTCTCTGAACTTCAAGGTCCATTGTGGTTCTGAATTACCTAATCATAACACAAGAGGCACAATGATGCCAAATACAGGTGCTTCTTACAAAATTAGAATATCATCAAAAAATTAATTTCAGTTCTTCAATACAAAAAGTGAAACTCAAATATTATATAGTCATTACAAACAGCGTGATCTGTTTCACATGTTTATTTTTTGTTAATGTTGATGATTATAACTTACAGCCAATGAAATCCCAAAAGTCATTATCTCAGTAAATTAGAAAAATTAACAAAATACCCTCAAAGACTTCCTAAGCATTTAAAAAGGTCCCTTAGTCTGTTTCAGTAGCTCCACAATCATGGGGAAGACTGCTGACTTGACAGATGTCCAGAAGGCAGTCACTGACACACTCCACAAGGAGGGTAAGCCACAAAATGTCATTGCTAGAGAAGCTGGCTGTTCACAGAATGCTGCATACAAGCATATTAATGGAAAGTTGAGTGGTAGGAAAAAGTGTGGTAGAAAAAGGTGCACAAGCAAGCGGGAAAACTGCAGCCTTGAAAGGATTGTTAAAAGAAGGCCACTCAAAAATTTGGGGGAGATTCACAAAGAGTGGACTGCTGCTGGAGTCATTGCTTCAAGAGCCACCACACAAAGTCGTATCCAGGACATGGGCTACAAGTATCGCATTCCTTGTGTCAGGCCACTCATGACCAATAGACAATGCCAGAAGCATCCTAACTGGGCCAAGGAGAAAAAGAACTGGACTGTTGCTCAGTGGTCAAAGGTGTTGTTTACAGATTATTATTATTTATATAGCACCATTAATGAGATGGTGCTGTACATGAGAAAGGGGTTACATACAGGGTTATAGATATCATTTACAGTACACAAATTTACGATGACAGACTGGTATAGAGGGGAGAGGACCCTGTCCTTGTGGATTTACATTGTATGGGATACTGGGGAAGAGACAGAAGGTCGGGGATGCGGCAACTCGGGTGGTTGGTGAGGCGGCAGCTCGGGTGGTTGGTGAGGCAGCAGAATGGTTATTGCAGGCTGTAGGCTTTCCTGAAGAGGTGGGTTTTCAGGTTCCGTCTGAAGGATCCGAGGGCGGTGGATAATCGAATGTGTTGAGGCGTGGAATTGCAGAGGATGGGGGATATTCGGGAGAAATCTTGAAGGCGGTTCTGTGAGGAACGAATAAGTGCAGAGGAGAGTAGGAGGTCTTGGGAGGATCGAAGATTGCGTGAGGGAAGATAGTGGGAGATAAGTTCAGAGATATTGAGGGGGACAAGTCGTGGATGGCTTTGTAGATCAGTGTTGGTAGTTTGAACTGGATTCGCTGGGTAATTGGGAGCCAGTGGAGGGATTTGCAGAGGGGAAAAGCAGTGGAGTAGCGAGGAGAGAGGTGGATTAGCTGGGAAGTAGAGTTGAGGACAGACTGGAGTGGTGCAAGGGAGTTAGCGGGTAGGCCACAGAGGAGGGTGTTGCAGTAATCGAGGCGGGAGATGATGAGGGCATGCTCAAGAGTTTTAGTAGATTGTGGGGTGAGGAAGGGATGGATTCTTGCAGATTTATTCTACAGATGAAAGTAAATTTTGCATTTCATTTGGAAATCAAGGTTCCAGAGTCTGGAGGAAGAGTGGAGAGGCCACATTCCAAGCTGCTTGAGGCCTAGTGTGAAGTTTCCACAATCATTGATGGTTTGGTTAGCCATGTCATCTGCTTGTGTAAATCCACTGTGTTTTATCTTGACCAAAGTCAGCGCAGTCGTCTACCAGGAAATTTTAGAGCACTTCATGCTTCCCTCTGCCGATAAGCTTCATGGAGATGGAAATTTAATTCTCCAGCAGGACTAGGCACTATTGATGAGCGAGGGTGGTCTCCAAGTATTTGTAACTGCTTGGAGATTTAGTTTTTGTTGACGCAACTGTATGATTTATGGCTGCTAGCTAGTCTGAGTACATGTGGGGGTTGCCAGGGAATCCCCACTTGTATTCAAGCTGTCTATCAGCTGTAAATCATGCAGGTGAGGCAAGGAAAACTAAATCTCCAAGCACTTACAAATACTCAGAGATCATCCAAGCAACGAATATACTCGCTCATCACTACTAGGCACCTGTCCACACTGCCAAAAGTACCAATACCTGGTTTGCAAACAGTATCACTGTGCTTGATTGGCAGCAAACTCTCGTGACCTTAATGCCATAGAGAATCTATGGGGTATTGTCAAGAAGAAGATGAGACACCAGACCCAACAATGCAGACAAGCTGAAGGCTGCTATAAAAGCAACCTGGGCTTCCATAACACCTCAGCAATGTCACAGGCTGATCGCCTCCATGCCACGCAGCATTGATGCAGTAATTGATGCAAAAGGAGCCCCGACCAAGAATTGAGTGCATTTACTGAACATACATTTCAGTAGGCCAACATTTAAGATTTTAAAATCATTTGTCAAGCTGGTGTTATAAAGTATTCTAATTTACTGAGATAATGACTTTTGGGTTTTCATTGGCTGCAAGTCATGTTTTTGATAAGATGCGCATATATTAACCCCTTAGCGGCCGCCGATACGCCTTTTAACGGTGATCGCACATCGGAGGACAGAGAAAAGGGGTCCCAGGTAGCCCCCCAATACTTACCTGTCTCCCCCGCTGCTCCTCGTGGCTCCCGGTGGGCGCCGCCATCTTCAAAATTGCGGGCGCATGCGCAGTGCGCCCGCCGGCCGGCCCCGCGAGAATCTTTGGGGTCTCGGCTGCCGGGGGTAGCCGAGACCCCAAAGAGCATGATCGGGGTCGGTTTTACCGACCCCTGTTTTGCGATCGCCGGTAATTAACTGTTTACCGGTGACCGCAAAAAAAAAAAAAGTCAAAGTGTAATTCTCTGTCCTCTGATGTGATCGCACATCAGAGGACAGCGAAATAGGGGGATTCGGGGACCCTGCCATACTCACCTGTGTCCCTGGGTCCTCCTGCTGCTCCTCCTGGCCGCCGGCAAAAGAAAATGGCGGGCGCATGCGCAGTGCGCCCGCCATCTGTCTCCATCTGCCGGCCGGCAGGAGAAGAGCAGTTGGGGCTAAAATTAGGGTTAGGGGTAGGGTTAGGGGTAGGGTTAGGGCTAGGGGTAGGGTTAGGGGTAGGGTTAGGGGTAGGGTTAGGGGTAGGGTTAGGGCTAGGATTAGGGTTAGGGCTAAATTTAGGGTTAGGGTTGGGGCTAAATTTAGGGTTAGGGTTGGCGCTAAATTTAGAGTTAGGGTTGGCGCTAAATTTAGGGTTAGGCTTCTTTCACACTTACGTTGGTACGGGGCCGTCACAATGCATCGGCCTGACATACCGACGCACGTTGTGAAAATTGTGCACAACGTGGGCAGCGGATGAAGTTTTTCAACGCATCCGCTGCCCAATCTATGTCCCGGGGAGGAGGGGGCGGAGTTACGGCCACGCATGCGCGGTCAGAAATGGCGGATGCGACGTACAAAAAAAGTTACATTGAACGTTTTTTTGTGCTGACGGTCCGCCAAAACACTGATACAGTGCACGACGGACGCGACGTGTGGCCATCCGTCACGATCCGTTGGCAATACAAGTCTATGGGCAAAAAACGCATCCTGCGGGCACATTTGCAGGATCCGTTTCTTGTCCAAAACGACGGATTGCGACGGATGCCAAACAACGCAAGTGTGAAAGTAGCCTGAGGGCTAGGGTTAGGGTTGGGGCTAAAGTTAGGGCTAGGGTTGGGGCTAAAGTTAGGGTTAGAGTTGGGATTAGGGTTAGGGTTTGGATTAGGGTTGGTATTAGGGTTAGGGTTGGCATTAGGGTTACGCTTGGGATTAGGGTTAGGTTTGGGATTAGGGTTAAGGTTAGGGTTGTGATTAGGGGTGTATTGGGATTAGGGTTAGGTTTGAGGTTAGGGTTGAGATTAGGATTAGGGGTGTGTTGGATTTAGGGTTTTGATTAGGGTTATGGTTAGGGTTGACATTAGGGTTGTTTTGGGGTAAGGGTTGTGATTATGGTTAGGGTTAGTGATTAGGATTATGGATCAGGTTGGGATTAGGGTTAGGGGTGTGTTGGGGTTAGGGTTGGAGCTAGAATTGGGGGGTTTCCACTGTTTAGGTACATCGGGGGTCTCCAAACACGATAGCCAATTTTGCGCTCAAAAAGTCAAATCGTGCTCCCTCCCTTCTGAGCTCTGCCGTGCGCCCAAACAGTGGGTTACCCCCACATATGGGGCATCAGCATACTCGGGATAAATTGGACAACAACTTCTGGGGTCCAATTTCTCTTGTTACCCTTGTGAAAATAAAAACTTGGGGGCTACAAAATTCTTTTTGTGGAAAAATATATATATATTTTTTTTATGACTCTGAATGCCCAAGTGCTTCACAGAAGTTTATAGTGCACAGTTCTCACCACACATCTATATAAGTTCCTTGGGGGGTCTAGTTTCCAAAACGGGGTCACTTGTGGGGGGTTACTACTGTTTAGGTACATCAGGGGCTCTGCAAACGCAACATAACGCCCACAGACCATTCTAAGTCTGCATTCCAAAAAGGCGCTCCTTCCCTTCCGAGCTCTGCCGTGCGCCCAAACAGTGGTTTACCCCCACATATGGCGCATCAGCGTACTCGGGATAAATTGGACAACAACTATTTCAGTCCAATTTCTCCTGTTACCCTTGTGAAAATAAAAACTTGGGGGCTACAATATCTTTTTTGTGGAAAAAAAAAATATTTTTTATTTTCACGACTCTGCATTCTAAACTTCTGTGAAGCACTTGGGCATTCAAAGTTCTCACCACACATCTAGATAAGTTCCTTGGGGGGTCTAGTTTCCAAAATGGGGTCACTTGTGGAGGGTTTCTACTGGTTAGGTACATCAGGGGCTCTGCAAACGCAACATAATGCCCGCAGACCATTCTATCAAAGTCTGCATTCCAAAACGGCGCTCCTTCCTTCCGAGCTCTGCCGTGCGCCCAAACAGTGGTTTACCCCCACATATGGGGTACCAGCATACTCAGGACAAATTGGACAACAACTTTTGGGGTCCAATTTCTCTTGTTACCCTTGTGAAAATAAAAACTTGGGGGCTAAAAAATCTTTTTTGTGGAAAAAAAAATATTTTTTATTTTCACGACTCTGCATTATAAACTTCTGTGAAGCACTTGGGCATTCAAAGTTCTCACCACACATCTAGATAAGTTCCATGGGGGGTCTAGTTTCCAAAATGGGGTCACTTGTGGGGGGTTTCTACTGTTTAGGCACATCAGGGGCTCTCCAAACGCGACATGGCGTCGAATCTCAATTCCAGCCAATTCTACATTGAAAAAGTAAAACGGCGCTCCTTCACTTCCAAGCTCTGCGGTGCGCCCAAACAGTGGTTTACCCTCACATATGGGGTATCGACGTATTCAGGAGAAATCGCACAACAACTTTTGTGGTCTAATTTCTCCTGTTACCCTTGTGAAAATAAGAATTTGTGGGCGAAAAGATCATTTTTGTGTAAACAAAAGTGATTTTTTTATTTTCACGGCTCTACGTTATAAACTTCTGTGAAGCACTTGGGGGTTCAAAGTGCTCACCACACATCTAGATAAGTTCCTTAAGGGGTCTAGTTTCCAAAATGGTGTCACTTGTGGGGAGTTTCCACTGTTTAGGCACATCAGGGGCTCTCTAAACGTGACATGGCGTCCGATCTCAATTCCAGCCAATTCTGCATTGAAAAAGTCAAACGGCGCTCCTTCACTTCTAAGTTCTGCGGTGCGCCCAAAAAGTGGTTTACCCCCACATATAGGGTATTGGCGTATTCAGGAGAAATTGCATAACAAAATTTATGGTTACATTTCTGTTTTTACACTTGTGAAAATAAAAAAAATGGTTCTGAATTAAGATGTTTGCAAAAAAAAGTTAAATGTTCATTTTTTCCTTCCACATTGTTTCAGTTCCTGTGAAGCACATAAAGGGTTAATAAACTTCTTGAATGTGGTTTTGAGAAACTTGAGGGGTGTAGTTTTTAGAATGGTGTCACACTTCATTATTTTCTATCATATAGACCCCTCAAAATGACTTCAAATGTGATGTGGTCCCTAAAAAAAAATGGTGTTGTAAAAATGAGAAATTGCTGGTCAACTTTTAACCCTTATAACTCCCTAACAAAAAAAAAAATTTGTTTCCAAAATTGTGCTGATGTAAAGTAGACATGTGGGACATGTTATTTATTAACTATTTTTCATGACATATCTCTCTGATTTAAGGGCATAAAAATACAAAGTTTGAAAATTGCAAAATTGTAAAAATTTTCGCCATATTTCCGTTTTTTTCATAAATAATCGCAAGTAATATCGAAGAAATGTTACCACTAACATGAAGTACAATATGTCACGAAAAAACAATCTCAGAATCAGCGGGATCCGTTGAAGCGTTCCAGAGTTATAACCTCATAAAGTGACAGTGGTCAGAATTGCAAAAATTGGCTCGGTCATTAAGTACCAAATTAGCTCTGTCACTAAGGGGTTAAAGCCATGGTAATGCAACATTGATCTTGATTGTCACTATTATCTTTTATATTAGCTTTTATAGCAAGGTCATAATGTTTTTAGTCTGTGCAGGGCAGTGGCGCAACTTGAACTTTGTGGGCTGCACTGGGGCTTCCAACGAACACAGGTTTTTAATAGTAATAGTCTTTCATATGAGACAAAGGGAACTTTGGGTCACCTCTACTCTCCAGTGCCTGGGTGCGATTGCAACCCCTGCACATGGGCAAGGCAAATACTGACCTAAAACATGAGCGGTAAACCATCAGTCTAATGCTCAAAGATCACAGGCTCTTGTTGACTAGAGATGGAGAATCTTGTTGTATTGTATTATTCTACTGAGAGATACATTCCCTTTTAAGGTGTTTCGAATCAAATATTAAATGGGATGCCCACTCTAATTCAATAGATGTGTTGGGGACATGTTTTGGTGGAACTTACTAATATATAAGTATTACAGGTTCTCCTCCTGCTTTTGTCAACGAAGTCTTCTTCATAAACTACACGGCTCTCACCTTCTTAAAAATAGCTGCTGATGGAAGAACAAGCGACTAGTCCTGTCCATGGCCTCCGCTTATTGACCCTTCTATGTAAATTCTTGGACAGCATGGCTCTTGAATGTCCTTACTAACCCTTTAAACCTTAACCTTTTTTTTAGGTTTGACCAGATATATTACTAAGATATGTTCGTAAAATGTGGCTGTTATTTGTGGGTGCGTGCCGGGCTTTTTTATGAGGCTGAGTGTCAGGACAATGGCTTTTAGTCATTTTATTTGAATACCTATTAAGCTACGGGCACAGCTGATCTCATATCACTCATGTAGTATATTTTCTGTCCGAAATATCAACACTCGTAAAATACACTAACTACTTCAATAAGAAACACATCCACGCCTGCTGTTAAGAAAATCCTGGAAGCATTAAGGTCCCATTTTAAGCCAAATTACAGCATGTGCCGAGAGTGTGTTTACCAGACACCAGCCAAGACCGGCCATTAACAATCATCATATGGAGGGGAACACTTCCTGCGGCTCGTGGTTCATCTCTGTCTGTATTCTTAGAAGTGATGATTTGCTCTTGGAAATTTCTGGAAATCTTTAAATCCTTCCAGCCATTACTATCACATATTTATGATCTATTTCAGATTTGAGCACATTGAAACCACCAGGACATAATTCTTAACTTTTTTTTTATTTTTTATGACTCATTCTTCTAAAATCATGAGTCACCCGCCCCTGATGTCCTCTCCTTCTCAATTTGTTTTAAAAAAAATCTGGTCTTGTATTGTGCTATTTAAAGGAATCTGTGAGATGATTCATTCAAAATCACGGCCATCATGAATCAAAAATCGACTCTGTTATTGCAAATGGGTATATTGTTCTGTGTTAGTGCTGCAGTATTTCAGGGAAAACTTTAAAACATCGACCAGGGATGGGGTGAGTGAGATGACTAGTCATGGAGTTATGTTCCCGCAGACTTCTCTCTGCCCAAGAATGAGATGTCAATCTAGCTGAATGGGGTGGGGAGAAACCTGCGGGGACATACCTCCGTGACTAGTCATTTTGGTCACCATTTTTAAAATTTGTTTCTGTGAAACGGAGTCTGTCATTGATTCATGCTGCCATCCTTAATTTATTTTTTTATCTTGCGTCATACCACATTTATTAGATTGTTATTATTTATATGTATACATATATACATACACACACACACACACACGCATACACACACGCGCGCATACACATATGCACACACGCACGCATACGCACACGCGCGGTGGGGAAACTAAGTATTTGATACACTGCCGATTTTGCACATTTTCCCATCTACAAAGAATGGACAGGTCTGTAATTTTTATCGTAGATACACCATGCTAGCTTTAATAGAGGTAAAGACCTCATTTAGGATGTATAAGAGCAGAGGGCTACAGCAATAAGCATCTCTCTGCCTGAAAGAACCCTCCCATCTGTCCCTTTTGTAATTCTTCCTTTGTCCTGTGGTGGCACTGCAGAAAAATGTCACACTTGCTTCACCGATCACAGCTTTGTCACTGGTAGTCCTAGCAGTGGGATAACGTGACTTCATTCCATTTTTGGTGCTTACTTTTTGGTAAAAATGGGATTATCCTCAGTTGTCAACCCCATTGACTATGAAAGATTAAAGAATAACAACAGTTTTAATTTAACAGTACGAATAAAACTAAGAAACTTTATAATACAACTTACTAGAGTTGAGCGACCTTGACCTTTTTAGAGTCGAGCCGGGTTTCGCGAAACCCGACTATCTCAAAAGTCGGGTCGAGTGAAATCGGCCGATTATGACGTAAAGTCGGGATCGACCGAAACACGAAACCCAATGCAAGTCAATGGGGCAGCATAGTCGGCAGTGAGTGGGGGCCAGGAAAACACCTAGAGTGCCCATTTTAATGTCAAAACCATCCATTCTTCTTAATGAAGCTTGTCAAGCGTAATTTACCTTATAATAATTGGAAGGCATTTGAAATTGGGGGTCATTTGGCTAAAGTTGTGGTGGGTAGGGCTGGTTCAAGTAATTAGTGGGCCCAGGAAATCTGGACCACGTCACGGCAGTGGAGCAGGGAGAGGTAAGTATTTCAACTTTGCAAGTGCTGTGAACCTGAGCAAGCAGGGGGGGCCCACTCATTGGCATTGGCACTGGCACAGGGCCCCTCAAAGTACAGCGGTGTGTTTGCACGGCGGGGGCGCCTCCCACCGGCAGCAACACTTTTGCGTACTATGAGAGGCCCTGTGCCAGTGACGTCGCCAACTAGTATTCCTCCCCCCACCTGATGAAGGAACCTGCACTTTCATCTGCACCTTCCTCTTTGTCCCCGTGTAAGGTGGTATGGTATGCGGGAAGAGCAACCTGACTTTCAGCAGGGTCACAATGTTGTTGTGTAGCGTGCACGGGGAATGTTGCGTTATGGGTCAATGTACCAGCAGACTCATCTATCACTGGCTGGGCAATGGGCAGGATGAGGAGGAAACACAGATATAGGCCCAAAGAATAAAGTTGGCTAAATGCAGTTCAAAATTGGTAACACAGGAATAACCAGGGGGCATTGCAGTGGAGGACAACTGGAATGAGAGGCTGACACAGAGAGTAGGCCCAAATCAGTAAGTAGTCGAAATGCAGTTCAAAATTGGCAACCGTAGTAAACAGGCGGCACAGCTTTGTTCAGTGGAGGAGAACAGCAAGGAGTGGCAGACACCGATAGTAGGCCCCAACCCAACTAGTAGGCCAAATGCAGTCTAACATTAACAACTACTTAACGAGCGCCTGAAAACGGAATTTCAGGACAGGAAACCAGGAGAACAGCAAGGAGCGGCAGACACTGTTAGTAGGCCCCAAACCAACTAGTACGCCAAATGCAGTTGTTCCATTTAACCACAATTTAATGAGAGCCTGAAGATAGAAGCTCAGGAAAGGCAACCTGGAGAACACCTTGGAGTGGAACACACCATCTCTCTCCACCCGATACCCATTTTGTAGGCCTAATGCAGTGTAGTTTTCTACAACTACTAAACGAGAGTCGGAAGACCGAAGCAATGGCAAGGAAACCTGGGGAACACCTTGGAGTGTAACACACCATCTCTCTCCACCCGATACCCATTTTGTAGGCCTAATGCAGTGTAGTTTTCTACAACTACTAAACGAGAGTCGGAAGACCGAAGCAATGGCAAGGAAACCTGGGGAACACCTTGGAGTGTAACACACCATCTCTCTCCACCCGATACCCATTTTGTAGGCCTAATGCAGTGTACTTTTCTACAACTACTAAACGAGAGTCGGAAGACCGAAGCAATGGCAAGGAAACCTGGGGAACACCTTGGAGTGTAACACACCATCTCTCTCCACCCGATACCCATTTTGTAGGCCTAATGCAGTGTAGTTTTCTACAACTACTAAACGAGAGTCTGAAGACCGAAGCAATGGCAAGGAAACCTGGGGAACACATTGGAGTGTAACACACCATCTCTCTCCACCCGATACCCATTTTGTAGGCCTAATGCAGTGTAGTTTTCTACAACTACTAAACGAGAGTCGGAAGACCGAAGAAATGGCAAGGAAACCTGGGGAACACCTTGGAGTGTAACACACCATCTCTCTCCACCCGATACCCATTTTGTAGGCCTAATGCAGTGTAGTTTTCTACAACTACTAAACGAGAGTTGGAAGACTGAAGCAATGGCAAGGAAACCTGGGGAACACCTTGGAGTGTAACACACCATCTCTCTCCACCCCATACCCAATTTGTAGGCCTAATGCAGCCTACTTTCCGACAACTACTAAACGAGAGCATGAAGATCGAAGCTCAGGAAAGGCAACCTGGGGAACACCTTGGAGTGTAACACACCCTCTCTCTACACCACGGAAGGGCTGATTCTTAAGAAGGAAGGCTGTCGGAAAGGAGCAGGGCGCGTCCGAGGGTGATTATATTCTTATTAGGTATATACTCACCCTCGGACGCGCCCTGCGTCTTTATTTGTAATGAATGTTTATTTGCAATGTGGTTTTGACTTACTCTAATTTTTTGGTAAATAATGATTTTATTATTTTCATTGTATTGCATCTTCTTGGCAATAATATAAAGAAGACGCGACAGGACAACACTCGGTGGATGCCATATCTGTGTTTTAAATTGAAAAAAACTTTCAGTTAACTACTTGCAGGAGAAAGTTTTTGTAGCTGGTGGCCATTTTTAGTACTGTACCAGATTTTTGTTGTATGTGTTTGTTTTTAATGTTAAAATGTGTGCATTTGATATCTCTCCAGTATTTTCTTTTTTATAAGCAAAATACTTATTTTTATATTTTCTGATGTTGGGTCAAGGGGTACACGGGCAGCAGTAGACAGGTCAGTGGAGGCCTAGTGGAAGGAGGGACCGCAGACAGGCTTCGAAGCCCTAACATAATAAATTGGGCTGGCTGTAGGCAATTTAAAATTGGTTCCAGGGGAACACGGGCAGCAGTAGACAGGTCAGTGGAGGCCTAGTGGAAGGAGGGACCGCAGACAGGCTTCGAAGCCCTAACATAATAAATTGGGCTGGCTGTAGGCAATTTAAAATTGGTTCCAGGGGAACACGGGCAGCAGTAGACAGGTCAGTGGAGGCCTAGTGGAAGGAGGGACCGCAGACAGGCTTCGAAGCCCTAACATAATAAATTGGGCTGGCTGTAGGCAATTTAAAATTGGTTCCAGGGGAACACGGGCAGCAGTAGACAGGTCAGTGGAGGCCTAGTGGAAGGAGGGACCGCAGACAGGCTTCGAAGCCCTAACATAATAAATTGGGCTGGCTGTAGGCAATTTAAAATTGGTTCCAGGGGAACACGGGCAGCAGTAGACAGGTCAGTGGAGGCCTAGTGGAAGGAGGGACCGCAGACAGGCTTCGAAGCCCTAACATAATAAATTGGGCTGGCTGTAGGCAATTTAAAATTGGTTCCAGGGGAACACGGGCAGCAGTAGACAGGTCAGTGGAGGCCTAGTGGAAGGAGGGACCGCAGACAGGCTTCGAAGCCCTAACATAATAAATTGGGCTGGCTGTAGGCAATTTAAAATTGGTTCCAGGGGAACACGGGCGGCAGTAGACAGGTCAGTGGAGGCCTAGTGGAAGGAGGGACCGCAGACAGGCTTCGAAGCCCTAACATAATAAATTGGGCTGGCTGTAGGCAATTTAAAATTGGTTCCAGGGGAACACGGGCGGCAGTAGACAGGTCAGTGGAGGCCTAGTGGAAGGAGGGACCGCAGACAGGCTTCGAAGCCCTAACATAATAAATTGGGCTGGCTGTAGGCAATTTAAAATTGGTTCCAGGGGAACACGGGCGGCAGTAGACAGGTCAGTGGAGGCCTAGTGGAAGGAGGGACCGCAGACAGGCTTCGAAGCCCTAACATAATAAATTGGGCTGGCTGTAGGCAATTTAAAATTGGTTCCAGGGGAACACGGGCAGCAGTAGACAGGTCAGTGGAGGCCTAGTGGAAGGAGGGACCGCAGACAGGCTTCGAAGCCCTAACATAATAAATTTCGCTGGCTGTAGGCAATTTAAAATTGGTTCCAGGGGAACACGGGCAGCAGTAGACAGGTCAGTGGAGGCCTAGTGGAAGGAGGGACCGCAGACAGGCTTCGAAGCCCTAACATAATAAATTGGGCTGGCTGTAGGCAATTTAAAATTGGTTCCAGGGGAACACGGGCGGCAGTAGACAGGTCAGTGTAGTAGTAGTGGAAAGAACGGGCCGCTGACAGGCTTCGAAGGCCTAACATAACAAAAATTGGGCTGTAGGCAATTTAAAATTGGTTCCAGGGGAACACGGGCGGCAGTAGACAGGTCAGTGGAGGCCTAGTGGAAGGAGGGACCGCAGACAGGCTTCGAAGCCCTAACATAATAAATTGGGCTGGCTGTAGGCAATTTAAAATTGGTTCCAGGGGAACACGGGCAGCAGTAGACAGGTCAGTGGAGGCCTAGTGGAAGGAGTGACCGCAGACAGGCTTCGAAGGCCTAACATAAGAAAAATGTCAATACAATGGGATTGACAGTGCCAGGCCTTGAAGGATGTCAGCGCATAGACTAAACATTGGTGGAGCTGTGAGAGAAAATTTTGCAAGTCGTAGAGCACTGTTTGACCTGGGGGGGGACTGTCTTGTGGCCGGCGGTACAGGCCCAGGGCCCCTCATATTACAACGGTGTGTCTGACGTTGGGTGCGCACCACCACCGCCAGACACTTTATTGTACTATGA
Organism: Ranitomeya imitator; assembly: GCF_032444005.1. NCBI lineage: Eukaryota > Metazoa > Chordata > Amphibia > Anura > Dendrobatidae > Ranitomeya > Ranitomeya imitator. The sequence continues at coordinate 32,173,091 of NC_091289.1, forward strand.
GGGACCTAGTGGCAGTGCCGTCTACCAAAAGCGGGCACACCCACCTCTTCAGACAAACAGTACTCTCACGGGTGCTGGCGCCAAGTGGCGATACCACGGCCCCGTGTGGGGACTTTGGCCATTTAGGGAGGTGTTAACATGTCGGATGCTGGACAATCAGGTGCTGCAAATTACGAGATTGGAAAAGTCGTTCAGAATAGTCCACAGGCAAGACCTTTACATAGGAAAGCTAGGTGTCAGCCGGGCAAGGTGGGGCAAAAGATTTCGAAATCCAGTTGTGGTTCATTTTAATGAAGGTTAGATCATCTACATTTTGGGTAGCCAGACGAGTCCTTTTTTCTGTTAGTATTGAACCTGCAGCACTGAATACTCTTTCTGATAGGACACTAGCTGCCGGGCAAGCAAGCTCCTGCAATGCATATTCTGCCAATTCTGGCCAGGTGTCTAATTTTGATGCCCAGTAATCAAATGGGAATGACGGTTGAGGGAGAACGTCGATAAGGGATGAAAAATAGTTAGTAACCATACTGGACAAATGTTGTCTCCTGTCACTTTGAATTGATGCTGCAGTACCTGTCCTGTCTGCGGTCATAGCAAAATCACTCCACAACCTGGTCAGAAAACCCCTCTGGCCAACGCCACTTCTGATTTCTGCCCCTCTAACACCTCTGGTCTGCTGGCCCCTGCAGCTCGTGTTAGAACGATCACGGGCGCTGTTTGCAGGGAATGCCAGAAGCAAACGGTCAATAAGAGTTGATTGTTTGGTTGCTAATATTAGTTCCAAGTTCTCATGTGGCATTATATTTTGCAATTTGCCTTTATAGCGAGGATCAAGGAAGCAGGCCAACCAGTAATCGTCATCGTTCATCATTTTTGTTATGCGTGTGTCCCTTTTGAGGATACGTAAGGCATAATCCGCCATGTGGCCCAAAGTTCCAGTTCTCAAATCTGTGGTTGTGCTTGGTTGAGGGGCAGTTTCAGGCAAATCCACGTCACTTGTGTCCCTCCAAAAACCAGAACCCGGCCTTGCCGCGCCAACAATTTCCACTGGCCCCGGAAAAGCTTCCTCATTAAAAATATAATCATCCCCATCATCCTCCTCGTCCTCCTCCTCCTGTTCGCCCGCTACCTCGTCCTGTACACTGCCCTGGCCAGACAATGGCTGACTGTCATCAAGGCTTTCCTCTTCCTCAGCTGCAGACGCCTGATCCTTTATGTGCGTCAAACTTTGCATCAGCAGACGCATTAGGGGGATGCTCATGCTTATTATGGCGTTGTCTGCACTAACCAGCCGTGTGCATTCCTCAAAACACTGAAGGACTTGACACATGTCTTGAATCTTCGACCACTGCACACCTGACAACTCCATGTCTGCCATCCTACTGCCTGCCCGTGTATGTATATCCTCCCACAAAAACATAACAGCCCGCCTCTGTTCACACAGTCTCTGAAGCATGTGCAGTGTTGAGTTCCACCTTGTTGCAACGTCTATGATTAGGCGATGCTGGGGAAGGTTCAAAGAACGCTGATAGGTCTGCATACGGCTGGAGTGTACGGGCGAACGGCGGATATGTGAGCAAAGTCCACGCACTTTGAGGAGCAGGTCGGATAACCCCGGATAACTTTTCAGGAAGCACTGCACTACCAGGTTTAAGGTGTGAGCCAGGCAAGGAATGTGTTTCAGTTGGGAAAGGGAGATGGCAGCCATGAAATTCCTTCCGTTATCACTCACTACCTTGCCTGCCTCAAGATCTACAGTGCCCAGCCACAACTGCGTTTCTTTCTGCAAGAACTCGGACAGAACTTCAGCGGTGTGTCTGTTGTCGCCCAAACACTTCATAGCCAATACAGCCTGCTGACGTTTGCCAGTAGCTGCCCCATAATGGGAGACCTGGTGTGCAACAGTGGCAGCTGCGGATGGAGTGGTTGTGCGACTGCGGTCTGTGGACGAGGTCTCACTTCTGCAGGAGGACGAGGAGGAGGAGGAGGGGGTGCGAACGGCTACAGCCAACTGTTTCCTAGACCGTGGGCTAGGCAGAACTGTCCCAAACTTGCTGTCCCCTGTGGACCCTGCATCCACCACATTTACCCAGTGTGCCGTGATGGACACGTAACGTCCCTGGCCATGCCTACTGGTCCATGCATCTGTTGTCAGGTGCACCTTTGTGCTCACAGATTGCCTGAGTGCATGGACGATGCGCTCTATAACATGCTGGTGGAGGGCTGGGATGGCTTTTCTGGAAAAAAAGTGTCGACTGGGTAGCTCGTAGCGTGGTACAGCGTAGTCCATCAGGGCTTTGAAAGCTTCGCTTTCAACTAACCGGTAGGGCATCATCTCTAACGAGATTAGTCTAGCTATGTGGGCGTTCAAACCCTGTGTACGCGGATGCGAGGCTAAGTACTTCCTTTTTCTAACCATAGTCTCATGTAGGGTGAGCTGGACTGGAGAGCTGGAGATCGTGGAACTAGCGGGGGTGCCGGTGGACATGGCAGACTGAGAGACGGTGGGAGATGGTATTGTTGCCGCCGGTGCCCTAGATGCAGTGTTTCCTACTACGAAACTGGTGATTCCCTGACCCTGACTGCTTTGGCCTGGCAAAGAAACCTGCACAGATACTGCAGGTGGTGCAGAAAATGGTGGCCCTACACTGCCGGAAGGGATGTTGCGTTGATAACTAGCTTCATTGGCCGAGGGTGCTACAACCTTAAGGGACGTTTGGTAGTTAGTCCAAGCTTGCAAATGCATGGTGGTTAAATGTCTATGCATGCAACTTGTATTGAGACTTTTCAGATTCTGCCCTCTGCTTAAGGTAGTTGAACATTTTTGACAGATGACTTTGCGCTGATCAATTGGATGTTGTTTAAAAAAATGCCAGGCTGCACTCTTTCTAGCATCGGATACCTTTTCAGGCATTGCAGACTGAGCTTTAACCGGATGGCCACGCTGTCCTCCAACAGGTTTTGACTTTGCCACGCGTTTTGGGCAAGATACGGGCCCGGCAGATGGAACCTGTTGCGATGTTGATGCCTGCTGCGGCCCCTCCTCCTCCGCTTCAGAACTGCTGCCGCCTGCACCCTGTTCCCCCAATGGCTGCCAATCGGGGTCAAGAACTGGGTCATCTATTACCTCTTCTTGTAGCTCGTGTGCAACTTCGTCTGTGTCACCGTGTCGGTCGGTGGTATAGCGTTTGTGATGGGGCAACATACTCTCATCAGGGTCTGATTCTTGATCAGCACCCTGCGAGGGCAATGTTGTGGTCTGAGTCAAAGGACCAGCATAGTAGTCTGGCTGTGGCTGTGCATCAGTGCACTCCATGTCAGATTCAACTTGTAATGGGCATGGACTGTTAACTGCTTCACTTTCTAAGCCAGGGACGGTATGTGTAAAGAGCTCCATGGAGTAACCCGTTGTGTCGCCTGCTGCATTCTTCTCTGTTGTTGTTTTTGCTGAAGAGGACAAGGAAGCGACTTGTCCCTGACCGTGAACATCCACTAACGACGCGCTGCTTTTACTTTTACCAGTTTCACGAGAGGAGGCAAAAGAGCTAGAGGCTGAGTCAGCAAGATAAGCCAAAACTTGCTCTTGCTGCTCCGGCTTTAAAAGCGGTTTTCCTACTCCCAGAAAAGGGAGCGTTCGAGGCCTTGTGTAGCCAGACGACGAACCTGGCTCCACAGCTCCAGACTTAGGTGCAATATTTTTTTTCCCACGACCACCTGATGCTCCACCACTACCACTACCCTCATTACCAGCTGACAATGAACGCCCCCGGCCACGACCTCTTCCACCAGACTTCCTCATTGTTTTAAAAACGTTACCAAACTAACTGTATTTGTTGCTGTCACACAACTTACACGGTGAGCTATAACTTCAGTATGATTTAGCTACCCCTTTACAGGTGGGTGAGACCACAACGAAAATCAGGCACAATGTTACACACTCTGTTGTTGGTGGCAACAAATGAGAGAGATGCCACACACGCAGGACTGTCACTAAAGCGCAAATGTAAATATTAATCTCCCACTGATTTGTTTTTTTTTTTTAAAAGGGAGACTTTAGAAAAAAAAAATAATAAAAAAAAATGATTTTTTAAGGAAGAATTTATAAACCAAATAAAATGAAATGATTCTTTCAGGGAGAATTTAGAAAACAAATAAAAAAAAAAATAGGCTTTCTATGGCCCACTGAGTGAGAGAGGACGCACACAGGAGTCAGGATTGGCACACAAGCCCAGAGGCCAATATTTATCTCCCACTGATTGATTTAGTGATTTTTTCAGGTAGATTTTGGAACCCAAATCAAGCAAAAAAATTAATAGGCTTTCTATGGCCCACAATTGGAGAGAGAGAGATGGCACACCCAGGAGTCAAGACTGGCACACAAGCAGAAAGGGCAATATTAATCTCCCACTGATTTGATTTTTTTTTTTTTTTTTTTCAGGGAGACTTTAGAAAAAAAAAATACAAAAAAAATGATTTTTTCAGGAATAATTTAGAAACCAAATAAAATAAAATGATTTTTTCAGGGAGAATTTAGAAAACAAATAAAACAAAAAATAGGCTTTCTAGGGCCCACTGAGTGAGAGATGACGCACACAGGAGTCAGGAGTGACACACAAGCCCAGAGGCCAATATTTATCTCCCACTGATTGATTTAGTGATTTTTTCAGGTAGATTTTGGAACCCAAATCAAGCAAAAAAATAAATAGGCTTTCTATGGCCCACAATTGGAGAGAGAGAGAGAGAGATGGCACACCCAGGAGTCAAGACTGGCACACAAGCAGAAAGGGCAATATTAATCTCCCACTGATTTGATTTTTTTTTTTTTTTTCAGGGAGACTTTAGACAAAAAAATACAAAAAAATGAATTTTTCAGGAAGAATTTAGAAACAAAATAAAATAAAATGATTGTTTCAGGGAGAATTTAGAAAACAAATAAAAAAAAAATAGGCTTTGTAGGGCCCACTGAGTGAGAGAGGACGCACACAGGAGTCAGGAGTGGCACACAAGCCCAGAGGCCAATATTTATCTCCCACTGATTGATTTAGTGATTTTTTCAGGTAGATTTTGGAACCCAAATCAAGCAAAAAAATTAATAGGCTTTCTATGGCCCACAATTGGAGAGAGAGAGAGATGGCACACCCAGGAGTCAAGACTGGCACACAAGCAGAAAGGGCAATATTAATCTCCCACTGATTTGATTTTTTTTTTTTTTCAGGGAGACTTTAGAAAAAAAAAATAAAAAAAAATGAATTTTTCAGGAAGAATTTAGAAACAAAATAAAATAAAATTATTTTTTCAGGGAGAATTTAGAAAACAAATAAAAAAAAAATAGGCTTTGTAGGGCCCACTGAGTGAGAGAGGACGCACACAGGAGTCAGGAGTGGCACACAAGCCCAGAGGCCAATATTTATCTCCCACTGATTGATTTATTGATTTTTTCAGGTAGAATTTAGAACCCAAATCAACCCAAAAAATAAATAGGCTTTCTATGGCCCACTATCTGAGAGAGAGAGATGGCACGCTTAGGACTGGCACACAAGCCCAAAGGCCAATATTAATCTCCCACTGATTGATTTATTGATTTTTTCAGGTAGAATTTAGAACCCAAATCAAGCAAAAAAATTAATAGGCTTTCTATGGCCCACTGAGTGAGAGATGGCACACACAGGAGTCAGGAGTGGCACACAAGCCCTGAGGCCAATATTTTTCTCCCACTGATTGATGTTGTGATTTTTTCAGGTAGATTTTGGAACCCAAATCAACCAAAAAAATAAATAGGCTTTCTATGGCCCACTGAGTGAGAGATGACACAGACAGGGATGGCACTCTAGCAGAAATGTCAATCTTAATCTCCCACAAAAAAAAAAAAAAAAAAAAAGGAACTGTCCTTCAATTACTATCTCCCTGCAGTAATCTCAGCCAGGTATGGCAGGCAGCAATAAGGAGTGGACTGATGCACAAATTAAATAAAAAGTGTGTACAAACAAAAAAGATAGGTGTGCAGAAAGGAAGGAACAAGAGGATTTGTGCTTTGAAAAAAGCAGTTGGTTTGCACAGCGGCGTACACACAGCAATGCAGCTATCAGGGAGCCTTCTAGGGCAGCCCAATGAGCTACAGCGCTGAGGAAAAAAAAAAAATGTAGCTTCCACTGTCCCTGCACACCGAAGGTGGTGTTGGGCTGTGGAAATCGCTACAGCACAAGCGGTTTGGTGGTTAATGGACCCTGCCTAACGCTATCCCTGCTTCTGACGAAGCGGCAGCAACCTCTCCCTAAGCTCAGATCAGCAGCAGTAACATGGCGGTCGGCGGGAACGCCCCTTTATAGCCCCTGTGACGCCGCGGACAGCAAGCCAATCACTGCAATGCCCTTCTCTAAGATGGTGGGGACCAGGACCTATGTCATCACGCTGCCCACACTCTGCGTTTACCTTCATTGGCTGAGAAATGGCGGTTTTCGCGTCATTGAAACGCGACTTTGGCACGAAAGTCGCGTACCGCATGGCCGACCCCGCACAGGGGTCGGATCGGGTTTCATGAAACCCGACTTTGCGAAAAGTCGGCGACTTTTGAAAATGAACGACCCGTTTCGCTCAACCCTACAACTTACTAATCTGCTACTTTCTCTTACTGGACTGATGGTTCTCAAAATTATCAGTTCATGGGTAAAATGGGTCTTCAGTAAATTTAGACTTTCCACTACTGGGATAAGAGATGACAGTTGGTGCTCATAAAGTTCTACGGAGAACTGTAGTTGCCACTTTAGGAGAACTTGCAGCAGAACCTCTTGTGTCTAGACTCTAGCTCCTCCCTTCTCCATAGAATTTTATAAGCACCAACTGCCTTCTATCTCAGTAATGTGGAAATCTGTCTTCACCGACCACAGATTTTACTCCTGAATTGAGTATGTCCAGGAGGACAAAGTAGATTTCTCTGATATGATATATCACCAAGTTGGTTATTTATGTGTGTACTATTGATGTAGGAAAAAAAAATTAACGGAACAGTTATTCTTTAATCGTTCATCACATGTCCTCCAGACAATATCTAGCTCTGTATGGTTGGTCCATGTTTGCAAAGCTCTTGAGATAATTTTTCCTTTTAATTTCTGGTTTCAAAGGTGTCAGATCTGGACCTATTCTGTTTTGCAGAGTTGTTGGAGCAACTTCCAGTGTTTTGGATTTGTTGTGGGCAACTGTTGGAGGAACTTGGCGTTTGGCAGTCATTTTTTGGTTTTCTTGAACGTAAGAGAACTTGTTGATTCCAGGTGGCAGTTCATCAACGCTGCTCAGTAATTTGGTCTTTGGAAGAAAGGCGTAGGTGATACAATGACTGGATTTGCTTTTCAGAATATAGTGAAATACAAAAGCTCGCAGTCCTGGCACCTCAACTTTTATTTCACAATTTTATAATTTATCAGTATCCCGTTGCTGAGTAGAAGTTTTGCTGGAATGTCTGACTTCCTTGAGCAGTAAGTCAAAAATATTATGACAGCTATAATTTTATGGTGACCATAAAAGTTCCTGAGGTAAGTTTAGTGAGGTAATCTCAGTGTTGGAAGTTTTATTAACAAAAAAACTTTTAAGTATTAGCACATGAGTTACATTTCCCATGAGTTTTTAGAAATTTGCTGGATTTAGACTACAGTAAATCGTGAATTTCAGAGTTGTCCACCTAAGCCTCTAACTTTTAGCGGTTAAGGTAGCCAAAGTTGAAATATAAAAGACGGCTTTATGAAATAGCTTTTTACAGTTTTAAAGTGGCCAGAACGTTTTAACAGGTCACAAAGCCTTGTAGGCTTCAGCTTTTTGGCCTTCTGCACAGACATTACAGTTATTAAAGTGGTTTTCCCGTCTTCATCCATGGATATTGTTGGATGGATAAATGCAAACACTTTTGCAATTTATTGCTTGTTAAAATTTTCAACCGTTCTTGAGATGCTAACACTTTTCTTTTGTTTGCAGCTCGTTGCCTTGGAGACCGACCACTGCTCTTAGATAGCAGAACATGCTCAGTTGTTATAAGCTCTTTTGAAGCTGGCCAGGATCACTGAGGCATGCTGGTACCTCCTAATCTCAGCCAGCTTCAGCGCAGTGCTTACAAGCTAGACAGCTGTAGTGGTCGATGTCCTAGGCAACGAGCTGTAAACATTTTTTTTAAAAAGTGCTAATATCTCAAGGATGGTTTAAAATTTTATAAACAGTATATTGTAAAAGTGTTGTTTTTTTTACAAGCACTATGTGATATCCATATCTAAGGCTAAGGTCACACCAGAGTATTTTCTCTCATCTGAGAGAATTTGGTTGATTATTATAATTACAGTCTAATCAAAATTTGATCAAATTATGATGACATTTTGATACGATGCTCTTAGATAAGAAGATGGAAAAAAAAATGTCTCCATCTTCTCCAGTCTATCAGTCCGTGAAAATCGTACTGTACTCAGATGTCTTACAAGTTCAGTCTGATAGTTTCCATGGACTCATTGACATGCATGGCTGAGTGCGATCCGGTGATTGGATCCAACTCGGGCATGCTGTGTTTTTTCTTCTTGTATTGGGTGAAATAATTATTGAACACATCGCCAATTTTCTAGATATTTTTCTGAAGGTGCTATTGACATTAAATTCTCAGAAGATGTCGTTAACAACCCATCCAATCCATACAAATAACTTAATTTATGGACATCTATTGATGATTATGGGAAAAAGTATTGAACACACTTACTGAAATTTATTTATCGCTTCATACAAAAGGCTTTGTCCTGTATGGAGAAACTAGTCGCAGGCATTGCTGACGGGTGATTTTGGCCCATTCTTCCACACAAACACTCTTCACATCCTAAAGGTCACGTGGGCTCTTTTTATGAACTCTGAGCTATAGATTCTTCCATAAATTTTCCACTGGATTCAGGTCCGGTGATTGGCTCGGCTGTTCTAGCAGCTTGATTTTCTGTCCCTGAAACTAATTGACTTTCCTTGACTATGTGTTTTGGATCATTGTCTTGCTGACATGTCCACCCTGGTTTCACCTTCATCAACCTGATAGATGGCAGCAGATTTTTATCAAGAATTTCTTGGTACATTTGTCCATTCAACCTTCCTTCATTTATGAAGCTTGCCAGTGCCATATACTGAATAACCGCCCCACACCATGATGTTCCCAACTCCAAACTTTACTGTTGATATGGTGTTTTTTAGGTGATATCATATGTAGTGCCTTTTGTTCTTAAAACAAGGTGGGATTTATAGCATCAAAAGAGTTCAATATTCTCCCAGTATTTCACAGGCATATCTAAATGTCGTAAAGCAAGTTTTAAATGTGCTTGAACATGTGTTTTGTTCAGCAATAGAGTGTTGTGCGATGAGCGTGCATACAGGCCATGGAGGATGAGTGTATTACTTATAACTTTCTATGAAACAATTGTATCTGCTGATTGCAGGTCTTTCTGTAGCTCTCCACAGGAAGTCCTTGGCTCTCTTGATTACTCTTCTGATAAATTTTTCTAATAATTATTTTCAATTGTCTGTCTGCAATATTGCGGGGAGCACCAGGTCTTACATGGTTTATAGTGAAATGATGTTCTTTCCACTCCTTGGTTATGGTCCCAACAGTGCTCACTGGAACCTTCAGTAGCTTAGAATTTCTTCTGAAACCAAGTCCATCAGTATTTTTTGCAACACTAAGGTTGCGAAGGTCTTGAGACAGCTCACTGGTTTTTACCCATCATGAGATGTTTCTTGTGTGGCACCTTGGTAATGAGACATCTTTTTATAGGCCATCAGGTGAACCTGCTGATATTATTTTTCACTATGTGGCAGGATTGCTTTCTAATTACTGATAGATATCAGCTGGTGTCATGACTTTCCATGGCTTTTTGCTCTTTATTCATGAGTTCAATACATTTTCCCTGTGTAATTTCTCAGTATTACACAAAATTTCTGGACATCTACGGTTTGATTTCTTTGCCTGTGTGAGGAAAAAAATTCCAACAGTGTTGAAACTGCAAAAAAAAGTGCAATTCCACAATGGTTTTTTGTATTTGTTTTTACTATGTTCACCAAATGCTAAAACTGTTCCACCATTATGATTCTCCAGGTCATTACGAGTTCATAGATACCACATAGGTTCTTTTTTGTTTAAGTGGTGAAAAAAAAATCCAAAGTTTGTTTAAAAATAGAAAAAATTGCGTCATTTTCCGAGGCCCGTAGTGTCTCCATTTTTCAGGATCTAGAGCCGGGTGAGGGCAGACATTTTTATTGATATCATATTCGCATACAATGCGTTAATCGCCTGTTATTGCGTTTTAATGCAAAGTTGCTGTGACCCCCCCAAAAATGTGATTCTGGCGTTTCTATTTTTTTCTCATTACGTTGTTTACCTATCGGATTACTTCTTTTTATATATTGATAGATCGGGTCATCATGAAGGCGGCGATACCAAATATGTGTATTGTTTTTACTGTTTTATTCGGAATGGGGGGTGATTTAAACTTTTTAATTTTTTAATGTAATATTTTTAAAAATCTTTTTTTTTTTAACTTTACACTTGCTTCAATAGTCTCCATGGGAGACTAGACGCTGCAATCATCTGATTGCTTGTGTAGCCCTGCTCTATGTAGAAGAAATGCTCACTTGTTATGAACGCCGGCCGCTGAGTGGTGCTCATAACTGTCCGGCTATGACAACCACAGGGGTCTTCTGCAGACCCCGGGGTTGTCAGGCCAACCCATCAGCGACCCGCGGTCATGTGACATGGGAGGGATTAGTGACGCGCTTTTGGTGCGATCACGTGAAATGCCGCTGTCATAGATTGACAGCGGCATTTAACAGGTTAACAGCCGCAGATGGATCGTGATTCCACCCGCGGCTGTTAGGGGCACATGCCAGAAAAAGATGTGGGCTCAGCGCCGGAGCCCACATCAAAGAGGGAGACCCGACATGTGCCGTACATGTGCGGCGCATGTCGGGAAGGGGTTAATAGGTGGGTAACGGTTATTTTTATTTGTCACATTTGCTCCTCTTAGGATTACTTTTAAATCCTGGAAAACCATTTTAATTTTGATGCATATAGCAAAATATTTCTTACAAAAAAAAGACGTAAATAATTGTGCAAAAAAATGTGCATGCATTTTTGTCTTTGTTGCGAGCGGGAACCATTCTTAAGCAGTTGGCATGTTATCCTTATCTATTATGTGTAACGTTTTAATGAGGTCTTTTATTTCTGGTAAATTGTGTTTTGTCATACCGGCTGCTTTGTCTCGAAAACAGAAAGCGCTCTGTGCCCGGCATCCTATTTGTGGATAGCGGTAAGCTGCATTAAGAACACATTTCCTCCTTTTCCTATAAGTCATGTGTGAAGTATCACATACTGTATCAAGTTAGGAAACTCGGTAACACAAGTCACTTTTGGAGCGGAGCATAAGCAGTTGGTTATGGCTTGGGGATTATTAAGATTAATCAAGATTTACAGTAAATTTGTCCATTTCTGTCACTTTTCACCAGCTGTCACTCTGGAATAGCTCATTCGCGAGATCGGAGGAAACGGATACTGTACAGTATGCAAATTAACCCCTTGCGCTCCCAACGCGGTAAATATTTCGTAAGGGAAAACAGGCAGAGGAATGTTAAAAAAAAATAACAAAAAAAAAACACCAATCCACGGGTCCTTGTTAAAAACTAAAGGGGAAAGAGGGTACTTAGATCTAATTTTACTGTTTTCTGCAGTTGATTGCCAACTTTTATGACCAGCTGAGCTGCCAGATCTCGGGGAAAGAGGCGCAGGCTTCCAAAATTATGTGGTGTTGAGTGAAAAGTCGGAGAGAGTGTTCTTGTGTACAGAGAAAGCACATATTTCATGCACGTACCTGAAAGAGCGGAGTAAGCCAGGTCTCTGTACTTTCGTATTTTCTAGTGCCATACCCTATATTTTTTTTTTTTTTTACTTATTTTTCCTCCCTTTCTCCATTAAAGAAAATTAATGAGCCATTTTTAATATAAAATGTTTATACGGTCTCAAATCCAACAGCCTACGTAGATTTCCTAAATGAGTCCACTGCTACGTTTTATGAATGCCGCCATAAATTTTGCTCCAGAGTTTTTCATGCTCACGTGAAAGGAGGGGGAAAAAAAAAAAATCATCCTGGAAAGTCAATATGGCAGTCATGGTTTCCTCCATGCCATTGAATTCGCTTACATGGCAAGTTTATAAGGATCGCTGAAACAACAAGCATCAGAATTCTTCTCTCTATATAAATGCTGGTAAGTAATCGGAGCGGACGTCATCTCGCCATCCAGTACGCTGCAAAAGCCTTCTCCATTCTGGGCACCACCAGTGTAAAACGCCTGCCTTTTTACATTTTTTTTTAATCCAAGCAATACACCTGAATAAAAGCCAGCATATCTAAAGATGGGGGCTGGAGTGAAGCGCAGCTGGGCGGAGGCCCCCCATGACTGCTTTTAGCCGGGCGGTCTTTTTAAATAAAGCCACGGATGGGGATAGGAGGATAGCAAGGGGGGGAGGAGCTAGAAAGGGGGGAGCTAGTAGGGAAAATGCGGGAAAACCGCCATTCCCTACCTTAATCCAGGACGAAGAAGACCCTCCCTTGTTGGCTTGTGCTTAGGGGGTTTTCTAATGGGGGGGGGGAATTGTCGTGGATAGTTCATATATCGATATGGTGATGGAAGTTATATATATAAAAAAACAAAAACAAAAAACAAAAAACAAAACAAAAAGGGGGTTTGGGGGAGTACATTTTAGATGCGTTTGAGGGAGGGGTGTTGGGTTCATTCTCTACATTTTATTCGTTTATTGTCACAGTGGCAGTGTGGTGGGGGGTGGGGTTCTTGGAGTTGACGCTGATTGGTTGGGGGAAGGAATTGGAGCATAATTACAGGCAATTTAAAATGTGGTGGGGTTGGATCTGGCATTTTGGTATGGGCTCTGGACGGGGTTTTACCCTGGGAGCTGTTGGTGGTTTTTTCTCTTCCCGGAACGGGATGTACGGTGCCCTCGAGCTGATGATTGACGGCTGAGGGTAATATGGTGGTCGATCTTCTTTTGTGGGTTTTGCCAGATCTTTTAGCTCCAAGAACCCTCCCCTCGAATTTATATTGTTGTATTAATGTTTACCGTATATACTCGAGTATAAGCCGACCCCCCTAATTTTGCCACAAAAAACTGGGAAAACTTATTGACTCGAGTATAAGCCTAGGGTGGAAATGCAGCATTTACCGGTGCATTTCAAAAATAAAAATAGATCATTATTTCCCCATAGCTGTGCCATACAGTGCTCTGCACCGTTCATATTTCCCCATAGCTGTGCCATATACGGTGCTCTGCACCGTTCACTGTGCCCCATAGATGTCCCATATACGGTGCTCTGCACCGTTCACTGTGCCCCATAGATGTGCCATATACGGTGCTCTGCACCGTTCACTGTGCCCCATAGATGTGCCATATACGGTGCTCTGCACCGTTCACTGTGCCCCATAGATGTGCCATATACGGTGCCCTGCACCGTTCACTGTGCCCCATAGATGTCCCATATACGGTGCCCTGCACCGTTCACTGTGCCCCATAGATGTGCCATATACGGTGCTCTGCACCGTTCATATTTCCCCATAGCTGTGCCATATACGGTGCTCTGCACCGTTCACTGTGCCCCATAGATGTGCCATATACGGTGCTCTGCACCGTTCACTGTGCCCCATAGATGTGCCATATACGGTGCTCTGCACCGTTCACTGTGCCCCATAGATGTGCCATATACGGTGCCCTGCACCGTTCACTGTGCCCCATAGATGTGCCATATACGGTGCTCTGCACCGTTCACTGTGCCCCATAGATGTGCCATATACGGTGCCCTGCACCGTTCACTGTGCCCCATAGATGTCCCATATACGGTGCCCTGCACCGTTCACTGTGCCCCATAGATGTGCCATATACGGTGCTCCGCACCGTTCACTGTGCCCCATAGATGTGCCATATACGGTGCTCTGCACCGTTCACTGTGCCCCATAGATGTGCCATATACGGTGCTCCGCACCGTTCACTGTGCCCCATAGATGTGCCATATACGGTGCTCTGCACCGTTCACTGTGCCCCATAGATGTGCCATATACGGTGCCCTGCACCGTTCACTGTGCCCCATAGATGTCCCATGTACGGTGCTCTGCACCGTTCACTGTGCCCCATAGATGTGCCATATACGGTGCCCTGCACCGTTCACTGTGCCCCATAGATGTGCCATATACGGTGCTCTGCACCGTTCACTGTGCCCCATAGATGTGCCATATACGGTGCTCCGCACCGTTCACTGTGCCCCATAGATGTGCCATATACGGTGCCCTGCACCGTTCACTGTGCCCCATAGATGTGCCATATACGGTGCTCTGCACCGTTCACTGTGCCCCATAGATGTGCCATATACGGTGTCCTGCACCATTCACTGTGCCCCATAGATGTGCCATATACGGTGCTCTGCACCGTTCACTGTGCCCCATAGATGTGCCATATACGGTGCCCTGCACCGTTCACTGTGCCCCATAGATGTGCCATATACAGTGCCCTGCACCGTTCACTGTGCCCCATAGATGTGCCATATACGGTGCCCTGCACCGTTCACTGTGCCCCATAGATGTGCCATATACGGTGCCCTGCACCGTTCACTGTGCCCCATAGATGTGCCATATACGGTGCCCTGCACCGTTCACTGTGCCCCATAGATGTGCCATATACGGTGCTCTGCACCGTTCACTGTGCCCCATAGATGTGCCATATACGGTGCCCTGCACCGTTCACTGTGCCCCATAGATGTGCCATATACGGTGCCCTGCACCGTTCACTGTGCCCCATAGATGTGCCATATACGGTGCTCTGCACCGTTCACTGTGCCCCATAGATGTGCCATATACGGTGCCCTGCACCGTTCACTGTGCCCCATAGATGTGCCATATACGGTGCCCTGCACCGTTCACTGTGCCCCATAGATGTGCCATATACGGTGCCCTGCACCGTTCACTGTGCCCCATAGATGTCCCATATACGGTGCCCTGCACCGTTCACTGTGCCCCATAGATGTGCCATATACGGTGCTCCGCACCGTTCACTGTGCCCCATAGATGTGCCATATACGGTGCTCCGCACCGTTCACTGTGCCCCATAGATGTGCCATATACGGTGCCCTGCACCGTTCACTGTGCCCCATAGATGTCCCATATACGGTGCCCTGCACCGTTCACTGTGCCCCATAGATGTGCCATATACGGTGCTCCGCACCGTTCACTGTGCCCCATAGATGTGCCATATACGGTGCCCTGCACCATTCACTGTGCCCCATAGATGTGCCATATACGGTGCTCTGCACCGTTCACTGTGCCCCATAGATGTGCCATATACGGTGTCCTGCACCATTCACTGTGCCCCATAGATGTGCCATATACGGTGCTCTGCACCGTTCACTGTGCCCCATAGATGTGCCATATACGGTGCCCTGCACCGTTCACTGTGCCCCATAGATGTGCCATATACGGTGCCCTGCACCGTTCACTGTGCCCCATAGATGTGCCATATACGGTGCCCTGCACCGTTCACTGTGCCCCATAGATGTGCCATATACGGTGCCCTGCACCGTTCACTGTGCCCCATAGATGTGCCATATACGGTGCCCTGCACCGTTCACTGTGCCCCATAGATGTGCCATATACGGTGCTCCGCACCGTTCACTGTGCCCCATAGATGTGCCATATACGGTGCCCTGCACCGTTCACTGTGCCCCATAGATGTGCCATATACGGTGCTCTGCACCGTTCACTGTGCCCCATAGATGTGCCATATACGTTGTCCTGCACCGTTCACTGTGCCCCATAGATGTGCCATATACGGTGCCCTGCACCGTTCACTGTGCCCCATAGATGTGCCATATACGGTGCTCCGCACCGTTCACTGTGCCCCATAGATGTGCCATATACGGTGCCCTGCACCGTTCACTGTGCCCCATAGATGTGCCATATACGGTGCTCTGCACCGTTCACTGTGCCCCATAGATGTGCCATATACGTTGCCCTGCACCGTTCACTGTGCCCCATAGATGTGCCATATACGGTGCCCTGCACCGTTCACTGTGCCCCATAGATGTGCCATATACGGTGCCCTGCACCGTTCACTGTGCCCCATAGATGTGCCATATACGGTGCCCTGCACCGTTCACTGTGCCCCATAGATGTGCCATATACGGTGCCCTGCACCGTTCACTGTGCCCCATAGATGTGCCATATACGGTGCCCTGCACCGTTCACTGTGCCCCATAGATGTGCCATATACGGTGCCCTGCACCGTTCACTGTGCCCCATAGATGTGCCATATACGGTGCTCTGCACCGTTCACTGTGCCCCATAGATGTGCCATATACGGTGCCCTGCACCGTTCACTGTGCCCCATAGATGTGCCATATACGGTGCCCTGCACCGTTCACTGTGCCCCATAGATGTGCCATATACGGTGCCCTGCACCGTTCACTGTGCCCCATAGATGTGCCATATACGGTGCTCTGCACCGTTCACTGTGCCCCATAGATGTGCCATATACGGTGCCCTGCACCGTTCACTGTGCCCCATAGATGTGCCATATACGGTGCCCTGCACCGTTCACTGTGCCCCATAGATGTGCCATATACGGTGCCCTGCACCGTTCACTGTGCCCCATAGCTGTGCCCATATACGGTGCCCTGCACCGTTAACTGTGCCCCATAGATGTGCCATATACGGTGCCCTGCACCGTTCACTGTGCCCCATAGATGTGCCATATACGGTGCTCTGCACCGTTCACTGTGCCCCATAGATGTGCCATATACGGTGCCCTGCACCGTTCACTGTGCCCCATAGATGTGCCATATACGGTGCCCTGCACCGTTCACTGTGCCCCATAGATGTGCCATATACGGTGCCCTGCACCGTTCACTGTGCCCCATAGATGTGCCATATACGGTGCCCTGCACCGTTCACTGTGCCCCATAGATGTGCCATATACGGTGCCCTGCACCGTTCACTGTGCCCCATAGATGTGCCATATACGGTGCTCTGCACCGTTCACTGTGCCCCATAGATGTGCCATATACGGTGCCCTGCACCGTTCACTGTGCCCCATAGATGTGCCATATACGGTGCCCTGCACCGTTCACTGTGCCCCATAGATGTGCCATATACGGTGCCCTGCACCGTTCACTGTGCCCCATAGCTGTGCCCATATACGGTGCCCTGCACCGTTAACTGTGCCCCATAGATGTGCCATATACGGTGCCCTGCACCGTTCACTGTGCCCCATAGATGTGCCATATACGGTGCTCTGCACCGTTCACTGTGCCCCATAGATGTGCCATATACGGTGCCCTGCACCGTTCACTGTGCCCCATAGATGTGCCATATACGGTGCCCTGCACCGTTCACTGTGCCCCATAGATGTGCCATATACGGTGCCCTGCACCGTTCACTGTGCCCCATAGCTGTGCCCATATACGGTGCCCTGCACCGTTCACTGTGCCCCATAGATGTGCCATATACGGTGCCCTGCACCGTTCACTGTGCCCCATAGATGTGCCATATACGGTGCTCTGCACCGTTCACTGTGCCCCATAGATGTGCCATATACGGTGCCCTGCACCGTTCACTGTGCCCCATAGATGTGCCATATACGGTGCCCTGCACCGTTCACTGTGCCCCATAGATGTGCCATATACGGTGCCCTGCACCGTTCACTGTGCCCCATAGATGTGCCATATACGGTGCTCTGCACCGTTCACTGTGCCCCATAGATGTGCCATATACGGTGCCCTGCACCGTTCACTGTGCCCCATAGATGTGCCATATACGGTGCCCTGCACCGTTCACTGTGCCCCATAGATGTGCCATATACGGTGCCCTGCACCGTTCACTGTGCCCCATAGCTGTGCCCATATACGGTGCCCTGCACCGTTCACTGTGCCCCATAGATGTGCCATATACGGTGCCCTGCACCGTTCACTGTGCCCCATAGATGTGCCATATACGGTGCTCTGCACCGTTCACTGTGCCCCATAGATGTGCCATATACGGTGCCCTGCACCGTTCACTGTGCCCCATAGATGTGCCATATACGGTGCCCTGCACCGTTCACTGTGCCCCATAGATGTGCCATATACGGTGCCCTGCACCGTTCACTGTGCCCCATAGCTGTGCCCATATACGGTGCCCTGCACCGTTCACTGTGCCCCATAGATGTGCCATATACGGTGCCCTGCACCGTTCACTGTGCCCCATAGATGTGCCATATACGGTGCTCTGCACCGTTCACTGTGCCCCATAGATGTGCCATATACGGTGCCCTGCACCGTTCACTGTGCCCCATAGATGTGCCATATACGGTGCCCTGCACCGTTCACTGTGCCCCATAGATGTGCCATATACGGTGCCCTGCACCGTTCACTGTGCCCCATAGATGTGCCATATACGGTGCCCTGCACCGTTCACTGTGCCCCATAGATGTGCC
Source organism: Ranitomeya imitator (assembly GCF_032444005.1). Taxonomy (NCBI): domain Eukaryota; kingdom Metazoa; phylum Chordata; class Amphibia; order Anura; family Dendrobatidae; genus Ranitomeya; species Ranitomeya imitator. Next base: position 32,191,611 of record NC_091289.1, read on the forward strand.
ATATACGGTGCTCTGCACCGTTCACTGTGCCCCATAGATGTGCCATATACGGTGCTCTGCACCGTTCACTGTGCCCCATAGATGCTCCACATAAATCTCTGCCGCCGCCGCTGCTGTTGCTGCAATAAAAAAAAAACAACACATACTCACCTCCCTTGATTGCAGCTCCCGGCGTCTCGTTCCGGCGCCTCCATCTTCCCGGCGTCTCTGCTCTGACTGATCAGGCAGAGGGCGCCGCGCACACTATATGCGTCATCGCGCCCTCTGCCTGAACAGTCAGAGCGCAGACGACGGGAAGATGGAGGCGCCGGCCGGGAAGATGGAGCGACGCTCGGCGGCTGGAACGAGGACAGGTGAATATGCGATACTTACCTAGTCCTGGCGATCCTCGCGCTGTCCCTCTGCCTGGTCTTCGGTGCCGCAGCGTCTTTCTCTATCAGCGGTCACTGGCACCGCTGATTAGAGGAATGAATAGGCGGCTCCACCCCTATGGGAGGTGGAGCCGCTTATTCATTTCTGTAATGAGCGGTCCCACGTGACTGCTGAAGAGGGGAAGACACTGCAGCACAGAAGACCGTGGGACGGCAGGGACAGCGCGAGGATCGCTGGGACTAGGTAAGTATACCTCAGCGCCCTCACCCCCTCACCCGCCGACACTGCCACCCACATTGACTCGAGTATAAGCCGAGAGGGGCACTTTCAGCCCAAAATTTTGGGCTGAAAATCTCGGCTTATACTCAAGTATATACGGTATGTTATTTTGTTAATAAAAGTTGGCCGCTGTGGCCAAAATATCCAAAAGAATAATTGGTTATGTTTTTATTTAAGGAAAGGGTTGGGTCGGTGGGCAGGTTGTGGTGGTTTAGGTTACATACGAAGGAAAAGACCGTACTCGGCATACGTGGTCATATGTCGCTACTCGTTGAGGGTGCAGTCTTTTTTTTTCCTTCTGTTGATGAAACTTTATCCTGTATTCCTGTGAAATTACAAGAAACAGAATTGTAAATGTGTAATTACGAAGGATTTAAAAATCTGATGAATGGGCACCTATTGCCGTGATTTCTAATGGTGTTTGCTACGGAAAGGTCTGTCAATTGCTCAATAACATAAAATATATACATACATACAGTCCTGGATGAAATTATTGGCACCCTTGAAAGTGTTCAAGAAAATGAAATATTTCTTCCAGAAAATTATTACAATTACACATTTTCTTATACACACGTTTATTTCCTTTGTGTGTGAACAACACAAAAAAAAAACAGATGAAAAAAGGGAAATTGGACATAATTTCACGCAAAACTCTAAAAATGAACAGGACAAAATTGTTGGCACCCTCAATTTAGTATTTGGTTGCATACCGTTTAGAATAAATAAGTGCAATCAATCGCTTCCTAGAACCATCCACTAACTTCTTACACTCAACTGGAATTTTGGAGCACTCTTCTTTTGAAAACTGCTCCAGGTCTCACATATGTGAAGGTGCCTTCTCCCAACAGCAATTTTAAGATCTCTCCTCAGGTATTCTTTGGGATTTAGATGTAGACTCATTGCTGGCCACTTCAGAACTCTTTAACGCTTTGTTTCCATCCTATATATATATTAGCACTGACATGGTTTACAGCCTTATTTAGGGGGAACCTGTCCCTCACTTAATGCTGCCCACACCACGGGCAGCATAAATCAGAGACTGGTTGGACAATTGCAGCCAGGTATGTGTTTTTCTGAAACACCACATAGAGTAGTTCGAAAAGCCAGCTGGTAACCATAGGGAGAGACTTAACGTATCCTCTGGTTGGCTTCTTTCCATTCCAGTCCAGGTGATTAAAGGGAACCTGTCACCCCCAAAATCGAAGGTGAGCTAAGCCCACCAGCATCAGGGGCTTATCTACAGCATTCTGGGGCAGGTGTACTTTGTCTGCCCTGTTGAGGGCAGAGCAAAGTACTGCAGTGAGCAGGCGCCAGGCCTCTCTGCCCACTGCAGTACTTTTCTCTGCCCTCAACAGGTCAGACAAAGTACGCCTGCGCCGGAGACGCAGCGTGACTACAAGAAGAGGACATAATCGTAAAAAGATAGGAGGCCCCGGACTGGACCACGATGCCTATCGGACCAGACCGCAGCGGGACCGCCCCTGGGTGAGTATAATCTAACGTCTCTTTCTCATCTTTCAGGATACATCGGGGGCTTATCTACAGCATTACAGAATGCTGTAGATAAAACCCTGATACTGGTGGGCTTAGCTCACCTTCGATTTTGGGGGTGACGGGATCCTGACGGCATCTCTCCCTATGTACAGTACATACAGTGTATTGGATAGACCTAATGATCAACCAGACTAGGCAGGGTGGGGAGAAGCCATCCAGTGGACACATTGGGTCTTTCCTTCTAGCTCCTGGCTGGCTCATGAAACTGTTTTCTCTGAAATGCCATAGCTTTTCAGAGCAGAACATAACTGGCTGCAATGGTGTGGCCAGATTCTGATTCATGCTGTCCACGGTTTTGGCAGCATGAATCGAGTGACAAGTTTTCTTTACAGGTTAAGGGCTCATTCACATGTCATTTCTTCACATACGAGTGTTGTACGCGTTTTTCACGGACAGCACTCGTACCTATCAAGGTCTATAGAGATGTTCACATGTCTGTGATTTTTTGCAGAGTGAGTGACCCGTACAAAATCACGGAGACATGTCTGATATTGATCCGTGTGTCAGAACAAATCTACAATGAAAGTCTGGGGGTCTGTGAAAATAATTGGACAGCACTTTGCTTTTTGTTTTTTCACTTGCAATGGAAACCAGGATTTGTGGACTTGTGGACTTGTTCTCGCTGCTGATTATTGAAGACTCCAATTTCAAAAAATTATTTATACGTGTGGTGGGGGACGAGGATAGCCAGACCTCAAGAGAATGGCCGGAGTCACAGTTGCGAGTGCGAGAAACTTGCACGGGTCTCTCGCATCAATGCCTGGCACTGCCGCCGTCACTCGGGACCGGAGCGTCCAGCTGCATGTATTTCTGCAAGCTCCGGTCCCGAGTGTTGGCGGCATTGCCGGGTATTGATGCGAGGGACTCGTGCAAGTTTCTGGCATTGCACTTGCAAGTGTGACACCACTGCTATTGTCAGATGGGGCAGAAAAAAAATGCCAAAAATAGAGGATGACTACATTTTACCTTTTCACTCTCTCTGCACAATGGTCTCTGCATGGGGCACGGAGCATGGGCAAAAATTTCCCACACAGATGCCAATGAACATCTCTAGTTTATTGTCTCATATGGTCCATTTGACAGCTAAAGCCAAGCTAGAGGATGTTAGCAAGAGCCAACATCTTCATCATGCACTGAATATGGAATAACAAAAAAATATCATCAGAAAATAAGAGATAGTAAAAAAAAGAATAGGCTTTAATTATTAGATTTTAACTATTAAAAATTTTCGGGAGCAGTGTTGGAGCTGTTTCAGTAATAACATTGTTTTGTCTTTTTTTTTTTAGAATGTATGGTTTTTATATGATGGAATCAGATATTCCATCTTTTTATTATTTTAGCAATAATTTACTGTATTTTGTGGTATACTATAGTAAAATGTCTGAGTTTAGAAATATTCGGTAACATGTATATTTTCTGTGCCAGGTGGATGCATTACGGCTGAGATTGGAAGAGAAGGAATCCTTTCTAAACAAAAAGACCAAGCAGCTTCAGGACCTCACAGAAGAGAAGGGCACGTTGGCCGGAGAGATCAGAGACATGAAGGACATGTTAGAAGTCAAAGAAAGAAAAATAAACGTCCTTCAGAAAAAGGTAATGCTCCAATATGGCGTTCATCGTAATCCCCGACTTCTTAAAAAATTCCCACTGTTGATATCATGAGGCTTCGTATATTAGGAAATTGCTATTATTTTAATGAATAAGATAAAGTACTAAAAACTCATTAAAGGGGCTGTTTGGTGAAAATAAAAGATCTTGTATCACCGGATAGGTGATCGGTGGGAGACCGACTGCTGGGACCTGATTAAGAGAACAGGGAAATTTTATCCTCGTTGGTTTGGAGTGGCATTCCACTTTGTAAAAATTCTCCATACACCGATAGTTGTGGGTCAAGCCCTTATAAAACTATGTTGACGGAAAAAAGTGTAGGCTCTTGCAAGAAGGGGAAGAAAAAACAAAACAAAATTGCAAAAACTAAATATTTCTATGTCCTTTAAGAGGACCTTTCCGTTGCTCAGAAAAAATGCATTAACTAGCTTGTTAATATCCCTGAGCTCCCCGCGATTCTGCGCCTCTTTTTCATTGTTCGCCACATCGCTCCATTGCAGAGACATTCACATTTGTTGCTTTGAAATTATACCTTGTGAAATCTCGGCTTTGCAGTCCAACTGGGCATTCTTCAGAGTCTCGGAGGGAGGGGATAACAGTGCCCCAAAACCCCCCAGAAAAGACTATGAAGAAAAACCCAGTTGGTCTGCAAGCAGAGATTTCACATACTACCTCTAAAAGGAACAAATGTGAATATCTATTCAATGGAGCGACACAGAGCAATCCAGAAAAGAGCTGCAAAATCAGGGGACCTAAGGGATTTTTATAAGGTATTTAGCTCAAATTTTTGAACGAGTGACAAGTCTTCCTTACGGGGTTAAAAAAACCACTGCATTTTACAGTTCATAAGGAAGTAAAACTATGAAGTATGCACTTATTTTCAAAGTATAATTGATATGAACAAGGCTGAGTACATTGCAGCAGACAAATTCTACCTTTAGCATATTTCTAGGCCTGGCTGATCTAGACGACAATGGACAATAACATTAATTCACTCCTTTTTTTATATCCGTCCTCCTTGGGGATAGATTGATGTGCAATCATGGAATACAGAAGATAGGAGGATAATGACTTCCTTTTCCAATATGAGCAATAATTGAAATAGTTGCCTTTAATTTATATATCTCGCTGCTTGTCAGAGCTGGCGCTGAACGTCTTGCAGTATTGATTTACAGCGCCAGGCATCTTCCCTTTCAAGAACATTGAGAAAAATAATTGCTGGTTTTGTTGCGCGCTCCAGCTGAGCCGTTTAATGGTTCATTACAGCAGAATGTGGTAATGCCATTTCGGAGCCTGAACATATTCCCAATGTGTTTCATCCATAATGCAACATAATAAAAATAGTCCGGGAGCGACGGAGCCAACAAAAAGGAGAAGATCGGTCCCGCCAAACCTCGCTGCTTCAGCAAATGTTTAATTACTGCAAAAGTTTCCCAAAGAGGCAATCTCGAAAGTTTTGGTTGTTTAACCTTTTAAGGGATCATCTTAGTTATTTTGGCTTTGAAATCGTTAGCAGATTAATCACAAGCAAAATGTTCCCTGCGTTTTCCTCCGCTGCCCATAAATCATCCCTCATCGCTCTTTTCATTCTTAACAATGGACTTTATTTCCGAGAGCAGATATATATTTTTTATAAGGATTTTGGCATTGTGATCACCTCCAGGAATGAAGATGATTTTTTTTTTATGACTTTGGACTTGTTACGACACATAGATCATGTACTGTATGCTATAGAAATGCTAATGCTAAACCTGAGCTCATATATAAAATTTAAAGCATAGATGAGAGAATTATGTACAGGAATCCATCCATGTATTTCATCACATAAAAGTACCCTTCCTTCTGTTTTTTTTTTTAAATAAATTTATCACATAGGGTAGATCGATTTATGATTATTTTTTTTCCCTAGTGGCCTTAAATTTCAGCACTTTTTATTTATACTAAATGTAGAAAAAAAAGGCCATAAAATGTTGCGTGGTGTGATAGAAGAGCCAATGTAATCGTATTAAAATAATGTAGCCCTGCACATGTTCCACAAAGCCTTCTGAGCTGTGAAATAGCTGTGAAAGACTTTAGCAAGAAAATGAGACGTTGTCTTCAGAAACATAATTGCTGAAAGCCTTTGCAGACGATTAGCTGATAAGCACAACTTGAAAACACATATGAAAACACTAGTAGTAATAACATGGTGCCCAAAGCTTGGGTTATGTTCTGTTGGGTTGTGATAATGCTCAGCTTACAATATCTACAGACATGTATAAAGTCACACACAGAAGAGGGTCCAAGGCTAGAAAAGTATGAGAGCCCATTGCTGTCTAACAGCTGTTTTGTCAGAAATTATATAAAAGTCATATAGCGCTAACTTCTCGGTTATCCTTTCAATTACTTGTCCGCTTTTAACAAACTTTTACCCATAGGCTCAAGATGTTTGTAAATGAACAAACTGTGCTTTATGTGCCCTCCCCTGACCTAGCACTGTGCCTCCACTGCTGCTCTAGTTTCTGTTGATCGGCTGCAGGGGTGACATCTCCTCAACAGCACTGCAGCCAATTACTGAGCTCAGATGCTCGTGCCGTCCACATTTGGCAAAAATCTGTTGAAAGTGAGACCACTCTGTTAAAGGGAGTTTGTCACCAGTTTTTTGCTACCTAATCTGAGAGCAGCATAATGCAAAGGCAGAGTCCTTGATTCCAGCAATGTGTCAATTATTGGGATCCTTGCTGTAGATTTTATAAAATCAATATTTTATCAGCAGGAGAGGATTACTAGAGGACTACTTGGCCTTCTGCCAGGTAGTCCAACCACGCCCCTGATCACTGATTGGCACCTTGTGCACACAAAGCTGCCAATCGGTGATGTGGGCGGGGTTATACAAGGCTCATCGTTCAGAGAACTGGTAGATTGGCCGCAGATAAAACAGTTTTTCATCATAACTGCAACAAGCAGCCCAGTAATAGATACATCTCTGGAATCGGGGTATCTGCCCCAACATCATGCTGCTCTCAAATAAAGTAGAAAAAACTTGGTTACAGATTCCAGTTAAGTTACTTGCTGATGTAACTTTTCCTAGGGACTCACAACTCACTAATTATGACCCAAACATCTATGTGCAAAAAATCCAGGATCTTATTAATAGAGGAGCAACAGAAATCTTGAAAGGCGGAAAATAAGATTTATAGATTTTAGAGTTCAGGTGCTAAACATCACGGACCCATAGGGATTACTCTTCCTTTTAGGGTTTTTTTTTTGGTACGAATGCATAAAACACCTGTTAACTGGTAGGGATAGCCTCCTACGAGAGACTGCTATGTCTTGAACCATGGTTTAAGTTTAGTACTGATTTTAAAATGCCTCTCGAGTTGGATAAACTCTTTAGATTTACATCAAGGGCTGCTGCAAGTATTTATTATCCAGAAAAAAAAAATGCTGATGTTTTACTCTTCCCCCACGCTGGGAATTCCGATCTTCTCTTCTATCTACCGGGCCTGCATTAGAATAACATCTGGAAAGGAAGGTGTAGGTCCAGACGAGAAGAGTTCTGCAGCCATCACTGATGATTTCCATATGGGTTGGGGCAGTGGACCGGTAATGGGAGAAGACTGAGAAGAAAAAGAGATAAACAAAGAAGACAAATGTGTTATATCATTATGGCATATCTGTTCAGAATTCCTGGAATAGCTGGACACCATGCTATGGCCCGGGTCTTCACTTTACTGATGGACCCATTACATAATTGCACATTTGAACTGGAAAAGGCCTTATTGGAATTCAACTCATTCTGGGGTCTACAAAAGTGTATCCTGAAACATTATCTTTCTTTTTTTTATAACTTCATAGTAAAGCTATCAGTTTTTGGACACCTTATGACTGGATTACAGAGCATTAGACAACTAAATTACTTTAGGTGACTTTTTGGCCCTGATTTATCTGCAATTGTTCTCCTTCATTCCTGCTCTTCTGAGGATGAGATATTGGGTGCTGCAAAACTCAAGCTCTCTTGACAAATCGAGACCTTGATGTGTTCAGACAAACTGTTCAGAAAGGCAAAGGCCCTTGTAATACAAAACACATGTGAGTTAATGTTGGGTAACATCCTCGGTTAATGGAGCAGATTGTATTTTCTGTACATATCGATCTGTCTGACTTGGTTTTGCTATTGCATATCACCAAATATTTTTACTAAAGAAGTTCCCATGACAAGTTGAGGTTTTACAGAAAAAGTGATATTGTTTGGGCAAATCTGGACAAGATTACCTAATTATTATAACCCTTCTTGGGTATTTGGTTCAATTTACGGTGATTTTCATATGGAATGGATTGCATTTATTCTGCTTTATACATTTCTTTATTGGATATAGCTACTTCGATATCTTTGTTGGGTGCCATAAGTCAACGAGTCAACGACTATTTCTCGAAGTCTAAAAGAAGGGTGCATGAGGACTGGGCTCCAGCATCAATGAGAAAATATTGTACTGTGCAATTAAAAACATGGTGAGAAAAAGGAAAAAAAAGCAAAAAAAAAATATTAAGGATCCAGAAGTTTACGCTTTTGCTTTAGCAACCCTAATTCATAGCTTGAATAACTATGAATAAGGGTTGCTAATCTGAATCGTGTAAGCTTATTGTCCCTTCGTTATTTTTTTATGCTTTTTTTCACCATGTTTTTAATTGCTCAGTTAAAGTTATGTTCCAACATTTTCTCATTGGTGCTGGAGCCCACTTAGTAACATAGTAACATAGTAACATAGTTAGTAAGGCCGAAAAAAGACATTTGTCCATCCAGTTCAGCCTATATTCCATCATAATAAATCCCCAGATCTACGTCCTTCTACAGAACCTAATAATTGTATGATACAATATTGTTCTGCTCCAGGAAGACATCCAGGCCTCTCTTGAACCCCTCGACTGAGTTCGCCATCACCACCTCCTCAGGCAAGCAATTCCAGATTCTCACTGCCCTAAAGAATCCTCTTCTATGTTGGTGGAAAAACCTTCTCTCCTCCAGACGCAAAGAATGCCCCCTTGTGCCCGTCACCTTCCTTAGTATAAACAGATCCTCAGCGAGATATTTGTATTGTCCCCTTATATACTTATACATGGTTATTAGATCGCCCCTCAGTCGTCTTTTTTCTAGACTAAATAATCCTAATTTCGCTAATCTATCTGGGTATTGTAGTTCTCCCATCCCCTTTATTAATTTTGTTGCCCTCCTTTGTACTCTCTCTAGTTCCATTATATCCTTCCTGAGCACCGGTGCCCAAAACTGGACACAGTACTCCATGTGCGGTCTAACTAGGGATTTGTACAGAGGCAGTATAATGCTCTCATCATGTGTATCCAGACCTCTTTTAATGCACCCCATGATCCTGTTTGCCTTGGCAGCTGCTGCCTGGCACTGGCTGCTCCAGGTAAGTTTATCATTAACTAGGATCCCCAAGTCCTCACTTCTCACGGTCCCTTTTTCGTTTGACCTGGGTACCAGCCTGGCATGTTTCTACACTCCTTGCACCACACCCTGTCCAAACAAGGTCTACCAGGGTTCCTATGTGAATACAAGTGGTTTTCACACTGAATTGTACTCTCTGGAAGGTCAGCTGATTACTATTTCTTCTCCTTCCTCTCGAAGTATAGTTTTTGTGTCTATTACATCATGTACATGATATTTGAAGAGAAACAGAAGGTTCACCTTCGCAATCAATGTTTTTTTATTACTATACTGATCTAAAATAAAAATTGTAGCAACTTTGCAGATAGTCGTAAAGGAGTTGTATAAAAAGACAAGGTACGAGTACTACCTATCCAAATAGTAGGTTCCGCTGGGGAGGGTCCCACTAATCCCAAGTTTTTTTATTGGACTGGAGTCATGTTCTATTCATTGTAACAGTGCTTGACTGTCCTCAGCCTCATAGACAATAATTGAAGCCAGAGCCCCGTTCTAGGGAACGGTAGGAACCATGTGAGACTCCCAGTGATAAGCCAGTTATCAACTATTCACCAGCCAGGAGATAATTTGTATTTATGATACATTATCAAGGATTTGTGTGCCAGTATTGCTTTCAAATGCAGTGCTGACTTTCCTGGGACCAAACTCTCACCAGTTCTATTCAATATCCAATTCTATAGAGGTAACATAGTAACATAGTAACATAGTTAGTAAGGCCGACAAAAGACATTTGTCCATCCAGTTCAGCCTATATTCCATCATAATAAATCCCCAGATCTACGTCCTTCTACAGAACCTAATAATTGTATGATACAATATTGTTCTGCTCCAGGAAGACATCCAGGCCTCTCTTGAACCCCTCGACTGAGTTCGCCATCACCACCTCCTCAGGCAAGCAATTCCAGATTCTCACCGCCCTAACAGTAAAGAATCCTCTTCTGTTATGGTTTGGTGATTAAGGAGCGACATGCGTCTAGCTCTGAGCAGGTGGCAACTATACTGACCGCAGTCCCTAAGCTCAACACAACACTAGAAGCAGCCGTGGAATGCTCCTAACACTGCCTATGCATCTCGTCACAGCCGGAGAACTAACTAACCCTAAAGATAGAAGCAGGAAAACTATCTTGCCTCAGAGAAAATTCCCAAAGGATAGATTAGCCCCCCACAAATAATGACTATGAGAGGAGAAGGAAATGACATACGTAGTATGAAACAAGATTTAGCACAGGAGGCCACTTCTAGCTAGATAGAAAAAAGTACAGGACAGAGCGCTGTGCGGTCAGTAATAAAAACTAGAAAAAGTCCACCGCAGAGAAATGCAAAAATCTCCACACCTGACTAAAGGTGTGGAGGGCAAACTCTGCTGCCCAGAGCTTCCAGCCTAGCTGAATAGATCCATACTGATAAGCTGGACAAATGAACAAAACATAGAAAGAGCTGAACAACAAGAGAACTGCAAAAGAACAAGCAAGGACTTAGCTTTAGCTGAATTGGTCAGAGTGTCAGGAAAATCCTAAGAGCAAAGACTCCAGGCAGGAACAATGACAACAGGCATTGAATGAGGGAAAAGGCCAGACTAATATAGCCGAGCCAGAAAGACGATCAGTGAAAACAGCTGCTGAAGCTAAATCCAAGAAGCAGCCATACCACTCAAAACCACAGGAGGGAGCCCAAGAGCAGCACTCACAAAGATGCTACTTACAACCACCGGAGGGAGCCCAAGAACGGAATTCACAACACTCTTCTATGTTGGTGGAAAAACCTTCTATCCTCCAGACGCAAAGAATGCCCCCTTGTGCCCGTCACCTTCCTTGGTATAAACAGATCCTCAGCGAGATATTTGTATTGTCCCCTTATATACTTATACATGGTTATTAGATCGACCCTCAGTCGTCTTTTTTCTAGACTAAATAATCCTAATTTCGCTAATCTATCTGGGTATTGTAGTTCTCCCATCCCCTTTATTAATTTTGTTGCCCTCCTTTGTACTCTCTCTAGTTCCATTATATCCTTCCTGAGCGCCGGTGCCCAAAACTGGACACAGTACTCCATGTGCGGTCTAACTAGGGATTTGTACAGAGGCAGTATAATGCTCTCATCATGTGTATCCAGACCTCTTTTAATGCACCCCATGATCCTGTTTGCCTTGGCAGCTGCTGCCTGTCACTGGCTGCTCTAGGTAAGTTTATCATTAACTTGGATCCCCAAGTCCTCCCTGTCAGATTTACCCAGTGGTTTCCCGTTCAGTGTGTAATGGTGATATAGATTCCTTCTTCCCATGTGTATAACCTTACATTTATCATTGTTAAACCTCATCTGCCACCTTTCAGCCCAAGTTTCCAACTTATCCAGACCTATCTGTAGCAGAATACTATCTTCTCTTGTATTAACTGCTTTACATAGTTTTGTATCATCTGCAAATATCGATATTTTACTGTGTAAACCTTCTACCAGATCATTAATGAATATGTTGAAGAGAACAGGTCCCAATACCGACCCCTGCGGTACCCCACTGGTCACAGCGACCCAGTTAGAGACTATACCATTTATAACCACCCTCTGCTTTCTATCACTAAGCCAGTTACTAACCCATTTACACACATTTTCCCCCAGACCAAGCATTCTCATTTTGTGTACCAACCTCTTGTGCGGCACGGCATCAAACGCTTTGGAAAAATCGAGATATACCACGTCCAATGACTCACCGTGGTCCAGCCTATAGCTTACCTCTTCATAAAAACTGATTAGATTGGTTTGACAGGAGCGATTTCTCATAAACCCATGCTGATATGGAGTTAAACAGTTATTCTCATTGAGATAATCCAGAATAACATCCTTCAGAAACCCTTCAAATATTTTACCAACAATAGAGGTTAGACTTACTGGCCTATAATTTCCAGGTTCACTTTTAGAGCCCTTTTTGAATATTGGCACCACATTTGCTATGCGCCAGTCCTGCGGAACAGATCCTGTCGCTATAGAGTCCCTAAAAATAAGAAATAATGGTTTATCTATTACATTACTTAGTTCTCTTAGTACTCGTGGGTGTATGCCATCCGGACCCGGAGATTTATCTATTTTAACCCCTTCCCGACCTTTGACGCCACGTAGGCGTCATGAAAGTCGGTGCCAATCCGACCCATGACGCCTATGTGGCGTCATGGAAAGATCGCAACCCTGCAGGCCGGGTGAAAGGGTTAACTCCCATTTCACCCAATCTGCAGGGACAGGGGGAGTGGTAGTTTAGCCCAGGGGGGGTGGCTTCACCCCCTCGTGGCTACGATCGCTCTGATTGGCTGTTGAAAGTGAAACTGCCAATCAGAGCGATTTGTAATATTTCACCTAAAAAAATGGTGAAATATTACAATCCAGCCATGGCCGATGCTGCAATATCATCGGCCATGGCTGGAAATACTAATGTGCCCCCACTTCACCCCACCGATCGCCCCCCCAGCCCCCCGATCTGTCCAGTACACTGCTCCGGCTCCCCTCTGTCCTGTGCTCCGCTCCCCCCCGTGCTCTTGTCCGCTCCCCCCGTGCTTCAATCACCCCCCCGTGCACCGATCACCCCCCCTGCACTCCGATCCACCCCCCTCCGTGCTCCGTTCCACCCCCCCGTGCTCCGTTCCACCCCCCCGTGCTCCGTTCTACCCCCCCCGTGCTCCGTTCCACCCCTCCCGTGCTCCGATTCACCCCCCATGCTCCGATCCCCCCCCGTGCTCCCCCCCCCACCCTATCATACTTACCGATCCTGCCGGGGTCCGTCCGTCTTCTCCCCGGGCGCCGCCATCTTCCAAAATGGCGGGCGCATGCGCAGTGCGCCCGCCGAATCTGCCGGCCGGCAGATTCGTTCCAAAGTGCATTTTGATCACTGAGATATAATCTATCTCAGTGATCAAAATAAAAAAAATAATAAATGACCCCCCCCCCCCTTTGTCACCCCCATAGGTAGGGACAATAAAAAAATAAAGAATTTTTTTTTCCCACTAATGTTAGAATAGGGTTAGGGGTAGGGTTAGGGGTAGGGTTAGGGTTAGGGGTAGGGTTAGGGGTAGGGCTAGGGTTAGGGTTAGGGGTAGGGTTAGGGTTAGGGGTAGGGTTAGGGTTTCGGTATGCGCACACGTATTCTGGTCCTCTGCGGATTTTTCCGCTGCGGATTTGATAAATCCGCAGTGCTAAACCGCTGCGGATTTATGGCGGATTTACCGCGTTTTTTCTGCGCATTTCACTGCGGTTTTACAACTGCGATTTTCTATTTGAGCAGTTGTAAAACCGCTGCGGAATCCGCACAAAGAAGTGACATGCTGCGGAATGTAAACCGCTGCGTTTCCGTGCAGTTTTTCCGCAGCGTGTGTACAGTGATTTTTGTTTCCCATAGGTTTACATTGAACTGTAAACTCATGGGAAACTGCTGCGGATCCGCAGCGTTTTCCGCAGCGTGTGCACATACCTTTAGAATTAGGCCATGTGCACACGGTGCGGATTTGGCTGCGGATCCGCAGTGGATTGGCCGCTGCGGATTCGCAGCAGTGTTCCATCAGGTGTACAGTACCATGTAAACATATGGAAACCAAATCCGCTGTGCCCATGGTGCGGAAAATACCGCGCGGAAATGCTGCGTTGTATTTTCCGCAGCATGTCAATTCTTTGTGCGGATTCCGCAGCGTTTTACACCTGTTCCTCAATAGGAATCCGCAGGTGAAATCCGCACAAAAAACACTGGAAATCCGCGGAAAATCCGCAGGTAAAACGCAGTGCCTTTTACCCGTGGATTTTTCAAAAATGATGCTGAAAAATCTCACACGAATCCGCAACGTGGGCACATAACCTTAGGGTTAGGGTTGGAATTAGGGTTGTGGTTAGGGGTGTGATTAGGGTTATGGCTACAGTTGGGATTAGGGTTAGGGATGTGTTGGGGTTAGGGTTAGGGCTGTGATTAGGGTTATGGCTACAGTTGGAATTAGGGTTGTGGTTAGGGTTAGGGGTGTGTTGGGGTTAGAGTTGTGGTTAGGGGTGTGTTGGGGTTAGGGTTGTGATTAGGGTTATGGCTACAGTTGGGATTAGGGTTAGGGGTGTGTTGGGGTTAGTGTTGGAGGTAGAATTGAGGGGTTACCACTGTTTAGGCACATCAGGGGTCTCCAAACGCAACATGGCGCCACCATTGATTCCAGCCAATCTCGTATTCAAAAAGTCAAATGGTGCTCCCTCAATGCCGAGCCCTGACGTGTGCCCAAACAGTGGTTTACCCCCACATATGGGGTACCAGCATACTCAGGATAAACTGCGCAACAATTTCTGGGGTCCAATTTCTCCTGTTACCCTTGTGAAAATAAAAAAATGCTTGCTAAAACATAATTTTTGAGGAAAGAAAAATGATTTATTATTTTCACGGCTCTACGTTGTAAACGTCTGTGAAGCACTTGGGGGTTCAAAGTGCTCACCACATATCTAGATAAGTTCCTTGGGGGGTCTAGTTTCTAAAATGGGGTCACTTGTGGGGGGTTTCTACTGTTTAGGCACACCAGGGCCTCTGCAAACGCAACGTGACGCCCGCAGTCCATGCCATCAAAGTCTGCATTTCAAAAGTCACTACTTCCCTTCTGAGCCCCGACGTGTGCCCAAACAGTGGTTTACCTCCACACATGGGGTATCAGCGTACTCAGGAGAAACTGAACAACAAATATTGGGGTCAAATTTCTCCTGTTACCCTTGGGAAAATTAAAAAATTCTGGGCTAAATAATTGTTTTTGAGGAAAGAAAACATATTTATTATTTTCACGGTTCTGCATTATAAACTTCTGTGAAGCACTTGGGGGTTCAAAGTGCTCAACACACATCTAGATAAGTTCCTTTCGGGGTCTAGTTTCCAAAATGGGGTCACTTGTGGGGGGTTTCTACTGTTAAGCCACATCAGGGGCTCTGCAAACGCAACGTGACGCCCACAGAGCATTCCATCAAAGTCTGCATTTCAAAATGTCACTACTTGACTTCCGAGCCCCGGCATGTGCCCAAACAGTGGTTTACCCCCACATATAGGGTATCAGCGTACTCAGGAGAAACTGGACAACAACATTTGGGGTCAAATTTCTCCTGATACCCTTGGGAAAATAAAAAATTGCAGGCTAAAAGATCATTTTTGAGAAAATAATTTTTTTTTTTTGTTTTCATGGCTCTGCGTTATAAACTTCTGTGAAGCACTTGGGGGTTCAAAGTCCTCACCACACATCTAGATTAGTTCCTTTGGTGGACTAGTTTCCAAAATGGGGTCATTTCTGGGGGATCTCCAATGTTTAGGCACACAGGGGCTCTCCAAACGTGACATGGTGTCCGCTAATGATTGGAGCTAATTTTCCATTTAAAAAGCCAAATGGCGTGCCTTCCCTTCCGAGCCCTGCCGTGCGCCCAAACAGTGGTTTACCCCCACATATGGGGTATCAGCGTACTCAGGACAAACTGGACAACAACATTTGGGGTCCATTTTCTCCTATTACCCTTGGCAAAATAGGAAATTCCAGGCTAAAAAATCATTTTTGAGGAAAGAAAAATTATTTTTTATTTTCATGGCTCTGCGTTATAAACTTCTGTGAAGCACCTGGGGGTTTAAAGTGCTCAATATGCATCTAGATAAGTTCCTTGGGGGGTCTAGTTTCCAAAATGGGGTCACTTGTGGGGGAGCTCCAATGGTTAGGCACACAGGGGCTCTCCAAACGCGACATGGTGTCCGCTAACAATTGGAGCTAATTTTCCATTCAAAAAGTCAAATGGCGCGCCTTCCCTTCCGAGCCCTGCCGAGTGCCCAAACAGTGGTTTACCCCCACATATGAGGTATCGGCGTACTCGGGAGAAATTGCCCAACAAATTTTATGATCCATTTTATCCTATTGCCCATGTGATAATGAAAAAATTGAGGCGAAAAGAATTTTTTTGTGAAAAAAAAAGTACTTTTTCATTTTTACAGATCAATTTGTGAAGCACCTGAGGGTTTAAAGTGCTCACTAGGCATCTAAATAAGTTCCTTGGGGGGTCTAGTTTCCAAAATGGGGTCACTTGTGGGGGAGCGTCAATGTTTAGGCACACAGGAGCTTTCCAAACGCGACATGGTGTCCGCTAACGATGGAGATAATTTTTCATTCAAAAAGTCAAATGGCGCTCCTTCCCTTCCGAGCCTTACCATGTGCCCAAACAGTGGTTTACTCCCACATATGAGGTATCAGTGTACTCAGGAGAAATTGCCCAACAAATTTTAGGATCCATTTTATCCTGTTGCCCATGTGAAAATGAAAAAATTGAGGCTAAAAAATTTTTTTGTGAAAAAAAAAAGTACTTTTTCATTTTTACGGATCAATTTGTGAAGCACCTGGGGGTTCAAAGTGCTCACTATGCATCTAGATAAGTTCCCTGGGGCGTCTAGTTTCCAAAATGGGGTCACTTGTGGGGGAACTCCAATTTTTAGGCACACGGGGGCTCTCCAAACATGACATGGTGTCCGCTAAAGAGTGGAGCCAATTTTTGATTCAAAAAGTCAAATGGTGCTCCTTCCCTCCCAAGCCCTGCCGTGCGCCCAAACAGTGGTTTACCCCCACATATGAGGTATCAGCGTACTCAGGACAAATTGGACAACAACTTACGTGGTTCAGTTTCTCTTTTTACCATTGGGAAAATAAAAAAATTGTTGCTAAAAGATAATTTTTGTGACTAAAAAGTTAAATGTTCATTTTTTCCTTCCATGTTGCTTCTGCTGCTGTGAAGCACCTGAAGAGTTAATAAACTTCTGGAATGTGGTTTTGAGTACCTTGAGGGGTGCAGTTTTTAGAATGTTGTCACTTTTGGGTATTTTCAGCCATATAGACCCCTCAAACTGACTTCAAATGTGAGGTGGTCCCTAAAAAAATGGTTTTGTAAATTTCGTTGTAAAAATGAGAAATCGCTGGTCAAATTTTAACCCTTATAACTTCCTAGCAAAAAAAAATTTTGTTTCCAAAATTGTGCTGATGTAAAGTAAACATGTGGGAAATGTTATTTATTAACTATTTTGTGTCACATAACTCTCTGGTTTAACAGAATAAAAATTCAAAATGTGAAAATTGCAAAATTTTCTAAATTTTCGCCAAATTTCCGTTTTTATCACAAATAAACGCATAATTTATTGACCTAAATTTACCACTAACATGAAGCCCAATATGTCACGAAAAAACAATCTCAGAACCGCTAGGATCCGTTGAAGCGTTCCTGAGTTATTACCTCATAAAGGGACACTGGTCAGAATTGCAAAAAACGGCAAGGTCTTTAAGGTCAAAATAGGCTGGGTCATGAAGGGGTTAATCTTATTTAGCCGATTTCGCACCTCTTCTTGGGTTAGATTGGTGACCCTTAATATAGGGTTTTCATTGTTTCTTGGGATTTCACCTAGCATTTCATTTTCCACCGTGAATACCGTGGAGAAGAAGGTGTTTAATATGTTAGCTTTTTCCTCGTCATCTACAACCATTCTTTCCTCACTATTTTTTAAGGGGCCTACATTTTCAGTTTTTATTCTTTTACTATTGATATAGTTGAAGAACAGTTTGGGATTAGTTTTACTCTCCTTAGCAATGTGCTTCTCTGTTTCCTTTTTGGCAGCTTTAATTAGTTTTTTAGATAAAGTATTTTTCTCCCTATAGTTTTTTAGAGCTTCAATGGTGCCATCCTGCTTTAGTAGTGCAAATGCTTTCTTTTTACTGTTAATTGCCTGTCTTACTTCTTTGTTTAGCCACATTGGGTTTTTCCTATTTCTAGTCCTTTTATTCCCACAAGGTATAAACCGCTTACACTGCCTATTTAGGATGTTCTTAAACATTTCCCATTTATTATCTGTATTCTATTCTTATTTCTGAGGATATTGTCCCAGTCCACCAGATTAAGGGCATCTCTAAGCTGGTCAAACTTTGCCTTCCTAAAGTTCAGTGTTTTTGTGACTCCCTGACAAGTCCCCCTAGTGAAAGACAGGTGAAACTGTACAATATTGTGGTCGTTATTTCCTAGATGCCCGACCACCTGCAGATTTGTTATTCTGTCAGGTCTATTAGATAGTATTAGGTCTAAAAGTGCTGCTCCTCTGGTTGGATTCTGCACCAATTGTGAAAGATAATTTTTCTTGGTTATTATCAGAAACCTGTTGCCTTTATGGGTTTCACAGGTTTCTGTTTCCCAGTTAATATCCGGGTAGTTAAAGTCCCCCATAACCAGGACCTCATTATGGGTTGCAGCTTCATCTATCTGCTTTAGAAGTAGACTTTCCATGATTTCTGTTATATTTGGGGGTTTGTAACAGACCCCAATGAGAATTTTGTTACCATTTTTTCCTCCATGAATTTCGACCCATATGGACTCGACATCCTCATTCCCTTCGCTAATATCCTCCCTTACAGTGGACTTTAGACAAGACTTTACATAGAGACAAACCCCTCCTCCTCTTCGATTTTTACGATCCTTTCTAAACAGAATGTAACCCTGTAAGTTAACTGCCCAGTCATAGCTTTCATCTAACCATGTCTCGGTTATTCCCACTATGTCAAAGTTACCTGTAGATATTTCTGCTTCTAGTTCTTCCATCTTGTTTGTCAGGCTTCTGGCGTTTGCGAGCATGCAGTTTAGAGGATTTTGTTTTGTTCCAATCTCCTCACTGTGGATTGTTTTAGAAATGTTCTTACCTCCCTTCTGAGTATGTTTTCCTGGGTCTTCTTTGTTCAAGTCTAATGTTTTTCTTTCCGTCCCCTCTTCTTCTAGTTTAATGCCCTCCTGATGAGTGTAGCGAGGTAGATACAAAACTCATCAGAATTTTTTTTTTTGCACTTTCTGAGAAGTTTTTGATCACTTCCATAGAGTATTCAGCACTCTCGTATAACTAGTATTTATGGTACAATGTCATTAATTAAAAAACGCATTATGGTTTGGGGCTACAGTTCCTGTGTTGATCTATTGGTGTCTATGGTAACAGACTACAAACAACCCCCATGTAGTCTGGTACAACAGTCATATTAACTCCCCTTCTTGCTATGCCGCTAAATATGTTAGGGGACAAATGGAAGGTAAAGCGACTGCAGGATAAAGCTACAAAGGTTTGCTTGTAGTCCATTATTCTGGTGACACATTGATCTTCATAAGAGCTGTAGACCCATAAAGATAGGAGACTACAAAGTAGAACAATTAAAAATAGATGCTAAAGGTGGCCCCTTTCCCTTAAAGTGTTTCTCCTGTTCTGTAAAAATATAGGCAATGTAGTGGAGAAACCAGGAAAATAAATTAATGCAAAAAGCTGATTTTAAGGAATGGAAGATCAATACGTCAGAAAAAGTGCCAATTCCTAAAGCTGGGTTCATGGTGCATTTTTGCCACATATCACTGACTCCGTCCTGGCTTCTGTCCGAAGCCCTGAAAAATATATATATTCTGCTAAGTTTTCTATTAATTATTTTGTTGCCGTGTTTCTTAGGCTATTGAAAATCAGGACATGATTTTTTTTTGCAAACAATTAGTTTATAACGCGATGTGTGTATCTTATTGATAACTGACGGATGACGCATCTTTCATAGTTTAGATTATAACATGACACTGTAGCATTTGCAGTAACAAATACAAGTCACAAGTTTGAAATATGTGTAAAGTTAAAAGAAACTGGACAACAGGGTCTACCCTTATTAACTAATTACCGCACGGCATTTGTCATTTAATACTACTTATTCGCAACCTCAATGTGCTTTTTACTGTGGTTGACCACTCTGGTTAATGTAAGGGGGTTCTGAATTCACCCTCATGATGAACAGTTACCTTTTTTTGAGCTGATTTTCAACTTGGTTCAAAACTTGAAAAAATATTTTGGGCAGGAAGATGACATTCTTTACGGTCAGTCGTCTCTCAGCCAGAAAGCTTGCAGCTGCTGAATCTGGTTATGGGTCAGTACCTTTGACTGTACACATTGCGGCACACTAGTTCACTGAAAGTGTGCTCTTATAAAATGGCAATACTAGCCATGCAAAGGGTCATTTCTATCAAACACTTAGTAGTTTTCTTTTGCAGGGCAGATTTATAATATAGGACCCGATTCATCATTGCATTTTCTCCAGTTTTTTTGGTTTTGCATGAACAACTCTCTATTAGTGACATCTTGATTTGTGGCAAATTCATCAAATAATTTGCATCTTTTTAACATTTGTTTGCAAAATGCAATCCAGCACTCGTAATTATAAAAAAAAAATGTAAATTTTTATTCTTTAACAATCGATAAAATCCAGCAGCCGTACAGATAAAAATGCATCTCACACTGACTTGTTTCGATCACTGACTGCTCCTTTAGTCACAATTTTCTGATTTTCACATCAGTTTAGCTTTTCCTAATGTTTTAGACTTATTCATCAAATGGAAATTTTTAAAAAGTTGCTAAATTTTGCGCAAATGTATTAAGGTCCCCCTTGGAGTGACTTTTTTTTTTGTATGTAATTTTTGCACAAATTTTGTGACTTTATGCAGAACATGTGAATGTTATGCTACAACTGTGCAAAAAAAGGTAAAGGGAACCGGTTAGCAGGTTTTAGTAACTGGTCTAATCTGTGTTAGGTCACTGTAATTTTAATTAATTCCTTTTTTTTCAGTCCTTTATTCCATTCCTGAGTAAATGCTTTTCTAATTTTTATGTAAATGAGCCACAAGTGCAGGGGGCTTAACCCTGCACTTTCAGCTCTCCGGCCTCTCTCTCTTTCCCCCCCACCCATTGCCATCCTCCGGTCACTGAATGACAGGTCAGTCTCGTCTGAGTGAACTGCCTTTCCTGCTAGAGATCCATAGTATGGCTCTCAAAGTGCCACCAGGACTTGTTTGCTCATGCAGCACCCGAGGGAATCATGGCGCCTGCGAGAGATCTCAGGTGAGGGAGACGGGTCATTAGACCAGATTTGTTGTTCAGTAAATGGAGAACATTATTATTAAAGGACTACTTGACCTGCTGCCATTTAGTCCATCCACACCCCCACCACTTATTGGCAGCTTTCTGACTATGCACAGTGTACACAGCTGCCAATCAGTAGTGGGGGCGGGGCATACAGAGCTCAGAATTAGAGAACTCTTAGGTCTTCATTAGAAAAATCAGGGATTCTATTAGTGTTTCTTCCTTTCTTCTCATCTGTCATACAGCAGCGAAGAACAGTTATGCGCGAATAGCTCCTATTTTGTAGGAATATAGTCTTATTACAATGACAGACACTCATCGGAATGGCCACCATGTAACACTACGCTTCACCTGCAATAACCGATAAAAGAGAAATGATAAACTGTAATTGGGACCAGGACCCAAGATGCCACATTTTGAAAAAAAAAAAAGTTGTTTTTAACCCCTTCATGACCCAGCCTATTTTGACCTTAATGACCTGGCCGTTTTTTGCAATTCTGACCAGTGTCCCTTTATGAGGTAATAACTCAGGAACGCTTCAACGGATCCTAGCGGTTCTGAGATTGTTTTTTCGTGACATATTGGGCTTCATGTTAGTGGTAAATTTAGGTCAATAAATTCTGCGTTTATTTGTGATAAAAACGGAAATTTGGCGAAAATTTTGAAAATTTCGCAATTTTCACATTTTGAATTTTTATTCTGTTAAACCAGAGAGTTATGTGACACAAAATAGTTAATAAATAACATTTCCCACATGTCTACTTTACACCAGCACAATTTTGGAAACAAAATTTTTTTTTGCTAGGAAGTTATAAGAGTTAAAATTTGACCAGCGATTTCTCATTTTTACAACGAAATTTACAAAACCATTTTTTTTAGGGACCACCTCACATTTGAAGTCAGTTTGAGGGGTCTATATGGCTGAAAATACCCAAAAGTGACACCATTCTAAAAAATGCACCCCTCAAGGTGCTCAAAACCACATTCAAGAAGTTTTTTAACCCTTCAGGTGCTTCACAGCAGCAGAAGCAACATGGAAGGAAAAAATGAACATTTAACTTTTTAGTCACAAAAATTATCTTTTAGCAACATTTTTTTTATTTTCCCAATGGTACAAGGAGAAACTGAACCACGAAAGTTGTTGTCCAATTTGTCCTGAGTACGCTGATACCTCATATGTGGGGGTAAACCACTGTTTGGGCGCACGGCAGGGCTTGGAAGGGAAGGAGCGCCATTTGACTTTTTGAATGAAAAATTGGCTCCACTCTTTAGCGGACACCATGTCACGTTTGGAGAGCCCCCGTGTGCCTAAAAATTGGAGCTCCCCCACACGTGACCCCATTTTGGAAACTAGACGCCCCAAGGAACTTATCTAGATGCATAGTGAGAACTTTGAACCCCCGGGGGCTTCACAAATTGATCCGTAAAAATGAAAAAGTACTTTTTTTTCACAAAAAAATTCTTTTAGTCTCAATTTTTTTCATTTTCACATGGGCAACAGGATAAAATGGATCCTAAAATTTGTTGGGCAATTTCTCATGAGTACACCGATACCTCACATGTGGGGGTAAACCACTGTTTGGGCACATGGTAAGGTTCGGAAGGGAAGGAGCGCCATTTGACTTTTTGAATGAAAAATTATCTCCATCGTTAGCGGACACCATGTCGTGTTTGGAGAGCCCCCGTGTGCCTAAACATTGGAGCTCCCCCACAAATGACCCCATTTTGGAAACTAGACCCCCCAAGGAACTTATCTAGATGCATATTGAGCACTTTAAACCCTCAGGTGCTTCACAAATTGATCTGTAAAAATGAAAAAGTACTTTTTTTTTCACAAAAAAATTCTTTTTGCCTCAGTTTTTCATTTTCACATGGGCAATATGATAAAATGAATCCTAAAATTTGTTGGGCAATTTCTCCCGAGTACGCCGATACCTCATATGTGGGGGTAAACCACTGTTTGGGCACACGGCAGGGCTCGGAAGGGAAGGCGCGCCATTTGACTTTTTGAATGGAAAATTAGCTCCAATTGTTAGCGGACACCATGTCGCGTTTAGAGAGCCCCTGTGTGCCTATGCATTGGAGCTCCCCCACAAGTGACCCCATTTTGGAAACTAGACCCCCCAAGGAACTTATCTAGATGCATATTGAGCACTTTAAACCCCCAGGTGCTTCACAGAAGTTTATAATGCAGAGCCATGAAAATAAAAAATAATTTTTCTTTCCTCGAAAATGATTTTTAGCCTGGAATTTCCTATTTTGCCAAGGGTAATAGGAGAAATTGGACCGCAAATGTTGTTGTCCAGTTTGTTCTGAGTACGCTGATACCCCATATGTGGGGGTAAACCACTGTTTGGGCGCACGGCAGGGCTCGGAAGGGAAGGCACGCCAATTGGCTTTTTAAATGGAAAATTAGCTCCAATCATTAGCGGACACCATGTCACGTTTGGAGAGCCCCTGTGTGCCTAAACATTGGAGATCCCCCACATATGACCCCATTTTGGAAACTAGACCCCCAAAGGAACTAATCTAGATGTGTGGTGAGGACTTTGAACTTCCAAGTGCTTCACAGAAGTTTATAACGCAGAGCCATGAAAATAAAATAAAAATTTTATTTTCTCTAAAATGATTTTTTAGCCTGCAATTTATTATTTTCCCAAGGGTAACAGGAGAAATTTGACCCCAAAAGTTGTTGTACAGTTTCTCCTGAGTACGCTGATACCCCATATGTGGGGGTAAACCACAGTTTGGGCACATGTCGGGGCTCGGAAGTCAAGTAGTGACATTTTGAAATGCAGACTTTGATGGAATGCTCTGCGGGCGTTACGTTGCGTTTGCAGAGCCTCTGATGTGGCTAAACAGTAGAAACCCCCCACAAGTGACCCCATTTTAGAAACTAGACCCCGAAAGGAACTTATCTAGATGTGAGGTGAGCACTTTGAACCCCCAAGTGCTTCACAGAAGTTTATAACACAGAGCAGTGAAAATAATAAATACGTTTTCTTTCCTCAAAAATAATTTTTTAGCCCAGAATTTTTTATTTTCTTAAGGGTTACAGGAGAAATTGGACCCCAAAAGTTGTTGTCCAGTTTCTCCTGAGTACGCTGATACCCCATATGTGGGGGTAAACCACTGTTTGGGCACACGTCGGGGCTCAGAAGGGAAGTAGTGACTTTTGAAATGCAGACTTTGATGGAATGGTCTGCGGGCGTCACGTTGCGTTTGCAGAGCCCCTGGTGTGCCTAAACAGTAGAAACCCCCCACAAGTGACCCCATTTTGGAAACTAGACCCCCCAAGGAACTTATCTAGATATGTGGTGAGCACTTTGAACCCCCAAGTGCTTCACAGACGTTTACAACGCAGAGCCGTGAAAATAAAAAATCATTTTTCTTTCCTCAAAAATGATGTTTTAGCAAGCAATTTATTATTTTCTCAAGGGTAACAGGAGAAATTGGACCCCAGTAATTGTTGCCCAGTTTGTCCTGAGTACGCTGATACCCCATATGTGGGGGTAAACCACTGTTTGGGCACATGTCGGGGCTCGGAAGTCAAGTAGTGACGTTTTGAAATGCAGACTTTGATGGAATGGTCTGCGGGCATCACGTTGCGTTTGCAGAGCCCCTGGTGTGCCTAAACAGTAGAAACCCCCCACAAGTGACCCCATTTTGTAAACTAGACCCCCCAAGGAACTTATCTAGATATGTGGTGAGCACTTTGAACCCCCAAGTGCTTCACAGACGTTTACAACGCAGAGCCGTGAAAATAAAAAATCATTTTTCTTTCCTCAAAAATGATGTTTTAGCAAGCAATTTATTATTTTCTCAAGGGTAACAGGAGAAATTGGACCCCAGTAATTGTTGCCCAGTTTGTCCTGAGTACACTGATACCCCATATGTGGGGGTAAACCACTGTTTGGGCACACGTCGGGGCTCGGAAGGGAAGGAGCACCATTTGACTTTTTGAATAAAAGATTGGCTGGAATCAATGGTGGCGCCATGTTGCGTTTGGAGACCCCCTGATGTGCCTAAACAGTGGAAACCCCTCAATTCTAACGCCAACACACCCCTAACCCTTATCCCAACTGTAGCCGTAACCCTAACCACAACCCTAACCGCAACACACCCCTAACCACAACCCTAACCCCAACACACCCCTAACCCTAACCACAACCCTAATTCCAACCCAACCCTAACCCTAAGGCTATGTACCCACGTTGCGGATTCGTGTGAGATTTTTCCGCACCATTTTTGAAAAATCCGCGGGTAAAAGGCACTGCGTTTTACCTGCGGATTTACTGCGGATTTCACCTGCGGATTCCTATTGAGGAATAGGTGTAAAACGCTGCGGAATCCGCACAAAGAATTGACATGCTGCGGAAAATACAACGCAGCGTTTCCGTGCGGTATTTTCCGCACCATGGGCACAGCGGATTTGGTTTTCCATAGGTTTACATGGTACTGTAAACCTGATGGAACACTGCTGCGGATCCGCAGCGGCCAATCCGCTGCGGATCCGCAGCCAAATCCGCACCGTGTGCACATAGCCTAATTCTAAAGGTATGTGCACACGCTTCGGAAAACGCTGCGGATCCGCAGCAGTTTCCCATGAGTTTACATTTCAATGTAAACCTATGGGAAACAAAAATCGCTGTACACATGCTGCGGAAAAACTGCACGGAAACGCAGCGGTTTACATTCCGCAGCATGTCACTTCTTTCTGCGGATTCCACAGCGGTTTTACAACTGCTCCAATAGAAAATCGCAGTTGTAAAACCGCAGTGAAATGCGCAGAAAAACCGCGGTAAATCTGCCATAAATCCGCAGCGGTTTAGCACTGCGGATTTATCAAATCCGCTGCGGAAAAATCCGCAGAGGACCAGAATACGTGTGCACATACCGAAACCCTAACCCTAACCCTAACCCTACCCCTAACCCTACCCCTACCCCTACCCCTAACCCTACCCCTAACCCTACCCCTAACCCTACCCCTAACCCTAACCCTAGTTCTAACTCCAACCTTAGTGAAAAAAAAAAAAATTCTTTATTTTATTATTGTCCCTATCTATGGGGGACAAATGGGGGGGGGTCATTTACTGTTTTTTTATTTTGACCACTGTGATAGATTATATCACAGTGATCAAAATTCACATTGGAACGAATCTGCCGGCCGGCAGATTCGGCGGGCGCACTGCGCATGCGCCCGCCATTTTGGAACATGGCGGCGCCCGGGGAAGAAGACGGACGGACCCCGCCAGGATCGGTAAGTATAAGGGGGGGAGATCAGGGCACAGGGGGGGGAGATCAGGGCACGGGGGGGCGTCGGAGCACGGGGGGGAGGGATCGGAGCATGGGGGAGAGTGATCGGTGTGCGGGCGGGTGGATCGGTGTGCAGGGGGGGTGGATCGGTGTGCAGGGGGGGTGGATCGGAGCACGGGGGGGGATCGGAGTGCGGGGGGGTTTGATTGGAGCACGGGGGGGTGTGATTGGAGCACGGGGGGAGCGGACAGGAGGACGGGGGAGCGGAGCACAGGACGGAGGGGAGCGGGCCACAGATCGGGGGGCTGGGGGGGCGATCGGTGGGGTGGGGTGGGGGCACATTAGTATTTCCAGCCATGGCCGATGATATTGCAGCATCGGCCATGGCTGGATTGTAATATTTCACCATTTTTTTAGGTGAAATATTACAAATCGCTCTGATTGGCAGTTTCACTTTCAACAGCCAATCAGAGCGATCGTAGCCACGAGGGGGTGAAGCCACCCCCCCTGGGCTAAACTACCACTCCCCCTGTCCCTGCAGATCGGGTGAAATGGGAGTTAACCCTTTCACCCGATCTGCAGGGACGCGATCTTTCTGTGACACAGCATATGCGTCACAGGTCGGATTGGCACCGACTTTCATGACGCATACGCTGTGTCACAGGTCGGGAAGGGGTTAATGATTTACCGTTACTCCTTTAAAAATAAATCTCCAACAGGATGACAAAAAACTGTCTCTACCAATCTTCATTTAGAAATAACGAACACATACTCTTGTTATAGGAACTATAAAATAGGGTGTTTGTACTGAAAAGGGAATTTTAAGAAGTTTATAGGTTTGCAGCAAATAAAATGTAAAATTTATGAAAAGACAAGTTAGAGACATATTTCCTGTCCCAAATGTAAGGCAAATTATTGTAACCACTACGGACGTGATATAGACACAGTTGTAAAACGTTAATAATGGAGCCTATAAAACATCAGCTGAATCTCCAATGAAATAGCCATTTTCAGTCAACTGGTGTTTCATTGCGAATAATGACCAACCGATGAATAACTGACAAAACACTGGTCAGATATGTTGATTTATTCACCTGGTGATCAGTCCTGGCTGCATCGATTGAAAAAAAATTTAATGTTTGATGTCAACCGTGAGTTGTTTGGGACCATTTATGAATGGACATTTGCTCTACCCATTTTTATTTAAAGGGACACTGTCACCTGAATTTGGAGGGAACAATCTTCAGCCATGGAGGCGGGGTTTTGGGGTTTTTGATTCACCCTTTCCTTACCCGCTGGCTGCATGCTGGCTGCAATATTGGATTGAAGTTCATTCTCTGTCCTCCGTACTACATGCCTGCACAAGGCAATCTTGCTTTGCGCAGGCGTGTACTATGAAGGACAGAGAATGAACTTCAATCCAATATTGCAGCCAGCATGCAGCCAGCGGGTAAGGAAAGGGTGAATCAAAAACCCCAAAACCCCGCCTCCATGGCTGAAGACTGTTCCCTCCAAATTCAGGTGACAGTGTCCCTTGAATGTGCATGGGGATCTCAGATAAGGTTGAAAGACTTTCCCAGCAGTAGACTAGAAGCAGTGTAGAGGAGAGGACAGAAGAGAAAGGATGGGAAGAGAAGAGAAGGAAAGGTAAGATAAGGGAAGAGAAGAGAAGGAAAGGTAAGATAAGTAGGGATGGGCAAACTCGAACTGTAAAGTTCAGGACCGTACCGAACACATAGTGTTCAGTCACACGGTCCCGAACACGAGTTTCCATGGGAAACCCATGTTATAGTTCGGGTTCTGTTTGGGCTGTAAAAAACTCCCCAGAAAATTAATAATAAACGTCATAACTATACTTACCTGTCCAGCGATGTGTCCTCCTGTCCCGCTGTCTACCGGCTGCATCTGCTTCCAGGGCCGCTCATTACCTTCTGCCGGTGTTCACTGCACTAGGCAGTCTTTGGCTTTTTCTGGCAGTGTTCGTGTGATGATGTCACCTCACGAACACTGCCAGAAAAAGCCAAAGACGGCTGAGTGTAGTGAATACTGCTGGCAGTTAATGAGCGGCCCCAGAAGCAGATGCGACCAGTAGACAGTGGGATGGGAGGATGCGTCGCTGGACAGGTAAGTATAATTCTAATGTTTATTATTAATTTTCTGCTTTTTTTACAGCCCCCCATCCCATATATGTAAAGTTCAAGTTCGGGGTTTGGATGCAAGTTCGTGTCATGTCTGGCCCGAACTCAAACTTTTAAAAAACTTGGGTGAACCCGCCGATCCTGAACATTGGGGGGGGGGGGGGAGTTCGCCCATAACTAAAGATAAGGTAAGAGAAGAAAAGAGAAGGAAAGGCAAGGTAACATAAGGTAAGAGAAGAGATAAGGGAAGGTAAGGTAAGATAAGATAAGGGAGAGGAAGAGAAGAGAAGGTAAGGCAAGATAGCATAAGTTAAGAGAAGAGAAGAGAAGATAAGAAAAGGCAAGGGAAGGTAAGGTAATAGAAGGGAAGAGAAGAGATAAGGGAAGGTATGGCAAGGTAAGATAAGGGAAGGAAAGGGAGGGGAAGAAAAGGGAAGAGAATAGAAGGAAAAGCAAGGTAAGATAAGGTAAGAGAAGAGAAGAGAAGGAAAAGCAAGGTAAGATAAGGTAAGAGAAGAGAAGGAAATGCAAGGTAAGATAAGATAATAGAAGGGAAGAGAAGAGAGAAGGGAAGGCAAGGTAAGCGAAGGGAAGGGAAAGGAGAAGCAGCATGGATCCAGCATGATATATAGAGTTGTCCTATTAAAAGATGAATTACAGGACTTTGCTTCTGCTTTGAGAAGTATGATTAGACCTGGTGAGTGAAAAGTTCCTGACAGAAGGATGGTTCCAAGCTGGAGAAAAGTGACAATAGATAAAAGATTCAGCTGGATGAACTAGATGACTCCAAGTCCACAATTTGGTGAAGACCCAAATTCTGTACAGTCCCAACAAAAGGAACGTGATAACAGTATCATGAACATACATTTCTTAGTAAAATAATACAATCAAGAATGAAATAATTCTGGCAGTAGAACAGTGTTACGACAAAGACAGAGTAAACCTGGTGTAAGAACAAAAACACATGGAGGAAAAAAGTCTCAGGAGCGCCTTGAAAGAAGAATAGTCACAGGAACTAGAGACATTTTAGTGCTAAAGGAAGCAAGGTCTCATTGCACAAATAATTACTGCCAAATGGACCCAACAGAAATAACGTGACATCTACATGGGAGCAGTAGTACCAGAAGACTGACCAAGGATGTGTCAGCCATTCACATCCTATATGAGATGAGTAACAGATGGAAAATGTCCATCAAAATGATAGTGACAGAGGAATAGTAATCTAAGCAAGAAGTACAGCAGCAGTTTGAATAAGGCTCAATATCCTCGGCAGCACGGGACCTAAGAAACAGTCAGAAGAGCCTGCAGTACCTGTGGTTAGAAAACTTAGCCGTGACCTTTTAATACTTTTGTTTTGCAAAGATGAGTATTAATAAATTAGATAAAGTATTAATAAAGTAGAACTAATAAAGAAAATCAAATAATAAATTAGTAAAACCAACACCCGGATGTAACAGATTATTTTTAAAAATGTCTTTTTTTGCATTATTTTGTGGTCTACGACTTTGTTGCAATCCTGTGGGATATACCGTACCTAAATATGAATATGTGAAGCATATAAAACACAGGAGGTCACCCGCATTTCTGCATCAAGATTGTATATAATATATTGTATAGCACCTGGTTAAGAAAAATCTTGGATGCAGGGATGGAACGGTCAACCGGAGAACAATTTGATCTAACCTCCATCACATTAATTGGCTCACAAGGTTCAGCAGAAGACAACACCGTGTGGTGCTGACCTTGTAATACTTGTCGTTAGGATCTATATCTTATGGGATGATTCCCAAATAATCTATTAGACCTTACTGATTTTAGTTATGATGCTTACAATGATATTAATACATTTTATGTTACAATTAAAAGTTGATGGCCCATGTGGCAGAATCAACTTTAGGAAATCTCGCTAGGTATGATGGACACCCTTCTTTGATCTATGCCATCTTAGGGTTCGGTAAAAGTAAAATAAAAAAAAGGACCATAAAGGGTAGAAGACTTCCCATAATATCTTTTTTTCTGAAAAGCAAAAACGGGAGCAAAAAGTATCTTAAAAAGAAACTAAAGTTTTTTTTTTTTATTTGGTTAAATAATTTTGTCTAGCATGGGAAGTTATGAAAGTTTGCAAATCGCTTTATTAAAGGATTTATCTTAATTTCTGTGAAAATATTGCATGTGTCTTCCAAACCCCTGCTTTTCACCAGTCTATTGTCCTGCCTTCAGCTGCATTTGATATCAGAATTTTCTCATATTGAGAAATATCCTCATTTTGAGTACAGATGATGGCAGTGATGGCTCAGCACCCGGGTCTCAATAACCCTGGGTATAAGCTGCTGCCGGACATTTTTCTGATGAGCAGAACACTCAGAGGAGGAGACATGCGCTGACCCATCACTGCCATCATCTGTACTCCACATGAATACATTCTGATATCAGTGCAGCTGAAGACAGGCGAGTAAACTGGGGGAAAAGTAGAGGTTTGGAAGCCTCTTAACCTGCAATTTTTGTTTTTTTTATAAGAATGATCACAAATCCCCTAATAAAGCAATTTTCAAGTTTCACTTTCTATGCTGGAGCAAATAATAAAAAAAAAAAAAAAAAAGAAAAAAAGAAGTTTAGATTCTCTTTTTAAACTATGAAAATCATGTACTCTTTTTTTTCACATTTTCTTAGTACACTACAACTACTGCATGGTCCAGTTTTGACTTGTTTGGAAAAAGTTGGTCCCGTCATTGGATAACTCCTGGGCACTTTTTCTTTTACGGAACACCACCGTACTTCTTAGCCATTCACCCCCAGCTACCGCTATGCCGTTTTCTACATAAAGTACACGTTTGTGTTTAATGTAGCTGCAGGGCATACGTGTGCCTCTGCTACAGTGATTTCATGGTGACCTTTACTGGGCTTTACAAGACGAAAATGCATTATTTGGTCTGTGTTTGGACTTTCGCGTCTGTTTCTAAAGTAACTAATGTATCATATGAATAAGTCCATTGTCTCTTTATTATCAGTATTATATTACTCCCTGTCAGGAACTGAGCTCTGTGTTAAGTAACAGTTGGAGAATATCAGGTTTTATGTTTAATTCTTATATAAAGCTACATGCGTTGGCCATATGTTAATCCAAAAACACCAAAAAAAATAGGGCAGTCAGCTAACAATATGTCACATTGGGCTGCTTTAGGGCATGGTGTTTTTATTCATCGTAAATATAGTCGAGCAGTAAATAACAACGTTGGCTCAGAACCATTTTCCCAGTTCCCGGAATTCTGATAGACGATTGTCTTGTTTTATTTTTGTATCCCCTCATTTTATGTGGTTTTCTATTTCTTACTCATCGCTGTTACTAACATTTTTATTTACCGTCATGTCTTGCACGCTCAGTCGGAGGTCCAAAAATTAATTAAAAACATCAACAACTAGGATGTGGCACACTTTTTTTTCCATTTATTGTAACCATTTCTTGTACTGGCTGTAAATTAAAATGTATTGTTCTTATTGGTGGGGTTGTAAGCAGGAGCGCGGATCCAACAGTGCAGAGAATGAGGAGACAATGGCAACTTAAACAACACTTATTTATTTGATTAACACAACTAATGAATATAAAAAAAGCAATGAAAATACAGAAAATTTGAGTTTACAGAATATTTACACAATTCTTCTTACTGCTCACTACTATTCCTATTAATACAACTAAACACTAGTGTCGTAAAAGGCGTGTTGGTCCTATGTCTTTACCCTAAGTGCGTCACCGACTCAATTGGGCATGTGACATTCATCACTCTCTAGGCAAAATAAAACATGATACACGTCATAACTGGAGTTTACGATACTGCACCGTTAGGCCATAAGTCCTGGATCTAGTAGTAACTTTACATGCCCCTCACGCTGGCCGCCTCAATCCGGTCCCAGCCTCAGGTTTTCGTTCCGTACATCTGCACTGAAGGTTACAGCTCACACGTATTTCCCTCTTCTGTGACCTGGTGATCTTCCTTTCGGCTCTGAGTCTACTTATTCAGTTTAGGTTTCCTAGCTCCGGTCTGTGGTCACCCAGGTCTGGTCTCTTGGTTCCTTCACTCAGATCTGGTCTTTCGGTTCCTTTAATCAGATACTGGCACTAACAGGAGTTAGAGGATACTCCACCATTAGCCTGCAAGTCCCTGATCTAAGAGTCACTTTACATGCCCCTCACACTGGCCGCCTCCGTCCCTAGTAGCACAGCCCCAGTTGTGATGACATGGCATCGATTTGGTCATTTGTGCAGAGGTGAATTATTTTTAATTATGACAGGCGTACTTTTCCCATGCTCAGTAAAGGAACATGAGCTATTGTTTCATGTGACACTGTCCAATTACCCTTTTTGTAAGTCAACTTGTGAAATGCCTGCTGATTACGAATTACATCAGCCCCCTGCGGTCGGTGTACTAGTCTGCATCATTTTTAGGACAATTATGCAGCTTCATTGAACAATCAAACAATGAGGTAACAGCCATAACTATCACCACCCTCCCAAGCCATTTATAATTAACTGTGCCACAACTACCACCTGACCTTGTGTCTCCTTCAATCTCTCCCCTCAGGAACCATGTATGTCATCTTAAAATTCCTGGAACTCGGCTCTCGCTACTTTCTTTCATCCTACAATATTTGGCCAGCAGACGACGGTGCTTGCTTACAGACACTATGCTAGGTCTCAAACTGCAGGAATCTCTTTTTGTCAACCTCCTTACAGGGTTTTCATGTGCCACTATTCTTGGCTGGAGTTTCACCAATCTGTGTTGAACAGTGGTGGCTTTTCTAACTGCCAGTAAAAAATGAAAATAGGATATGACCTATATGACACTGATTTTAAGCTAATAATGAGCACTAAAAAATCAGAGAACTTCAGCACTCAACTGAAATTTATTATATGTAATATAAGAGGCAGAAGAATCCAAAACATGAAAAAGGAAATTACTCTTGTAGATACAGGTAATTCCAGCAATGTTTCCGCTTAACTAACTCTCCCGAATATCCCCCATCCTCTGGAATTCCATGCCTCAACACGTCCGATTATCCACCACCCTCGGATTCTTCAGACGGAACCTGAAAACCCATCTCTTCAGGAAAGCCTACAGCCTACAATAACCATGCCGCCGCCTCACCGACCCCAGAGCCGCCACCTCATTGCCACCAGAGCTGCCGCCAGAGCCGCCGCCTCACCACCGCCAGAGCCGCCGCCTCACCACCACCAGAGCCACCACCTCACCACCGCCAGAGCCGCCGCCTCACCACCACCAGAGCCACCGCCTCACCACTGCCAGAGCTGCCGCCTCACCACCGCCAGAGCCGCTGCCTCACCCCTACCTTCTGTCTCTTCCCCACTATCCCATAGAATGTAAATCCGCAAGGACAGGGTCCTCTCCCCTCTGTACCAGTCTGTCACTGTAAGCCTGTTTACTCTAAATGATATCTATAACACTGCATGTAACCCCTTTTTCATGTACAGCACCATGGAATTAATGGTGCCATATAAATAAATAATAATAATAACTAAGCCCTTTTGAAGCAAAAATCTGGGGGATATAGGGTCATCGCTTAGTCATGTTAGCTGACGCATTGTATCATATAGATATATATACCCAGGTAGATATGGTCACTGCCAGCTCCACAAAAACAAAAGAACTATTATCTGGCACCACCAATCTGTTATGCAGGCCAATTGGACATCCATTACAGGTAGCGTATGGCTTTAGGGGTGTGGTTTACAGAGCAAGAGGAACAAAGCTATTACATTTTGTATATTTAATCCAGAAAGATAGGCAGTGTTGAAAAAAATATAAAAATGATACAAAATGTTAACAAACCATATGATATATACTACTAAATTTGGTCACAGAAATGTCTCCGAATTTATCAGAGGGAAACACTCTGATTGAGAAAATGGACAGAAGCCACAGCAAACTATGTCTTCCAAAGACTGACAAATAATTCAGACTCAAATACTGCTTTTTATTAGCTCAAGGTTATGCCCACATACCTCCCCTTGATGAGCTCTTGTGGGGGCGGATTGTGGGATGTGCTGGGTCTGTTAGAATTTTATGAGATCCCCAACTTACAGGATATCTTCGCCCCTGAAGTTTCCAGGCTGTAGATATTGACATCATACTTCTTATCATGATTTTACCGTCACATAGAGATCAAACATGACCTAGTTCACATAATCTATTAAACAGTTAAGTTGGAAGGGTTCTAGTGGTCCCATGGCAGTGTGAGACAATGTGTCACATCTGTCCATTCGCTACGACAATGAAAATCTATATCCCATAGATATCGACTCGATACAAACCCCAATATTCATATCTAGACAATGGAGACACGAAGTCTGTCATATTCTTAGAAAAGTCCTTTGAACACAGGGTGCTTCTTCCATGGAACAGCACCTACACTTCACCTCTGCGTAAACAAATCTCAGCCTTGTTGTCTGTTTCCCAGAATTGTTGTGCTGTAACCATCTGGTCACCCCAGGAGATCCCTTCTTCAAAAAGGAGATGAGGTGTTAGTCCAACTTCAAAGGAAGTTGGAGTGTCAGCACTTCTCCAGTTATAAGTAGTTTTCCCTCTTTCCCATGTGTTTAATGTGAGGAGGGCATGTCCACTCCCTGGCGATGTCTTATGGATTTTAAGTTTTCCTTTACGGCAGTCATCTTTATTTGTCCAGCAGAATCAAAGATGGATTGAAGTGACTCAAGATGGTAAGCCACAGTGAAAATGGGAGGCCACAGAGCAGGACGTTTTAATAGTCTAGGTGGGAGCTTGCGTGCAAATGGGTGTTTCTTCTTTTTTGGAGGAGTCTCTGGTTTGACTGACGTGAGAAAACTTTCTTCATTCTGGAGGAGATCTAATGAGCAAACTTTTTCCATGGAGCATTGACACCATACACCAGACCTGCATCAAAAGTAACCAGTAGGGTACTGGCTAGTTGGATGACATGCAGTTAATGAAGCGGAGTGAGATAATAGTTTTCAATAAAGAGAACCAAGTGTTACATGAAAATGTACTTACATGCAATACTTCATGGGAAAAAAAAAATCATATGCAAAAAATGTCTACTCCAAAAGGAAGGAATCTTTTTAACATGAAAAAAATCAGACTTTTGCGAAAGGATGAGACACCCATCTATGGTCAACTGTTTAAAAAACAAAAACCTTTTTCTGCGCACCAGCCAATGTACAGTATGCCATATTCTGGCACACATCTTAAACTCTTTGGACACATTGGAGATCTTTATGATGTGCAGTGAAGGTTCGGCACTTAACAAACTGCACAATCTGCACCAAATTGTTAAAGGCAATGTGTCAGTAGGATCAATCTTTCTAAGCCTAATATATGGACATGTAGGTCATGAGAAGCTGAATAAAATGATTACGTGATATCTGCGATCTGATGTCTTATTCCAGAGACATTCACTTTTTTTCTTAATATGTATAGGAGCTGTTAAGATCTATGGGCCGGACATAGATCTTCCTGAGAATCTGCCTCCAAAGCTTATTTTAAATGTAAGGGGGAGTTACACATGTAATGACTGACAGTCTGCTCTCCTGATCTACTTGTCTCACACTGGTAACACCCTATTTCATTTAAATTAAGCTGTGGAGGCAGATTCTCAGGGAGATCTATGTCTCGCCCATAGATCTTAACAGCTTATTTACATATTAAATCTGATTATTATTTACATCGCATTGCAGATATTAAGGTATCATTTTACTCCTCTTTCTATGACTTACATGCCTCTATATAGAGAAAAGCTGAGGACTTGGAGCAGTATCTGACCACATACCTAGCATTTCGAAGTCTTCAGACTTCATCAGGAAATAGCCAGTATATATATATATACCTCATATATTTGGTTATATCCTGATGAAGCAATCTGAAGACTTTGACACGCATTGATAATAAAACCGTATCAAGTTGACTTTGTATCCTAGACCGTTCTTTCCGATCTCCATCAGGAGAGCAGACGACCCACCTATTGTTTCTCTTCAGGCATTACATGTCCATAAAGACAGCTTAGAAGGGTTGATCCTACTGATGGATTTTCTTTAAGCAGATAATGTAGGAATGAAAATTAGCATTTCTGGACCTCTTACTGTATTTGACCCATGTGCAGCCACATTTCTTCCGGATACAACATTTGCTCCAGAATAGATCTTCTGTAGCAGATCGCTTGCCTTGTCATTCGGTTTGAGCGACTGTTCACCTGTGGTTGTCCATTCCCTCATTATACTGTACGCAGTTCTGACAAATTGTGGGTGGTTTGTGGTTGTGCGAGAGCTTCTCATTACTTGGCAGCAGAGGGAGCCTCTTGTATGACAAGAGATGGCTACGAAGTTGATTTTTCGGTCCTAGGAGAACATAACATAGACATCCGCGAAGAAGTGTAATTCTTCAGAACTATTCGAGCAATAAACCTTAGATGGATTTAACCTCTCAGAAGGGTTAGCGGTTGTCTCTGAAAGCATCTCTGCAGATTTGTTTTCACCGTGTCATTTTAGGAAGTTTTTTTTTTCTACCCCCCTTTTTTCCTTTTCTGTAATGCATTGGTTCTGATGCAGCAATTTCCAGATTCTTGAGTTTTTAGCTTAAGGACAGATAATGGAGGCAATTTTCCTTTTGAGAACTTAGGTTTCTGTCGAATTATAGTGTCTGTCTGCAGGTGCGATCTCCTCTAATCCTCTAAATTCTTAAGAAACATTCCTGAGACAGACGCCAGAATGGTGACAAGATTAGCACTTTTTGAAGTTGGCAGAAGAGATGTTTGCAGGAAAAGCTCTTGCAGAAAAAATTTAATTGCACTGTGCCAGCTTCGACAGTACAGGACAAATTTGTTGACCAACCTTCTGTTGTTGCAAATTTTGGTTTCTTTGTCAAGGTGTGTAACGTAAAACCATACTAAGGCTCTGTTCACATACGCCTTTTGGCTTCTTTCTGTAATGGAATAGTCTATAGAATTCAATGGGTCACATTGCATTAACCAATAGCGGACTCAGTCACTTTTTTGTATCGAAACATCAGAAGAGCATGTGACTAAAGGGGTTTGATTGTCCTCTATTTCGTGTTCATTGCCACACTTTGTTGCTGGCAGGATTGATGGCAGGTTTGGCCTCTTAAAAGGAGCCTGTCACCCCGAAAATCGAAGATGAGCTAAGCCCATGGCATCAGGGACTTATCTACAGCATTCTGTAAAGCTGTAGAGAAGCCCCCGATGTATCCTGAAAGATGAGAAACAGAGGTTAGATTATACTCACCCAGGGGCGGTCCGGTCCGATGGGCATCGCAGTCCGGTCCGGGGCCTCCCGTCTTCTTACGATGACGTCCTCTTCTTGTCTTCACACTGCGGCTCCGGCGCAGGCGTACTTAGTCTGCAGTGTTGAGGGCAGAGCAAAGTACTGCAGTGCGCAGGCACTGGGAAAGATCAGCGAGGCCGGGTGCCTGCGCACTGGAGTACTATTCTCTGCCCTCAACAGAGAAGACAAAGTACGCCTACGCCAGAGCCGCAGCGTGAAAACACAAAAAGAGAACGTCATTGTAAGAAGATGGGAGGTCCCGGATGGGACCAGGGACCGCGACGCCCATCGGACCCGACCGCCCCCCCAGGTGAGTATAATCTAACCTCTTTTTATCATCTTTCAGGATACATT
Organism: Ranitomeya imitator; assembly: GCF_032444005.1. NCBI lineage: Eukaryota > Metazoa > Chordata > Amphibia > Anura > Dendrobatidae > Ranitomeya > Ranitomeya imitator. The sequence goes on from NC_091289.1 coordinate 32,229,857, forward strand.
GGGGGCTTATCTACAGCATTACAGAATGCTGTAGCTAAGCCCCTGATGCTGGTGGGCTTAGCTCATCTTCAATTTTGGGGGTGACAGGTTCCCTTTAAAGAGAATTTGTCACCAGGTTTTTGCCATCTAATCTGAGATAAGCATAATGTAGGGACAGAAGCCCCAATTCCATCGATCTGTCACTTACGAGGCTGCTTGCTGTTGGTTTGGTAGTATCACAGTTTTATCCGCATTAGGTTATCAATCACTACATGACTAGAAAACCTGCTGCCATGTAGTCCTCCATATTCATGAGCTCAATAAACCCCTCCCCCTACCACTGATTGGCAGCTTTCTGCCTATGCACAGTATGTAAAGAAAGCTGCTAATCAGTGATGTGGGCGGGGTTATACAGAGTTCAGTATTCAGAGAACTGCTAGATCTGCAGCAGATAAGTATTTTTTATCAAAACTTCAGCAAACAGCCCAATAAGTGACACATCACTGCAATCAGGATCTCTGTCCCTACATCATGCTGCTCTCAGGGTGACAAAAACCAAGTGAAAGATTCCCTTTAATCAGTCCACCTAGGTCAGCTTCAATAGCACTCTCCAGTCGCCTAACCATCTTTTTTTACTGTCACATAGTAATGTGATCACTATTCGAGTTGAGCGAACTTGCTTGGGTCCCTGCTTATTCGGCAAGCTATAGCGCTTACCGAATAAGCTGCAGACGGAACCCGGCTTCCTGGATTGCTCCGGCTGATCAGCTGCATGTGTCGCGGGTGTGTGACAGTCACGACACATGCATGGAGGGCCCAACAAACAGGCTCTCCATGCTTGACCTCAGATACAGGGCTGTGGAGTCAGTAAACCAAACCACCTACTCCATCGCCTTAATTTCCCTAGCTTCCAACTCCGACTCCACAGCACTCTCACTACTGAGCATGTCCATAAAGTGCAGCACAGGTTTATCTCAACTAAAAGCCTAGATCCTTAGATCAGGAGTAGAACAGACATTTATAGGACATTTTATAACTTTCCCAAATTATTCGGAAAACATTTATTGGCACATCCTGCACTGAACTACTGAGCCCAATGTATTATATATTTTAGGAATCTGAGTCAGTCTGACTCTGACTACAACTCCGACTCCACAGCCCTGCTTAATGTCTACAAAACTTGCCATAAACTATACGTATATTTTTTTTGCTAATACTTAATAATTTGCATACCTTGCCCTTAGTGTATATAATGGGCATTAGACATATTTGTATAGACTTCACGGCCCAACTGGCAGGAGCTGGGTAGCTTATTCGGAAAGTGAGTCAACCTGGATTATCCTGTGTCATTCCTGAAAGGTGGAATCTGATGGGATAATGGTAATCCTGATGTATTGTGTCCTGTAAGTACTTCTTTGTGAAGGAGGTGTCGATTAGAAGAGAATGCTCTTTGGAGGGAAGTTAACACAGGATGCATGGCTGATCCTGTAACACAAGAGAATGGGAGTGGTGTCTGAATATTAAACAAGCGTTGAAAATGTATCACTGTAATATATGGAATAAGCCCTGACTAAATACAGGAAACCTTCATGAATAAAATAATCACTGCAGAAACCATATGGTAGTTGTCACTCGCCACTTTAGATACTTAAACTATTAAAAATTATTAAGTCCAACAGAAATCAGATTCTTTGGTTCCATTCTTGCGCAAAGCCTAGAAAACAATGCGTTTCCATGGAGACATTGTTTTTCCATGAGAACCTTCAATATATTATTTATCATGAAAAAGCCATCTAGTTAACTAATGATTTGAGCTCCGGTTCAGATTTTTTTTTTTAATTTAATCCTAAAAAACCCCTGTATTTAATGGCTTTAATGGCTTTCAGCTCGATCTAAAGCCATGATGACTTGATGGATGAACGCTCTGTAGGAAGATTGATCTTGTGCAGGTCTAGATACGTCTACCATGGTCTTCAAGATCATTATCTTGATAGTATCAAGCTATTAGTTTGCTGGTTTCCTCTTCGCCTTGTTCCTTCTATTTATCCAACCATGATGTCCTCCATTGATTGGTCTCTTCTTATAATGTGTCCAAAGAACTCAGGTCGTAGTTTGGTGATCCTTGCTTTGAGTGTCAAATCTGGCTTGATTTGTTCCAAGATTGATTTGCTTGTTCATCTAGCTGTTCATGGTATTGATAACATCCTTCTCCAGCATCACATTTTGAAGGCATCGATTCTTCTTCTGCCTTGTTTCTTTATTGTCCAGGTTTTGCATTTGTATGTAACCACAGAAAAGACCAGACTATGTATGAGCCAAGCATTCATCGCCAGTGAAATGTTCCTCAATTTGAAGACCTTGTCCAGTTACTTCATTGTTCATTTGCCCATAGCCATTCTCCTGGTGACTTCCAGTGTCATCACTGCATTTTAAGTGATCATTGATCCAAGTGGGTTGAAGTCCTTGACAACTTCCAATTCGACGTCGTCCATCCCAAATGAGTCTTGGGCATACCTGGCAATAGTCGCTATCTGTAACAACTCTGCTAGCATCACGGCATGGCCTCTCATTTCTCACACAATCTTACCCACTGCTCCAGGCCATGATGTGCTTTCTCTTTCATGCCAGCTCCATGTTCTGTGTCTCTGCTCTCTGCATGCCTCATGGCTATGTGTATAGGGGGCCGGCGCCTGAACTCTCTGGTTCTTATAGGAATCAGGTGCACCTGTCTAATCAGTTCCTGACCAATTATCAAGAGGCCTCCTGTATATAGTGCAGCTCCACCCTGTGGACTGGGCCTGTGCAATGTGTTAGCTCAGTTACTGTTTAGCTTCTGAGTTTGCCAGGCCTTGCTCTGAGTTACTCCCTCTCTGGAGGCTTTTCTCTGTGCTATTGCCTTGATCTTGTTGTCCGCCCTCCAGGAGGCAGAATATCCTGGTCCCTGTGTCTTTGACCTTGTGTCTTGTTCTAGTGCCTTGTCTGTACTTTGTCCTATCTCGGTCTCCTTGTCTGTGGCTTCCTTCCCTGCCGAGTCTTTCCTTGTGTTCTCAGTCTGCTTACGCTCCGCACTCTTGCGGCTCCTGCTCTGTACCTTTGTGGCTTGATCTCTACTCTGCACTCTTGCGGTTCTGCTCCATTCTGCTCTGCTCCGCTCCCGTTGCTGCCCTAATCTCTTGCTGAAGCTCCTCTCCGCAATCCTTGCGGTTCCACTCTGCTTAGCTTCTGCTGTATCTCTTGCTGCAGCTCCTCTCCACATTCTTTGTGGCTCCGCTCTGCTTAGCTTTTATTGCTGTGCCATCTCTTGCTGCTCTACCGCTCCTATTCACAGCCTTGCAGTTCTCTTCCAGTCTGAACAGGTCCCAACCTGTTCCCTCTTACTTCTTTCACACTACATTTCCGTATCTGCACCTCCTGAGTGAACAGGTCCCTCCCTGTTCCTCCATATTACATTTCCGTACTAGCACCTCCAGTGTGAACAGGTCCCTTCCTGTTTATTCATTCTACATATCCATACCTGCACCTCCTGTGTGAACAGGTCCCTACCTGTTCCTTCATATTTCATATCCGTTCCTGCACCTCCAGTGTGAACAGGCCCCTACCTGTTCATTCATACACCACATCAATCAGTCCTGTGTTCTCTGCTGTGCCTTCCTATCCAGTGTTCCTGCCAGTCCAGCCGTTCCTGCCGTGCCTTCCAGTCCTGTGTTCCTGCCGTCCTAGCCAGTCCTGTTTCCTGCCGTTCCTGTCAGTCCTGTGTTCCTGCCAGCTCTGTGTTCTCTGCCGTGTTCTCTGCCAGCCCTGTGTTCTCTGCCGTGTCTCTGCCAGCCCTGTATTCTCTGCCGTGTCTCTGCCAGCCCTGTGTTATCTGCTGTGTCTCTGCCAGCCCTGTGTCTCAGCCATGCCAGCCTACTAATCTGAGTTTCAGCCGTGCTCTTCTGCCAGTCCTGCCTGATGCCCGCACCAATCCTGGTGTTCCTGTCTCCCAAGTGGGATCAGCAGCCACAGCCAGACACCACCCTGGAGTAGCACCTGGCAGCTGCCTGCTGCACAAGCCTGACCTCACCATCAGAGGCTCCAGTGAAAACCCAGGCAGCTGTCATAGTCACGCCCCTTCCAGGGTAGTCTGGTTTGTGGCACAGTGGGGCCACATACCCCCCGAACTCACGCCCACCAGTCAGGGCGTGAGCGCGACACTATCTTTGTCTTCTTTGTGTTGAGTTGTGTTTTCATGTAGGACAATGCTCCATCACATGCCTCCAACTACTCCACAGCATGGCTGGCCAGTAAAGGACTCAAAGAAGATAAAATAATGACATGGCCCCTTGTTCACCTGATCTGAACCCCATAGAGAACCTGTGGTCCCTCATAAAATGTGAGATCTACAGGGAGGGAAAACAGTCCACCTCTCGGAACAGTGTTTGGGAGGCGGTGGTGGCTGCTGCACGCAATGTTCATCATAAACAGATTGAGCAACTGACAGAATCTATGGATGGAGGCTGCTGAGTGTCATCATAAAGAAAGGGGGCTATATTGGTCACTAATTTTTTGGAATTTTGTTTTTGCATGTCAGAAGTGTTTATTTCTAAATATTGTGTAGTTATATTGGTTTACCTATATATATATATATATATATATATATATATATATATATATATATATTTATATTGGTCTTTTGGGTTGATTGAGAACATAGTTGTTGATCAATAATAAAAAATAATCCTCTAAAATACAACTTGCCTAATAATTCTGCATGCAGTGTATTTTCCTGAAGACTGCCTTAGGAGGTCAATATGGACATGTGCCAGTACCATTATGAAGACTGTTACCAGCTGAATCTGCATGAGCGACAACCACAGCGAAGACGCCGCCAGCCCAAAATTTTAAATGACTGAGATGATGATTAAAACAGAAGCAGCTGAGGGGCTGTGGATGAGTACTCTTTGATGAAGACCCTACCCACAGTCCTGCCCCAGAGCACAACCAAAGAAAGGGGCTGGCGTTCCTGTGTATGGGAGTGTTGGCTGAGACGGCGGTCAACTGAATGATTGGTCGAATTATCAACAGCCAACAGACATCTAAGATGTATGGTCAGCCTTAGCCTAAATTAGGAATTTTCTTGGAATTTATGTACAAATATATAATTCTAACTTGGTTGCAAAATCCCATTGTCTTCTAGTCCTCCGCATGTTGAATAAGGAGAAACATGTATTTTTTCATTTTTTTTCTTAGAAGCTTGACCTCTAAATTGTATCGTTACTTTGGAACACAAACATTCAATTAAACAAAGGAACTAGTTGGCATTCTTCCTACCTTGTAAATCTTGCTAATACTTTTGAATAAAGCAGGTATATATTCTATCTTAGTAATGAAACACATTGCTCCTTAGGCTCTGAACTCCCAGTCTGCGCTTTTGTTCCAGAACTTTGAAAGACAAGACTCAAGATGACTTTGATTTCCTTGTATCTGCAGCAGCGGGGGCCGGCAGCCTGGTTTGATTTCAATCACATCCCCCCCTTTGTGTATTATGTACATCGGGGGATATGTTCCTGCTGTACAGTAACCAAATTCTTGTTAGACGGTAATTCGCTGTTCAGTATCTACTCGCCCTCCTTCTTCATTGTTAAACACGTGTCACAGGAAACATTTATGTCTATAGATCAATCACTAAACAGCAGTATGGGATTTTCCCATTTTTTTTTTTTGCATTTGCAGCTTTTTTTTTCCCATTCACTGCAATGGTTAAAGGGTTTGTTCTTTTGTTAAAACTATTTTTAAAATATCCTATTCGATCAATCTGAACTAATAGAGGAGGTGCCCCCTGTTCATGTATTCACCCGAGTGAAAAATGTCAGGAGGACCCAGCATGTCCATACATTACAGGGATAGACCACTGATTTTAATGGGATTGTTGGAATTTTTCATTTGTCCTTTTGTGGCAATGTAGGTAAAATCCACTCTTAATGTCTGTCAAGGAAAGGTTACCCCATTAATCCCTTAAAAAGTGTTTCACCTCTAAGAAATTATCACCGCCAGTAACATAAAGGATAAGCACTGGCTACAAGCCCCATGGGTTCAGTGTTGGCCGATCAGTGCGTGATAACATCGTGTTCCTCAGTCACTTGACGACTGGCTGTTATTACGTTTGGTGTGCAAAAAAAATAAAAATATTATAAATTCTGCAATAATTATATTTTTGGCTCCCTAAATACAAGTTCCTCTGTATCAGAGAGGACTCAGAAAATGACACAGAATAAAGTTCTGAAATACCGAGGGGGCAAACCCTAAAACTGACAAAAAAAATAACAGACATCATAGAAGAAACTAGATAGAATAAGATAGAGGCAGCAGTACTGCAATACTCGATAATAGTGGTACTATAATACTCAGACATAGGAGTGGTACTACACTACTCAGGGATAGGAGCAGTACTAAGTACTAAGGAATAGGATCCATACTACAAAACTCAAGGAGTGGAACTTGGAGTGGAAACACTTCTACAATACTTGAACATAGAAGTTGTACTACAATACTCTGGGATCGGAGCAGTACTAAAGTACTAAGGAATAGGATCCCTACCATAAAACTCAAGGAAGTGGAACTTGGAATGGAAACACTTCTACAATACTTCAACATAGAAGTTGTACTACAATACTCTGGGATCGGAGCAGTACTAAAGTACTAAGGAATAGGATCCCTACCATAAAACTCAAGGAAGTGGAACTTGGAATGGAAACACTTCTACAATACTTGAACATAGAAGTTGTACTACAATACTCTGGGATAGGAGCAGTACTACAATACTCTGGGATTGGAGTGGTGCTATGATACCGGGGAATAGGAACAGCACCACAATACTCTGGGATAGGAACGGTACTATAATACTCTGGTATAGGAGCAGTAATATAATACTCTGGGATAGGAACAATACTACAATACTCTGGGATAGGAACAATACTACAATACACTGGTATGGAAGCAGTATTCCAATACTTGGGAATAGAAGCGGTACTACAATACTCTGGGATAGGAGCCTACTACAATGCTACAGTACTACAATACTCTTTTGTCACTGTTTTGTTTTACAGATTGAAAATCTACAAGAACAGCTAAGAGACAAGGACAAGCAACTTGGAAATCTGAAAGATCGAGTGAAATCTCTCCAGACGGATTCCAGTAATACAGACACTGCGCTTGTAACTTTGGAAGAGGCCCTCTCTGAAAAGGTAATCGAGTTCTTAAATCTTGAAATGTATCTGTAATGGTGATGTTGGACGATCATAAATAGAAGAACAAGAATTGAGGATCTACTGCCCAAATTAAAATTTTTGTCATGATGAGTAGTGCCACATGCTTCCACCACAACTGCGATCACCTGATCATCATTTCTGAGAAATAACTACAATGGGGAGCTCCTACTAGAGGTTGTTCTAAGTACTTTCTTAAGCTACTACCTAGTGATACCCAAAAGATGGCATTAGAGTTCTTGCCCTCTTTCTCTTCGAAGAGGCTATTTACATATGAAAATGGCAAAACAAATTTTGGCATGTATAATTCAGTCTCTGAGAATAAATGGGATTCCATTGAACAAACACCTTGTCTACCACAGGTGCAGCCTTTCAAATTATTATTATTATTTTTTATTATTAAAGCGGCCATTTATTCCATGGTGCTTTACATGTGAGGAGGGGTATACTTAAAAAAACAAGTACAGTAATCTTAACCAATACAATACCAATACAGTACCAATACTGGTACAGGAGGAGAGAGGACCCTGCCCTCGAGGACTCACAATCTACAAGGGATGGGTGAGGATACAGTAGGTGAGGGAAGAGCTGGTCGTGCAACGGTTTGGTGGTTACTGCAGGTTGTAGGTGTGTTGGAAGAATTGGGTCTTCAGGTTCCTTTGGAAGGTTTCTACGGTAGGCGAGAGATTGATATGTTGGGGTATAGAGTTCCAGAGTAGGGGGGATGCGTGGGAGAAATCTTGTATGCGATTGTAGAAAGAGGAGATAAGTGGGTAGTAGAGAAGGAGATTGTGTGAGGATCGGAGGTTGCATGAAGGTAAGTACCAGGAAACGAGGTCACAGATGTATGGAAGGCACAGGTTGTGGATTGCTTCATATGCCATGGTTAGGGTTTTGAACTGGAGTCCTTGGGTAATGGGGAGCCAGTGCAGGGATTGACAGAGGGGAGAGACCGGGGAATAGCAGGGGGAAGGACAGGTGGATTAGTCGGGCAGCAGAGTTTAGAATAGATTGGAGGGGTGTAAGAGTGTTAGAGGGGAGGCCACAGAGCAGGACATTGCAGTAGTCAAGGCTGGAGATGGAGGGCGTAGACCAGGGTTTTTGCAGATTCTTGGTTGAGGAATATATGGATCCGGGAAATATTTTTGAGTTGAAGTCGGCAGGAAGTGGAAAGGGCTTGGATATGTGGTTTGAAGGAGAGACCAAAGTTGAGGATTACCCCAAGGCAGCGAATTTGTGGGACTGGGGAGAGTGGGGAGCCATTGACTTTGATGAATAGGTCTGTTGGGGAGGTTGAGTGAGATGGGGGAAAGGTGATGAATTCTGTTTTGTCCATATTAAGTTTTAGAAATCTTGTAGTGAAGGAGGATGAAATAGCAGACAGACTTTGTGAGATTTTGGTTAGTAGGTCGGTGATATCAGGTCCACAGATGTAGATCTGTGTGTCGTCGGCATAGAGGTGATACTGAAAGCCGTGAGATTCTATGAGCCATCACAGGCCGAAGGTGTAAATGGAGAAGAGCAGGGGCCCTAGGACTGAACCTTGCGGGACTCCGACAGATGACAAATTATTTGAAGGGTTATTATTTCCATTTTCTAATTCCATTTTCATTTGAAAAATACATGCTAAAATAAGCAACTTTGGAATTTACTTAATATCAAAATGTTGATACCTTTTTCCACAATCTTTGATATGTTTTTAATTTAATTTCCAACTGATCGAAGATAAAGTTGGGAGTCTGGGGAGCTGTGCACTCCTGAAGAAGATTGGATTGACCTTTTAAGTTGTTAAAATATGCTACTTATTTCACCCCTTCCAAGCATACTTTACTTCTGCCATTGTCTAATGGAATGCCAGCCCTAAACTGATAGCCCAACTCTTCGTTGTACTTTTTTAATGGACAGGCATACAATAGCAGAGAGACAAAGAGCTGCCCCCACTTCTCTGAGAGTAGCAAAGACCGACCCCAATTATTGTAACGACTAAGTCCTGCCTCCACGCCCTGTAGCAATAGAGAAAGTGCCGCCACTACTTCCTGTAGAGAGAGAAATTGCCGCACTCACTTCATGTAGAGGAAGTTCCACCCCATTTCCTATAGAGAGAAAGTTCTGCCCTCACGTCCTGCAGAAAAAGAAAGTCTTGCCCCCACTTCCTGCAGAGAGAGAATGTTTTGCCCCTACTTTCTATAGAGAAAATTCTGCCAATACGTCCTGTAGAGTGAGAAGGTTCTATCCTCGCTTCCTGTAGAGAGAGATTTCTGCCCCCATTTCATGTAGTGTGAGAAAATATCACCCCACTTCTTATAGAGAAAGGAAGTCCCGTAGCCACTTGAGCACAGGTCTTCTAGTTTGACATTGTGGTCTCAGGTATACAGGTGTACAACCTTTGATATTTCCTTGACACACATATACAGTTATGTGAAAAAGTGTTGGCCCCCTTCCTGATTTGTTATTCTTTTGCTTGTTTGTGACACTTAAATGTTTCAGATCACCAAACAAATTTAAATATGAGACAAAGATAACACAAATAATCACAAAATTCAGTTATTAAATGAAGGTCTTTTATTAATAAGGGAATAAGAAATCCAAACCTACAGGGTCCTGTGTGACCTGATGCATTGGAATAAGAAATACAATGTATATCATCTATCCGCTAAAAAGATGATGAATGTTTGATCACTGGCGTTCTGGATGCTGAGACCACCATCAATGCTGAGAACAGGGTTTCCAAAGACCCTTATGTGAATAGAGTGACAGAGAGCATGTGCAACCACAGACAGTAAATGGAGCAATGGTCGCACATGCTCAATACCACTTCATTCAAACAGGGGACTTTGGGACACCTTGACGGGGGCACAGCAATCTAATCCACAGTGATTATATATTTATTACCTATCCTGTGTATAGACGAAAATATTATTTATGGGACAACCCCTTTATGTTTACAATGTACACCCCTACTTATAATCATGGGTAATCTGGTCCTAATAAGGGGAATTACATCCATGTTCTATTCCTTGTCCTTGCTGTCAAAACAGTTTTCTGACAATAAATCGGCAATTTGTGAATTTACCCTAAGGGTAGCCATGCACTTGAGACTAATATTGGCTAAGTCCCCCCTGATTTTGGCAACATTGCAAAATACAGATTTAAAAGAGCAATAAGTTACTGACTGCTGGGAGTCTGACTGCTGGCACCCTCAGTGATTGCGACAACGGTGCTGATACATAGCCTGTGATGGTTCACACCGTGCTGTCAACACTATGTCAAGGATCCCAGTAGTATTTCAGGGATCCCTGGCAGAATATCTTTATCGTCCCCACTACTCACACCAATTTGTCATGAACCGGGGTGGTTTGGTTGCCCCTGGTTCCTTCTGAAGGGGATTTATCTATATCCCACTTCCCAGTTCCAGTTTGAAACCTGCAGCTCTGTGTCGCCCCTTACCCTCAGGTCAGATTAGGTACTGCACCTAGGGTAATTAGTCGCCAGAAAGGCTGCCTGCTATGTACTGCCCATTGTGCTCACTGCAGCGAGGGCGATTTAACTACTCCCACTCAGGCAGGAACAATAATTAACAATGCCGCCGTCGCTACAAAGATCCCCAATCACACAGAACAAAGTATGCTGCCACCAGCTCTGATTTTGACCAAAAGTTAATGGGTCCAGAGCCAACCCAAATCAGTAGCGTAGTTCACCTCAGAGGACACACAGTTCGTTCATAGAGCAGAGAGACACAAGCTAGCAAATTATGTATTTTACTCCATAAAAAGTTAGGCAGTGTTTACAAAGTATTAAAAAGATATTATAAAGGAGAAAATCATATGTACATTGCAGATTATGAAAATAAAATGGTATTAGCGTTGAAAAGAGAACACTTACAGGTCGTTATGTCATGGTATCATCTTGGCTGGCCTGTGGCTTAGGAGGATAAATACATCCAGGACCAGGTGCATAGAACAGCTTTGCTGAGCTGATGTTAGCTCACTTCCTGGGCCAAGACTAACACCCAATTCAGCAGGGGTACAGATATGCCCTCTGGTCCTGACATCTCTAAGTGGGCTGAGTAATGATATGCACTCTTTTCTCAGAATTTAGGTTCTTGGAAGCCCCCAGACAAAAGCATTCCTGGGCCAGTGGGAGGGGAAAACGAGTGGCTTTACAGGATTGGTCGTCTGCAGTTTGGACGCCACACCCTGCTCACACATTAGTATCAAGTTGCACAGTGTCTCTGCCTCAGGGCTTTGTGTCTATACCAGCTCATTGAGACATGGTTGGGGGAGATGAAATGGCAAACTGGTCCTGGAATGCGTCGATATCACCAATTTATTTTTCCTATATGGAACTTGTCCTTGGTGGTAAGTAGTGCTCATCTTCAGTCTAGTGTGACCAGTCTGCTACATTTGTATGCCATGGAAAAGTTATTTATTACATTTGTGCCATTTAGATGTTCACTGCCTGCAATATGCTATGAAATAAGTTTGTCGATTGTGGATATAGTCTTCCATACAGCTAACTTATTGATACAGAAATTAATATTGAATTCAGTATTGGTTCTGTTGCATTTTCGAGAAAAGTTAGAATACATGTAATATGTGACTTGCTAAGAGAAGGAGGACTTCAGCGATTTGGAAAATCTATTCACTGCCCCTAATTGCCGCCCTATGATTAGACCGTTCTACCAAAACTCTTGTAGGTGATTATCTAGTAATACACTGTCTATTTCCTTCCTTTTTTAAAATCTTTTAGGAGAGAATTATTGAACGTTTGAAAGAACAAAGGGAACGAGATGACAGGGAGAGACTAGAAGAGATTGAAAACTACAAGAAAGAGAACAAAGATCTAAAAGAAAAAGTCAACAGTTTGCAGGCGGAGTTGACAGAAAAAGAGGTATGCTGCACATAGCTTCCTGCAGGCTATCAAAGATATAATGTTACTAGAGTTCTATGGCCCCGGAGCAACTTTTGGACCTTGTGCCTCGATCCACAACCACAAGGTTATTGCTTGCATGTTTGGCTCTTGTGGCCCTGCTATGGTCTATAAAAATATATGTTACGACTCCCTAGAAAAAAGAAACAACTCCAAATATAGATGTGACCATTTTAAACCTATTTAGTTTCTGCAGAATGAAAGCAACTGAAAAACCTTATTACTTCCTAACTTGGCAGTGCCTTATATTGCACTTCACTATTAAAGGTACCATGCTGTAATGCCAACAACAACCACTATGAGGATTACAGTGTTATAATACCAGACAAGAATGTCAAGCTGTAATACCATGCAAAAAAATTAGGATTACGGTGGTTCAGAGTCTGCGCTGCCTAATGGTTCTAATGTGCGATCACACATGAAGGTGAAGCATGAAAGTGGTTTATGTCAATGCATTTCAAGGTCTTCAAACCTTTTCATCAGGACCAAACCACGATGAGTGAGAAATTTCTTACGATGGACTGCGGTGAACCAATGTCAACGCAGCGCCATGGGACAATTTTTGTTCATAGTGCTAGCTGTGAGCTCACTGAGGTCACCGCAGTTCATTGGCTCGGCTCACCCTGAAGTGTGCTGGGAATGCAGCTTCAGTGACCTGCGGTAACTTTGATGATGTCAAAGAATGAATAAAGGAATAAATGAATTCTTTATTTTCTCTATAGACCAGCTTGATTGATATGAAAGAGCATGCATCTACTCTGGCTTCATCAGGACTAAAGAGAGATTCCAAGTTGAAGTCTCTTGAAATGGCCATCGAGCAGAAGAAGGAAGAATGTAGTAAGTTGGAAGCCCAGTTGAAAAAGGTACGTAAGGCATCTTTGTATGTAGCAAGAGGTGGCGTACAACCGGTTTGCAAATTTTCAGATAGTTCAATTAGGAACGACTGCTTTAACAGCGTTCTGCAAAGCTGCAGCTGCATCAAAGCTTTCTTTGAACTCGGGGAAACAACAGTCGCGTCAATAGTGATGATTGGAGCTTGGGAAAAGTAAAAGAATAGTCTGTCACAGAAGTCACAGAGCCAGAGAGGGCTATGACACTTATCTGAACCCACAGAGATTGTAGTTACAAATCAAACTCTGTGTATTTCATTTTTTTTTCGAGATCGAGTTTTGCCATCACATTGCCAAAATTGAACGTTTATAGATGAGATTCACTTAAACTGCTGATTTAATTTTTATTTCATAGATCAAAAGTACGCAAGAATATAAGCAACTTTGTAATATCTTACGACACAAATCCGCTTTTTTTTTCTCCTCCTTTACTGATCTTTCACTGTCAATTCAAGGGCAAAATATGTGAGATCTGTATTTTGTGAAGATAGGTGACAGTAAGTGCTTTTAAAATCCTATGGAGAGGAGAGGAGCTAGAGGCGGACTCAGACATTCTGCTGCAAGTTCTCCTTAGCCAAGGGTTACAGTTCTCCATTAAACTTTATGAGCACCAACTGTTTCTCCCATCTCAGTAATGGAACATCTGTATTCACTGGAAACACATTTTGCCCAAGAACTGAGAATTTTCAGGATGAATGATCAGTCCAAGAGGAGAAAGAAGCAGATTTCTCTGATAAAATATATCACAAAGTTTCTTATTTTCTTGTGTATTGTTGATTTATGATTAAAATAAAATAATAAAATAATGGTTACTCATCTATAATGTAGATTGCTGCAATTGTTTCTATTGCACAAACAAGGCTTTAATGTAGAGCAGACAGATGCTTTTCCACCGCGCTCGCATGAACAGTTACTGGGATATCATACCTTCTATGTTAGGAATATCTGTATTGTGCAGCCCTGTTTGTAGCAAATGCAAAGCTGTAGAAGAAACCATGCAGTTTTGAAGATGATAAAGATCATTTCAATTTCAGTGATTAATATGTTTTCTCTAATAAAATAGATCCAATTTAATCCAACTGATGCATGCACTGACTTTTTACAGCTCTCCTCCTCCATGGTGGAGACTTGTATATGCTTCACGCGAATCAAGATGGTGAAAGAATATCTTTGTGGCAAAGGGTTTTACAGAATTTTCAATTGATGGTCTATCTTTACAAGTGTCACCGATGGGGTCCGACCTCCAATATCTTGACTAGTCAAAAGACTGATGGGTTCAGTTATTGTTTATCCAGGCATTGTGTTGCGCATCCCAATGTGGCTGTGCTTGGTACTATAGTTCACCTCATTGAAGTGAAGTAGGCTGAGCATCAACAAGTTTACAGGTCTCCTCACTTTAGATAGAATTTATCCAAACCCCTTTTAGATTGGATTGGCCAATTTTCTAATGCGAAAGTGACCTTCCAACAGAGAAGGATGCGGTAGTCGAAATTTCAGTAGCTCATCCTTTTTGCGGAGGGAGATAAATGTCAGCTCATACAGGAGCCAAGCGTTCTTGTGTATGAGAGAGTCAGGGGCTTACTGATCGTTGGGGTGACTGCTATCTAATGTGTATGATCCGCTTTAGTACTAGTATTTACTGTATGTCATTGTGCCTGGATAAACAATAAGCTGGCCACGGTCCTTTTGATTCTGGTAAGTTATGGGTATCTCGTGAGTTGACCTCCCGCCAGTCAGACAGTGATTACCTGTCCTAAAAAGTAGTTGAAAATCAAGAAAAACTCCTTTCAATGGAACAGGCCAAGTGGTTGTTTAATTAAAATTGATTTAATTGGAAAAACTTAAAAACCTGGAAAATATTTTAGACACATATTTAAATAGTTTCCACACAAAAAAAAACTATTGACCCATATCAGTGATACATTTATTATCTCCATGGATTTGAGCACTGGGATGTAGAGTGATCACAAGACTGGAGAGCGCAAAGTTCCCTTTGTGAATGGAGTGGAATTGTAGCATATGGGACCACTAGAGATGAGTGAAGCTTTTGAAATTCACAGACTATTCTTCATTTCCCCCCAAAAAAATTTGATCATCATCAGTGAACAAATTAGCTTGAATCTCAAAACTGGAAAACTTAGAATTGCTTGGAAAATATACATGGGGAGAGGAGAGAGAACCCCTCTGTCTGTGCTGCATAACCATAAGTGCTTACACTCTACATACAAGAGAGAAAGAGAGGACCTTGCTGACCATAAGAGCTTACACTCTACAGCAGAGAGAGAGAGGACCCCGCTGACCATAAGTGATTACGCTCTACAGAAGAGAGCAAAAGAGAGGACCCTGCTGACCATAAGAGCTTACACTCTACATACAAGAGAGAAAGAGAGGACCCTGCTGACCATAAGAGCTTACACTCTACAGCAGAGAGAGAGGACCCCGCTGACTGTAAGAGCTTACACTCTACAGGAGAGAGAGGACCCTGCTGACCATAAGAGCTAACACTCTACAGCAGAGAGAGAGGACCCACTGACCAAAAGGGATTATGCTCTGCAGAAGAGAGCGAAAGAGAAGACCCCAATGACCATAAGAGCTTACAATCTACAGGAGAGAATGGACTCGGCTGACCATAAGAGCTTGCGCTTTATAGACGAGAGGGAAAGATAGGACCCTGATGATCATAAGAGCTTACACCCTACAGGAGAGAAAGGACCCTGCTGACCATAAGAGCTTACAGTCTACAGGAGAAAATGGACCCTGATGACCATAAGAGCTTACACTCTACAGGAGAAAGACCCTTCTAACCATAAGAGCTTACACTCAACAGCAGAGAGAGAGGACTCCGCTAACCATAAGAGATTACACTCTACAGAAAAGAGCGAAAGAGAGGACCCTGCTGACCATAAGATCTTACACTCTACAGCAGAGAGAGGACTCCGCTGGCCATAAGAGATTACGCTCTACAGAAGAGAGCAAAAGAGAGGACCTTGCTGACCATAATAGCATACACTCTGCAGGAGAGAAAGGACCCGGCTGACCATAAGAGCTTACACTCTACAGGAGAAAGACCCTTCTAACCATAAGAGCTTACACTCAATAGCAGAGAGAGAGGACTCCGCTAACCATAAGAGATTACACTCTACAGAAAAGAGCGAAAGAGAGGACCCTGCTGACCATAAGATCTTACACTCTACAGCAGAGAGAGGACTCCGCTGGCCATAAGAGATTACGCTCTACAGAAGAGAGCGAAAGAGAGGACCTTGCTGACCATAATAGCATACACTCTGCAGGAGAGAAAGGACCCGGCTGACCATAAGAGCTTACTCTCTACAGGAGAGAAAGGACTCGGCTGACTATAATAGATTATGGTCTACAGAAGAGAGCGAAGAGAGGACTCCCCTGACCATAAAAGCTTACACTCTACAGGAGAGAAAGGACCCTGCTGACCATAAGAGCTTACACTCTACAGGAGAGAGAGGACCCCACTGACCATAAGAGCTTACACTCTACAGAAGAGAGAGAGAGGACCCCGCTGACCATAAGAGCTTACACTCTACAGGAGAGAAAGGACCCCACTGACCATAAGAGCTTACACTCTACAGGAGAGAGACTTACCCAGTGATTCTGGAGATGGAAATTGACTCTGCTGTACAAACTGTTCTCCACTGGGAACCGCTGACCTGTGATGGCCCAGTACTGACCTCCACTGTACAAGTTATGATAATCCGATAGATATCATAACCACGGGGCATTATGGGGAGGCCCATGCAGCAGCACCAAATAACATTTGCCTATTCTCTGATGCTTTAGCAATGTGGGAAATGGCGCTGGGTACGTTTTCTTTTATGACAACCACAAATCAAATCTCAAAATGTTCAAATTGCTTAAAATCGTGAATTTCAGGAAATCTGAATCAAACTCTATCCTCTGCGGATTGATCCGCTCATCTCTAGTGACCATCATTTGATTCACTGTCTACGGGAGCAGTTGTCCTGTTCATATAGAAGGGAATGGAGTAGATGGAGTGTTGGTTACACAATAATACCTCCACCTCATTCACAAGGGGAAGCAGCATCCCCACTCCCATAATTAATGGATGTCGGACCCCCAGTGATGATACATTTATTACCTTCTCTGTGAAAAAGTGATAAATGGTTTTCATAGGATAACCCCTTAAAGCCAGGGATTTCCTTCCTATTGTAGACCACTGCAAGAGAATTCTGTACACATGTGGTGTTAAGAAAAAGTATTTTCTTTCTATCCTATCAGGGGAATTATCTAAGTTGAACTTAGTAAATGTCTATTAAATCACCTCATTTCTAGTAATGACATTCATTAATTACCATGTTGTTTGCTTAGTTAGTCACCAGCTCTTCACTCCATGAACATATGGGGCAAACAGACCATGTAAACTCGTAGCATCATTAATTTTCCCCAGCACATGTGTGGGTCAGTACAACACAAAGTTCAATGTGAAACACTTTCCTCCCCCTACAGTACAGACCATTATCCTCCCAATTGAAAAATTGCCTTCAAGAACCCCAACAGAGAAACCGGGGAGAGAAATTCTACAAGAGTTAACTCTTTAAAGTCACATTTACATAAAATTAAGGGTCACGGATGGCGCATGTTTTTTTTTATATGTAATAATTTTAACACTGGACTAGAAGGGCAATACATTCATCAGCATCTTCTTGGTTAAAAGAGTAATGCATTGGATTTCTAATCATTTTATGTAAGATTCTGTAAACTTAAAGGGTGGCTATCATAGGATAGGGTATGCTTTGTGCTGCTAATTGGTGGTCAGTCCAGAGTCTGAGACTCCGACCAAAATACAGCTTTGAAGTGCACAACTCCTACATGAACTACATGCATAGAGCGGTGTACCAGCTCAATAACAAGTCTGTGGATTAACAAAGTCCCCAATAAGGCTTATTATATCACTTTTTGAATCAGTCACCTGCAGGCACAGATCTGTAGGTGCCAATCCCACCAACATTCATGATAGATTCAGTAATGGAAAATGAAATCCCCATTTCTTAAAATGTCAAGTCTTCTTTATTAGAATTACACTTTAAAGACCTATATAACATTCACCGTCAGGAACATTATGATGGCCCCAACATAACCCTCCACACAGTGTGATGGCCCAAACACAAACCTCTACCCTGTATGATAGTCTCACTAGCCCTCTATACAGCATAATGGTCCCAACGTAGCCCGCTATATAGCCTAATGGACCCCACGTAGCCCTAGAAACATTATAATGGCCCCCATATAGTCCTCCAAAAAGTATAATGGTCCCCACATACGACACTGCCTTAGTCATAGTCTGATGGGCTAGGTTCTGAGACCCCAATTGATTAGTCAAAGCACCGGTCTGAAGTGCCCAAAAGAAAGTCACAGGAAATTCACGCCATACATGCCCTGTGCATGCAGCTCAAGGAGAGAGTTTGCACTCCACAGCAGTCTTTTGACCAATTGGTGGGGGTCTCAGGACCTGGACCCCACTATTTCCCAGTATATTGTATCCCCTAGGATGTATAATTTTTTTTGTAGATGATCGTTACCGTTTAAATGTAAAACTGACACGCTGCATTATGGCTATTGCAGGGCGGTGCTTGGCATAAGCTTTCATTCTCTGGAATCTGTGTCATGCTCCTCCTCCTCAGGATCTACATGGAGTAGAACTCCATCCATTTTCCGTGGACTGTTCCTTTAATTTTAAATGTAAAAAAATGAATCTTTTACTGTAATCTTAATTTCAGGACTTGATCACAGATCATTTGACCCAGTTTGTAATAATTTAGAAAACAACAAAACAAGTAAAATTTGCCTAACTTTTTCATCCCCTTAACTGTTCCTTAGGTGACCCCCAGCGATATGCATTTTGTGAGATGAGTGACATGTATTTAACAATGGTGCTTAATTAATCTCTTATTATTACTATCTTTTGAAAGTTCCTTGATGAATGGCTGTCTTCACTAAAAGCACTTCTGGTGATTCATTGCTCAAGTCCAGCACTTAATGTATCATCAGAAGTGGACAGCCTACTTGATTTCATGGGTTATTTAACTCTAGAAAGGGGAAAGTAACAGTAAACCGTCCATTTCAGCTTCTAACCATTTTCTTGTAGCAGCCAAGGTAAACACGCCAACGTCCCCTGTGACTCTCTCGCTTTCACCGTGGAATGTCGAGGAACTTACATTCTCTACGTATTTATGACAAGTTCTCTTCTGCAGACACGCTTAGATTGTCCGGTTAATGCTGTATTCCTAAATATTTCCTTCTTTTTTTCCCCCCCTTTGTGTGTGCGTCAATCCTTCCCGTCTCCCTTAACGTAGCAAGCCGAGCAGTTGTTCAATCAGATGTACAATCCTGTAAGTGACCATCTTTAAGAAACCCCACACAGCATGCAACCTCCATCGGTAGAGCTGCGCACATCCCATGGCATCGCTCCGGCCACGCACACTTGCTCCGGCTCTGCTTGCATCGTATCTGTGTATCTATGTTGGGAATAGTCATAAGGGTCGCTTCCGCTTTTTTTTTTGGCAGGGCCGCTATCATGCATGAAAGTTGCCGAATGGGTTAAATTTGTTTTATACCCTGCAGGATCCTTCAGGTTTCAGTTTAGGTTGAGAATTTATGCATTATTAAATTACAATAACGACTTGTTAAGTCCAGATGGTTTTAGAGATGAAATCAATATGTAGATTTTTTTGTCATTAAAATAATTACTTCGAAAACGAAGTCTCTTTCCATAAATGTAATTGTGATTAAAGCCTCCGCAATGTGGGATGTATTACGCTACTTTGCTTACCTTATGCCACCACATTGGGGAGATCCAAAGCTTTGCTAGCAATATGGCTAAATGTGGATAAAAAGAGACATAAGGTACATAAGTGGTAGAATAGTCTTCAGGAGCCAGAAATATAGACTGACTGTCTTCACCTAAAATTTTGGAAAAATACAAAGGGACATTCCAACCATGATTAGTTTATCCACTCAGAGGATATTTGCTAAATGTAAGATTTGCCAGTATAAATGCTGGAGACCACTCTAATCACTAGATCATTGAACCCCCATTCCCACCCCACTGTAGCTTCCCATTTTAGTATCCCTTGTACAGTTGTTTCGAGTGTCGGCATATATTTTTGTCCACTTCTACATACTCTTCTCTATCGTGGTTGTTGTGGTCTAGCCATTGGATCTTCTTAGATCTAACATTACTTACCACAGTAATGTTACGGTGCTTAAATGATAACTGGTGATGCTTGGAATATCTCTTTAATTTATTAAAAGGCTGATATAATGGGGAGCACTGTCCGTGGAAGACTGGCTGCTGTTAATAGGGCTTCCACGGACAGACTCGGTCTATCAAATATCAGGGGTTGCATTGAGCTTTCACCCTTTAACTCTTCTACAGGGATCTACAGGTACACATGGGGCCCTGGGGTTGGCTCCACAGAGTCAGACTAGCTGCTGGGTGTTGGAATCAGAACAAGGTGCTCAACTGAGCTCAAAATATTACAATAGCGAAAGGGGAGAAAAGAGTTTGAAAGTCAGGCTATAAATCCCGAAAAAATAAACATATGACCATACAATAGTCTTACATGCTGTGAGTCAAAAAATTAGCTGGAGTAACAGTCATAAAGTAATCTGTTGCATAACAATTAAAGTGCAATGTGCCACTATTCAATTAGTGGAAACGATCATCTCTGATCACACCCTATAAATTATGAATTGCAAGTTGTGGCCAGCTTGCACAGCCAAGTGATGGCGGATGTCCAACCAGTCATACCACTGACAACTAGTATGGCTGTGAACTGCAACAACCTGCAAAGGAACTATGATGTCACTTCCTACTGCACTTTCAATTTAGTACATGGACCCAATACAAATTGCCCACAATACAAATATATGAATATTATCTAAACAGTTATATGCCAAAAAAGCATTTTAATTGAAGAAAGTCACTGGCTATTTTGCTGGGTTGCAAAACTCTATCTAAATGTAAAGTGCAAGGTGGAAAAATGCATATAATCATAATAAAAAAGTTGCAGTCAGCAGGAGAAGAGGTAGCATACCGTAAAAAATTCTATTTTACCTGTGCAATGAATTGCTATATACAACTGTGGAGAGCTCTTGCCGTCAGCCTCGCTTCTTTGGGAGGCGTGTTTCCACGCACAGACTCGTTGTAACAGACATCGGGCTGCAATAAGCGTCACCCTTTAACCCTTGTACAAGGATCTACAGTTACACATGGGTCTCTGGGTTGGTTCCACAGAGTCAGAGTAGTTGCTGGCTGGTGGACCGGGCAGAGGATTGTCAGATAGCCACATCAATACCAAGTGAAATCGTCAAGCTGAAAGATGGTCACAAAATTGGCCTAGTTAAAAAAAACAGGAATCAAACAGACTGGGTCACTCCTCTTTTTCAGCTTTTGCACAGAGTATAGTATAAACTTTAACTGGCAACCCTTAGTATGCTTGGGGTGTAAGTAGGGTGTGGTACTGACCTATTGGGCACAGCAGGGAGCCGATTACTCCTGTTGGAAGCTCATATGACTAACTATATTGACAAACTGTGTGGCACAGATAGAGCCGATGCTGTCCAGAGGTTCTGGCCATGACATCTCCTCAATCACCAAGTTTTGCCCACAGAATGAATACTGAAGTGCCTGGTGACAGAAGCACATGTGGCAAGAGCAGGTCCAGGTGGAGATGTGACAGCTAAGGCAAGGTATTGCATGGTTAGACTTCAGTTAGACTGGTTTACATCTTTCCGCTTTAGGCCTCATCATCAGACATCTGTGATTTATGTATGTTTCAGCTGCTAATTGCCAGGACGGCCATCGGATATAAACACTTTGAATGTATAGTGGCTGCAGAACAGCAACATGGTGGATTAGTGGTTAGCACTGCAGCCTTGCAGTGCTGGAGTCCTGGGTTCAAATCCCACCCAGGACAACATCTGCAAAGAGTTTGTATGTTCTCTCCGTGTTTGTGTGGGTTTCTTCCGGGTAATCCGGTTTCCTCCCACATTCCAAAGACATACTGATAGGGAATTTAGATTGTGAGCCCCATTGGGGACAGCGATGATAATGTCTGTAAAGCGCTGCGGAATATGTTAGCGCTATATAAAAATAAAGATTATTTATTTAACAGCTCCTATTCAAACAATTGGAGCTGTTCAGCAGAACTTGGCAGCTGCCGCTACACATTGAAGTATACTGCATTGTTCAAAGTGTTCACATCCGATAGATGCTGGAGGAAAATGCAGTGGATCGGTGGGGATGTAAGGTGCTGGACGGACCCCTACCGAACTGATATGGATGACTTGTCTTTTGGATATCTCATTGAATTGTTGTGACTGGACAACCCCTCTATGTTTTTCTGAAGACCACAGATATAAGCTGGTCACCTTCCGGGTTTTACCTTGCAAACCAATCTTTTACTCGCCTCATTTCTGGTAAGTAGTGATAAGACAATGTGCTCTGATAAGGTGTTACCAGGCATGCTCGTGTGCTAACTAAGGGTACCGTCACACTATACCATTTCGATCGCTACGACGGTACGATTCGTGACGTTCCAGCGATATCGTTACGATATTGCTGTGTCTGACACGCAGCAGCGATCAGGGATCCTGCTGAGAATCGTACGTCGTAGCAGATCGTTTAGAACTTTCTTTCATCGCTGGATCTCCCGCTGTCATCGCTAGATCGGTGTGTGTGACACCGATCTAGCGATCTAGCGATGCGATCCAGCGATGCGCTCGCTTGTAACCAGGGTAAACATCGGGTTACTAAGCGCAGGGCCGCGCTTAGTAACCCGATGTTTACCCTGGTTACAAGCGTAAAACTAAAAAAAACAAACAGCACATACTTACATTCTGGTGTCCGTCAGGTCCCTTGCCGTCTGCTTCCCGCACTGTGACTGCCGGCCGTAAAGTGAAAGCAGAGCACAGCGGCTGTGCTTTCACTTTCACTTTACGGCCAGCAGTCAGTGAGTGCGGGAAGCAGACGGCAAGGGACCTGACAGACACCAGAATGTAAGTATGTGCTGTTTTTTTTTTTTTAGTTTTACGGTTGTAACCAGGGTAAACATCGGGTTACTAAGCGCGGTCCTGCGCTTAGTAACCCGATGTTTACCCTGGTTACCCGGGGACCTCGGCATCGTTGGTCGCTGGAGAGCTGTCTGTGTGACATCTCTCCAGCGACCACACTACGATTTACCTACGATCACGGCCAGGTCATATCGCTGGTCGTGATCGTAGGTAAATCATATAGTGTGACGGTACCCTAAGTGTCTTTGGCGTGCTCGAAAAATATGTTCGACTCCCCATGCCTACATGTCTCACGGCTGTCGAAAGCCTCAACACATGAAGGAATTGTCTGCTTGTTAGGCAATCCATGCATGCGGCTGTGGAACAGCTGTGAGACATGCAGCCACGGGGACTCAACCATATTTTTCAAGCACATCGAAGACACTTTAGCACCCGAACATGCTCAGGTAACACCTTATCCGAGCACGTTCACTCAAGTCATCACTACTGGTAAGGAGTAATCCCACATTGCCCTGACCTCTCACCTCATGAAGCAATATGCTATTTTCTACCTATTGTGTATAAATTACTTTACCCTTGATAACACATCTGTTTGCCCACTGGCATTTTTCATCAGCATTACCACAGGTTTTGCTTTGTTGTATCATCAAATGCCATGGGTTGGCCCACCAGGCCTAGTTCAGGTTAATGACCCGCACCGCACTTCTTGACTTTGCTCAGTCACTACTTTCCCGATGCTGACTTGGTTTTCGATAATTAAAATAAGCAGTCGCTTAGCTTTAATCATAGTCTGACTAACATGTGGTTTTTACAATAAAACCCCCAAGGACAACTCTGCCAATTACAATTGCCGAAAATTGCAGTCCTCGTTTTTCTTTTTGCCCGGGCAATGTATAAATGTCCCTGTGTTGCATTTTGCAACCTTTTTCTCATCATTGAGGCTCCAGTTTGCCCCGTTTTTTTTATTATTCTCATCTGCTTTTAAGATTTATTAATTCCAGCTCTGCT
Organism: Ranitomeya imitator; assembly: GCF_032444005.1. NCBI lineage: Eukaryota > Metazoa > Chordata > Amphibia > Anura > Dendrobatidae > Ranitomeya > Ranitomeya imitator. The sequence continues at coordinate 32,253,972 of NC_091289.1, forward strand.
TTTTTTTTTCTTAATCACAACCTGTAGCTGATGAGCCACACATTCGGGTTGTGGGAAATTATGGCACAACTTGATTTTACAGAGCACACCAATGTTTTCCAGCTGAAGAAGGACAAAGCTACTCTCCATTTCTAAAAATGATATGGAAGATCAGATGTACCCAATGTGTCTCCACAAGGGAAGCAGAATTTAATTTTGTTTTGCTTCACGGCACAGCAAGTCTCCTCATTCAAGGTCTGCACAGCACGGCTTTAGGGGTTATGTTCTGAGCCAGACCTCGCTGTGAAACAGAGCAAGGAAAACTGGTTCCCATCCTTTGTAAGAGCACCGTACGTCCGGATACAGACCGTACTTGGTCCTGGGCTCCTGGAGCCAGCTGAGAAGAGTCTTCTTCACGGTGCATAAGTTGCACAATGCCAACCTGCTGGAAATTCATTCACTAGTAGCCTTAAATTAAAGGGCGATCTTTTCTGAAGAATAGTTTTGGAACTGAGTTATTCTGAATATAGAGGTTTCATGCCGTTTTCTAAATTCTTGTTAACATTTTTTCACCTACTCGTTTCCAAGTGATTCTAATGAGATCACATAGCAGAAAGTTAATACTGTAGAAACTAAAATAAAATCTGGTAAAAGGAAATAAACCTATTAGGCTTGGTATATGTCTTTGGTATTTGTTGATTTTTTTTTTTTTTTATTAGCGCCAAATTCTTCAAAATGGCACACATTGTTCATGGATAGTGATCAGCGAACGTGCTGGGAAAAGATGTTATCCGACCATGCTTGAGTGCTAAACGAGTGTTTTCGGAGTGCTCGAATAATATGTTCGAGTCCCCGCAGCTGCATGTCTCGCGGCTCTTCGACTGCCGCAACACATGCAGGGATTGCCTGTTTGTTAGACAACCCCTGCGTGTGCTGCTGCTTTGGAACAACCGCGTGTCATGTGAACATATTATTCGAGCATGCCGAAGACACTCGGTTAGCACCCAAGCGTGCTCGGATAACAAATTATCAGTGCATGTTCGCTCATCACTGTTCATGAATTTATGAATTTTGCACAAAATTAGAAAAATATATTTATTTTTTGTCTTTTACCTCTGTTGCATCTTTATAGAGCTAAACGTTACAAATGTACCTACAATTTGCAAATTGATGAATGGGCCGCAAAACATCTGGAAAACACAACCATACCCACATCGACTAACATAAAAAAACAAAAAAAACAAGCAGACACATATAAAATAGACTTTTAAAAAGGTACAAGTTAAAAGAAAAATCAAAAGCAGGAGAAAACACCCAAAACTAGACAAGAAAGACTCAAATGTGGGCCCAATTTATATTACATTTGAATCTTTTTTTTATTTTTTTATTTTTTTGTTATCATGTTTTTCATTTGTGCTTTATACTTCTTTTAATTGGCACCTTTTTAAAGCCTGTTTTATATGTGTGCGCCTCTTTTTTTTATGTTTGTCAGGGTAAGTTCACACAACTGTATAACAAAAAAACATGTATCAAACTGGGATTTTTTTCTCACTTATCCATGTGCAATGCCCCATTGTACATCATTGGTACGACTGCTGTCCGTTTTTTTTAACGGATAGCACTTGGACTGAAAATAAGTTCATGTCTACGAGACGTCATTGTGACTACAGTTTGGGTTTTACCAAGAAGTTTTCAACTTATTCATCAATTCTAACTTTTTAAAAAGTTGTACAACTTTTTGGGCAAATGTGCTCCAGTTTCCCCCTTGAAGTGAATTTTTGTACCCCTGAAATTTTTTGTGCAACATTTTAGCAGAACATGTAATTTTTTTGGGGGGACTAAAAAAGTTACAAAAATTATTATTAAAGGCAAAAATAAAGAGCATTTTGATTTTATGCATGGATTTTGCAACATTTTGAAGCATTTGGTGCAATTAAAAAATACCATAAGGCAAAAAAAAGAATAGTGACAAAATGGAAAAGATGAATGGGGAACATAGTCCCTATAGATTTAGGTTCATATTATGACCCGTATGGTGCTACTTTCATAGAGGTAAGCATTCTAGGAAGAATACCTCTATAGTACAGTGAAAATATAAATCAATTTGCCATTTTTTTGTAAATGGAAAGGGTCAATATACTGTAGTTAATGTAGCTGTGACAGACCGGAACCATAAGGAATTGAAGTGTATTTTATGCTGAAGGATCCTGCACGGTATAATGTGCACGCATGTTTTATTTTATTTTTTTAATTTACCGTAATATTATGCTTTTAGAATGTGTGTGGAAGTGGAAATATGTTGTATATGTTTTGTTCTGGACTGTTTCACGTTCTGTAAATTTTGGCTTTTGATTGTAATTAAGAAAGGAAATTCTTGCTGGAAAATGTTACAACAGTTGATAACAATTGACAGATATTTATAATGCGGTTGTTTTGTCAGCAGTGGATTGTGTAGAGAGCGACGGGAGAAATAGTGCAGGAATCGACCATAAAAACATATCAGATCACTGCTACGCGAATTCGGTTGATTGCTAGGGTCAATTCCTATTGTTTTTGTCACCACTGTAGGCCATTATATCCCTCAAAATCATCTAGGTTCTCCTATCACTGACAGAATGGTTAATTATAAGGTATAGATAGTACCAAAAATATTAGGATCTATCATGGTAAACTTTTTGCAGTCCTGCAAAGTACTGTATATAGTCTCTGGTGGTGAATATATTTGTATAGCATGCTACCAATGTTTGATGATTGCTGCAGGGTCCTTGATAAAACAATATTTCCATAAAGTTAGAGACATATGGAGCTACAGGCTCTAAGTTACATGAACCCTTCCAATTAGCACAATGTAAGATGTCAGATTGTCTCGATGAAGTGAGGGCCTCCCTCATTGGGCTGATTGGCAAATGTCCTAAAGCTCGAGACCACTAATAAATGTTTGATTGGTGGGGTCAGACCTCCAGAATCCTTACCTGCAGCATGCCCTTATAAAGGCCCTTATAAAGGCCAATTCAGTGGGGATCCCCAATGTTGACCCACCTATCAATGTTTGATTGCTGGTGTCTGACCTCTAAGAATATTGGTGGCACAATGATGGTCGCAGCTAATCCCATTGAAGTGAAGGCTCCCCTCATGATGCTGATCAATTGAAGTCACAAAGATTGACTACACCAATGTTTGATTAATGGTGTATGACCTTCAAGAACCTTAGTGTTTAGCACAATAATAGTTACAACTTGTCCCATCGAAGCAAATGCCTCTCTCATTGTGCTGATAAATGGAGGTCCCAGAGCTTGAGCCCTCCGATCAATGTTTCATTGGTTAGGTCTGAACTCCACAAACCTCACTTGCAGCATGTCCAATTACGCTCTGATCTGTGAGGATCCCTGAGGTTGGTCCCAGCTATCATATTAATGATTGGTGGTGTCTGACCTACAAGAACATCAGCGATTAGCACAATAAAATTAATAGCTTGTCCAATTTAGTGAAGGCCTCTCTCATTTTGCCGATGATTAGAAGTTAACTTCACCGATAAATATTTGATTGGTGGGGTCTGACCTCCATGAACCTCGGCGATCAACATGAAGGTTGTAGCTTGTCCCATTGAAGTAAAGCCTCCTTCATTGTGGGGATCCCAGAAGTCAACCGCACCAGTCAAGCATTGATGCTGATTATGGGCCATTAATATTTAGATACCAGGAAACCTCATCACTGTCAGGATTTTATGAATAAAATCTGAGCCAATAAAGTATTCTTAAGTCACATTGGTAAATAACGCCATTACCTTATACCGAGAAGAGCTGTCTATAGATTAGCCAAGGAATTAAGTCTACAGGAACGTATAGCATCAATCAATGTCCTTATATCATATTAATCACGAGCATATTCGTTCTACAATATACAGTAGCTTTCTGATCTGTTTAAAATGTATAAAATCACTTTTGTCTCTTTTAAAAACTTTTAACTCTAGCACAGATCAGCATTGATTTCCCTAGTATGTGCCCATAGCCCAGGTTTCCTTTACTTATCCGCTAATTGAGCAAGGATTGAGGTTATACTTCCCTTTTACACTTGTTTTTAACAAATGTATTTCCAAAATATATCTCAATTTTGAGCTTCTTAACACTTTTCAGCTGCTGCCCTATGTAACCCCCAGTCTAAACCAAGCCTCTTATTATGGATGACAGCGCCTGGACTTTGTTTGTAGTCTGAAACTGTTGAAATCTCTTGTTTTTATTTATTTAGCGCAGGAAGTTTAGTATCCTATAAAAATTAACATCCACATTGTACATCTGCCTGTTATATCTCTGCCGTCTTCCAGAAGTTAGAAATGGAAAACCCTGTTTCTTTTAAGGATTTAGGCTGGCAAACAATTCCTAAATCTTGATTCTTGCAGATTTCTATTTTTATTTTGGGATGAATTACAATTTACACTGGAAAAGGTAAAAAAAACTCTTGTCTTTTCTCTGCACTTGTTACGAAAAATATTTCAGCAGATTACATGTATAAATATTGAGGTTAACCCTAAAATAGAAACTATACACATATCAGCCATAGCATGGATAGGTGATAATAACATCTTTCAAGAAATTGGATGGGTTTGGCTGCAAGTCAACAGACAGTTCTTGGAGTTGATGTGTTTGAAGTAGGATAAATGGTCAAATTGAAGGATTGAAGCAACTTTAACAAAGGCCAAATTGTAATAAGTAAATGACAAAGCATCTCCAAAACGGCAGATCTTGGTTGGTACACCAAAACTGGTCTAAGGAAGGGCAACCAAAGTAATGGCGACAGTCTCCTGGGCATCCAAGGCTCATTGATGCATGTGGAAAGTGAATGGTAGTTCGATCTCACAAAAGAGCTACTGTAATCAAAATTGATGAAAAAGTTCATGCTGCCTATGATGAAAAGTCAACAAATAGCAGCAACTACAATAGGTGCAGTGGTTATAGTCCCACGCGGGTCCTGGAGACTAGGGGAACCAAAATGTTCAATTGACCTATATGAAAAGATCAATGCTAATAAAGACTTACAATAATTGTGGGCCCATTGGAGCTTTTGCATTGGGGCCCATGAGCTTTAAGTTACGCCCCTGGCATACACTAGAATATAACGTGCTGTGTAGTGAACTGTGAAGACAGAGACCGTCCAGAATGCCCTTTCCACCACCACAAATTTTCTACAATGGGCATGTAAGCACCAGAACTGGATCATGAAGCAACAAAAAAAGATGGCCTGCTCTAATGATTCATACAGTACATTCTTTTATATCTTATACAAAATCTTAAATACAGATACGATAATAATAGTCCTCGGAAACCATCCATAAACTATTTGGGATAATACCCTGTGAAGCTTCCCAATAGCATAGAACATACAGTTAGGTCCATATATATTTGGACAGAGACAACATTTTTCTAATTTTGGTTATAGACATTACCACAATGAATTTTAAACAAAACAATTCAGATGCAGTTGAAGTTCAGACTTTCAGCTTTCATTTGAGGGTATCCACATTAAAATTGGATGAAGGGTTTAGGAGTTTCAGCTCCTTAACATGTGCCACCCTGTTTTTAAAGGGACCAAAAGTAATTGGACAATTGACTCCAAGGCTATTTCATGGACAGGTGTGGGCAATCCCTTCGTTATGTCATTCTCAATTAAGCAGATAAAAGGCCTGGAGTTGATTTGAGGTGTGGTGCTTGCATTTGGAAGATTTTGCTGTCAAGTAAACATGCGGTCAAAGGAGCTCTCCGTGCAGGTGAAACAAGCCATCCTTAAGCTGTGAAAACAGAAAAAACCCATCCGAGAAACTACTACAATATTAGGAGTGGCAAAATCTACAATTTGGTACATCCTGAGAAAGAAAGAAAGCACTGGTGAACTCATCAGTGCAAAAAGACCTGGGCACCCACAGAAGACAACATTGGTGGATGATCGCAGAATAATCTCCATGGTGAAGAGAAACCCCTTCACAACAGCCAACCAAGTGACCAACACTCTCCAGGAGGTCGGCGTATCAATATCCAAATCTACCATAAAGAGAAGACTGCATGAAAGTAAATACAGAGGGTTCACTGCACGGTGCAGCCACTCATAAGCATCAAGAAGAAAAAGGCTAGACTGGACTTTGCTAAAAAAAACATCTAAAAAAGCCAGCACAGTTCTGGAAGAACATTCTTTGGACAGATGAAACCAAGATCAACCTCTGCCAGAATGATGGAAAGAGAAAAGTATGGTGAAGGCGTGGTACAGCTCATGATCCAAAGCATACCACATCATCTGTAAAACACGGCGGAGGCAGTGTGATGGCTTGGGCATGCATGGCTGCCAGTGGCACTGGGTCACTAGTGTTTATTGATGATGTGACACAGGACAGGAGCAGCCGAATGAATTCTGAGGTATTCAGAGCCGTCATACTGTGTGCTCAGATCCAGCCAAATGCAGCAAAACTGATTGGTCGTCGTTTCATACTACAGATGGACAATGACCCAAAACATAAAGCCAAAGCAACCCAGGAGTTTATTAAAGCAAATAAGTGGAATATTCTTGAATGGCCAAGTCAGTCACCTGATCTCAACCCAATTGAGCAGCATTTCACTTGTTAAAGACTAAACTTCAGACAGAAAGGCCCAAAAACAAACAGCAACTGAAAATCACTGCAGTGAAGGCCTGGCAGAGCATTAAAAAGGAGGAAACACAGCGTCTGGTGATGTCCATGAGTTCAAGACTTCAGGCAGTCATTGTCAACAAAGGGTTTTCAACCAAGTACTAAAAATGAACGTTTTATTTAAAATTATTGAATCTTTCCAATTACTTTTGGCCCCTTTAAAAACAGGGTGGCACATGTTAAGGAGCTGAAACTCCTAAATCCTTCATCCAATTTTAATGTGGAGACCCTCAAATGAAAGCTGAAAGTCTGAACTTCAACTGCATCTGAATTGTTTTGTTTAAAATTCATTGTGGTAATGTCTATAAATAAAATTAGAAAAATGTTGTCTCTGTCCAAATATATATGGACCTAACTGTATGACTTGAAGCATAAAAATCACAAAAAGGTACTAAACAAAAAGGTATATTTTATTTACAATAGAAAATTAGCATAAAATACAATTAAATGACAATCAAAATCCAAGTATCACGAACAGAGCTATTTGAATATACGGTACAGGTGCACCCATGAAAAAATGTGTTGCACCACAGAAACCGGGTATGGGCACAGAAGTAATAAAGCAGAGGGAGATTTTTTCAATATAACCAGCAATATTAGACTAATTAAGTGGCAGTGCATAATATCCAAAGCGGCTACAGTCGCCTACTAACACATGGGTATGGGGAAATACATATCCCTCAATTCAAAATCGGTCACCGCATAGTAAGAAACCCTTCATGTAAAAAGAACAAGTGTTCTAATTATATATTCTTACCCATATCCTTTTCCATAGGTGCACACACGCGCCCCGACGCGCGTTTCGCTTTCGGCTTCCTCGGGGGGGCAGTATCATATCATATCAGTATGATATCACCTTCACATCTCCCATGATGGTTTTATAGACCTCCAAATAGCAAACTGGTTATGCATCAGGCTATAAAAAGGGATATAATTGTGTCTAACTTGGCAGATGTCTTGTGTAGCAGAGTTTAGGAAAGTTGATTGACTCAACTTTGGTACAACGGCAGCCAGGTTTGTTTTTGCTCAGAAACCGATATGAATTAGTAATGTGACTAAAAAGTATTAACTAGACCAACTCTGGAACCTGTAGTTTTCGGTTTTCAATTGAAAGGGCAATTTTCTGTGTTTACTGTGGACAAAGTAAGACAGAAATTTTCATTCTGGTTTTTTTTGCCCTTTCCCAGTTGTTTCCCTATTGTCTACTTTTCCATAATTTGTAATATCCCTTCCTTCTTAGTCCCCTGTTCTGTTCACAGAGAGGCGTCTTCTACATATGCCATCAGCGGAATAGTTTTTTTTTCTTACATTTAAAGGATACAATAACTGTAAACGCCTGTTCTAATTCTACGGATTCCATCTAATGTGATCCCTACAATATTTATTAAAATTCCCCTTTCAGTGTTATGTAACGTAGACTGATGTAAGCTAACAGTATTTGTTATGCAGTAACAATTTTCTAATAAAATATTCTTCTTTTATTATTTTTTTGGCCAAGAATTCACACCTTCTGACCGCTGTTTTGGTATTAGTTTTTTTTATTTTTTAATTGCCTTTGTTTTGTTTTTCATTTGCCTTGCATGTAGCTTTCTAGCATTTTAGATTAGTCATTGCTTGCTCTTGCCTTGTTCTTTCTTCTTTGCTTGCGCTTTATGAAGACACCCGTGGGGCGTAACGAGAAGCAGGGGGTATCATTTCTTTGTGGCACTGGCTATGTGAGTACACAATGGGCAAAAAAAATTAATTATATTGTCTTGCCTTGTAATATATTCATTTTACATCATCGTTGAATCACATCCATTCTGCATGAACTGTCTCTTTCGTGCTATGCCTGTTTTACCATTTTCAGTGTGCAATGTTTGTGGTGGGTAAACTATGTGTTGACATGTTAACTCATTCCTTTGTCCTAAAAAATAAAATAAATTGTTTGGTGAATTATATCAATTTCAACGTTTGCCTTTAACAACCCCTCATGTAAAAACACCTTCACGTCATCATCTTGGGGAAAGGAGATAAGAGTGCAACAAAATACAATGGTGGGCCTACAATAGCAATTAAAAGTTTTTAGCGCCCCTCCATTACCAGGGGCCACTTATAATACAAGTGTTTTCCAAACTAGCAAACTTTTGGACAAGGTTATGTTGAAATATTTTAGTGTGTATGCTTATGCATAACCAACCCCCTTTTTGTAAGCCATTACCTTTCCACGCCTCTTTTTTCAACCCCCTATTTGTGCATCTGGAGGTCTGGACTCCAACAATCATCCCAGTCGGGTACAGACTGGGGCTGAAATTCAGTCCTGGCATTTGAAATTACACAGGCCCATGTTGTCCCCATCCCCATGAACCAGATGGGATATATTACTAATATTACCCTGGATGGAAGAAAGGAAGATTTTCTACAAGACCAATATTTCTAATGATACCTGTGACCTGCTGGGGTAAGTGACAGAGTGTTAGGACTGGCGGAACGCACCAAGAGAGATGATATAGATGCGTTCGCAGTCCGGGGTCCACCGTGCAGGTGAAACCTGCTGCTAGGAAATGACAGACAATATGGCGGTATTCAAAAGTATACACGCGTGGGTTAAACCTCACCCAGCGTGAAGAAAGCAATCCTGTTGCGTCACAGGACCGCGGTACCGCACATAGAGCGTGAGCAAGTGGTCAGCGAACTAAACCCCAACAGGGATTGTAGTCCGATTAGACCCTTGCTGGCACTACACCGCTACTGGGTGTGAAAGGAATTATATAATTAAGGCACCGAAGTGCAAACTGTGCCGTGCTGGCAGGCACCACTAAGCACCCAGACGTGGGTCAGGAAGCGCACACTGGCGCATGGCACCGCACTGGCGGTCACAGCAGTAGACGCTGACACGTGTGTGACACGTTGAGTGATAAGTCGGGCGCTAGATAGCAGCCATACTCCATACGCGAACAATCATACAATAGGGTAGGGGTATTTAAAGAACGACTTGCACTCACAACAAACACACGTATTAAATTGTACACTAGCGCATGGCCGTGCGGTCATGCGCAGTTTATATAGTTGCAGGACAGGAAGCGGCCACAGAAACTTTGCCCTTCCAAGACCTGCCAAGAGGACCAATAGAATGCGCTGCAGAGTCTGAGCACATGACCCTCGATCTCCAACGGGAGATCTTGCCCTGGGCATGCTCAGTGTGCGCAGACAAGGACTTAGTCCCAGAGAAGTCCACTCGCTGCTGACCAGTATAGGCTTTACAGGCAGAAGCTGGAGAAGCAGCAGTAACTCTTCTCACAGAGTCAGACTGAGCGAGACGCTGGGATCGACGTCCCTGCTGAGCAGGCTCCACTGTGGCTGGAGGAGAATGGGAGACCGCAGTGGAGACGGATCAAGATTCCCCCTGTGCAGCAGAGGAAACTCGACTCCTAACATTACCCCCCCTCCTAGGGCCCCCCCTCCTTGGGCCTCGCTACGTTCGAAGGCAGCAATGAGCTGTGGGGCCTGAATGTTTTCAGCAGGCTCCCATGACCTGTTCTCTGGACCATAACCCTTCCAATCCACCAGATAGAACTTTTTGCCGCGTACCACCTTACACCCCAAAATAGCGTTCACCTCGTAATCGTCCGTAGACGAACCCGATGTCCCGGCAGATGACTCGGAAAACCGGGACATGTATACGGGTTTCAAGAGGGACACATGAAAGGTGTCGGTGATACCCAAGCGTGGAGGAAGAGCCAGGCGGTAGACCACAGGATTAACCTGTTCGAGAACCTTGAAGGGACCCAAGTAGCGAGGCGCAAACTTAGTGGACTCAACTCGCAGCCTGATGTTACGGGCGGAGAGCCACACCAAGTCGCCAGGAGCAAAGGTCGGAGCGGGGCGCCGATGAACATCGGCGGAGGACCTCATTTTCTCCTTGGAAGCCCGAATGGCATCCTGAGTGCGATCCCAAATGTCCCGTGCCTCCACAGCCCAGTCTGCCACCCTGGAATCGGCGGAAGACACGGGCATGGGCACAGGTACCCGCGGATGCTGACCATAGTTAAGGAGGAATGGGGTCTGTCCAGTGGAGTCAGCTACAGCATTGTTAAGAGCAAACTCCGCCCACGGTAGCAAAGATGCCCAGTCATCTTGTTTAGCAGAGACAAAATGTCGCAGATATGTGACCAAGGTCTGGTTGGCTCTCTCCACCAACCCATTCGTCTCGGGATGATATGCCGAAGAGAGATTCAACTCGATACTGAGAAGGCAACAAAGCTCTCTCCAGAACCGAGACGCAAACTGGGGACCCCGGTCACTGACAATTTTGTCTGGCATACCGTGAAGACGGAAGATGTGTTTAACAAACAATGCTGCCAAGGCCCGTGCAGAAGGTAGCCGGGGAAGCGGCACCAAATGCACCATTTTAGAAAAATGGTCGGTGATAACCCAAATGACAGTACAGCCACGTGACTTGGGCAAACCCACCACAAAGTCCATCCCGACCATCTCCCAGGGCCTGTCTGCCACCGGCAGAGGGTATAACAACCCAGCTGGCCGTTGACGGAGAGACTTATTTTTGGCACAAGAGACACATGCCCGAACGTAGTCTCCAACGTCACGAACCATATGTGGCCACCAATACATTCTCGCCAACAACTCAGATGTCCTCTTTGCCCCAAAGTGTCCACCCACTCTGGACGAATGAGCCCACGAGAGAACCTCCGGACGCAAATTGATGGGGACAAAAGTCTTGCCCAGAGGCACAGACTCAAGCAAAACCGGAGCTACGGTTCTCAGACTCTCTGAAGGGACAATGAGCCGAGGCTCGTCCTCCTCCTCCACAGTTGACACCAGGGAGCGAGAGAGAGCGTCAGCACGAATGTTCTTCTCCCCGGCGAGATAATGTAGAGTGAAGTGGAACCGGGAGAAAAACAAGGACCATCTGGCCTGACGAGAATTCAGCCGCTGGGCTGTCTGTAAATAGACCAAATTCTTGTGGTCCGTGAAGACTTGGAATGGGAACCGAGCACCCTCCAAGAGATGTCTCCATTCCGAAAAGGCCAACTTCATTGCCAGCAACTCCCTATCCCCGATGGAGTAATTTCTCTCCGCTGGTGAGAAGGTTTTTGAGAAGAAGAAGCATGGATGCTTCCGACCTTGAGCATCCTTTTGATAGAGGACTGCTCCTGCACCAACGGAAGAGGCATCCACCTCCATTAGGAATGGCTTATCCACATCGGGACGATGTAAGATGGGAGCGCTAGCAAAGTGGGACTTAATAGAAGTGAAGGCCTTGGAGACCTCTTCGGACCACGATTTAGGATTCGCTCCCTTCTTGGTGAGGGATACCAAGGGAGCTACCAGGGTTGAGAAGTGGGGGATGAACTGACGATAGTAATTTATGAACCCCATAAAGTGCTGCACCGCTTTCAGAGAATGGGGTTCCTGCCAGTCCATCACTGCCTGTAGTTTGGCAGGATCCATAGCCAATCCCTGGGCCGAGATGATGTAGCCCAGGAAAGGTAAAGACTCCTGCTCAAACATACACTTCTCCAATTTGGCATAGAGGAAGTTTGCCCGTAGGAGGTCGAAGACTTTGCAAACATCTCTCCGGTGGGAGTCAATATCTGGAGAGTAGATGAGAATATCATCCAGATAGACTACGACCGAGGTGGAAAGCATATCCCGGAAGATATCGTTCACAAAGTCTTGGAAAACAGCTGGGGCATTACAGAGCCCGAAGGGCATCACCAGATATTCATAGTGCCCATCCCTGGTGTTAAAGGCCGTCTTCCATTCGTCCCCCTCACGGATGCGAATCAGGTTGTAAGCACCCCGCAAATCTAATTTAGTAAATACCCTTGCTCCCCGAAGTCTATCGAATAACTCAGATATCAAGGGCAAAGGATACTTATTCTTAACGGTGATGGCGTTAAGACCCCTGTAGTCTATGCATGGGCGCAATTCCCCATTCTTCTTCTGCACGAAGAAGAACCCTGCCCCAGCAGGTGACACTGACTTCCTAATGAATCCTCTTGCCAGATTTTCCTGGATGTACTGTGACATTGCCTCCGTCTCCGGGAGAGATAGCGGATAAACTCGACCCCGGGGAGGCTCAGCACCAGGCAAGAGATCAATAGGACATTCATAGGGGCGATGAGGCGGAAGGACCTCCGCCGCCTTTTTGGAGAACACGTCTGCATAAGACCAATACTGCTTGGGGAGAGAGGATAGATCTGCGGGTACCTCAGTAGTAGCAACCTGAACGCACTCCCTCTGACACCTACCCCCACAAGATTCACCCTAACCCAGAATTCTGCCTGAGGACCACTCGATATGAGGAGAGTGGTACCGTAGCCAAGGTATTCCCAACAGGACCTCATCAATTCCTTCCGGAATGACGAGCAGAGAAATTATCTCCTGATGAGATGGCGACATGGACAGAGTAAAAGGGATGGTCTGGTGTGTTATCTGTGAGGGCAATGTCGACCCATTCACCACTCGCACCGTTACTGGTTGAGCAAGCATAACCAGGGGTATTGCGTGACGTTGGGCAAAGGCAGAAGACATAAAATTGCCCTCCGCCCCAGAATCCACGCAGAGCTTTACCGAGTGGGAGAATGAGCCAATAGTAATTGTCCCCTTAAAGGACAACTTAGAGGCAAACGTCGCCGTGTCTAGTGTACCTCCACCTACTACCACTAGACGCTGACGTTTCCTCGACCGCTGAGGACATCTGGTGGCTAGATGTCCTGACTGCTGGCAAACATGACAGACCCTGAGTGCACAAGCCGTCCGGGACTTAGATCCTGCTTGTGACACTTCCCTGGCCTCATGTGACTCAGGAACCAGGACCGGAAATTCCAGAGGTTTGGCGAAAGTAGGAGCCAGCCGAAACCTCTGCCTACAGTGGGCTCGCTCTAACCTCCGCTAGTTAAAACGGAGGCCAATTCGAGTGGAGACAGTTATTAACTCCTCCAGTGTGGCAGGAATCTCCCTAGTGGCCAGAGCGTCCTTTACGTGGTCAGCCAAGCCCCTCCAAAATATGGGGATAAGAGCTTTATCCGACCAATCCAGCTCAGATGCTAAGGTGCGGAATTGGACGGCAAAATGACTGACCAAGGACTCACCCTGAGTTAATGCCAGCAATTGGAGCGCAGTATCATGGGTGACTTGAGGTCCTAAAAAGACCTGTTTCAAAGCACTCAGAAACAGCGGAGCACTCTGCACCACATGATCGCCACGCTCCCACAGCGGCGTAACCCATTCCAACGCCCTGTCCGACAATAGAGACAGAATAAATCCCACCTTAGCCCGCTCTGTGGGAAAACGTGTAGCCAGGAGCTCGAGGTGAATAGAGCACTGACTCACAAATCCCCTACAAAACTTGCTATCACCAGAAAATTTTTCTGGCAGCGGGAGGCGAGATAATGTCGGAACAGGGGTGGCAATGGACATAGTAGCTGCAGCCACGCTGGCAGCCTGTACAGCTACTGCAGTAACATCCACAGCTGAGGTCGCGCTCTCGAGAGCCGCCAACCTACCCTCCAGCTGCTGGATATGCCGCAGAGATTGCTGTTTGTCTGTCATCACTAGCCAGACCCTGGCGATAGTGTAATGTTAGGACTGGCGGAACGCACCAAGAGAGATGATATAGATGCGTTCGCAGTCCGGGGTCCACCGTGCAGGTGAAACCTGCTGCTAGGAAATGACAGACAATATGGCGGTATTCAAAAGTATACACGCGTGGGTTAAACCTCACCCAGCGTGAAGAAAGCGATCCTGTTGCGTCACAGGACCGCGGTACCGCACATAGAGCGCGAGCAAGTGGTCAGCGAACTAAACCCCAACAGGGATTGTAGTCCGATTAGACCCTTGCTGGCACTACACCGCTACTGGGTGTGAAAGGAATTATATAATTAAGGCACCGAAGTGCAAACTGTGCCGTGCTGGCAGGCACCACTAAGCACCCAGACGTGGGTCAGGAAGCGCACACTGGCGCGTGGCACCGCACTGGCGGTCACAGCAGTAGACGCTGACACGTGTGTGACACGTTGAGTGATAAGTCGGGCGCTAGATAGCAGCCATACTCCATACGCGAACAATCATACAATAGGGTAGGGGTATTTAAAGAACGACTTGCACTCACAACAAACACACGTATTAAATTGTACACTAGCGCATGGCCGTGCGGTCATGCGCAGTTTATATAGTTGCAGGACAGGAAGCGGCCACAGAAACTTTGCCCTTCCAAGACCTGCCAAGAGGACCAATAGAATGCGCTGCAGAGTCTGAGCACATGACCCTCGATCTCCAACGGGAGATCTTGCCCTGGGCATGCTCAGTGTGCGCAGACAAGGACTTAGTCCCAGAGAAGTCCACTCGCTGCTGACCAGTATAGGCTTTACAGGCAGAAGCTGGAGAAGCAGCAGTAACTCTTCTCACAGAGTCAGACTGAGCGAGATGCTGGGATCGACGTCCCTGCTGAGCAGGCTCCACTGCGGCTGGAGGAGAATGGGAGACCGCAGCGGAGACGGATCGAGATTCCCCCTGTGCAGCAGAGGAAACTCGACTCCTAACACGGAGTCAGCGACTTTGTGCTCCATCACAACTCTTAACAGTATGGGTGTCTTGAGAACACCGATTCTGTGAACAACATAACAGACAAGGCAGCCCATGACCAGACAGTCCCTTCTGGCATTTGGTAGAATTGCCAGATAGCCAGTCTGACCCTATTCCCAGTCCAGTGACATGCACAGGAAACTTTCCAGTAGATACTTTTTTGGCACCCACTAGATTTGCCAACTCTTCTTGAAGTCCTAGAAGTTTTCCCCCTTTTTTTAGGAGCCTCTCTTTGGGATAGTTGGCAAATGTTGTGTCTTCTCATGTAGTCAAAGGGCATTTAGGCCCCTCAAGGACCTTTCATTTGCTTATCATGTTTTTTTAACTTAATTATGCCTTCATTTCCATTGACATCCAAAGTTGTTGTTTTTTTTAATAAGATTTCTGCCAGGTAATTATTAAAAAATTATTAAAAATAGTACCAGTCCAGATATCAGCACTCCATTAAGACTTTTATTTTAGTGCCAACCCCACTTTTCGTTCAATGCCCCCACTTTTACATAATGCATATTTACAAACTACATGCTTGTTTCTTCTGGAACCGTTTTCTACCTGAGGCTAATTTTTTTTTGTTTGGTTCTTTTAAGGCTCATGAGGCCGAAGATGATGCCAGGATGAACCCCGACCTCAACGATAGACTCAAACAACTGGATAAAGAAGTTTCTTATTACAGAGAGGAGTGCGGCAAAGCACAGGCTGAGGTGGACAGGCTCTTACAGATTCTGAAAGAGGTGGAAAATGAGAAAAATGACAAAGACAAGCAGATAGCTGAGCTAGAAAGGTATATTTTCCTTCTATGACATTTTTCTGCCTAGCCCAACACCGGTTTTGTCTGACTTTTTGACTTGTACTTAGGCCTTTTCAGATGAGTCAATTATCAGCAATGCTCATTCCCATCTGTAGGCCCTTCTAAACAGGCCGTCAATCACTCAACAAAAAAGCAAACTACTAGTTTATCCGTTTTATTGATTTTTTTTAAGCCCGCTAAAGAATTCAGCATTATCGGCAGCACATCGATCCATGCAAAAAGAGGATGTGCTGCCGTTAAAATAATACTCTGTACACAAAAAAATCTTACGAATGATCTAATATGAATGTGCTCATAGGATGATTATTGCCCTGTCTAAACAGCCAAGAAAATGACCATCGATCGATTTGCATAGTCAAATGGTGGCCGGCTAATGACCTGAATCGGCCCATGTAAATGGGGCATTACTTCAAAGAACTTGCCATAACTGATAAGAAATCCTCTAATTGCCCCCAAAAAGTAGAACCTTCAAATGACTCATAATTGTGCAAATTGCCTCTTTAGAGAAAAAGAGGACTTGAACTCTATAGCGCCACCAGTTGGAAGCAGCGATCCTACAAGTCACAATCAACCCTTTAACGAGTCTTGCGATATGACTTAGGATAAAGGCCAAATCAGTATCTCAATTCGCAGACACGGTGTTTTGAGCGAGCATTGCATGGCGCATAAGCGTCCTTACCTTGACAAGCCAGAGCTGGTATGTCACTCTCCAAAAGGAGAAACCTTACCCCTTAAACCTCTTTCATATTTGGACTTTTTTGGGTTTACAGTAGTATAATCATTTGTTCCATCTCTTTACGTAAAAATAATAATAAAAAACCTCCATAGAACATATAAATGGTTATAACTAATTTAAGGTTGGGTCTACGCAGTGACTTTGGCTGTGGCACCTGTTGTGTGGCCATAGATTGCTGTGTGCCACTGCTACATTACAACCCCTAGAGAACTGCGACTATAACAAGCAAATCACATAAAGTTCAACCGCCAAAGTCGCCATGTCGTCCTAACCCAATGATTACTTCAAGTTCAAAACTTTTTAAAAAAGTTCTCAAACTTATAAAGTCTAGAGACAGATTTAGGCCTCCAAACTGCCACCAGTATTCTTCAGAGCCATATTCCTTAATTTTAATCATGTATGATGCTCCAAAATCGGCCTATGAGTGGCAAAAACCTTTATATCGCCTCTCGTGATGCGCTAAATAGCCAGGACTAGTCTGTCAGGGCATATATTCATCCAGACGGGTTCTACCTCGGGTGATGTAATCCCACTCATTTGGCTTGAATGATATTTCTTTTTTTGGCCCCCTGTCATAGCTTCAGTACAGGGCACTTGTTACAATACTAGTGGAGCAAAGCTGGAATCCAATGGCTGGAGGAGCACGAGCAGGGAACAGCAAGTGGTAGTAGATGTCCTTTGATGTAGTAATAGGAGTTGTAGAAAACATTCCAGAGAGGAGTGGGAACAGTCTAGGTAAGACGGTTCTCATGAGCTGGAGACTGAAACAAGACTAAGACTATTTTCATACGTTCAGTATTTGGTCAGTATTCTACATCATTATTTGTAAGCCAAAACCAGGAGAGGTACAATCAGAGGAAAAGTAAAACAGAAACACGTCACCACTTCTGTATTTATCACCCACTCCTGGTTTTGGCTCACAGCTACTGGTGTAAAATACTGACCAAATACTAAACGTGTGAAGGTGGCCTAACAGATAAACAATACTCAAGCAGTGATTGAGTGATCCATGTGGCTTTTAGTAGGCCCAAACAGGAAACAAGAAGGCTTCCACAGGTTCAGAATCTGCCATCTTGGTAAAGGGCGATTTCAGAAACACAACAGCAGCCTCCAGTGGTAAGGGGTGGAAATGCAGCACAATTATCAAGGTGAATAATAGCAGCCACTAGTTGTCAATCCACAGAAGGACATCAGAATCCTGACAGCACTGCACGCTTGTGTGAGATCTCCTGTACAAAAACTATGATAGGGGGACAGTCAGGACTAGTCTGCGTGGATGGAAGCCCCGCTGTACTGGTCCTGGCAGATTAGCATATTTTGAGATTATAAAAAGTGTTTTTGCCGCTCGTGCCTGATACATACTGGTGGCAGAATGGGAGCATTAGGAAACCCACCAGGTTAAATCAGTAATATATATTCGTCCAATAAATGTGATCTTATCATGTGAAATGATGATGTTCTAAAACATCTCTAAAGTAGGAAACAGTAAATATTAGATGGAGAGTAAAGGGAAACTGCAGTAGTATCACTTCCCCAGTGTGCTGTACTGTGCTACACTGTGCTGTACTGTGCTGTGCAGTGATACACTTTGCTGTGCAGTGTTGTAGTGTGTTGAACTGTGCTGTGACTGTGCTACTGTGCTGTGCTGTGCAGTGTTGTACTGTACTGTATTGTACTGTGCCGTGCAGTGTTGTACTGTGTTGAACTGTGTCGAACTGTGCTGTACTGTGCTGTGCAGTGTTGTACTGTACTGTACTGTGCCGTGCAGTGTTGTACTGTGCTACACTGTGCTGTGCAGTGTTGTACTGTGTTGAACTGTGCTGTACTGTGCTGTGCAGTGTTGTACTGTATTGTACTGTGCTGTGCAGTGTTGTACTGTGCTACACTGTGCTGTGCAGTGTTGTACTGTATTGTGCTGTGCTGTGCAGTGTTGTACTGTGTTGAACTGTGCTGCACTGTGCTGTAATGTGCTGTGCAGTGTTGTACTGTGCCGTGCAGTGTTGTACTGTGTTGTACTGTGCTGTACTGTGCTACACTGTGCTGTGCTGTGCTGTGAGAGGGGAGAGGGAGTCCATGTTACAGTCTCTGGATAGCTAAGCCTACAGGAGAGACTTATACTATGAAAGGGGAGCAGTGCAACACCAGAGAGATCACATCAACCCTACAAAAAAGCAGCGTAGGTAAGGAAAAAGACCCAAAATATGTAGGTACATGAGGAGTGACTGTGGTTATTTTTTTTTTCTTAAGTGAAATAATAATACCCTAGTCCTACCTTTTGGATATAATTTTTATCTCAAAGTTAAAGCTACTAAAATTACATTATTTTTCCTGCAAGCTGCTTTAGAGAACCCAACTTTATTTTTCATAATTTTAAGGCAAGCGAATAAGTAAATTTCAACCTGCAGTGTGGGACGCCATGCAGAAATAACATATGGAACTTAAAATAGTGACTAATAAATACATTATTCATTGCTGTAAATGGCGTGACGCGTCACCAGGGACCATGTAGAATCCATGTCTGGAAAATTACACATTACAACTTTCAAAACCGTCAATTTGGAAGTGAGTCCCATAACATCCCAGTCTATATGGAGTCACCTTTAACATGTACATGAGGTATGCAGATACAGCTGCCAACACAGCAGATGACTTTTCTTGAAACTCCTCCTAATTTTTCCTTTTTTTTTTAATTTCCCTCTATATCACTATTTTTTTTTTCTTGTCCCATTTTCAGCTGACATGGAAGGAACTCCCTCTGCGATAATAAGTTGAGGTCAAGAGGAAGTAGATTCCAAGAAGTGTCCCTATAGGTGTGAATGGTGTGAGTTTAGCACCTCGGTATATGATGTGTTAGCAGGGTAAACTTGGCTATCAGGTTCATTCTAATATGTCTGGTCCCTTCACAACGGCCATGATACATTTTTATGGCATTTGTGCTGTTGAAAGAGGAAATATCACACAAGACCATAAACACATAAGACTTTTTCAAATTACAAGCTCTCTCCATCTGGAGAGAAAAGATCTGAACATATTCTATTCAGGTTGATTTTTTTTATATTACTTTTTCTTATTCTTGCGAGATGTCAGGTTAAACTTAGTGTTATAGTTGTTAAAGGGGTATTCCCGTCTCCAAGATCCTATCCCAATATGGAGTAGGTATAATTATAATAATATTAGCAAATACCTCCAATTAGAAATCTAGTATAGTTCTTCTAATGTATTATGTGAATCACTACCCATTTGTGCCCATGATATAGCTGCACCTGGGGGCCCCCAATATCAGATTTGCTCTTATGTGCCCCCGATATCAGAACTGCACCTGTTTGCCCTCAATATCAGAACTGTCCCTGTGTACTCCTGATATCAAAACTTCACCTATATACCCCCCAATATTAGAAGTGCCCATGATATATCTGCACCTGGGGGCCACCAATATCAGATTTGCCTCTGTGTCCCATCGAAACCAGAACTGCACCTGTGTGCCCTCAATATCAGAACTGTCCCTGTGTACTCTCGATATCAGAATGTCACCTATGTGCCCCCCAATATTAGAACTGCCCATGTGTGCCCATGATATATCTGCACCTGGGGGCCACCAATATCAGATTTGCCTCTGTGTCCCATCGAAACCAGAACTGCACCTGTGTGCCCTCAATATCAGAACTGTCCCTGTGTACTCTCGATATCAGAATGTCACCTATGTACCCCCCAATATTAGAAGTGCCTATGATATATCTGCACCTGGGGGCCACCAATATCAGATTTGCCCCTATCTGCCTCAAAACCAGAACTGCACCTTTGTGCCCTCAATATCAGAACTGTCCCTGTGTACTCTCGATATCAGAATGTCACCTATGTACCCCCCAATATTAGAAGTGCCTATGATATATCTGCACCTGGGGGCCACCAATATCAGATTTGCCACTATGTGCCTCAAAACCAGAACTGCACCTTTGTGCTCTCAATATCAGAACTGTCCCTGTGTACTCTCGATATCAGAATGTCACCTATGTACCCCCCAATATTAGAAGTGCCTATGATATATCTGCACCTGGGGGCCACCAATATCAGATTTGCCACTATGTGCCTCAAAACCAGAACTGCACCTTTGTGCTCTCAATATCAGAACTGTCCCTGTGTACTCTCGATATCAGAATGTCACCTATGTACCCCCCAATATTAGAACTGCCCATCATATATCTGCACCTGGGGGCCACCAATATCAGATTTGCCCCTATGTGCCCTCAAAACCAGAACTGCGCCTTTGTGCCCTCAATATCAGAACTGCCCCATATATTAGAACTGCACCTGACAGGGGTTTTCTGAAACCGGAAAACCCATTTTAGGATGCCCCATTTTCCTTTAGAGCATGGCCCCTTATCATATTGGCAGATCTAGGTGTGCAGGTCAATAGACATTTCTCTGTACTGTTCATTTATTTATTTGATTTCCCTTTATATAATTTTTTTTAAACTGAATAACCCCCAACTTTTATTTTCCTTTTAGTATGTTCAGTGTGAGATATTGAGCATCACACTTGTTGATAGTGTGGGGGATTTCATTCTTGGGAGACCTATGATCACCGATTAGGCTATGTTTACATCTGCATTGGAGATTATGGTGCAGATTTGATCAAAAATGCCAGCTAAAATTTGATTTGTCATAAAATTTTGAACGGAGGAGCAGTTGATTTTTGTCATGTGCGAAGGCCAGAATTTTTGTTATTTCTATTTTTCATTCACTAAAAATGGAAATTGGATTTGAAGCAGGATGAACTCCACGTTGATCAATATTTCCTATTTCCTTTTAAGTAAAAAATAGTTACAGGCTGGTGCAAACTTCACCAAATTTCCCCCCTCGTGAGATAGCATTGAGACTCTGCTAAAGGACGATGCTGTATTCTAGACTAATAGAAGATATCCATTATTCCTCCAAGTTTTATTCTGCCGATTGGTAACATCATCATTCACGTAAATGTAAATGTTGAATCAAATTCTAATATATTTTCAGACTGCGCATTTGTGCTCCATCGCGGTATCCTAATAATGGATGTCTGTTTATTTCATGTGTTCTCTTTATAATTTGGATTTTTCAGCTATGGGTGAGTACAGTATCACGTCTGATATCTCTCTTGCTTTCTGTGCACGCGTAGGATACGGCTAGATAGTCATATCGAATTCTTAAAGCATGGTGATATTTTGGTTTGCTTTCGAAAGTAGCTTTGAAAATTACTTGTTTTGAAAAATCTTCCAAATCCTGACAAAATGTATTTTCTCAAATTTTTAATTTTCATTTACTTGGGGGATTTTTCCTAAACACAATTTTTTTTTCCCAAGTTATTTTTTTTCCTAATCCTAATTCACGTAAACTATTATTCTTGTCATTCCCATAGTCAGACATGGCACATATAATGGCGCCAAATAAATGCACTTATCAATTTGCACGCCTAGTTATTACGTGCCTTTTTCCAGTGCTATAGTGTTTCTACTCTTATTTAACCCTGCTGTTGTCTTCGGTCAAAAACGACTGACCTTGCACTTCAATATTCTTTAAAATATTCAAGATGCAGCTCTGAAACCCGTGACCGACCGACCCATCCTCATTTAAGTCAATCAACCCCAAGTTTCAGAACCGCATCTTGAACACGCCAAAAAATACCAAAGTTCAAAATCGGTCTCCCCAGACCGAAGACAACAGCAGGGTTAAGAAGTAATCCCTTTGGCCGGGTATCTCTCATCTTATCTCTGCTTTGCTGCAGTGTAAAAACACAAGGGGATTGTATTATTCTTCACTTCTATAACTGCGGGCTTTGGAAGAAATATGTTATGGCTTGTTGTGAGCAACCGAATGCTTTCATGTTTATTGTGCATGTGATACAAATGGATAAAAAATTATAAAAGCCTTATGGGTATGCCTGTCTCCGGACATTGGGGTAAAGAAAGGCTGCCATGTTGATTTTTATCACCCAATCCTTCTGTGGTCAGAGGAGATAAACCGGCACCAGAAGTATCTATCAGAAGCTTACTGCATCCCCCCTATTGAGAATACATGTATGATCAGCTGAATTGAGCATGCATGCCTGCTTTTAATAAAAAACACTTAGTATAGATCAGGAGTCGACGCATGCAGAAGAAGGCACCGTGTAAGAACAAACTTGGCCCTTCATAGTCCAAGAGCTCATCATAATGTACAATTCCACATGAAGGTAGAAGTGGCCCTCTTACCTCTTGGGGCACATACTATACCAATGGTATATCCTACCATGAAACTAAAAGTTCTTTTTCATCAAAGCTTTTTTTTTTACCAGATCATCAGGACTGGTGAGAAAATTGCCAGTCTTGATGAATTGCCCCTTTAGACTCCAGATCTAGTGCGACCTGTGCCATCACACTTCCATGTTCCTCATCCAACCGCCTACCCAACGACCTAGTTGACAAAGACCTGAGAGGGTCAAAACGTTGGAAACATTACCTTGATTGTCAATGACATTGATGCTAATGAATTATGGCACTATCTTTATACCGAACAAAATGAATATTCAATTGATTATGTCATACATGAGAGCCTGTAGTGAATCTTTTGCGTCTCCTAGGTTAGGTTCACAACATTTGTAGACATATTTTGAGTCTGGACTGTTTTACCGTGTCCTCTCGATCAATGATGCACATGTTATATAGTCCTAGACCACTTTGTCAAAACCACCCCAGGAGCTACAATAAAGCTAAAAGGGGCCTATTGAAAGTATATGTCTGAAATGAATGAAAGGTTCGAAGACTACCACCTATTAGGATAATGGGGGTCCCCTTTTCTTCCATTCACACCTGCTCTTATCCACAGTAGTTTATGCAAGTTGATGATGCAGTCATAGTCACATTGGCCAACTCTCCGCCACAGAAGAGCCAGAAGACCCCTATTCTGCCAATACCTGGTCTCGGGGATGGCCGCATAGTGCTTAATAGTACTCTTATGTCTGATATGGAAATACATTTGAATAGCTACTAGACAATTATAATTGTGACCAAATAATATGGAGACACACAGAATGGCACCGCATGCCACAAGTGAAACCATAAAGAACAGTATGCCCACACAGATACATATACATTATTATTATTATTTATTGTTATAGCGCCATTTATTCCATGGCCCTTTACATGTGAGGAGGGGTATACATAATAAACAAGTACAATAATCTTAAACAATACAACTCACAACTGGTACAGGAGGAGAGAGGACCCTGCCCGTGAAGGCTCACAATCTACAAGGGATGGGTGAGGATACAGTAGGTGAGGATAGAGCTGGTCATGCAGCGGTTTGGTCAATCGGTGGTTACTGCAGGTTATAGGCTTGTCGGAAGAGGTGGGTCTTCAGGCTCTTTTTGAAGGTTTCGATGGTAGGAGAGAGCCTGATGTGTTGTGGTAGAGAGTTCCAGAGTAGGGGTGAGACGCGAGAGAAATCTTGTATACGATTGTGGGAAGAAGAGATAAGAGGGGAGTAGAGAAGGAGGTCTTGTGAGGATCGGAGGTTGCGTGCAGGAAAGTACATCTGCCATTGATTCTTGTGAAACAAATAGGTATTACACTTACGTTAAGTCCTAAGGGATAAAGTTTCTCCTTAAGGAAACCGCCCAGTTTGCATATAGAGACTTATAGGCCATGCAAAGCTCCTTGGGAAATATGATTTGTAAATGGAAGAGAACAAGGCCTCCAATGTCACCTTTAGGAGAGAGTGCTCTTGGAAGTCAATATTGAGCCTTGCCACTTGGCTTAGCATATTGTTCCCCCGATCATGGTGCAAACCTACCTACCTTTTAAGGTGCATTTACATTGGCCGATTATCAGGACTAAACGTTCCAGATAATTGGTCAGTGTAAACTCTAAAAATGAACTTTTTTGGCATCACTTCTGCCTGTGCTGCCCAGAACAATAACACTTCATATTATTAATCATTCTGAGACCATCAGAAGTATAGTTGGCATGTCTTAACAGGCTATTAAACGACCTGTGATCAACAAACATACAGCCCACTGATGGTCATTAAGCAACTGCCATCGGCCTCTGTAAGTGAGCCCTTACTGATGGAAAAAAGCTGCCATCGGCCTCTGTAAGTGAGCCCTTACTGATGGAAAAAGCTGCCATCGGCCTCTGGAAGTGAGCCTTTACTGAGGGAAAAAGCTGCCATCGGCCTCTGGAAGTGAGCCCATACTGAGGGAAAAAGCTGCCATCGGCCTCTGGAAGTGAGCCCTTACTGAGGGAAAAAGCTGCCATCGGCCTCTGGAAGTGAGCCCTTACTGATGGAAAAAGCTGCCATCGGCCTCTGGAAGTGAGCCCTTACTGATGGAAAAAGCTGCCATCGGCCTCTAGAAGTGAGCCCTTACTGATGGAAAAAGCTGCCATCGGCCTCTGGAAGTGAGCCCTTACTGATGGAAAAAGCTGCCATCGGCCTCTGGAAGTGAGCCCTTACTGATGGAAAAAGCTGCCATCGGCCTCTAGAAGTGAGCCCTTACTGATGGAAAAAGCTGCCATCGGCCTCTGGAAGTGTGCCTTTACTGATGGAAAAAGCTGCCATCGGCCTCTGGAAGTGAGCCTTTACTGATGGAAAAAGCTGCCATCGGCCTCTGGAAATGAGCCGTTACTGATGGAAAAAGCTGCCATCGGCCTCTGGAAGTGAGCCTTTACTGATGGATAAAGCTGCCATCGGCCTCTGGAAATGAGCCGTTACTGATGGAAAAAGCTGCCATCGGCCTCTGGAAGTGAGCCCTTACTGATGGAAAAAGCTGCCATCGGCCTCTGGAAGTGAACCTTTACTGATGGAAAAAGCTGCCATCGGCTTCTGGAAGTGAGCCCTTACTGATGGAAAAATCTGCCATCGGCCTCTGGAAGTGAGCCCTTACTGATGGAAAAAGCTGCCATCGGCCTCTGGAAGTGAGCCTTTACTGATGGAAAAAGCTGCCATCGGCTTCTGGAAGTGAGCCTTTACTGATGGAAAAAGCTGCCATCGGCCTCTGGAAGTGAGCCCTTACTGATGGAAAACGCTGCCATCGGCCTCTGGAAGTGTGCCCTTACTGATGGAAAAAGCTGCCATCGGCCTCTGGAAGTGAGCCTTTACTGATGGAAAAAGCTGCCATCGGCCTCTGGAAGTGAGCCTTTACTGATGGAAAAAGCTGCCATCGGCCTCTGGAAGTGAGCCCTTACTGATGGAAAAAGCTGCCATCAGCCTCTGGAAGTGAGCCTTTACTGATGGAAAAAGCTGCCATCGGCCTCTGGAAGTGAGCCCTTACTGATGGAAAAAGCTGCCATCGGTCTCTGGAAGTGAACCTTTACTGATGGAAAAAGCTGCCATCGGCCTCTGGAAGTGAGCCTTTACTGATGGAAAAAGCTGCCATCGGCCTCTGGAAGTGAGCCCTTACTGAGGGAAAAAGCTGCCATCGGCCTCTGGAAGTGAGCCTTTACTGAGGGAAAAAGCTGCCATCGGCCTCTGGAAGTGAGCCCTTACTGAGGGAAAAAGCTGCCATCGGCCTCTGGAAGTGAGCCCTTACTGAGGGAAAAGCTGCCATCGGCCTCTGGAAGTGAGCCTTTACTGATGGAATACTCTGCCATCGGCCTCTAGAAGTGAGCCCATACTGATGGAAAAAGTCCATTTTTGGGGGTTAGGAAGAAAGGCATTATCAATCATTACGGTATATACCTTTACATATAACTTAGAGAGATCTATTATCTCAACTATCTTAGGGTACTTTCACACTAGCGTTTTTTTAAATCCGTCACAATGCGTCGTTTTGCAGAAAAAACGCATCCTGCAAAAGTGCTTGCAGGATGCGTTTTTTCCCCATAGACTTCTATTGACGACGCATTTGCAACAGATAGGCACACTTCGCATCCGTCTTGCGACGGATGCGTCGTGCTTTGGCGGACCGTCGGGAGAAAAAACCCTACATGTAACGTTTTTTTCTCCCGACGGACCGCTTTTTCCGACCGCGCATGCGCGGCCGGAATTCCGCCCCCACCTCCCCGCACCTTACAATGGGGCAGCGGATGCGCCGGAAAAATGCATCCGCTGCCTCCATTGGGCAATGCAGCAAACGCTAGCGTCGGAATCTCTCCCCGACGCATTGCGACGGGGAGATTCCGACGCTAGTGTGAAAGAAGCCTTAAGATTGTAAACTTCCAAGGCTCATGTAATTATACTGTAAATATTTACTTTGGTCCTCTCTTCATTATGAACATTGGGTTCATCGTGTCACAGATCTTGAAGAATGGCTCTAGCCCTTGTAAGTTTACCAAATTTAGTTCTCCGCTGAGCATGATGGAGCATGTGGTGTGTAGATGAATTCTACCTGGGAATAATTAATAGCCCCCTTTACGTGTCGTGTGCAATCTGCCGTTACATTAGCTTTGAACTGCGCCTATTAAACAGGATACAAGTCTGCGCTGTACAATCCTCCCATTTGTTTTTGTCTTGTTGTATTTAAATTCACATCAAAGTTGTGTTTATGTGCGGAATGCATTCTTGGTCTGATTAAACACCTCTGCTGACAGCAATCTGGGGGAGAGATGGATAAGGTTATTTACTGCGTCTTTACACGGAAACCTATAGACGTTGTTGGCGGAGGGACGGGGATGTTGTATAAAACTTCCATTACAAGCCTTCCATAAACTCGCAGGATCCTTCATATTTTTTCTCTTTTTTTTCCCGCTTTGTACAAATATTCACAAGACGACATCGCCTTTGATGTTTTGTTAAGAATAATAGGATGATTGTATAAGTTGCCGGTACATATTTGCCATCTGAAAATTAATTCTAATTGCGCTAAATAGCAGAAATGATCTTAATTTGTTGTGTATGTTACCTTGAAGTTTGGATTTCCCAGAATTTCGCTAGGGACTAAACTGTTCATGATGTATGGATGTCTGTATTTTTGAGACAGATTAACTAATGATTTAGACTACAGCATTGATTTCACCCTTATCTCTGATTAATGGGTACCTAAGTACAAAGGCTATTGTTCTAAGGCAGTGGTGGTCACCATAAATGGCCACCATCAATGATGGCAAAGTAGAAGACTCTTCTGTTGCTCATCTTTGAAGAGCTTCTGCATCAACCAACTTTTCCTTTCACTGGTTTATTTGTGTTGATATAGTTGGAAAATTGAGACTATGCTAGACTTTGATCACCTCTTCTGCCTGAAAGAGGTTCAATTCAATATCAGATTTTTTTTTTTTTAAAGCCTGAGTTAGATGATCGAAGAAAGGACATGGACATGTGATGGCATAGTGGGAGATTTTGTGCATGTTCATTTCTCTTATGTGTCTGTACCTCGTAAAGTTGATTACAGCCATAGATAATACCTTTTTGGACTTCTTTTTCACTATATGAGTCTCTCCAACAATCATTCCACTAGAAAAACGTGGTGACTGGTACTTTAAAATAATGTATAAGGCAGTTTTCCCATCAGTTGTGATAAAGCCACCATGAACCTGAATATTCACCTTGTATAAGGTCTACTGGTCACCACTGCTCTACATAATGGCTGCAGCCAAAAGTGGACATTTTAGAAGACAACTTCGTTAATTTATGTAGTTTTATCTTATTCCACATAGTTTACAATGCTGTTGAATTTTGCACTGACTTTTTGTCATGTACAGTATAAAGGTACCTTCACATTAAGCGACGCTGCAGCGATACCGACAACAATCCGGATCGCTGCAGCGTTGCTGTTTGGTCGCTGGAGAGCTGTCACACAGACCGCTCTCCAGCGACCAACGATGCCGGTAACCAGGGTAAACATCGGGTAACTAAGCGCAGGGCCGCGCTTAGTAACCCGATGTTTACCCTGGTTACCATCCTAAAAGTAAAAAAAACAAACAGTACATACTTACCTACAGCCGTCTGTCCTCCAGCGCTGTGCTTCTCTGCACTCCTCCTGCACTGGCTGTGAGCACAGCGGCCGGAAAGCAGAGCGATGACGTCACCGCTCTGCTTTCCGGCTGACCGACGCTCACAGCCAGTGAGGAGGAGAGCAGAGCAAAGCGCCGGGGACAGACAGCGGTAGGTAAGTATGTACTGTTTGTTTTTTTTACTTTTAGGATGGTAACCAGGGTAAACATTGGGTTACTAAGCGCGGCCCTGCGCTTAGTTACCCGATGTTTACCCTGGTTACCAGTGAAGACATCGCTGGATCGGTGTCACACACGCCGATCCAGCGATGTCAGCAGGAGTCCAGCGATGAAATAAAGTTCTGGACTTTAAGGTACCTTCACACATAACGATATTGTTAACGATATCGTTGCATTTTGTGACGTAGCAACGATATCGTTAATAAAATCGTTATGTGTGACAGTGACCAACGATCAGGCCCCTGCTGGGAGATCGTTGGTCGCTGAACAAAGTCCAGAACTTTATTTCGTCGCTGGATCTCCCGTGGACATCGCTGGATCGGCGTGTGTGACACCGATCCAGCGATGTCTTCACTGGTAACCAGGGTAAACATCGGTAACTAAGCGCAGGGCCGCGCTTAGTAACCCGATGTTTACCCTGGTTACCATCCTAAAAGTAAAAAAAACAAACAGTACATACTTATCTAACGCTGTCTGTCAACCAGCGCTGTGCTCTGCTCTCCTCCTGCACTGACTGTGAGCGTTGGTCAGCCGGAAAGCAGAGCGGTGACGTCACTGCTCTGCTTTCCGGCCGCTGTGCTCACAGCCAGTGCAGGAGGAGAGCAGAGCACAGCGCTGGAGGACAGACGGCTGTAGGTAAGTATGTAGTGTTTGTTTTTTTTTACTTTTAGGATGGTAACCAGGGTAAACATCGGGTTACTAAGCACGGCCCTGCGCTTAGTTACCCGGTGTTTACCCTGGTTACCGGCATCGTTGGTCGCTGGAGAGCTGTCTGTGTGACAGCTCTCCAGCGACCAAACAGCGACGCTGCAGCGATCCGGATTGTTGTCGGTATCGCTGCAGCGTCGCTTAATGTGAAGGGGCCTTAATTCAGCGACCAACGATCTCCCAGCAGGGGCCTGATCGTTGGTCGCTGTCACACATAACGATTTCATTAACGATATCGTTGCTACGTCACAAAAAGCAACGATATCGTTAACAATATCGTTATGTGTGAAGGTACCTTTAGGCTTAACCCACAACTTGTCAGGGTGAAAAAGCATCACATAAAAGGCATTAACTATTAGATGAACTCTTTGCTGGACAAGATATGAAAAGACGTGTTTCAAACCATGTTATCAACAGATGGATCTTAATTTGCCTTGTAAAGATCAGCTTGGTAGATAAAATGGCAACTTCTATTGGCGGTGATGGCAGACTCATGAAAAGGCAAAAGACCGCCAATTGGGAGTTGAAGAGGAAAGGTCTTCATCAATTCAGGGTCAAATATACAGTACGCATTTTGCTAGATATCATACATAAAACATTTGTAATGAAATCTAATTGCAAAAAAAAAACAATTTTTTTTTAGCCAAAACCACATACATTTAAGTAAACAAAAAGCCCTCAATGGTGTCTATATCCTCTGATACGCAAATTGCCTTTTTAGAGAGGAAAGCACCAATCCTAACAGTCAATATCTACCCTTTAACGAGCCTTGTCACATAACTTAGGATAAAAGCCAAACTAGATTCTGTATTTGAAGACGTGTTTCAAGGTCTTGCCCCTCCTCAGTGCAAAGCAAAAGCATTGCATGGCCTATAAGTCTCCTTACACTGGGACATCAGCCATGTCCCTCTCCTACAGGGAGAGACGTTACCCCTTATTCCACCTATATCCTCTGAGGTGCTAACTTGCAGGCATATTCGTCTATATATACACACACTGCACGCGGTTTGTGGAATCAATTCTACTGTGTCACTGCTGCTCGTACTGTATTCAGTATACCAGCTATAATTTTTCGGTCCCCATTTGGTCCACCATATTGGTTACACTTGTTTACTTATTAAGCCCAATTTTATTAATTTTTAAGGACTTTTTTTTAGAGAACAAGGAGGTCAAATTTGTGCAACATTTTTAGCAATGTCCTACTTACTCCCCACACTTTTTACTTGTTTGAACTTCTCAGTAGCTTTCACTGCCTGTGACTACTATAATTCCCCCTTTCTGAAAGTACATGGGTATGAAGCAAATGATGGCCATAAATTCACCTATAGTCTCTCTAAAAATTACAGTCAAACTTACCTGCTCAGCCGCTTGAATGTGGGAGATTTCGGGAGATTGACTCAAAAAAAGCACCAAAAATAGAGTAAACAAACAGTATCGGAAATAATTTATGGAATGTGATTGGAAATGTGGCTATTCAGGAGCCAGATATTCACTTACTGTGCCCAGGGTCTTGCTCCTCTCACATAAGCATATTATAACCAATGTGATGTTAATTAGAAGTTTCGGTTAAACCTCAAAATGACTTAGAAGAGGAAATAGCCAAAATAATTGGAACTTGGCCAGAACCATCATACTGTACCCATAGTTGCAGAAGTTATTGTGGATACCCATACTTATAATAATACATGGATTTTTAAATGTCCTTCTGTCCCCTAGTTTTGTGGTTTTCTGCCTAATAATAAACCATCCACATGATACTCACAATTTATGAGAATCTTGGTCAATGCTTTCTGTCAAGACCAATGGTCCATTTATTTGGTCCAATTTTGGCATGTTAACGATAATTGGTCAACTTTTTACAAGAGGATCGTCGTTCTTATAATGGCCAGTTTACATATTCAGATTAGTCACTGATAGGAGCAGAGCAATCATTAATACAATTTTGTCTCAATGTTATTGGCAGGACATCCCCTGGTTAAATGGGACAATGTGCTGCTGATGCCACTAATTTTTATGCCGGCATGTTACTATAACAGGTGCAGGGCTTGCAGTTGTATCTGGGCCTCCTTGATCTATATTAAAAAAAACAATACTATTAGACGCCTATGATAGTTAGGGGCCCTGTTTGGAGCTTCAGGTTACGTCACTGCCGACAAATGAAAGATGTTCAATTTATTTTTTGGTAAACAAAATTTAATTGGAAAAATCTCCAAACAGCTAGGTTGTCACTTTTCTAGTCCTTCACAAAAACTGTAATATCTAAATTATTTAGAGTAATATTGTATTAATATTAGTCATCAAATGAGTTTTTTTGTCTTGTGGTATTTATATGGTATTTATTGATGTTTTTCAAACCAAATTCTTCACGTGGTTTATGAATTTTGTGCCACTTAAAAAATGCTTTTTATTTTTGCTTTTAAACTACGTGTTCTGCTAAAATGTCTCAAAATATGCAAAGGAGGGGGATATGGGGAAAAAACTGATGTGCGCAAAATCACTGCATGACAAGAGTTGGTGGTACCGGTAGAATCGAGTTTGAGTCTTGTCGTCAACAGGGCTCTCGTTATCTCTCCTCTAGAGTGTAAGCTCTGATGGTCAGCGGAGACCTCTCTCTTCTGTATAATTTAAGCTCTTATGGTCAGCGGAGTCCTCTCTCTCTTCTGTATAATGTAAGCTCTTATGGTCAGCAGGGTCCTCTCTCTCTCTCTCTCTCTTCTGTATAATCTAAGCTCTTAAGGTCAGTGGGGTCCTCTCTCTCTCTTCTATATAATCTAAGCTCGTATGGCCGGTGGGGTCCTCTCTCTCTTCTGTATAATCTAAGCTCTTAAGGTCAGTGGGGTCCTCTCTCTCTTCTATATAATCTAAGCTCGTATGGCCAGTGGGGTCCTCTCTCTCTCTCTCTTCTGTATAATCTAAGCTCTTATGGCCAGTGGGGTCCTCTCTCTCTCTCTCTTCTGTATAATCTAAGCTCGTATGGCCAGTGGGGTCCTCTCTCTCTCTCTCTTCTATATAATCTAAGCTCGTATGGCCAGTGGGGTCCTCTCTCTCTCTCTCTTCTGTATAATCTAAGCTCGTATGGCCAGTGGGGTCCTCTCTCTCTCTCTCTTCTGTATAATCTAAGCTCTTATGGCCAGTGGGGTCCTCTCTCTCTCTCTTCTGTATAATCTAAGCTCTTAAGGTCAGTGGGGTCCTCTCTCTCTTCTGTATAATCTAAGCTCTTATGGTCAGTGGGGTCCTCTCTCTCTTCTGTATAATCTAAGCTCTTATGGTCAGTGGGGTCCTCTCTCTCTCTCTCTTTATGTCTCTCTCTCTTCTGTATAATCTAAGCTCTTATGGACAGTGGGGTCCTCTCCCTCTCTCTTCTGTATAATCTAAGCTTTTATGGTCAGTGGGGCCCTCTCTCTCTCTCTTCTGTATAATTTAAGCTCTTATGGCCAGTGGGGTCCGCTCTCTCTTCTGTATAATCTAAGCTCTTATGGTCAGCAGGGTCCTCTCTCTCTCTTCTGTATAATCTAAGCTCTTATGGTCAGTGTGGTCCTCTCTCTCTCTCTCTCTCTCTCTCTTCTGTATAATCTAAGCTCTTATGGTCAGTGTGGTCCTCTCTCTCTCTCTTCTGTATAATCTAAGCTCTTATGGTCAGTGGGGTTCTCTCTCTTCTGTAGAGTGTACGCTCTTATGGTCAGTGGGGTTCTCTCTCTTCTGTAGAGTGTACGCTCTTATGGTCAGTGGGGTCCTCTCTCTTCTGTATAATCTAAGCTCTCATGATCAGTGAGGTCTTCTCTTTTTCCCTTCTGTAGAGTATAAGCTACTTTGGTCAGCGGGTCCTCTATCTCTTCTGTAGAGTCCAAGCTATTTTATAGTCGTCAGGATCCTCCCGCTCTTCTCTTCTGTAGAGTGTAAGCTCTTATGGTCAGTGGGGTTCTCTCTCTTTTCCTTCTGTAGAGTGCAAACTCCTTTGGTCAGCAGGTCCTCTCTTTCTTCTGTAGAGGTTAAGCTCTTCTCATCAGCGGGGTCTGCTCTCTCCATTCTGTAGGATGTAAGCTCTTATGGTCAGGCAGGGTCGTCTCTCCCTTTTTTTAGAGTGAAAACTCTTTTATGTTAAGTGTGTCTTCTCGCTCACTCTCCTGTAAAGTGTAAGCTCTTATGGTCAGCTGGTTTCTCTCTCTCTTTCCTTTACCCCATGTGTATTTTCTGAACAATTACAAGCTGTCAAGTATTGAGATTTGCTAAAATTAATTAGTTGCAAATCGAATTTTTCAGGACAATTCGGTGAAGTTGAGAATTTGAATTACAAAAGATCCACTGATCTCTATGAATTGGGGCTCTTGAAGGCGATTCTTTTCTAAACAGAGAATCTAATGTAGTCCTTTACCTTTAATCTCTAGTACGATGACCAGGACCACCATGACACCTTTCAGAAGTCATATGTAGCGCAGGCATTCCAGTATGCTCCTTGTAATATTCCGCTGTCTCTCCTGTTTACAGCCAGCAGTAATCATTATTTGAGCTGATTAGATAATTCAGTGGGAAGCTTTGCTGGTTATTCTTAAATTGTTAAACACCATTATCACTGGGATATATGGGGGTTACACAAAGAATAATTACTGCATGGAGGACCTGTAAGAAATGTATCTCAGATCTTCGAGGCTTGCTTGATAAATTGTACTAGGCAGGTCAACATAATATATTTTCCAGTCTCGCGCGCCTCCTACTCCTAGGGGCCACGTATCATGACAAATAGTGGCTCTTAATGAGTTCTGTGTATTTGTCTAGCGATAAGAGACGCTTTTTATGTTTTTTCATGAAAGAGAATTATTCGGGCGTGGTTACCATTGGCTACTTTCCCTACTAGCAGGGATTTATGAACTTTAATATTACAGTACTAATCGTAATATGAATTGACACTGTGCAGGTTGACAACTCTAATTTGTAAATGTCAAAAGATGTAAAGAATCATAGTTTTAATGCAACTCTAATTCTACTTGTAGCTCGGTGGATTTTTTATAGGATTTTCCACCGATATGTGAAGTCAGATTTTTGTATATTTTTGATTTTTTTTTTCTTTTTTGAAAAGTATTACTGTAAATATTCACAAAATAGCCATGAGGGGAGTTATCGGTACACTACATTTGGTGGTCAGTGTTGGCGAGTAGAGTGGTCATGCTGTAATCACTCATCAGTACTTTGACAACCTGCTCTGTACACACATGCTGCACACATATGCCGCAGAGCAGGCTGTCAATCAAAATTATGTGGAGTGATTATTATATAGTGAGCGATGACTGTTTCAGTTCCCTGCTCCACCTCAGTGACTGAAAGTAAGTGGCTGCAGGGAGAATAGAACTTCATTTTTTTCCTTTTAGCCGCTGCTCCAGTAACTTCTATATTTTCAGATAAATAGCTTTTCTAGCTAGGTTCCCTTTAAAGAGATTTTCTGACCAGGGTTTAATTGGTTTATCATAATTCTAGAGAATATTATGTAGAATCAAAGGCTCTGAAACAATAATAGTAAAAAGGTTATGGTTGATGGTGGATGGTGGTGCTCAGTGGTAGGGTGGACATCGTGGGAAAAGAGCACGAGCACTGCAGCTCCTTTGTTGCAGTGAAGATCACTAGATTTATTGATGTGTCAGCATGTCATGTTCAAGGATACCATGCTTTTCAAGATGTTTAATGTTTAGGTCATCCAGTCCTTGGTTATTATGATGACCTAAAGAAGTAGTATAGTGGATGTTTTGTTGAAAGTGTGCTGCAGGCTGCTCCATAGATCATCCACCACACTGCTCCTTACAGGTTGAGACCAAGGTCTGGACGAACCAAATATTACACACCTGTCCCAGGTATCCCGGGCTCAGCTTCCTTTATCTTAATCCGCTGCCTCTGTTGTGCGCCACCTCAGGTTTTGAAAGTTCCTCGGTGTGAATCAATGACATCATCTTCCTAGGCCAATTTAAGGCCAATCAGACACACATTTGTGTCTTGAAAATGAGACTCTAGACTTCTGTTTAGTGTGCTCCACCATTTGTGTATACTATGCTTCAACTTGCTTCCATCCCTGCTGGGTTCCACTTCATCTTTCCTGCTTCTACTGAAATTTCGGTGTGTGCCAAGTCCTCCCTTCTCACGTACCTTCCTGCTTGTTGCACCAACGCCCAGGGTCCGTTGCCCACTAAGATCTGAGTCTTTTGGATCCACTTCACAAGGTGAGCTTATCACCAATGTTAATAATAATAATCTTTATTTTTATATAGCGCTAACATATTCCGCAGCGCTTTACAGTTTTTGCACACATTATCATCACTGTCCCCGATAGGGCTCACAATCTAGAATCCCTATCAGTATGTCTTTTGAATGTGGGAGGAAACCGGAGTGCCCGGAGGAAACCCACGCAAACACGGAGAGAACATACAAACTCTTTGCAGATGTTGTCCTGGGTGGGATTAGAACCCAGGACCCCAGCGCTGCAAGGCTGCTGTGCTAACCACTGCGCCACCGTGCTGCCCATGTTACATGTTGGCCAACTTGTAAGTGTGGTAGCGCTCAACATAACGTACTGACTAAGCTTGAGCGAAACGGATCGTACAAATTCAAAAGTCGCCGACTTTTGGCAATGTCGGGTTTCATGAAACCCAACCCGATCCTAGTGTGGGATCGGCCATGCGGTCGGCGATCTTCGCACCAAAGTCGCGTTTCCTATGACGCGTTTGGCGCCATTTTTTCAGCCAATGAAGGAGCGTGGGCAGAGTGATGACATAGGTCTTAGGGGCGTGCACGCCTATCGCCATCTTCTCGCTTGTGCGCTGTAGCGATTTGCAATGTGTAACACCAGCTTTTCTGTTCAGGGACTGAGGAGAGAGAGAGAGAGAGAGAGAGAGAGGAGAAAAAAAAAAAGATTTCCCATTGACTTTGCATTGGGTTTTGTGTTTCGGTCGATCCCCGACTTTTCGCCATAATCGGCCGATTTCACTCGACTCGACTTTTGAGATAGTCGGGTTTCGCGAAACCCGACTCGACCCTAAAAAACTAAAAGTCGCTCAACCCTAGTACTGACATATCAATAAATGTAAGTTTACTCACTGCAAGTTAGGAGTGCCGTGGTCCTTAATATATTACTGATACAAAAATGGGCCTAGTCTCTTCTCCGGTAACGGTCCCCACTGAATATTCAAACTATATTTTCTCTGAAATGCCAGAGCTCTTTAGACCAAAACATACATGGCGGTAATCATGCAGGCAGGCTCTGATTCACGCTGCCTGCAGTTTTGCCGGCATGTCTCAACCGACAGGTTCCCTTTTCAAGGGTCTATGTCCGCATAGAATGACT
Organism: Ranitomeya imitator; assembly: GCF_032444005.1. Taxonomy (NCBI): domain Eukaryota; kingdom Metazoa; phylum Chordata; class Amphibia; order Anura; family Dendrobatidae; genus Ranitomeya; species Ranitomeya imitator. The sequence continues at coordinate 32,290,902 of NC_091289.1, forward strand.
GTTCAAACTTAGTGCTGGTAATCGCTGCTTCATGGCGGAGCCAAACATTTACATACACCTTCCCACCTGCTTGGTTCTCTGACCCTATAAAGCTGGAGCTGACAATCAAAGAAGTGGGAGGTGGCTGTAGAGGGACAATAAGCAGGTGGGAAGGTCTATTTGGCCGAGCCATGAAGCACCGAGCAGCGGGACTTAGTTTGAACATTCATTTTGTGTTGACAGAGTCCCTTTTAGAAAGAGCCTTCATGTTCTGTACAGAAGTAGGATGATCCCTCAAAATCATTCTCCTCTGGTAGGATATTAACTCCCACACACGAAACTCTCATTAATTGTAAAATACATTTTGAAACATAATTAAAGGGTTATTCCACTTTTCACTGACTGATGACATCCTATTAAAAAATGGCATGACTTAATGATCCCCATTTGGTTTTCTTTTGGGCGGAGATAAAAGAATACACATTCATAGTGTGTATGTATGTATGTATGTATATATAATTCTTTTTTGTGACCACTTATGGGCTTGTGTATCGGTAGAGGCTTTATGGGATAATCTCATCATTCACGAGACCTTGGCGGTCCTGTTATAATTACTTACAAACAATGACCCTTAGCGCCTCCTTGTGATTTCCGCATGTATCAACAATCCCTTTACACAAGAGGATAGACATTAATCAGTGGAGAGACAGCTCTTTTTAATGTGCTCAGCAGATGTTTGTTTTAAGTTGCCATTTTGACTCCGAGTTGCATTTTATTAAGTATGTAAAATGTTTACCAAGCAAAGCGTATCGTATCGTGCTAGGCAAATATTGATGACAATCACGAATTAGCCGGGAAAGACTGTCTCTGCGGAAAACAAGTTTCCTGTAATTTTTTACATTTCCAAGCATTCCGCATTTGATACAGTTCACGTATGTGGACATCACATCCATATGTGCTTTATGAAATCTCTTACGCAGTCCATGCACATTAATATGGAGGCTACTGTGGAGGCTTGCCGCTGGATTTTACAGTAAAACTTGTCTGTATGGGGGCTTCTTGTCCCTTGGATTTCCAGAGCCTGGGGCATGGCAAGGATTTTATGCCACTAGTCCAGTAATTAACTGTTATCACCTAACCACATGTAATGTCATTTCAAAAAAATACTGATTAAATTATAGTTTGTGCTTTGACCCCCTTAACTTTTTTTTCTGGTTTGGGCTAAAATTTAAAAAATGAAATGTTATACAGTTTTTTTATGTAGCAATTCTATTACCCTAGCCCAATCCCTAAGCCTAACCCTTACTCAATACCTAGCCGTAAAACTAACACAAACCCTAAGCTGAAGTGTAACCGTATCCTAAAACTAATCACTGACTCTAGCTACAGTTAGAAAGCGTGTAAAAATGAAGAAATGAGTGCAGTATTGACTCATGTGCACTGCCCTTTATTCAATGCCGTTTTCATTCATTCATTCATTCCTGTCTCTTTTTATGCAGAGTGCAGCAGTGGGGAGGAGTTTCTAATTGAGTGATGCGCTTTGCATAGGAAGCATCCGCGATGACACAGCTCACTTCATTAGAATATACCGAGTTTATAATTTCAGTTGCTGCCTATGCAGAGCGCTGCAGCCAATGAATTACTCATCTTGCCTGTTACACTCTGTGTGAGCAACTCCAAGCATGCATGCACTTTGCTCTTTCAGGGGCTGACCACTTCCCAGTCTGATCAGGTTTGGGGAAGGGAAGTAAGTGAAATTTTGTGCCCCCATAGATTATGGCTTTCGGGGTTTCCCCTTCCAGTGCTAATCCTCTGGCAACTAAAAAAATAGGCTAGGATCTAATAGTCCAATATAGGATATTAATTTCTCTCTAACAGTCGATATTGCTATTAATTTGCCGAATGTTTCTTTGATGGATGGCTTTTCCTCCTGACACCTCGCTCGGTAGGGGCTTTAGGATAAAAGGATTAGCATGTTGAAATCCAGCATATACAATTCCTCTCTTTTTTGACATTTAGGCTACGCCACAGCACCATATTTTCTCTCATCGAAGAAAATCAGAACGATTATGCTTCTCACGTTCTGATCAAACTCTGATCGGAGTGAGATCCGATTTTCTCGAATGAGGAGAACATGGTAAAAAAATGTCTCCATCTTTTTCATTCTATTAGTCTGTGAAAATCGGACTGCACTCCGTTGCCATCCAAGAACAGTCCGATGGTTTTCATGAACTCATTGACTTGCATGATGAGTGCGATCCGAATATTGGCTGCAAGTCGAGCATGCTGCGTTTCTTTCCTCGGACCGACCGAGGAAAAAATTAGACCTGTGCACGGCCCCATGCAATAACATTGGTCCAACTGCGATCTGATGTTTTGTCGTATTGCACTCAGATCGAAAATACGGTCTTCTGCACGAGCCCTTACTATACATGGAAAGTTGTGAGTCACCAATTCATAAACGCCCATTGGCCAATCATACCAAAATCTTAATATTATGAGTAGGCCATCTTGGAATGGTGTTCAGGATGGGAGCAATCGAGTAGAGTTTTTCCATAACTTTTCTTTTAAATCTTGAGAATAATTATATTCTATTGCTAAAGACATTGTTCTTTCCATAATATTCACAAAGTTAGAAGCACACAATTTTCTTTAATGTAGCATTCTGATGTTACTTCATTAGAAGACATCTACAGATTACTCCTCATTTACCAAATTTACACTTGGCAGTGAACATTTAGACCTGGTTTGTCTGTAATCAGAGCACAAAAGATTTGTGGTGCCTAGTTCTAATATCTTGTCTGGTCCTGTGTTACACTCGGACTTCTCTTCTGTGGCCGGCATGTCATGGTCATCTCTGTTGCTTTCTAAAGGTGGTTTCACACTTGCGTTTTTGTCTGCAGCGTTTTTTTTCCTATCTTTAACATTGAAAACGCATGCGTTTTTTTGTGTACGCGTTTGGTTGCGTTTTTTGACGCATGCGTTTTTTTACTGCATGCGTTCATTTTCTGAAATGCTACTTGTAGTATTTTTAGAAGCGTTTTTTGGACCAAAAAAAAACGCATGCGTTTTCATGCGTTTTTTTTGGGTCAAAAAATACATTGGAGTCAATGGGGACGCATGCGTTTTTTGGTGCATGCGTTTTTTGCGGTAAAAAATGCATGGGTTTTTTTATTAAAAAACCAGAAAACACACTGATATGCCACCCCCCAACATAAAGGTGATAAAGGGAACCTAACCCTACCCCTAACCCTACCCCTAACCCTACCCCTAACCCTAAGGGATCCTAACCCTAACCCTACCCCTAACCCTACCCCTAACCCTAACCCTAAGGGATCCTAACCCTAACCCTACCCCTAACCCTACCCCTAACCCTAAGGGATCCTAACCCTAACCCTAACCCTACCCCTAACCCTACCCCTAACCCTACCCCTAACCCTAAGGGATCCTAACCCTAACCCTAACCCTAATCCCTTTACGGTTAGGGTTAGGGGTAGGGTTAGGGTTAGGGGTAGGGTTAGGGTTAGGATCCCTTAGGGTTAGGGGTAGGGTTAGGGGTAGGGTTAGGGTTAGGATCCCTTAGGGTTAGGGGTAGGGTTAGGGTTAGGGTTAGGATCCGTTAGGGCTAGGGGTAGGGTTAGGGGTAGGATCCCTTTAGGGTTAGGGTTATGATCCCTACCCCTACCCCTAACCCTAACCCTATCTGTTTCTGTTTATAGTGGGTTTTTTATTTTTTTTTGATGATTGGCAGCTGTCACACATTTCTCAGCATGTATTTAAAAAACGCAAACGCATGTAAAAACGCATGTAAACGCGTCAAAACGCCGCGTTTTTTTCACCACATGCAAAAACGCATGCGTCAAAAAAACGCAGCGTTTACACGCGTTTACATGCGTTTTTTCACCATGCGTTTTTTTGCATTTTTTACCGCAAAAACGCACCCCAAAAAACGCCAATGTGAAACCAGCCTAAGCCCCTCAACATAATCACGTTACGTAAGGCCTAGTCGCTCGGGTCATAAAATATATCCCATGATGTCGGGCCTAGGAAGCATCAGAGACACCCAAAAGATGATGGGACATAGGATACCAGACACAGAAGTGAAGCCCAACTGTGCCAAAGAAGACCACAGTTTGGAACTAGATACTGTGAATCTTTTTACTCATCTCTTCTGTCAAACGATTAGATGGAAAAGTGAAGTTTACCACTTTAAGGAATATATTTTATGGCTTTAGGCCAACTATTGATAAGTAATATGGATGTATGTTTGCTCCCATATACTGAAGGAAGCCCTGACCCAACCAACCATGGATTTAGGCATCTGAACTTTCAGCTTCATAGAGATCTACGAAGCTGTCAATTGGGGTTATTGGACCTGCTATCAATCTAGGAATTGCATCCATAAAATGGGTATACAAATGTGTCCCCTATACTCTTGTCTGAAACAGTCCTTAAATTCTACTCTTGTCTGAAACCGGCCTCAAAGTCTAATGTTGGGGTTTTGGCTTCACACATGATCTACTGTAGGGTCTATTGGCTGACCGTGTTCCACATCCTTGTCAAACTCTATAAACTGCAGCATTTAATGGATTAAACAGAAGTTTCCTGCAGTTAAAGAAGGATCAAGCTGTCAGTCATGGTTAGACGAACACTGTGATCACATTGGGCATAGATTCTGTGCCTGCATCATGACTAGATTGCCCCATTACCATTTTTTTGTGGTTAGGTGCCCCAGTTGGCATGTAATAGTACGTCAATTTGCAGGAAGAGTATTTCCACATTTTGGCTTTCGACACAGAAGAAGAAGAAAAGTAGAACATTCAGTCATCCAGTACTTGTACTGTAAGCCTGCCTTTTTGTCGACTCTGTAACACATGTAAGCATTTGCCCAGTTTGCGACTCATGAGAACGTTTGTTAATATGAGTGAAGAATGTGATACATACATCCAGTAGGACAGAATTCTATTAAAGCCCCCGATCGGGATGAGATGTTTCTGTTTCACTTCAGGAACACTGCACTTTTCCACTGAACCAGATGGGAACTTGAGAAGCTTACTTTGGAGTGGATTCTAGTGCTTTTAATATATTATCATTGACGCTAATATATACATTACCAGATGTTTGGCACAAAGATTTTCCCATTCAGCATTGCCGAACTTAAAAGTGACTGTCGTTTTAAGGGGCTTGTGGTATTCCCATAAAAAGATTACTTGGCTATTGGGTAGTACATGGGCTTATCATTTATGCTAATTGTATCCCTTGATAATTGGCTCCAAGCATTAAGTAATAAGTGGCAAGCTTGACTCTACATTCATCAACTGATGTTTTCCCTCTTGACGATTTGTCATGTTCTGTCCCGCTAAATATCCTGCTTACAAAAAGCTGGATGATGACCAGGCACCAAATATTTTATATGCTGTATTGTGGGACATGTGTAAAGCTTTTGAAAGGTGACATAAAATAGCAATATCCAGCAACGTGAGGAAGGAAAATATTCATGTAAATCCATGCCAAAACATCAGATACATGGGACTTGGCACCTTGTTATGGTGCAATCAATTACAGAAAAATCCACCAATGCAAATTTGTGTCAAAGCTAAACATTTTGGTCATGCTAGCATGCAAAGATATAGTACAGTCTGGGAATGTTGGATGCAGTCACTTCTTTGGGGAGGTGTTACTTGGGTTTTCATGGCATTAGAAAAGAACAAAATCTCTCAGCTGCAAATGAGACAACCACAGTGAAAATGTCCATACTTGACTCTTAAAATTTCTTTGCCATCCCAGCTCTACGATATTGGCCTTTCCTTACCTTTTAGAAGGGATGACATGCCTTACCAGCATATAAATGCTTCAGCCAGTGACTAGCCACAGGGTTCATATTCATATGTATGAAATGTGATCACTTTGGCCATAATTGGCAAGAGCAGTCACAGCATTTCTTTCTGGTCATCTTCCACTTTCTGGGCATCTTCCACTTCTTATAAATAGGTTTTGCGTTCATAAATAGTGACTTATTTTGTTCTTTACCGTTTTCTACAATTAGGAGATAACAGTATATGCCATGTGTAATGATAGGCAATTCAGTAACACAATGTACATAGCGATCAGAGCACATACAGTGATCTGACAATAACCCAAAATAATAGAACGAGCTCTGAGACGTGGAAACTCTGCAGACCGCAATTCCTGATCCTCTCCAAACACAACTAGAGGCAGCTGTGGATTGCGCCTAACGCTCCCTATGCAACTCGGCACAGCCTGAGAAACTAACTAGCCTGAAGATAGAAAAATAAGCCTACCTTGCCTCAGAGAAATACCCCAAAGGAAAAGGCAGCCCCCCACATATAATGACTGTGAGTAAGATGAAAAGACAAACGTAGGGATTAAATAGATTCAGCAAAGTGAGGCCCGATATTCTAGACAGAACGAGGATAGGAAAGATAACTTTGCGGTCTACACAAAACCCTAAAGAAAACCACGCAAAGGGGGCAAAAAGACCCTCCGTACCGAACTAACGGCACGGAGGTACACCCTTTGCGTCCCAGAGCTTCCAGCAAAACAAATAGACAAGCTGGACAGAAAAAATAGCAACAAATAGCAAAGAAGCACTTAGCTATGCAGAGCAGCAGGCCACAGGAATGATCCAGAGAAACACAAGTCCAACACTGGAACATAGACAGGAAGCATGCATCAAAGCATCAGGTGGAGTTAAGTAGAGAAGCAGCTAACGACCTCACCAGATCACCTGAGGGAGGAAACTCAGAAGCTGCAGTACCACTTTCCTCCACAAACGGAAGCTCCCAGAGAGAATCAGCCGAAGTACCACTTGTGACCACAGGAGTGAACTCTGCCACAGAATTCACAACAGTACCCCCCCCTTGAGGAGGGGTCACCGAACCCTCACCAGAGCCCCCAGGCCGACCAGGATGAGCCACATGAAAGGCACGAACAAGATCGGGAGCATGGACATCAGAGGCAAAAACCCAGGAATTATCTTCCTGAGCATAACCCTTCCATTTAACCAGATACTGGAGTTTCCGTCTTGAAACACGAGAATCCAAAATCTTCTCCACAATATACTCCAATTCCCCCTCCACCAAAACCGGGGCAGGAGGCTCAACAGATGGGACCATAGGTGCCACGTATCTCTGCAACAATGACCTATGGAATACGTTATGTATGGAAAAAGAATCTGGAAGGGTCAGACGAAAAGACACAGGATTAAGAACCTCAGAAATCCTATACGGACCAATAAAACGAGGTTTAAACTTAGGAGAGGAAACCTTCATAGGAATATGATGAGAAGATAACCAAACCAGATCCCCAACACGAAGTCGGGGACCCACACGGCATCTGCGATTAGCGAAAAGTTGAGCCTTCTCCTGGGACAAGGTCAAATTGTCCACTACCTGAGTCCAAATCTGCTGCAACCTGTCCACCACAGTATCCACACCAGGACAGTCCGAAGACTCAACCTGTCCTGAAAAGAAACGAGGATGGAACCCAGAATTGCAGAAAAACGGCGAAACCAAGGTAGCCGAGCTGGCCCGATTATTAAGGGCGAACTCAGCCAAAGGCAAAAAGGACACCCAGTCATCCTGATCAGCAGAAACAAAGCATCTCAGATATGTTTCCAAGGTCTGATTGGTTCGTTCGGTCTGGCCATTAGTCTGAGGATGGAAAGCCGAGGAAAAAGACAAGTCAATGCCCATCCTACCACAAAAGGCTCGCCAAAACCTCGAAACAAACTGGGAACCTCTGTCAGAAACAATATTCTCTGGAATGCCATGTAAACGAACCACATGCTGAAAGAACAAAGGTACCAAATCAGAGGAGGAAGGCAATTTAGACAAGGGTACCAGATGGACCATCTTAGAAAAGCGATCACAGACCACCCAAATGACTGACATCTTTTGAGAAACGGGAAGGTCAGAAATAAAATCCATAGAGATATGTGTCCAAGGCCTCTTCGGGACCGGCAAGGGCAAAAGCAACCCACTGGCACGAGAACAGCAGGGCTTAGCCCGAGCACAAATCCCACAGGACTGCACAAAAGTACGCACATCCCGCGACAGAGAGGGCCACCAAAAGGATCTAGCCACTAACTCTCTGGTACCAAAGATTCCAGGATGACCAGCCAACACCGAACAATGAAGTTCAGAGATAACTCTATTCGTCCACCTATCAGGGACAAACAGTTTCTCCGCTGGGCAACGATTAGGCTTATTAGCCTGAAATTTTTGTAGCACCCGCCGCAAATCAGGGGAGATGGCAGACACAATTACTCCTTCCTTGAGGATACCCGCCGGCTCAGATAAACCCGGAGAGTCGGGCACAAAACTCCTAGACAGAGCATCCGCCTTCACATTTTTAGAGCCCGGAAGGTACGAAATCACAAAGTCAAAACGGGCAAAAAACAACGACCAACGAGCTTGTCTAGGATTCAAGCGCTTGGCAGACTCGAGATAAGTCAAGTTCTTATGTTCAGTCAATACCACCACGCGATGCTTAGCTCCTTCAAGCCAATGACGCCACTCCTCGAATGCCCACTTCATGGCCAGCAACTCTCGGTTGCCCACATCATAATTTCGCTCAGCAGGCGAAAACTTCCTGGAAAAGAAAGCGCATGGTTTCATCACTGAGCAACCAGAACCTCTCTGTGACAAAACAGCCCCTGCTCCAATCTCAGAAGCATCAACCTCGACCTGGAACGGAAGAGAAACATCTGGTTGACACAACACAGGGGCAGAAGAAAAATGACGCTTCAACTCTTGAAAAGCTTCCACAGCAGCAGAAGACCAATTGACCAAATCAGCACCCTTCTTGGTCAAATCGGTCAATGGTTTGGCAACACTAGAAAAATTGCAGATGAAGCAACGATAAAAATTAGCAAAGCCCAGGAACTTTTGCAGACTTTTCAGAGATGTCGGCTGAGTCCAATCATGGATGGCTTGGACCTTAACCGGATCCATCTCGATAGTAGAAGGGGAAAAGATGAACCCCAAAAATGAAACCTTCTGCACACCAAAGAGACACTTTGATCCCTTCACAAACAAAGAATTAGCACGCAGGACCTGAAAAACCGTTCTGACCTGCTTCACATGAGACTCCCAATCATCCGAGAAGATCAAAATGTCATCCAAGTACACAATCAGGAATTTATCCAGGTACTCACGGAAGATGTCATGATGGAGCATTGGCAAGTCCGAACGGCATCACTAGATACTCAAAATGACCCTCGGGCGTATTAAATGCAGTTTTCCATTCATCGCCTTGCCTGATTCTCACCAGATTATACGCACCACGAAGATCTATCTTAGTGAACCAACTAGCCCCCTTAATCCGAGCAAACAAATCAGATAACAATGGCAAGGGGTACTGAAATTTAACAGTGATCTTATTAAGAAGGCGGTAATCTATACACGGTCTCAGTGAACCATCCTTCTTGGCCACAAAAAAGAACCCTGCTCCCAATGGCGACGACGACGGGCGAATATGCCCCTTCTCCAGGGATTCCTTCACATAACTGCGCATAGCGGTGTGCTCAGGCACGGATAAATTAAACAGTCGACCTTTTGGGAATTTACTACCAGGAATCAAATTGATAGCACAATCACAATCCCTATGCGGAGGCAGGGCATCGGACTTGGGCTCATCAAATACATCCCGGTAATCAGACAAGAACTCTGGAACCTCAGAAGGGGTGGATGACGAAATTGACAGAAATGGAACATCACCATGTACCCCCTGACAACCCCAGCTGGACTCCAACATGGAATTCCAATCCAATACTGGATTATGGGCTTGTAGCCATGGCAACCCCAACACGACCACATCATGCAGATTATGCAACACCAGAAAGCGAATAACCTCCTGATGTGCAGGAGCCATGCACATGGTCAGCTGGGTCCAGTATTGAGGCTTATTCTTGGCCAAAGGTGTAGCATCAATTCCTCTCAATGGAATAGGACACTGCAAGGGCTCCAATAAAAACCCACAACGTTTAGCATAATCCAAGTCCATCAAATTCAGGGCAGCGCCTGAATCCACAAACGCCATGACAGAATTCGACGACAAGGAGCATATCAAGGAAACGGACAGAAGAAATTTTGACTGTACAGTACCAATGGCGGCAGACCTAGCGAACCGCTTAGTGTGCTTAGGACAATCAGAGATAGCATGAGTGGAATCACCACAGTAGAAACACAGCCCATTCAGACGTCTGTGTTCTTGCCGTTCAACTCTGGTCATAGTCCTATCGCACTGCATAGGCTCAGGTTTAATCTCAGGTAATACCGCCAAATGGTACACAGATTTACGCTCACGCAAGCGTCGACCGATCTGAATGGCCAAAGACATAGACTCATTCAAACCAGCGGGCATAGGAAATCCCACCATGACATCCTTAATGGCTTCAGAGAGACCCTTTCTGAAAATGGCTGCAAGCGCAGATTCATTCCATTGAGTGAGCACGGACCATTTTCTAAATTTCTGGCAATATAGCTCTATCTCATCCTGAGCCTGACAAAGAGCCAGCAAATTTTTTTCTGCCTGATCTACTGAATTAGGCTCATCGTACAGCAATCCAAGCGCCAGGAAAAACGCATCGATATCACTCAATGCAGGATCTCCTGACGCAAGAGAAAATGCCCAGTCCTGAGGGTCGCCACGCAAAAAAGAAATGACGATCCTAACCTGTTGCGCTGGGTCACCAGAGGAACGAGGTTTCAAAGCCAGAAACAGTTTACAATTATTCTTGAAACTCAGAAATTTAGTTCTATTTCCAAAAAACAAATCTGGAATAGGAATTCTCGGTTCTAACAAAGAATTCTGAACCACAAAATTTTGAATATCTTGAACTCTTGCCGTGAGCTGATCTACACATGAAGACAGACCTTTAATGTCCATTGTAACACCTGTGTCCTGAACCACCCAAATGTCTAGGGGAAAAAAAAGACAAATCACAGTGCAAAGGAAAAAAAATGGTCTCAGAACTTCTTTTTTCCCTCTATTGAGAATCATTAGTACTTTTGGCTTCCTGTACTGTAATGATAGGCAATTCAGTAACACAATGTACATAGCGATCAGAGCACATACAGTGATCTGACAATAACCCAAAATAATAGAACGAGCTCTGAGACGTGGAAACTCTCTAGACCGCAATTCCTGATCCTCTCCAAACACAACTAGAGGCAGCTGTGGATTGCGCATAACGCTCCCTATGCAACTCGGCACAGCCTGAGAAACTAACTAGCCTGAAGATAGAAAAATAAGCCTACCTTGCCTCAGAGAAATACCCCAAAGGAAAAGGCAGCCCCCCACATATAATGACTGTGAGTAAGATGAAAAGACAAACGTAGGGATGAAATCAACTAATACCTTACATATATTTATATGTTTTTTTTTTGCACGTATATTTTTTGCAGGGTGCAGCTGGGCCCAAATTGTTCTGTACACTGTGGCCTCTGTTCGCACGGGATGCATTTTAGCACTGGGCAGCCCGCCATATGGCGTCATTAATAGGCTGTATCCAGACGCTTTGTTTTCCTTGTGTGAACACGCCACATACAGAGTATTTTATCTTAGTGCATTGGTGTACCACACGGCCAAACCCTTATTGAAGGCTGGCTGTTTCATTAGGTATTGCACCTGTGCACTTGCTATTTTGTTTGGGTCCGCTGCACCCTGCTTGTGCATTTGTATTGAGGCCTATTTAGACAGGTAAGCATCTTTGCCTGTTTTTTGGTGTTTTTTCTTGAATGTGTCCTTTTTTGGTGTTTTAGCTGTGGATTGCGCCTAACGCTCCCTATGCAACTCGGCACAGCCTGAGAAACTAACTAGCCTGAAGATAGAAAAATAATCCTACCTTGCCTCAGAGAAATACCCCAAAGGAAAAGGCAGCCCCCCACATATAATGACTGTGAGTAAGATGAAAAGACAAACGTAGGGATGAAATAGATTCAGCAAAGTGAGGCCCGATATTCTAGACAGAACGAGGATAGGAAAGATAACTTTGCGGTCTACACAAAACCCTAAAGAAAACCACGCAAAGGGGGCAAAATGACCCTCCGTACTGAACTAACGGCACGGAGGTACACCCTTTGCGTCCCAGAGCTTCCAGCAAAACAAATAGACAAGCTGGACAGAAAAAATAGCAACAAATAGCAAAGAAGCACTTAGCTATGCAGAGCAGCAGGCCACAGGAATGATCCAGAGAAACACAAGTCCAACACTGGAACATAGACAGGAAGCATGGATCAAAGCATCAGGTGGAGTTAAGTAGAGAAGCAGCTAACGACCTCACCAGATCACCTGAGGGAGGAAACTCAGAAGCTGCAGTACCACTTTCCTCCACAAACGGAAGCTCCCAGAGAGAATCAGCCGAAGTACCACTTGTGACCACAGGAGTCAACTCTGCCAAAGAATTCACAACAGCCATGTTGTAGTGGATTGTGGCCTATATGGTCTTCTTCAAGTCATGGTGCTAATCTTAAGTGTGTTCTCATCTTCAGAAGCGCACTGCTCCTCTGGCACTCGGCTTCCTGGTTACAGGGGCGTAATGTGTTCTTGAAGATCGACAGTTTGGAACAGCAGAATGACTTCTGGCTCAAACTGAGTGCTCCTGCAAGCTGTTAGCAGAGGTGGCTTTGCCTCTGCTGCATGAAGGAAGTGAGGAGACTGATCGAGAGAGCTGGCCAGCTTTGGAGCAGCGCTTGCCGTCTCTAAAGCATAGAGCGTGCAAGAGGTGTATGCCTTTACTGTTCATGGATAATAGTAGTTCTTGTTGTCCACTGTTAATGGATAATAGTAGCTTGTGGGCCCCAATGCAAATCTCCAACAGGGACCTAAACTATCAGGGGACCTTTATCATAATAGTCTTTTTATATGGGGCAAAATTACATTTTGGCCCCGATAGTCTCCAGGACCACAGTGCATTTGCAATGCCTGCACATAATATAGGTACATGCCTAGTCTTACACAATCTTTTATTGACGGATAGTGGTCTGTGTTGTTCTCTTCTGTACATAGATGGTGGTCTTTGTTCTCAAATTAGAAGATAGCTGACAGCACATTAGATATAAAGATAGAAGTCCTAGTTCCACTGAACCCCATGGAAAATGTACATACCAAAGAAGCAATGAAGGACAGCATCCAATCCGGGTGAAAAAATCCTTTATTTTACCAAGTGCGACGTTGCAACCATTAAGGTCTTTTTCAAGCTTGAAAAAAGACCTAAATGGTTGAAACGTCGCACTTGGCAAAATAAAGGAATTTTTTTGGTTATTTCACCCGGATTGGATGCTGTCCTTCATTGCTACTTTGGTGGTCGTTGTTCTGTCTTGATGCTCATGGTTATTAGTCTAAGTTATATTCCACTGTTAATGCTTAATGGTCTATGCCATAATCAACTGCTCCTATATAATGGATTGTCTTCTTCTACTGTTCATGGATCATGGTCTCTGTTTAGTCCTACTCTTTATGGATAGTGGTTTTTGTTGTCTTTTATTGCTCATGGTTTATGATCTATTTAACCCTGCTCTATTGTTCAGGTCTATTTGACCTCCCCAAAAATGTGTGCAGCTGCAGATTATTTATTATGAGGACCTGCAAATCATGGTTAGGTGAGTTTTTTTTTGTGGATAGGTGGTGTTCTTATGCGTGTTGTTTTTTTTTTTTATATGAAATGATGATTGTTACTTCTGTACCGTTTGAGTCAATATGTCCCGATAGTGTTTTATACAGATTTCCCGGCATATTTTCAGTCACCTAAATAGTTTATAATTTTATTGTGGATTATCTATTGCATCTACTATTGTTTATTGATTTCTCCAGTTAATGCAGGTGCGTGCCCTCGATACATTTGCAAGTCACTGCAGATGGATGGGCTTTGAGTACAGGCGTGTGCAGGTCTGTTTCGCTGTAGTATATAAGCTCTTATTATTGCTATACTGATTAGTGTTTGCTGCCATTTTATTATCATTATTGTTTGTTCATATAGTGCTATTTTATTACACAACGCTGATTTTACCCCGTGAAAGTCGTGAGTGTTGGAAAGTTGGATAAAAATGTGGCGAAGACTTCACTGAGTGAAGATGAGTTGTGAAAGCTTGCCAACAACTAAGATTCCAAAGAAGATATCCAACTGGAGAAAGTGTCCGAAGACGAGGACCACATGAGTGGCTGGGAAAATGTTTATGAGAATTTTAATTCTGAAGTTGAATCTGATGAGGCCCGATACCCAGACATCTAGTCCAATGCAAGTCATTAAAAAAATATATAATTTGGAACTTGCAGCCTTTCTGAACAGGCTGGAAAATTGTTCTCTGTCGATATCAGATAATTCGAACTAGCCATTATCAGATAAGTTTGGGATAACTTGATAGAAATTCTTACAAAATTATACAATACAATACTGGTGAAAATGTCACTGTGGATGAAGAACTTGTCGCATTCCAAGGTAGGCGCCTCTTGATGCAATTTATACCGACTAAGCCAGCAAAGTACGCATCAAGATATGGACACTGTGCAAGCCGCCATTCACACGCTCTAAACGCTCAGGTATATAGAGGGAAAAAAGCCTGTAAAATAAACCTGAAAAGAATCGGGGTATATGAGTCATTTCAGATTTGACGTATCGACTAAGAGGACAAAATGTGACACGTGACAACTTCTTTACATCGCACCAACTGGGATAGCTGTTGCTAAAACGAAAACTTACAATGCTGGGTACAAAAGATAGTCTGAACTGCCCAAGGTATCCTTGGTAAGAGAGATGTTCATAGGTCAACTGTTTACTTTACTAGACAGTGGTTTCTTACATTCCCACACAAATCAAACAGGTCATTCTTATGAGAACAATGAACCATGGCAATGGTGTAATTAGTCGAGATGAAAAAAGCCAAAGATAATAATAGATATAATTCCACCAATGAGGTACACGAGATCAAATAATAGCTGCATATACATGCAAACGCAAAACCAATTTGTGGCCAATAATATTGTTTTAGAACATTGATGTATCTGCCTACAATGCATTTGTTTCATGGCATGAAATAAACCCCGATTGGAACGCCAATAAACTACGTAAACAAAGACTCTTTCTGGAAGAATTAGGAAAGTCACTTGTTATGCCATATATTTTGGGAAAAAAAGTAAAACCTCAAAGTGGTGGGGAAGCAGTTATAGTAAAACGTATCAAGCAGCATGCTCAACAATGCGAACCCACGGCCTTCACCGGCAGTGGAAAAAGCATAAAAAGGAGAAGATACAGCATTTGTCCATCTTCCTGTGATAAACCAAATAGTACCTGTTCTAGTTGTAGTAAATATTTATGTAAAGCACATGAGTTATTTCTCTGCAGAATGTAAGAATGCCTGAATATAGCAAGAAGTGAAGCTGTACAACCCTTTTCTAAAGAAAGTAAAGTAAACTGAAGTTTTGATTTTTATTTTTCGTTTGTTTTTGACCAACCATATTCACATGCAGTTAAATAATGCAACTGGTATTCAAATAATACGATTAGAGTAGCTAAATGTCAAAATTGACAGACTTTAATAGGTCATATTGACCCGAGCCGGACAAGTATGCAGCCAATACGAACAGAACAGCAGGGTTAATTGCTTGAAGTTCATGCTATGTGGCCCTCATGGTCATGGACAGTGGCCTATATTTATTCCTACTGTTTGGATAGTGGTCTATGTTGTCTTCTACTTAAATCTGTCATGTTCTACTGTTTGCCTATGTTTACTACTACTATTCCTGAACAGTGGCCCTCATTCTCTTCTACTGCTCATAAATGGTGGTCTTCATTTTCTTCTACACTTCATGGATAATGGTCTTTTCTACTATCCATAGATATTAGTCTATTTTTACTCCTACGGTTTATGGATAGTAGACTTTGTTGTCTTCTACAATTGATGGATAATGGTCTGTGTTGTTTTCTTCTGTTCCTAGGTGATGAAATAATGATGTCCTACACATCATTGATTCTAATTGATGTGTTTTTTTTCCTGATTCTTCCATGAATAACAGAACATTAACCCTACTTATCCCACCTCGTGCATCAGTGTAAGCCCATAATACAAGCAGCACATGAGTTAGTATGTAAGCTCAAATTTTTTTTTAATTTTCAATAGTTTTTGTTACTTTACACAAGCGTTTCTACCCGATCCCAGCGTCAGTGCTGATGACCTCTCATTTAGCTGCCAGCTCTGTAATTTGGGAGGATAGCTCAGTGCTGTTGGTCTACACAGTGGGTTCTGTGGGAGGTTAGACCTTACTGAGTTGTGTGAGGTCTTTTGGAGTATGACATGCAGCGAACAGCCATCTGCAGTTTTGTGAGTTGTCAGTTTGACAAAACCAAGAGCAGCTTGTTACTTATTTTGGAGATAATTTTTTAAGAAGCAGAAAATGAGATTGCTCCAGAGAGCCCTAGCGATGAACTCTGTAGGCCCTGTCTGAATTTCATTTTGTACGAGCCAACAGGTTCAGCTTTTGCCAGGCAAAGAGCAAATACTTCTGTTGAAGGGAGAGGTAGATTATATATTTGTCAAAATTAACATTTTAACTATTTACTAATCTAATGTAAAATAACTTACCTGCTGGTAAAGTGAAGTTTTTTCAGCTTTTAACAATCCTTTTTCATACAGTTAGGTCCAGAAATATTTGAACAGTAACACAAGTTTTGGTGGTCTCGCTGTTTACTATTGATGAGCACCCGAGCATGGTCAAATAACACCTTATCCGAGCACATTCGCTCATCACTACTGTTTGCCAAAACATATTGAAGATACGGTTACATAGTCTGCACTTTAAGCTCATATTGGTTATCAGCTTTAATGTTCGGTTATTCACATCCTAATTGGAGTAAGGCTTTAGGAATTGCAGCTCTTTAATATGTATCTGCCTCTTTTTAACCCCTTCATGACCTTGGGATTTTTCATTTTTCCGTGTTCGTTTTTCACTACCCTCCTTCCCAGAGCCATAACTTTTTTTATTTTTCTGTCCATTTGGCCATGTGAGGGCTTATTTTTTGCGGGACGACATCATTGGTTTTAGCATGTCGTGTACTAGAAAACGGGAAAAAAATTCCAAGTGCGGTGAAATTGCAAAAAAAGTGCAGTCCCACACTTGTTTTTTGTTTGTTTTGTTTGGCTTTTTTGCTAGGTTCACTAAATGCTAAAACTGACCTGACATTATGATTCTCCAGGTCATTACGAGTTCATAGACCCCTAACATGACTAGGTTATTTTTTACCTAAGTGGTGAAAAAAAAATTCCAAACTTTGCTAAAAAAACACAAAAAAACAAACAAACCATTTTCCGATACTCGTGGCGTCTCCATTTTTCGTGATCTGGGGTCGGGTGATGGCTTATTTTTTGCGTGCCGGGGTGATGTTTTTAATGATAGCATTTTGGTGCAGATACGTTCTTTTGATCGCCCGTTATTGCATTTTAATGCAATGTTGCGGCGACCCAAAAAACGTAATTCTGGCGTTTCGAATTTTTTTCTCGCTACGCAGTTTAGCGATCAGGTTAATCTTTTTTTTTAATTGATAGATCGGGCGATTCTTAATGCGGCGATACCAAATATGTGTAAATTTGATTTTTTTTAATTGATTTATTTTGATTGGGGCGAAAGGGGGGCAATTTAAACTTTTATATTTTTTTTTATTTTTTTCACATTTTTTTTAAAGTTTTTTTCACTTTTGCCATGCTTCAATAGCCTCCATGGGAGGCTAGAAGCAGGCACAGCATGATGTGCTGTGAGCGCCGACCACAGGGTGGCGCTCACAGCTACCGGCGATCAGTAACCATAGAGGTCTCAAGGACCTCTATGGTTACAAGGTACAAGCATCGCCGACCTCCGATCATGTGACGGGGGTCGGCGATGCCATCATTTCCGGCCGCCCGGCCGGATGCGGTAGTTAAATGCCGCTGTCTGCGTTTGACAGCGGCATTTAACTAGTTAATAGGTGCGGGCAGATCGCGATTCTGCCCGCGCCTATTAAGGGCACATGTCAGCTGTTCAAAACAGCTGACATGTCCCGGCTTTGATGCGGGCTCACCGCCGGAGCCCGCATCAAAGCGGAGCTTCTGACCTCGGACGTACTATCCCGTCCGAGGTCAGAAAGGGGTTAAAGTAATTGGACACTTATCTCAAAAGCTCTATAATGGCCTACCCGAGCAACTCCCTCATTAATTATCATCACTTAAGCAAGTGTAAGATCTGCAGCTGATTCCAGGTATGGCATTTGCATTTGGAAGATGTTGCTGTGAACCCACAACATGCAGTCAAAGGAGCTCTCCATCGTAGTAGTGGCCAATTCGTTATTTTGGTACATTCTGCAACAAAAAAGCGCATTGGTGAGCTTTCAAACTTAAAAAGGTCTGGATGTCTACTGTAGATAACAGAGGTGAATGATCTAAGATAACCTTTCCATGGTGAAGAAAAACCTTGTCACTACATCCACTTAAGTGAAAAATACTCTCCAGAAAGTAGGTGTTTCAGTGTGTAAGTCTATCAAAAACAGAAGACTTCATGTGAACAAATATAGAGGGTTCACCACATGGTGCAAACCATTAATCAACCTTAAAAATAGAAAGTCCTGATTGGCTATGCCAAAAAAAATCTCAAGAAGCCAGTCTAGTTCTGGAACAGCATTTTTGGACTGATGAAACGAAGATCAAACTGTACCAGAATGATGAAAAGAAGAAAGTATGCAGTAGGCTTGGAACGGCTCATGATCCATTAAACTCTATGGAGAGGAGTGGGGTGGGGAGTGAGGAGCATAGCGAGAGACCAGGCAGACATGGGCCGATCGTGCTGCAACTTTTAGCAAATTTGTTTTACTTCAGTGCTGGGTTCATGATTACACTGTTCAGTACTACCGTACAGTGTCCTCCATGCCCCTGCTACTGGTTCTGCCTCTGTGATAGAGAGAAAGTACAGTAAAGATTCATCCTCTTTGTGTGTTTTGTAGTTTAGACATCATAGCAGCTAATCTCCACCCACTATCTCAGAGACAACTGTAAATTAGAGATGCAGCTACAGAGTGGAAAACCACACAATACAAGTCATGTAATAGTCAGAAATAGTGTTATTCCCATGTACACACATGATGATTTATCCTGAAAATTATCTGAAACAACAGGTAAATGGTAGATTGATCTGCGGAGGATCGGGTTTGAGTCAAATTTACTGAAATGTACTGTTTCATGTGAATTCAAACACTTTGAGATTTGATTAGCAGTTTGCAAACAAAAAACTTGCCCAGCAATATTTCCCACACTGCTGAAGCATCAGTCAGAGGGCTAATGTATTTTTGCATGGCCACTCAGCCTTTCCCATAATGCCCTTCAGCTTGCTGATTATCACACCTTGCACAGTGGTGGTCAGTGCCGGGGTAATCACAGATCAGTGGCTCCCAAAGGAGTTCAGATTGTACATCAAAGTCAGTGGTTCAGTCTCTCTTTTGAAGACTGTAATCTCTTATGGCCAGCAGGGTTCTCTCTCTCTCATAGAGTGTAAGCTCTTATGGTCAGCGGGGTCCTCTCTCTCCTGTAGAGTGTAAGCTCTTATGGTCAGTGGGGTCCTCTATCTCCTGTAGAGTGTAAGCTCTTATGGTCAGTGGGGTCCTCTATCTCCCGTAGAGTGTAAGCTCTTATGGTCAGTGGGGTCCTCTATCTCCTGTAGAGTGTAAGCTCTTATGGTCAGTGGGGTCCTCTATCTCCTGTAGAGTGTAAGCTCTTATGGGCAGCGGGGTGCTCTCACTTTCATGTACAGTGTAAGCTCTTATGGTCAGCGGGGTCCTCTCTCTCCTGTAGAGTGCAAGGTCTTATGGTCAGCGGGGTCCTCTATCTCCTGTAGAGTGCAAGGTCTTATGGTCAGCGGTGTCCTCTCTCTCCTGTAGAGTGTAAGCTCTTATGGTCAGTGGGGTCCTCTCTCTCCTGTAGAGTGCAAGGTCTTATGGTCAGCGGGGTCCTCTCTCTCCTGTAGAGTGCAAGGTCTTATGGTCAGCGGTGTCCTCTCTCTCCTGTAGAGTGTAAGCTCTTATGGTCAGCATGGTCCTCTCTCTCTCTCCTGTAGAGTGTAAGCTCTTATGGTCAGCGGGGTCCTCTCTCTCTCCAGTAGAGTGTAAGCTCTTATGGTCAGTGAGGTCCTCTCTCTCCCTGTAGAGTGTAAGCTCTTATGGTCAGCGGTGTCCTCTCTCTCCTGTAGAGTGTAAGCTCTTATGGTCAGCATGGTCCTCTCTCTCCTGTAGAGTGTAAGCTCTTATGGTCAGTGGGGTCCTCTCTCTCCCTGTAGAGTGTAAGCTCTTATGCTCAGCAGGGTCCTCTCTCTCCCTGTAGAGTGTAAGCTCTTATGCTCAGCGGGGTCCTCTCTCTGCTTTAGTTTGTAAGTTCTTATGGTCGATAGAGTCCTCTTTCTCCTGTAGAGTGTAAGCTCTTATGGTCAGCGGGGTCCTCTTTCTCATGTAGAGTGTAAGTTCTTTCAGTCAGAAGGGTCCTCTCTCTGCTGTAGATTGTAAGCTCTTATTGTCGATAGGGTCCTCTCTCTCTCTCTCTCTCTCTCTCTCTCCTGTAGAGTGTAAGCTCTTGTGGTCAGAGGTGTCCTCTCTCTCTCCTGTAGAGTATAAGCTCTTACGGTCGATAGGGGCCTCTCTGTCTCTCCTGTAGAGTGTAAGCTCTTAAGGGCAGCGTTGTCCTCTATCTCCTGAATCCATTTTCAGAGTAATTGCAAGCTTTTAACATTATCATATTAAAATAGACAAATATAACATATAGACAGTTTAAAAATAAATATGCGTCCTACCAAACATAAACTGCATAGACAATAATACCTCAAAAGGGGTGAACCAGAGATAAAATTTACGGCCCATATCTTACCAAAGGGAGACCTATCCTATTATAGCAATTATTGTGACGGGAAAAACAATCCTGCCTCTGACAAACCGGAGCTCAATAGGATAAATATTATAAATATAGAAGAGGAGCTCATTAACATACAGTGAGAACCATCAAATAAACTTTAATCAGCAAATTATAATATGTAAAAGATGGAACAGTCTCACCCACGAATAGAGTGAGGAATCCACTCCCCGGTCTTTATGGAATAGTGGTCCTACTGGAATAACACTTTATCCTGGCCATTGGATATTTGCAGTGAGCAGGTCCCAACGCGTTTCTTCTTTTTTGAATCATCAGGGGAGGCTGGTATTATTGGTGGGATACATCACCACCATAAAATGTCCCAAGCTGCCTCAAGTCATGGTTATCCGACACCCTGTGCAATATTGCATGTTTATAAACGTGCCTTTTTGATCCGTGCCACGCTGAAGTATCTCGGCGATGCAACGCAAAACCCATTTCCAGTTGGTGGAACGCAAAACCTTGGCTGTGACTCGCATATGTCCATTCCAGGTGACACATCCATATGGGCTGTAAATCCTAGTTATCTGCTTCACACCTTTTGAGGTATTGTTGTCCTTGTGTCAATTAATTTTTCCATAAATCAAAATTTTGGGAAAATTGGGCAAAGCTGGCGAATTTGAATTTCAAAACATCCGCTTACCTCTGATCAATAACTCATTGCACTGATGGAAAGCAGTGATAGATAATGGTTGTGGCAAGGTCTATAAAAGCTTCTGCTGAAATTGTGTGGGGCACTCTCGCATTAATTGATAAATCGTGATACAAACTCGATGATAATGGACCTCTTTATACTGTCATACAGTGAACACGTAAAGGTGTCATACTTGTAGCACTTAAATTACATTTCTATTAGTGTTGAGCGAACTTGCTGGCTTAAGGTGTTATCGGAGCATACTCATGTGCTAATCGAGTGACTTCGGTGTGCTCGAATTGTGACGCTAGTCAATTCTCACAGCCAAGCCATGAGTCAGAGTGGTCAAGGAGTCCAAGGTCCGAAGCCAGGAAGGAACGTCATAAAGAGAAGGAAGAGACAAAAGCGTAGTCAGGTAATGTTCTGAGGTTAGAGTACTGGAAGGATAACGAATCAGAGCTGAAGGGGTTAAATAGGTCAGAACAAAGTCCAGGGTCAGGCAACAGATCAAAAATACAGAACTCAGGGCACAGGAACACAAACCTCACAAGCTGAATGTACGTCTGGCAAAGTTCTGGGAGATACAGCTCAGATAAGAAGCATGGCAATTACCTGGAATAATGAACACTTGGAGACAGCCGACACCTCACAGTCTCCGATTGGATAGTCGAGCTGTCAATCAAAACACTAATAGCTCAGCACGACCATGTACCAGATTGGACGGCCGAGCTGTCAGTAAGGCTAGGTTCACATTGTGTTTTAATGTGAGCGCTAGCGGACAGCGTTGCACGGCGAAATTAACGCCGTGCAACGCGTACGTTAGCGCTCCCATTGCCCGCAATGTTAAAGCGCATTGCTAGCGCGTGTCATTTTCGGCACGCGCTAGCGATGTGCCGTTCTTTTGTAGCGCGCCTTGGACGCTGCTTACAGCGTCCGCGGCGCGTCCGAGGTCCGTTCCCCGCTCTCGCAGATCGGGGACGTTTAACGCGACCCCGAAAAAGACATTGTGTTAGCGCAACCCGCTAGCGCTTAGCGCTAAACGGGTTGCACTAACGCAGTGTGACCCCAGCCTAACTGCATCCCAGATGCACTGAGGGGTGGAACCGTGACACGAATACTATGTTTGAGTCCATCGGCTACATGTCTCACAAGGGACAAAAAATGGTCAAGAAGTCAGCAGAATCCATCAGAATTTGTTGTGAACCATTACGACTCTAAACAAACAAACTCTTTCCGTCAACCATGTTGTACTTCCTAAGAAATACCAGTGCATTTGGGATTCTTTAGGGTTAATGTCTCCTAGGAATACTATAAGGGCTCGTTTATGAAATTTATCGCTGCCAATCTATTACAGTAGACGTAATGTCGAAGTGCCCGTAAAAGTTTCGAAAACTTTTAACAAGTAGGAAAAGTCAACGCAAATATTACATATACCGCGCGTATAATTATGCTGTGCATTATTTCATCGGCTTTCCTCTGTTTAGTGAAAGGTGCATTAATACATGGGAATGAACTGTTTTTGTAAGTTTGAATAGAAATATTACTAATTTTATTTATTTTGGGAAGAGATGACATATTTGGCTTTTAAAATGTTGAAAGCCTTATCTGGTGTCCTGTAGGTGCGAGTAATATAAGCGCCGAGGATATGGAAATCGTGCAGCTTGAACGGATTCCAAAAATATTCAGCTTGTCTTCAAAACTTCACTTGTACTTTTCACTTTATGGCCATATGCAGTTTACGTTTCAACTGAATGCACAAAAGGCCATTTTCATTAAGACCTGATTGGTCATAAAAGTAAATTGGCAGCTGATATAAAATGTCTGTCGCGGAGCTGTTTTTGCAAAGGGAATGGCTGGCAGGAATGCATTTTACTAACTTGTTTTAGAAGCAGACAGCAATTTGGACATTTAACGTCTCCATTCAAGGTCATTGGTTATACTGTTTGTTCAACCAATACTCTCATGGGTTCATTTTTTTTCAGTATTTTGGTTAAATCGTTACTCCATGTCCATAGACTTTTTATTCCCAAGTCATTGGGAAGTTTGTATCTTACACTTTTAAGCCGTCCTTTAGATGTTAGTTGGGAAATATAAACAATATCAATCAAAACTATAATTTATCCCTTTCACTGCCATCATCTGTACTCCAAATGAGTACGTTCTGTTATCAATGCATTGAAGGCATGGATATAGACTGGGAAAAAGCAGAGGTTTGGAAACCACTTACCGGTATATGTAATTTTTTTTTACATAGATGAAGACAAATCCCCAAATAAAGTAACTTGCAAAGTTTCATAACTTTCCATACTGAACAAAATTCTAAAATAAAAGTCAGAAAGTTTATTTAATTAAATGTTATGAAAGGTGAATGATAACAGATCAAAGGATATCTTATTACTGGATTTCACTAACCCCCTTGGCAGTGATAACAATGGCCATATTGGTTGTGCCCTACCTGTTACCTTGAGGGCACCTTAAAGGTGTTGTCCAGCCTTAGCGTACAAGTCTGCATTCGCTCTGTGACTCAGACTTGTGAATCCTCATAGCATCACTCCAATGCAGAGATCGGCAAACACGTGACCAAAAATATTTACACCCCTTTACATGTGGTCATGTGGCAACTAGACATGTGCGACCTTGCTCAATGCAAAGCCCCCTTCTCACATTTCTTGTGTCTGATTTTTAAGGTCTGCAAATACGAACACATGCACACCCATTGTATTCAATGGTGGTGCGCGCATGTCAGGTTTTTATCACGGACCGTGTGTCCAAGTGGAAAACCGCCAGACATGTCATTTTTTTTATCAGCAGCACGGACAAAATGCGTGCTCAAATGTTCACACTGATGACACATGGATGACATCTTTGTGTCATCAGCATGACTCGTACCGACGCCGGTTGCTGAAGG
Source organism: Ranitomeya imitator (assembly GCF_032444005.1). Classification (NCBI taxonomy): domain Eukaryota; kingdom Metazoa; phylum Chordata; class Amphibia; order Anura; family Dendrobatidae; genus Ranitomeya; species Ranitomeya imitator. The sequence continues at coordinate 32,315,356 of NC_091289.1, forward strand.
CAGCTTTCATTATTGTCGCTTGGTCTCCCTGTGATCAGCGCAACCAGGCGTCAGTGATGGAAGCTCAGCAACAGCTCTGTCCCTCCTGTGTAAAATATAGAATTAAATAAAAGAAAGGGCGTGGTCTCACACATAATTTTCATAACCAGCAGAGGGAAAGCCCAACGCTGGGAGCTGATGTTAATAATCTGGGAAAAAGGGCAATATCACAAAAGGTTCCCAGGCTATTAATAACACTCCCAGCTGTTTGCTTAGCCTTTACTGGTGAATTTACTGGGGACCCCAGAAAAAAATGACGTAGGGTCCCACTATTAATTCAAACCAGCAAGGGCTAAACAGACAGCTGTGGGTTGATATTAATAGCCTGTGAAGGGGCCAGAGTTATTCCCCCAGGCTACCAACATTAGCCCTTAACTGTTCCAGAAATGGCGCATCCATAAGATGCGCCAAATCTGATACTTAGACTCTTAGACGCTTTTCCCAACTGCCCCATGATGGTGGCAAGTGGGGTATTAGGGTTGAGGTTGATGTCACCTTTGTGTTTTCAGGTGACATCAAGCCCCCATTTCTAACCCCATAGTAAGTAACTCGTACACAGCTGCTACTGAATATAACTCCCATCATTGTCACCTGGTCACACTAATCTTAGGGAGACCAGGCGACAATGATGATAGCTGCCTTCAGCAGCCGTCACTGGCTTTTCCCCGACACTGGTGTGTGTCACATGGACACACGGATGTCACATATGTACATACAGATGACACACTGACATGGACCACGGATCTCACCCATACTGTTTTTTTCCTGTACATGAATCACCAAGACGTGTGAAGGAGGCCCAAGTATATTGAGTGAGGCCACATAAGTCTAGCCGGAATGTGGCCAAAAGTATGGAAATCGCATACTTGTGATCTCATCAATGCCCACTCCTGACACCCGTGCGGTGTATGCGCTTGTAAAGATTCACCAGTGACGGCACCAGAATATACTTGTGAATCCTCACAGCTCCGGCGCTATGATCGGTGAGCATGTGACCTCAAGTATATGATTTACCTAAATGTGATCATGTGCCGACTAGACATGCACGGACTTGCTCAATGCAAGTGTATTGAGTAAGACTGGATAAGTCTAGTTGGAATGTGGCCAGATGTATGTAAAGTAATAAGTATATGTATGTACAGTATATATAAATAAGTATGTATGTCGCATGATCGACAACTCCCGTCCCTGTACCAGAGATTCCTCACAGTGTACTGTGTGTTTGCTGTGAGGATTCACAAGTCTGGAGTGCAATGCCCACCAGGGCTGTGGAGTACTCAGAACCAGGTCGGACAGTTCTATGGGAAAGTCACAGGGCCGTGACCCGACTCTGTGGCCCTGGGCATGCAATAAAAAAGCAAGGGGAAAATTTTCTGATATTGATTCATGACGCTACCCGTGGTGTTCGACAAGGGATGACTGATGCTGCAATTCAGGTCCACTGGGGCCGATGGTGACGCATCAAAGGTGGTACAACTCCCCATGGGTAGAGCGTGGCCCCAGGGCAGATATGAGGTAAAATTGATGGCGGTAACTCTTGTGGTACAGGGTAGGTGACACAGTAAATAATTCTGAAAACACAGTGGGGTGCAGTCTTCAACTTTACTCACAGTTTTGGGTTACAAACACCAGCCGCGTGCTGTGTCCTCCGGGTCGGTGGTTCAGCCAGGTCTCCGGTAATTTGGGTGCACTTTTTCGGGCCCCCTTCTTGTGTACCTTCCCAGTTCATCAATCACTGCGCTGGCTCATACCCTGATGCCTTGCGCCTTACACAGTGTCCCAAGCCAGCAGCCTCAGATCCTGTTGGGTAACGATTAATGATGAGCGAATATACTCGTTACTCTAGATTTCTTGAGCACGCTCTGGTGTCCTCTGAGTATTTTTTAGTGCTCGGAGTTTGTTTTTGTTTCCGCAGCTGAATGATTTACATCTGATAGCCAGCATAAGTACATGTGGGGGTTGCCTGGTTGCTAGGGAATCCCCACATGTACTTAAGCTAGCTAACAGATGTAAACCATTTGGCTGCGGCAAGAAAAACTAAAACTCCAAGCACTAAAAAATACTTGGAGCACCCCCGAGCCTGCTCAAGAAATCTCGAGTAACGAGTATATTCGCTCATCACTAGTAACGATCCCTTGGTCCCCTTGACTCTATATGGCTGCCTTTTTAGCGATTGTGTGTAGATTTGGCTGTTGCACATACAGATACCACAGCCTCCGGTTCGCTAGATGAGCCCTACAGTCTTTCCACCAGTCTGGGGCTGGTCCCCACTTCGACCTGGTCCCTCCACCCGACTACAGTCGGCGTGGATTCGGGCGCCACGGGTGGATTCTTCACTGCCCTGACCCCTAGGACCCCTTCTTTTTCCAGCTCTTCTTACACACCATTGCTCCTCTCTCCTCTCAAACTGCGCCCACTAGTATTTGGATACCGGGTCGGGGTTGTGCCCCCTTCTTACTTGAGAGTGGGATACCACACCTCTGGCTAAGGTGCAGTACCTCTGTGGCGACTAGACCTTCAGGGTCGCCACAGGAGTCCATAGATTAACTGCAAACTTGTACCTTAAGGCCGGACAACCTCTTTTAATATACAGAGGAAAATCAAGTAATAACTCAACCACACGGAGCTAACTGGACATTTTATTATTTTTGTAGTTTTAGTTAAACATCCACATTTCTCTTTATTCAGCCTAATCCATCTATTCATCTAAGTTAAACAAGCCCAACATTGGACAGAAAGTGTTTGAACTAAAGAACCCTTTATGATTTCGATATTGAAAAAAAAACAACTTTTTTTTTTTTTTCTGTGCAGGTGCATATATGTAATAATAATAAGCTATACTAGTTTGTGGGTAGGAAGGAAGAAAATACCTCTGGCTGGAAATCTTTAGAAAAGTAATGCTGATAAAATTCAAGAGGATGTTTACTCAGTGCTCATTACAGTGCTACAATGAGACAGGACAAAAAAAAAAATCTTTTCAGGGAGAGGCGAATGCTTTACAATGACCACTGGAAGCATTCACATTGCTTTCAGCAGCACCGAAAGCAAACAAAGCACTGACAGGGGGAAAAAATGCTAAAACCCGGCCAAAAAAGGCTTAATGTGTTAAGTGCAGCATCAGTTTCATTGGCGACTTGAAAGCTTATCTGCTGCTGTCACTTCCTTTCAAAACGTTTGTGATGATAGAAAGTGACTAATCCTCGTTATTTCACGGTTAATAATGAAATGGATTTATTATTATTCGGATTTGTCTTATTTTATTTTTTATTTTATTACAATTTTCCCCAGTAGGTGACAGTGTAAAGAACTTATATTGCTTGCTGGCGCAAAATAGTTTTTTTTTGTTGCTTATGTAGCTCAAACATATTCTATAACTCTGTGACAAACTGTGAGAAGCGGGAAGAAAAGCTCGTTGTCAAGTATGGCAAGTATATGCATATGGGTGATGCGGCCATGTGATGACTGCTGGAAGCTGCAGCAGAGCTGAATCCTGACAGTGACGATATTACACTCTGTTCGGATTGGCTAGATGGCTAAATTTTATAATTAAAGGGTGCGTCCAGGTTTGAGATGAAAGTCTGCAGTCAATCCATGTGGCTGCAGGCTTCTGAATTCTCACATCGTGTGCATTTTTGGGATTATCCCTTGCCGGTGGCAAGAGTATGAGTGCAAGTATGCCATTTGTATACTTCTGGACACATTCTGACTAGACGTGTCCGGCCTCGCTCAATTCATTTTCATTGAGAGAGACCACTGCTGTCTACTCTGCGCGTGACCGAATGTCGCCGGCATCAGGGAATCCTGATAGCGTGCAGTGTGCACTATGCGAATTCAGAAGTCTGCAGTCACATAGAATGACTGCAGACTAATCAAAAACTTGGACAACCCCTTTAATGTTCATAACATTAATACAAATATGAGAATTAGACAGCATCACAAAAACATTTACATCCAGGTACGTTATGGATGACGTTGTCTCTGATTGGAGCTGTTGTTTTTTTTTTCTTCTTTTTTTTTCTTCTTCTTGTGCAAACTCCATGATGACTTTTTTTCATTCACAGCTCATCTCTGCAGATTTCTCCAGTCTCTCACATGATACCCTTAAAAATAATAGCATCATTGTAATGCTCCTGAATAAAAATATCTGCACTACCCTGAGCCCCTGAATAAATAAGTCTCCTCGCTCATTTTTCCCTCCCAGCTAACCATACTGTCAGTTCATATATTTACCCCCTCACTCTCCATACTTACTCCTCAGACATCCCCCCAATTCCCCATACTGTGTCTGCATACATTCTTCCCCTCACTCACCATACTGTATCCACATACATTTTCCACCTCACTACTAATACTGTCTGCACCCATACCACCACTTACCATACTGTCTGCACTCATACCCCCACTCGCACCCCATACTGTGTCCACATACATTCCCCTCATACACTCCCCCTTCACTCCTCGTACAGTATGAGTGTATCATACTGTGTTTACACCCACCTTCCCTCTCATCATACTGTCGGCACCCATATCCCACTCACTATACTGTCTGCACCCATCCCCCATTTTGTTTTCTCATATATGCCCCCATCTCCCTCTTGCTGCTAATACTGTGCCTTCAAATTTGTCCTGCTCCCCAAATTGTCTGCACCTTTCCCTTTCTTGCTCCCCAAACTTGTCCACAAATCTTCTCCACCCGTTACACTAAATCTTTCTCCCACCCCCACACTGAATCTCCCCTCTGTTACACTAAATCTTCATAAGAGCATTTACCACCAATGCACACCTCTGCATCATCGGCAAGTGACATCAGCAGTATGATCACATGAGTTGACCACGCTGCTGATGTCACCCTGACTGGGTGGTCAGAGCTTCAATTGTACTCTCGTCTGAAAGATGCTAGTACAGTTGTTCACAGGTAGCCAGTATGCTACACCTTCTGTGAGCTGGCTGTCACTCTGACAGCCAGCTCAGAGAGCTGTCTACTCCCAGTCCGGGGGGGGAGGCATAATGCAGCTGCCAGGGGGAGAAAGTAGGTGGTCCAACCTAAGTGGTCCAACAGCGCCCCCTGCCGGATGCGCCCGAGGCAGATGCCCCTCCTGCCCTGCCGTAGATAGGCCTCTGATCATGCATATCTCTTTTGTCTTGTATGCTGAAGCATTTAGATTTCCCTTCACGGGAAATAAGGAGACTGAGGCCAACCCCTCAAAAACAAGCCCCTGGCATTCTTCTTCCTCTACCAAGCTTTATAGTCAGGCAAGTAAACCAAGACTCATCCACGTTTCCTTCAAAGTCCAGTGGTGGCGGCTTCACACCACTCAACTCAATGCTCTGCATTGTGCTTGGTGATGTAAGGCTGCATGCTGCTGCTCAGCTATGAATCTCACAGAGGGAGCACAGTGTTTGTTCTCATGTTATACCAAGGGAGGTCTAGACTTGGCAGTTATGGAGTCAGCAGAGTATTGGTGACTTTTCTGCCCTCTGCTCCTCAGCATTCGGTGACTCCTCTCGGAAATGTGACGGGGTCTCCACTTCATGGCTGAGTTGCTGCACTTCCTTCCACTTCTCAATAATATCACTCACAAGTGATGGAGGAATATTTAGGGGGGTGAAATGTCATGACCTGACAGTGGCTCCTGCAACAGTAAGCATGCTCTATTCTTTCATAAATGTCTGTAAAGGTGGAGAGCATTAATAGGGGCTGGATTTCATACATCTGTAGCAACGGGCCTGACTAGACATTCTGAAATCATTAAGTGATGTGCTCCAATGCCTATATCCATATAGTGCTAAAGGGTAACTGAGATTTCAAGAAACGGTTACCTGTTAACCCTTTAACACCGTTTGGATAAAAGCATTGAGGCACACCACTTTTCATTGAATTCAGGATTTCCATTCTAGGCATGGGGGGAAAACTCTATTTCTGGCCATTTATTTTGCATTTCACCAGTCCTCTGTAGGCTTTATGTTAGAATTTACAGTTGACTCTTGGCATAATGTCTCCCACATAGCATATGCAGAAAAAGAGTTTCCCCTGCACATTATTCCTTAGTTAGCACACAGCCAGAAGCCGCTGCAGCATTGAGAAAATATTGCAGCAGTACTGAGCAGTGTATATGTGAATCCAATTCCGGGGTGAGATAAAAGACTTGTTAGAAAGCTCAGCAAAATCTTTCCATGTCTCCTTCTATTTGTTTTCTAACTGTGATCTTACCTATTCCTGACCTCTCACTTCTTTGTAGAATATAACAGTGGGTATAACCGCTGTGCTGGAAGTGCATCTTGTCTTGACTTGTTAGGTAGCTCAGCACAATAATTCTCTGTCTCCGTCTGCTTGATTTCTCTCCCTGCTCCTCACTTCTCTTCCCCCTTCCCTCTTCATGCAATATAATGGGTTTTGTCACTTTACACCACATTGAGCCTGAGGCCAGTCTTGTCTGAGTAAGATGAAGTTGAGCTATTTTGTCAGAGAGGATGAAAAGCTCAGGAGTTAGAAGGATGGGAAGAAGTGGCTCATAAATGGAGAAGGAATTAGATGTCTTTCATAAGATATATATTAACTTGTATTATCATTTAAAAAGGAATGAGCCAAACTTGTCATGACTCAGTTTAAAATAAAAGCCAGAAGTGTGAACAGAGCCACAGCGATCCCATAATAAACCCGTAAGGCTTCAGAGAATTTTTCTCGTTGCTGCCCTGCTATTATGTGGACCAGTGTGTAATCTGTAAATGAAGGTTTAATTCTAATCCTCATGGTCTAACTTTTTCTTAAACATACGGTAATTATTTACTCTGCAAGTACAGGGGTTGCCTAACCCCTCAAAATTAGCAATTTTTCCATTTACATGCTGTTAAAAAATTCTAGTAAATGAATTATGGTGTCTACTGACATGGTACAGTGCCACCTGATATTCAGAACGTATAGCAGACTACTCGTGCACGTTGCTGGATACACATCGCCAGTTCTTAATGATCCTACGTTCAATGCTGGGCATCGAGTTAAAAGATAACTTTCTTTTCTGCTCGTCTGAGAAGGAGCAAAACCTCTGCAGTAGCATAGCCATGTAGCTGACAAGATGCCTTCTGTGGGAAAAGTAAATAGGCACTATATTGTCAGCTGCCAGAGGGGGAAGGAGACTGATTCTGTCCAGACCAGTTCTCCAGCAGCACAGATTATCAGCAGCCCCAAGGGAGACACAGGGATGGAAAAGTTATTTTTATGCGTGGACTTTCCAGACTTTTGGTTCATAAATTATTCGTGCATTACATTCTTTAAGTGTCCAATCAGTCAATATATTATAACCTTCATTACCGCAAACTCATTGCCAGCAACTACGCTCTGCTGGAACAATTGTATAATTAGAGAATATCAGCTAATTACTGTACTTGTATGTGACAACTCTATTCTCCTATCTACATTGCTTTTCTGATAATGGAAGTGGAGGGATAAGATACCAGATACAGGATTGACAGGCACTTATCTATTTCAGGAGATTCCATTTCTCAGGAGATGCATTCTCGGCTTGTGCATGTCTTGTATGGCACTAATACTGAGAAATCTGTTCAGTTACGAGTCTTGGAAAACTTCTGTAGCTCATCAAAGTCATAATACACGCTGAAAGTCTGACATGTGTTGTATGTAATACTGGTATTCCAGACATTTCTATGTGATGTACATCAAAAAAACAACATAAAGTTTGTTGACCACTTGATTAAAAAATTAAAAAAAATTATATACAGTATATATTAATATTAGTGATCTACTGGACCCCAACATTTTTTCGATGGAGAACATCAAAGGACTGCTACATCTATAGTGATGAGCGAGTATACTCGTTGCTCGGGTGGTCTCCTAGTATTTGTGACTGCTCGGAGATTTAGTTTTCATCTCGGCAGCTGAATGATTTATAGATACTAGCCTGCTTGAATACATGTGGGGATTCCCTAGCAACCAGGCAACCCCCACATGTATTCAAGCTGGCTAGTAGCTGTAAATCATTCAGCTGCGGCGATGAAAACTAAATCTCCGAGCACTAAAAAATACTCGGAGACCATCCGAGTGTGCTCGAGAAAACCCGAGCAACGAGTATACTCGCTCATCACTACTCATCTACCATCTAAGCCAAAAGAGATGGTCTCCTAGGTCTCTCTTCAGGCTCAAATGATAGACACCACTGTAGCCAGTCAGGGGCTCCTGTTTGGCTGCAGTGGTCACTTAATGACCCAATCGGAAGAAGAAGCAAGGAGAAAAGCGGGAGACACAGGCAACAGTATTGAGAACTGTGTGTGTGTGTGGGGGGGAGGTTGGTAAGTTTGTGGTTTAAGACCTCTATGAGCCCATTTCTACAATAAAAAAAGCGTTGGAAAACTCATTGAAGTATCTTAAATTCCATCCTTAAAAGTAGAAAGTTAGGCGAGTTGGAAACAATATGTGTCCTGGGGAGGAAGCTGTGGCTGTGTGGCTCAGGTTATGTTAGAGAATGATTTTGGGCGCATTTTTTTAATACTGACCTAAATTAAGGTAGCTTAGAGTCGATGCATCAAATTTATCATATTGGCTCGTGTTGGATGATGAATGGGGGCTCACCTTTAGATACTTTTGTTCACGTTTATGCCATCTTTTGATTGGCTTACACATTTTTCGGTGCCTTGTGGCATGTCCTCTTCCACCGACTATGGCTTTCAATCTTTAGCTGTGACCTTTGTCTCTTGAGATACAACACTCAATAAATGGACGCTTAGGATTTGTGCCAAAATTCTTATTCAACAACATTCACACCAACGGAAAATCGTGTAGGGCAGGAGGAACATTTGGAAACTGAGTTGAAAGAGCTTTTCTTAGTTGTAAGATATAGAACAGTAAATTGTTGGCTTATTTACCGTAGCTCATCCCTCAGAATATGGAATAGTTTAAGATTAGAACACCGGTCGTATACATGTGACTCGGGTAAACCAAGCCCACCCTCTCCAACGAAGACCCCCCATTCCAGATCTAATAATTCAATGGGAGCCCAATTATGGCAGATAGGGTAAATTAGCAACTTTAACAGTATAATAAATACAATCTGTTTTTTTAACTTATCTTTTACAGTCCAACAGGGCATTGAAGCAGATCACTTTGTAAAGGATGATGGACTCATCAAAAGATCGCAATGAGCCAAACAGGCAGTGTAGTTTTCATAACATCACTGTTCTATCAGCAGGAGATTATCACTACAGGACTAGTAAACCGGCTGCCTGGTAGTCCAACCACACCTCCACCAATGATTGGCTGATTTCTGTGTATACTGTGCATAGGCAGAAATTTGCCAATCGGAGCTATGGGCGGGGATGTACAGGGCTTAGCAATCAGAGCAGCACTCCTAGATCTGCAGCAGAGAAAACTGTTTTAATCAAAATGCAGAACCCAATAAAGTAAGTGATACATCACAAGAAACAGGTATATGCCCATACATTATTCTGCTCTCACATGGCTTAGCAAAAGCCCAGTAACAGATTCCCTTTAAGGAACTTTGCCTGTGTGTAAGTTGTAAGTTCTAGTTGTATACGTAGGTCGTTATTTGTGATCTTCTTGATTATTCCATCACGGACATAGGAGAGGTGGAAATGGCAAAGCTCTGATAGGCTGGAGTGACTCCAGTATGTCAGGGCGTAGTTAAGGAATATGCTAATTAAGCACCGCACAACATCCAGTTTAAAACATGTTAAAAAAATAAGCGTTGGATGTTGCAGAGATGGCTTTCAGCCTTGTGTAAGTACATGGGTAAATAAAAGTGCTGAAAAGTAGTTTACACTGGCACCAGGATCGAAAGTCTGCTATCCTATAAGGAATTGTGGGAAATACATAAAAGGGGCTCTTCTGGCTTAAGTCAATGTAGCTGTTCCTTTTGCAAGCAGCTGACACGAGATATAAATTGGAGCTTAGTATTATTACTACAGCTACCGTGAAAATCGAAGAATGAATGAATGACAGACATTAGTGTAGGAGTTAACATTTTCTTGTACTTAGTTTAATGGCAAGTATCAACTTTTGTGCAAAACTTTCAGCACCGAGCGCCTGTGACCTTTTATCTTTGCCATAACAGCCCCTTTAAGGTGTTAAACAAATTAAAGAGGATATCCGGGGCTTAAAAAAAGGCATGTAGTTGCTAACAGAGGCAAATACCTGTCTGTTGTACCCAGCACCGGTCATTGACCGCTCCTGCCAGAGATTCAGCTGCTCCCAGTCAACAGAGCAGCAGTTTCTCTACATGTTGACAGGGCGGGATTAGTGGGGTCTATGCTGATTGACAGCCTGCTCTCCTCTGACTAATTGGGGAAATTCCGCTGTCAATCAGCATGACGCTCACAGGCCCACCCCGTCAACAGGAAGACAAACTGCTGCTCTGTTGACAGGGAGTAGCTGAATACCTGGCAGGAGAAGTCAATGACCAACACCGGGTACAACAGACAGGTAGTTGCCTCTGTTAGCAACTACATGCCTTTTTAAAAAAAAAAAAAAATCTTAGGTATACCTGTAACGGGGTCTACCAAGCTGGGGTACCTCTTTCAGTACCACCCCGTGTTTCATGAGGTCCACTCTGCTTTGGCTGGAGTCTGAATGAAGGACGCTGGCTGGAATTGCTTGGTTACATGGGCGCTTATAAAATATCACTGCTTCTCCACGTATTTCCAGTCTGACAACACTTTATTCACAGGACACAGAATATATCACACAGATACAGGGGGCAGGCCAATAGAAAAGCAGCAGGCCAGACATACATTACAATAGCCACAGGGGGCTGGAGCCTGCCGATATTTACTGTGGGAATTACAAAGGTGGGGGGAGGACAGAAGGGGGATATCTTGTCCCCTCTGCCCAGGGGCGCAGCCTGTGGGCTGATGCATCTCACATGGAGCCTATTATACATACATATAGCTGCCCAACATATTCTGAGTGCTGAGTGGTTCCGTAACACGTAACAATACCCTTTAAATCCTTAATAGAGTTTATATAAATGGGTGTTCTAAACTAGTCAATCCTTAATGTCTTAGGGCTCCTTTAGACGTTCGAGAAAAATGGACCAATATTTTTTATCAGACTTCAATCATAGTTTGGTCCCAGTGTCATCAGTTTTTTTTTCTCGTATGTGGAGAAATAAAAATTTTTCCACCCTCTTCTCACTGACAGATGCTGAAAATCAGACTTCGGTCAGATGTCACCTGAGTGCGCTCCGATTTTTTTCACGGACCTATAGACTTGCATTGCCGATTTTGATCCAGCCCTCGGATCAAAATTTGACGTCTCCACGATTTTCTGTGGACTGCTTTGTCTATGAAAAATCACGGCCATGTGAATGGCTCTATTGACTTTCAAAGGTACGAATGCTATCTTTGAAAACCATGGATAGCACTCGTACAAAAAAAATCGAACATTAGAACCAAACTGCCTTTTTTGTTTTAATCTAGATTTTTTACTTTTATTCTAAAGCACATTTCAGTTAAAGGGGGAGTGTGAAATGAACTGTGATCTTTTAGAACTGTCTAATTATTAATGCTTCCCAAGCTACTAGAAGTATCCACATGCATTTCTTCTGTGTAGCTTCACTCCTTTTTTTTTTTTAAATTTGCTAATTACCATTGCGATATCGTCAAACATTAAAAAAAAATAATTTATGAACCTCAAGATGTGCCCTTTAGTCTCATGACATCATTGAACCAATGAATAACAGATTGGGTTTGGGGGATTAAGAGAAAGAAAGCTGTTGTTCTAAGAATCAGAAACTGAAAAGTGGCAAATGGCGTGTTCCACTAATAGTCCCTGTCTACTCTGAGTCGAATTTACACATGCGTGACAAATGTTCTCCAAAGCTTTCATCACCACATGCCGAGCGAGGAAGCGTGCTGTTCTTGAGCGACATGGACACACGAGAGGTGCTCCCATGCAATGGGTCTACATCCATAGGCTGTTGATATAGAATAAGTTTATGTGAAACATGTGCTTTATTGGCACTTTACATTTCTACACATTTTACAAAATAATATGTATGAATAAAATATGGACTTGCATACTCATATAGCGTAGTCGTGCATGAAAGTTTGTGAACCCTTCAGAATTGTCTAGATTTGTGCATGAATTTAGCTTAAAACGGCAAGTCCTAAAAGTAGAGAACGAGAACCAAATCAAAGAAGTGAGTCAAAAATATTAGGTTTTTATGTTATTATTTAGGAAAATTATCCAATATCACATTTTCTTTGAAAGTCAAAAGCAAGTGAACCTTTAGGAATAGCTGATAATTTGAAGATGAAATTAGTCTGGTGTTTCCGATCAATGGAATGACAATGAGATGCAAAAGGGCGACCTGTCTGACCTTCCCCAAACATTTTTGTAGAAGTGCATGTACCATTAACAAAATACATTTCTAAGGACTTTTAGAAGAAGAATTTTTGGCTTGAAAACAAAACAAAACCATTTCTAAAAGAGTTTGGACTAAACCAATCTAGAGTTGGGCAGATTGTGAACAGCTAGAGAAAATTCAAGTCCATTAAATCCTTCTTCAGGAGTGTTACAAACAAAGATCATTCCAATAGCAAGACATATAATAGCCCGCAAGATCCCAATGGAATCCAAGGTAACCTCTAAGTAACTAAAGGCCTCTCTTACAATAGCTAATGCTATTGTTCATGAGTTCACAATTGTGAGGATGCAGAACAACAATGGTGAGCATGATGGGATCACAAGGAGAAAGCCACTGATATATATAAATAAAAAAAACATTTCTGCCCATCTGCAGTTTGCCAAAGTTCACCTGGTTAAGCTATAAGGCTATTGGAACAATATTTTCTGGATGTGTGAGGTGATAGGGAATGCATATCACTATCACTCACTTTTAACCGTTTGCATGACACTAACATTTCATTTGAAATGCAAAAAGGAGCCCGACCAAGTATTGAGTGCATTTACTGAACATACATTTCGGTAGGCCAACATTTCAGATTTTAAAATCAGTTTTCAGTCTGGTGTTATAAAGTATTCTAATTTACTGAGATAATGACTTTTGTGCTACCATTGGCTGTAAGCCATAATCATCAACATTAACAGAAATATACACTTGAAATAGATCACTCTGTTTCTAATGACTCTATATAATATCAGTTTCACTTTTTGTAATGAAGAACTGAAATAAGTTTTTGATGATATTCAAACGTTGTGAGATGCACCTGTATGAGTTAACTTGGCTCACTTTCTTCTTTTTGTTAGAATACCCTTCCATCTAAATTTGTGAGTAAAAGTTCATCTGTCAAGTTTGGTGATGGCTGCTTTCCTTGTTCATGGCTTTGGGAGTCTACCCCGATACACAGTCTACAGATACATAGGTTAAATGAGAAGCGATATGTTTGGAGGAAGAAAAACTTTATTGCAGCATAAAAACATGGTGGTGATTGTGTCATGGTTTGGGCCTGTTTTGCCCTGTCAGCATGCCTTGCTATCATTGATGGAACGATTAATTGTGAATTTCATCAGCAAATTCTAAAAGGAAAATGTCAGAACATCTGTCCAGGAGCTGAATCTCAAAAGAACAAGGGTCATGCAGTGAGACCACGACCCAAAGCCATTTTATAATAGCCAAGTTAAAGTCCTAATGCTATCGAAATGTCGTGGAAGGAGCAATTCATAGGAGAAAACCCACCAATATAACAAAAGTGAAAATGTTTTGTAGGTCACAATGGGCTAAAATTCCTCCAACCTGATGTTCTGATCCACAATTACTGGAAACATTTTGAAAACAAATGATCACATACTATTGACATATATAGGCTTGTGAGTTTGGATATTTTTTCTTAAAAAGTCTAATATTTCTTACTTTGTTTGATATGGTACTCCTTATCTAATTTTAGGATTTTTGAAAATATGATCTGATCAATTGTGTTCATTAATTATGTTTTTTGAATATTGAAGAGGAGCAAGTGGTCACCTGTCCATAAAATAAGTGATAACTACTAGATCATGGGAGGCCTAAGTGCTGAGACCTCCACCAATCGTCAGAAGAGAGGGCCTTGTGCCACCTGTTTGATTGAAGCTGTAGCTACACGTATTCCATTCGTTCTCTTTGGGGCTGCCGGACATAGTTGAGCGCCCCACTCAGCCATCTCTGACAGTCCAATAAAGATTGAATAGAGCTGCCGAGGGCATGCGAGACTGCCATTTAATTCAAAAGGGGCATTAGTTGCCCAGGCTGCAAATTAGTGAGACTTTGGGTGGGTTTTAATGACTAAATCTAGTAGTTGTTGTCACCTAACTCACATGGGTGGATGTTTTTCTAGCACCCCTATTAGAGCCATTCAGTTGGGAGTTAACTCAGTGTTAAGAAAAAAGATTCACAGGAGAGACCGTTTACTTCCTTTTGGAGGAAGGCTAATTTGCGTTTGTAAAAGAAAAGGACCTGTGCATAAGCATCCTTAGGGGGCTTTATCTAGGCCTTTGCACCAGTTTTATGTTGTCAAAAAGTTTCAAATTTTATTGCACTCTATCGGCACAAAAAATTTGAAACGACACCTTCACCATTTTTGATAAATTTGGGGCAAAATAAAGATAGCTCAACCACATCCAAAACTGACAATCTATTTCTATTCTGATATATTCCCCCAATTTCATGGGAGAAATATCTCTCCTTTTTGTTTATAGCTTCAAAGAAAAAAGTAAACCGCACCTCCTGCAACAATTGGGCCACAAACACACACGATAACAGCTGGTTAGTTGCTTCTTATCACCCCAAAAGGAATCCGGGTGCTCATTCATGAAAAATAGTACATGTCCCGGCAAAAAAGGAGGAAATGAAGAGCACTCCCCAGCCATAAAATTCCAATCCTTTATTATGACATATGAGTCAATGGAAGGGAAACAAGGGAGAACATGAACTGGAAACGGACGACGGCCGTTTCGCGTTACCACGCATCCACGGGTCCTTTTTCCTTCTTTTTTGTTTATGTCAACCGTCGAGAGGACCCTATATTCATTACTTTGCCAACGAATCACTTGAAAATCTGCAGGTTTAGCTGATGGATGTAATGTGTTTGGCTAACTAAAATTACATTGGTTTGACCTTATTTTGTACTTTTGAAGATAAGAGACAATAATGTTATTTTTCAATTTTTTATCCACAAAAATAATGTACTCTTAAAATTAAGCCCAGTGAGGAGGTGTTTTTTTCCGCCTAAAAAAAAAAATCTATAAATATTTTTTTCACGCAGTAAAAATATTATTTCACCACAAGGGGCAGTGTTTTTCTGCAATTGCATTTTGGGTAATATTGAAGATAAGAGACTTTAGCTATGACTATATTTTTTTTAATTATTTTTTTTTATTCACAATTACTAATTACTCTTAAAATTAATCCTAGGGTGGAACTTTTCTTTTTTCCCCCCCAAAAAAAATCATTTTTTTTTAACACTGTAGAAATATTATCTCACCACTAGGGGCAGTATTTTTCTGCAATTGTATTTCAGGTAATATTGCAGCAACGCGATCCGTGTATACAATGACTCTTTTTCATATATATTTACTTAAAGTTTCTAGAAAACTTAAGGAGAAAATAATCCCAGCCAAATGGAACGAATATGCCCCAAACTTGTGGCATACCTTACTTGCTATGTATTTGTTCCATCTCTCTGTGTATGTACACACCAGCCGTGGTCTTGACAAAGGCCGGCAGCGGCAAGAGGTCCTCGGAGAAAAATAAATACAGATAAAAGGCAGACGATTGGAGGGAAAACAGACCCCAGCAGCAGAAGACAAACACTCTAATCAAGTAAAATAAACAGTCTTTCCTATTCCGTATTCTGCTGGAATTATCCGCCAGTGCAGTAGATAAATTAGACAGATGGGATTTCTATGGACAAGGCTTTTAAATGCTCCTTTTTTCAAGTGTTCAATGATGATTGCATATTCTTTCATTTGACACATCACAAGAAATGGCCCAGCGCTGAGTCTTTACACCGATGATGTAATGTTGATGTAGCACAGGCCCTTTGTCACACGATCAGCCCTGTGAATAATGCAACAAGCGTCACCTGTTCCTGTACCTTTTTTTTGAGCCCCCCGAAACCATATCACATCACAAAATCTGGATTTTTTTTTTAACCTTTTTACTTTTTCGTAAAACAGATTTTTTTTTATACTCCATAGTTTTATCATTTCCCACATTCTTGTACAGTTGCATGGAATTGTGTTCCTTGTGGAGCCTAGATTGATGCTTTCTTGAGCCGAGTGGCAGCATACCCATGATTAGTATCGTCTTTATGACTTTGTATATCTAGAGCTTTACTGGATTTTTCTTTTATCAAGGAAATGTTAGAAACTTTGAAAATTGGCTGCCAATGTGTTACATCTCTCACTAAGTGAATTTTTTAAAAACTTTTTGTGGAAGGCAAGTCTGACCCCCAAGACTCCTGTCAATTTATGAGCAGCGGTTTGTCTGTATGAGCAGCTGTGCTGCGACCATCACCGATCAAACATAGGCCATCAATATTTTATTTCCCTTTAATGGTGCATTTGGTTAGGACCCATTGTAAAGAAGATGATCAATGAGTGGAACAGGCCACCACGAGAGGTGGTGAGTTCTCCTTCAATGGAGGTTTCAAGACATCTGTCTCAGATCGTTTAGTGAATCCTGCAGTGAGCAGGAAGTTGGACACGATGATCCTCGAGGTCCCTTCCGACTCTAACATTCAAAGATTCTATGACCTTTTATTAGCTAGCCTTATAGATGAATATGTATTTTTGTTTTCCCCATAGAAACTCAAAATAAAAGAACAATTTATTCTTGAAGTCCCCAGATAATAATGACCACAGAGGCTACTATAGAAATGTGATTAGGAATTCCCTAATTGTAGGAACATTGTAGGAGAAACGGAGCAGAGCTTTGGGCATAGTAACCCATGACTCAGCTTTGTAGGGTAAGCAGGGGGTTAATTAGTCTGCGCTTAGATTGTTGAGTAATTAGTTGCCTCAAAAGTTTAAGGGGTGTTAATAAGGGGGTGGATGAAAGAAAAAATAGGCACATATAAAAGGAGGGGCGGTGTGTGAGGCCCTTAATGAGTACAGGGATACCACAGCAAAATGTAGATAGGTCGTTGAAGAACAGCCTCCACAATACTGGAGTTCACGAGTCTGATCTTGTTAGTATGTCCATATGAACATCATCGTCAGACTCATAGGAATTTCCTCAACAACATAATGGCCAGTCTTCTGCGGATATTCACAACATGTCCACAACAATATGAGGACCTGACTTTGATCTCTACACAACATCTTGGCCTATCTCATAAGAATATCCACAACAATATCATGACTTGACTTGTGAGGATGTCCACTGCAACATCGTGGACAATCTTGTAAGGATGTCCATAACAACATCATGGCTTTCTTTTAAGGATACTCTCTCCAACATCTTGGCCTTCTTCTATGAATGCCCAAATAGCCAACATCATGGCCATTGTAGTAAGGATGTCTATAACACCATCATGGCCAATCTTGTAAAAATGTCCATGATAACATTATGACTTGACTTGTGATTGTGAAGATCTTGTCGGTATTATAGATGTCCACAACAACTTCATGGTTGTCTTGTAAAGATGTTAAAAACTGTTTAACATGATGGCCAGTTTTGTAAGGATGAATGCAGCAACATCATGGCCAGACATGTAAGTTGTCCACAATAGCATCATGGCCTGACATGTGATGATGGTCACAATAACATCATGATTCCTCCTATTAGCATTTTGGAGCCAAGAATAAGGAGCCTTATATTGTAGATCATGAACTAGACCTAGGTGTGGTACAAAGATGAATTATACATTTTCTGCCAATTTCAAAAGGAATGTTGGACTGGGGCTGATGAAAGTATGTCTCCATCAGGATGATTTTCCATTTAAAACCACATGTATATTTTCATTTCTCTAGAATGTATACACTCGGCTTCATTGTTCTTAAAGGTTTTGGAGGAATGGTCATTTTCATTAACAACTTGTAGGTAAAGTTCACGATCAGATAGTAGTTATATAATGCCATACAGTACATTTAAGTCTGCAGTGTCTGTCATCTGTATGAGACACCTTGCTTAGTTGTGTTTTTTCTATTCATAAGTGCAATATGAAGGCATATTCTACAGCTAATCTTACTCTTTATACACATCCCTAAAAACTAAAATACATGCTAGCTTGGCCAAGCGCCGCGCATATGTATAGTTTAGTCAAGAGGAACAGATGTTGGATAGGCAAAAATCTATACCTCAAGACTTCTGCCTCTTTTATGTTGTAGAGCTTTTGGAAAGAATTGGGTCATAGCACCTGGTGTCACGGGTATGCCATGTTCCCCCTGGGAGACCTGGAGTTAGAAGGTCACAATGGGTAATGAATCGCAGGTCCTCTTCAGAGACGGTGTGATTCATGTCCTATATGAAATGAGATTCCTTTCCTTAAGGCGCTGAAGGGGTTAAGGACGCTTTTCATGCTGGTGGGGAACTTTTAGCTTCAGTGCACACAGCTGTTCCTGTGGCTAATCATCTCTATACCCTACATATACTGGCTCTGGTAATTTCTTCCATGATGGTGAAATAATCTTCCTGTGCTAAGCTGTATAGTTGGAGTGTTACTTGTAGTGATCTGTAGTATGTCAATTTTTATGTCCTTGTCATATTCCTATTCAATGTATTCCTCTCTGTCCCTTTCCTCAGCCCTATTTTTGGTGGGCGCTTTTGTATGATTGTGGTCTTGTGTTATCCTTGCTTTGTCTTTGTGTCTTACGTATCTTACATTTCTGTCCCATGCCTCATGGAGTGGGAGAGGGGACTGATTAGGGTTTAACAGGAGTGTTATGATGCGGTGGTTTAGGAGCAACATGGAACGAGCTCTGAAGGAAGTGGTAACTGTACTGACCGCAGTCCCTAAGCTCAACACAACACTAGAAGTAGCCGTGGGATGCTCCTAACTCTCCCTAGGCATCTCGTCACAGCCTAAGAGCTAACTACCCCTAAAGATAGAAGCAGGAAAACTATCTTGCCTCAGAGAAAATCCCCAAAGGATAGATTAGCCCCCACAAATAATGACTGTGAGTGGAGAGGGAAAAGACATACACAGAATGAAACCAAGATGAGCACAGGAGGCCAGTCTAGCTTGATAGATAGGACAGGATGGAATACTGTGCGGTCAGTATAAAACACTACAAAAATCCACGCAGAGTTTACAAAAAATCTCCACACCTGACTAAAGGTGTGGAGGGTAAATCTGCTTCCCAGAACTTTCAGCAAGACAGAATTAATTCATACTGATAAGCTGGACAAACATAGAAAGCACAAAACGGATAAGTCCACAATCTGTGAACAGAAAAGCGCAAGCAAGAACTTAGCTTTGCTGAACTGGTCAGGATAACAGGGAAATCCAAAGAGATGTGAATCCAACCAGGAACCATTTACAAGTGGCACTGTCTGAAGGAAAAAGCCAGGCATAAATAGCCGAGCAGAAAAGACGATCAGTGGAGGCAGCTGCTAACAGCTAACTCCAAGGAGCAGCCATACCACTTGAAACCACAAGAGGGAGCCCAAGAGCAGAACTCACAAAAGTGCCACTTACAACCACCGGAGGGAGCCCAAGAGCAGAATTCACAACACAGGAGCATACTAAGATTGGAGACCCAGGCCTCTCTACCTTTAAGAGTACCCTTGGGGCAGTTATAGTTAGGGTCCCAGTTTCAGAGAAGGTTAGAGTCCCCATCTTCCTTATTTAAGACTGACACCTGGACCCACTTTTACAGAGGGTGGAAAAGGTTCAACTTTTTATTGTTTACTATGGAATGATTCCCTTTTGCAAAAGACAATGTCAAGGTGAAATAACCTATTCTGCTTTGTACATCTCAATCTGTCTTGCGAGTTAACAGATTTGTCATTCTGCGCTGGCTGCTACCATAACGTCATTGCTAATTTGCACCATTTTTACCTCTTTATTATTTTTGTATTATAATATTACTTATACAATTATTTATTTTATGCCACTATTGATAAATCTCTAGTCTCTTGTTTAGTTTTGTTCACACGGTTAACTTTCAGTTGCTTAGTATTTTGACCATAGGGGGCAATCTACTCCATTTTTATTTTTAAATAACCCCTTTTAATCCTTTGTTGAAAACCAGAAATGAGTAAAAAATAAATCGCCTTCTCCTGCCCAGTTTGATTGACAGATGCTAAACGCATACCAAGCGTCTCTCTTTACTGAATGTCATCGCTACTCGGTGACGGAGAACAGGGGACAAATTATCTTGCTTGGTGTTTTGTTTAGCAGGTTGGCTGCCGTTTCACATACTAATTGCATAATATGTGCATCCCCTCCAACATCAACAAGACGAGGGTGTGAGATTGCTAAAAACTATTTAAAGCTTTAATACCTAAGTGGCGACAAACTCTCTACATCAACAATGTGATAATGGCTGCACATATAGTGTAAAGCGAGTTACGGTTCTCCTGAAAGCTTTTTAGAGCGACTTTTTTTTGTGTTGCTATTTACATGGGTTAAAGGGAGTCTTTTAACTTGGAAATGCCGAGAAATCTACGGGCCGCATGTTTTAAAGCTGAGCAGAATGACATACGAGATTGTGGAGAACAATTCAGTAAAACGTATATTTTACTTAGTAAATGTCTATTTATTCAGGATTTAGGAGTCCAGAGCTGGTGGAGATAGCTGACAATCAATGATTAGGACCGCCCGCTGGACTCTTAAGGATAGACAGGGCAGGGATTCCAAATAAATTAAAACTTACGTTATACTGAATCCTTTCTGACAACCTTTATATTTATCTGCTCAGCTTCTCCTGCTCTGTAACCTGCTGCTGACAGATCAGACTTCAGGTTCAATGTCATAGGATCCCTTTAAGGGGAGTCTGTCAGCCAAAATGTAGAGTATGAACTAAGCACATGGTCTTTAAGGAGATATAGCCCCTATAAAAAAAAATTGGACCTTAATTATTCTAATCGCTGCCTCCATTCCGCAGACACTTTACACTAATTAGGGTGCACCCTTGGTGTGGCCAATAGACCAATGTTGTCAGTCATCAGTCAGGGAGGCGGGGTTATGCAAAACCTGTGGGTGTAATGGTGTACTCAGCCTCTTGGTCACACCAGGGGTGCACTAAGCACCCCAATTAGCAAATATGATTAGACTTCCGGTTCTGCAGAGCAGAAGCTGTGATTAGAACATTAATGGCATGATACTTATAGAGTTATATCCCCCTAAATGCTACGTATATAGTTTATGTTCCTAATTAAGGCTGACAGACTCCCTTTAATTCAGATCTATGGTCGTTATGTATTATTATATTTATTATATACTTCATAGCAAAGAAAGCTTGATCCACTATTTTCTGAGTTGCTATGGCTTCCAAAACTAGTATCTAGCTCTAGACGAGAGATCGGGAATTTAGGTTTTCCAGTTACTCCGTAAAAGGGTTTTTGCACACGGCCATATTTTCAGTTCAAGTTGGGTCCAACAAAACATCAGATAGCACTCGGACTAATGTTATTTTATGGGACTGTGAAATTTTATCCTCGTACTTCAAAAAAATCTCTGCATGCCCAAGTTTGATCCGATATTCAGCCATGCAAGTCAATGAGTCCATGGAAACCATCAGACTGCACTCGGATGACATCTAAGTGCAGTCCGATTTGCACGGAGTGATAGAATGGATGTGGACTTTTTTTCTTCATCTTCTCATCTTAGAGAATCGAATCACACCATGCTCACACTTTGATCAAACTCCAATCAGAACCTGCCTCGCTCCATAGACTTGGGTCTTCGTCCACTAGATGGGTTCTGGCCGGGAATATCCATATTGCATACTTGAGAGTGACTGCAGACTTATCATTCTAGATCGAACAACGCCATTAATGTTGAAAAAATTCTGAAATAACATTGTTTTGTCAGTGAATAATAACGTCCCACTAAATTGTATACATTGTTGTGTTGATGCATCTCATCTCATTAAATTGTTTTCCATTGTTTCTTTTCCTTAAACATTTTTTTTGCATTATATCATATAGGATAATGAAAGATCAGAACAAGAAATCTGCCAACTTGAAGCACAATCAACAAATGGAGAAGAAAAGGAACGTAGATGACATGCGTCGGAGGGATGATAACATTCCGGATAACTCGCAGCATCTACAGGTGCGCTCAGATCTTACTTTCCATTATTGCTGATGCACCAAGCGTGAAGTCCGCACTCGTACATAGCGACTGATAACTCTCCCTCTATACAAATTCATGGCTGTCAGTCTCTGACAAGAGTCCTTGAAATGTGAAAAAATAGTGAACCAAGACTCAGGGCTGGTTTTAGATAAAGTGGGGCCCTGGGCAAAACTTTAAAGTGGGGCTCCAAAAGCTAACCTATTGCACCATCACACGGAAACATTCCGGTTGTATTTACACGCGCTGAGTTCAGGCCACTAAACGAGCGTGATCGACATTATTGAAGTCGTTCGGCGCTTTTTTCCCAATCTCTTTACATCGGCTGATAAAAAATGATCGCCACAGAAGATCACTAGTAGATCATTCTGTCACCATACAGGATCATGTTATCAGCAGCGCTTCTGCAGTTTTCACCGGGTGATGTGCTGCTGAGAACAATGACTTTTGTTCTTGCATAAACCATGCAATCACTTGATAAATAGACAGCATTTTTCTCATTTAGCATAATGCACCCCATAGTCCTCCGCCTTGTATAATGCACACCCTATAATCCTCCATATAGTATAATAGTACAATGTGCCCCATAGACCTCCATATGGTATAATGCACACCTCATAGTCCTCCATGTAGTATAATGCACACCCCATAGTCCTCCATATAGTAATATAGTATAATGTACCCCATAGTCCTCTATTATTATTATTATTATTTATTTATATAGCACCATTAATTCCATGGTGCTGTAAATGAGACGGGGTTACATCAAAATACAAATATCACTTACAGTAAATAAACTAACAATTACAGACTGATACAAAGAGGAGATGACCCTGCCCTTGTGGGCTTACATTCTACAGGATTGTGGGGAAGGAGACAGTAGGTCAGTACGACAGTAGGTATATAGTTCAATATACTCCTCATAGTCCTCAATATAGTATAATGCATGCCATAGTCCTCCATATTTTATAATGCACAGCCCATAGTCCTCTATATAGTACAATGCACTTCACATAGTATAATACACCCCATAGTCATTCATACAGTACAATGCATTCCCTATAATCCTCCATACAGCATAATGCATTCCCCATAGTCTTCCAGACAGTATAATGCACCCCATAGTCCTTGATACAGTATAATCCAGCCACCATAGAGTATAATGCAGTCTCCATATAGTACATTTAGTATAATGCACTCCCCATAGTCCTCAAAGAGTATAATACTGCCCCATAAAATATAATGCACCATCATAGAGTGTAATGTAGCCCCATATAGTATAGTGCCATCCCATATGGTATAATGCAGCTAGCTCCACAGAGCACATATCGTATAATGCACTCCCCATAGTCCTCGATAGAGTATTATGCAGCCCTATAGAATATAATGCAGAGTCATAGAGTATAATGTAGCCCGTTAGAATATAATGCCACCCCATATGGTATAAATATTCCACCCCATATGGTATAATGCAACTGCAGAGAGTACATATAGTATAATGCAGTCCTATAATCCTCTAGTATAATGGTCACCACCTATGCATCTCACCTCGTTCCCTCGCTCCTCCGGCCTCTGCAGCATGTCTCTTCAGCAGCTCCACTGCATGGTACAGTGTGGCCCCATAGCGGCCACTAGACGGGGGCCCCTGGGGGAGTGGGGACCCTATGCATATGCCTAGTTTTCCTGCCCCTAACACCAGCCCTGACAAGACCCGCAGCTGCACTGTCCCACTGATACATTGTTATGCTACATGAGTGCTGAAACTCGGACGTCTGAGGGAAGTGTGAGAACTTCATCCCATTAGTGGCCACTGATTGACTGTAGCGCTCATGTGGTACATCAATGTCACCAAGCTCCGGTAGACCCAGCGCCAACATTGGTGGAACAGCGCAGGTGCGTGCGCAAGCACACTCATTTCCATCTATCGGCGTATCTAACCATGCCAGCCTCACAGTGTAAATGTGGAGCAACCTCATAAAAAAATTAAAATATTTATTTATGAATCTGTATAATAAATATATTTCTGATCAACAGTGAACAAAATAAAATCAAAACTTTGCAATTTTTTTTTTAGATTTTTCCAGAATACTAATGACATTTTAAAATTACTTATCCCAAAATTGCATCTAAAGAAAATTAATCCACTGACATAAGAAAAGTTGATTCTCGGAATGAGATGAAGCAGAAACAATAAGTTGCTTTTATTTTTATGAATCCGTTCTGGTTGTCCTTGGTGATCTTTGTAAGCTTAACGCCCCATGTTCTAAAACCTCTCTCCTCTGTACATAGTCTTTTACTGTTGGATCATCGGAGCATTATGAGCTATGTCTGCCAGTGATGCAGGCTGCGGTAAATGACAGGAATATGTCACCGGATTACCCAGGCGTGACGGTTAGGGCACATAAATACAACATGATGATGGGGACTGCGGTTATTGCACTAGGAACGTTTATATTTCCATTTTCATACCTGTCATCACTTCTATGCAAACTGCGCTGCCGGAATGGATTTCCACTACCTGTTATTTGAGGTGCGGTTTTTATGGAGATGTTGTATAGGATTATATTGTCTAATTTTCTGTAACACAAAACCACGCAAAAACTTACATTTGCAGTGCTTTTAGACTCATACTTCCTCTCCTTTTAGGAAGAGTTTACAGCAGTTTCCTTATCATCAGAGGCAGGATGACAGTGACCGGTAACACCTCTATACACAGCTGATAAGACAGGAACCACCAATCACAATAGGCGATGTCACATTGTGGCTAATGTAAATGTGAATTTTCCTGAAAGAACAGGAAGCAGGTGTGTGAAATAGCCCCAGTGGCCAGTGTGAAAATTGCAAGATTTTTACATTTTTATTTTAAAGGGAACCTGTCACCCCGAAAATCGATGGTGAGGTAAGCTCACCATCATCAGGGGCTTATCTACAGCATTCCGTAATGCTGTAGATAAGCCCCCGATGTAACCTGAAAGAGGAGAAAAAGAGGTTAGATTATACTCACCCAGGGGCGGTCCCGCTGCTGGTCCGGTCAAATGGGCGTCGCGGTTCGCTCCGGCGCCTCCTATCTTCATTCCATGATGTTCTCTTCTGGTCTTCACGCCGTGGCTCCGGTGCAGGCGTACTTTGTCTGCCCTGTTGAGGGCAGAGCAAAGTACTCCAGTGCGCAGGCAGCGGGCCTCTCTGACCTTTCCGGCGCCTGCGCACTGCAGTACTTTGCTTTGCCCTCAACAGGGCAGACAAAGTAAGCCTGCGCCGGGGCCGCGGCGTGAAGACAAGAATAGGACGTCATGGAATGAAGATGGGAGGCGCTGTAGAGGACCTGAGACACCCATCGGAGCGGGACCGCCCCTGGGTGAGTATAATCTAACGTCTTTTTCTCCCCTTTCAGGTAACATCAGCGGCTTATCTACAGCATTACAGAATGCTGTAGATAAGCCCCTGATGACGGTGAGCTTACCTCACCATCGATTTTGGGGGTGACAGGTTCCTTTTAAAGAAAGAATGTGATATGGGAAAAAAAAATTGAGAAAAATAAAAAAATAAACACATTTTACAAAAAAACTGATTTAAATAGCCTTTTCTGATAACACATTACATTTAAGATATTGGGATTGTTGAAAATGGTTCAGCTTCATGTGGCAGGACAACTGAAGCATTGTAGAGAGAAGTTGGCCAAACCTACTGATTTTGGCAGGACTTGATGAATACTGGGACCTCCCGACTCTTCCTCAACAGATGTTATTGGGAGAGAAGGATCAGGCATGTTGAATTTCATCGGCAAATCATTTTAGTTTGGTTCATGAATCTGGCAGCAGGTTAATCTACTCTCTCCATTGAAAACCTTGCATCCTCTACTGAACTGAATCTTTTATTAATGTTTATGGGACACCCCAGGGTCCTGGTTGTTACAGTGACATTGCTTTCCTCACGGGGAGAGTGATGTCATGCTTGGAAGCGAAGGAAGATCTCTTTCCTCAGGTAAACACAAGCAAACAACATGTTCACACTCCAGGCCAGAAGGCGGAGCTCTAAACCAGGTTTAAGGGGAACTTCCCTATTTATACATTCTGGTCTGGAGGGGAAGTCAGTTGGTGAGAGGACAGTAAAGCAGGAAGATGTGCTAAGTGGGAGCTCCCTGTTAGAGGGGGCTGGAGAGAGATTGCCAGAAGGGAGCTTGTTGAGGAACATCAGCTAGGCGGAGCTGGTATGAGAGGAGTGCAGCTGAGCAGACGTGGGAGTCTGCAGCTCCTGGCAGACAGTGAAGAGAGATAAAGGACTGAGGGGCCATGCAGCCACGGGAAAGAGCTGCAGCTCCGGGACAGAGATAACACAGAAAGACGAACAGCTTGTAGTGAGCATGCAGGAGAGCGAAGCGCAGGTGAGTGAAAACTGGGGAGGACAGCTGCGATTGGGCTACCTCCCTGCAGAACACAGACTCCGGTAGCCAGAAGACCGAGGTTGTTAGGAACTCCAAGACTTACAGCAGAAACCGACAGGACAGCTGGACTACACGTAACCTGTCCGCCCTAATACCCAGGAGACACAGTGGCATATAGAGCCCGGGTTGTGATAGAGACCCTGTAAAAAGGCTCGAGCCACTTGTCATATGGGTTTGTGTCCCACCTTTATGGAGGACAGAGAGAACCGTGAGGACGTTGATAGAAGCCACAGGCAGCAAGCGACTACACCAAAGTGCTGGTAGGAAGGCTTTCATCTCCACCTGGTAAAGGGGACTCTGAACTTGCTTCCAAGCTGGCTGGACTCTGCCTGTACCTGTGATCTGGTGCCCTCTACTGTGGTTGCCTGAAGCCTTCAGTAAACCAGGTAAAAAGACTGCAAACCTGTGTCTTCTGTTTCTTACCGCACTACTCACCATCTCCATCTACACACCAGGAGCCCTGGGGATCCAACTTCACCTGTGGGAAGTTAAACCATCTTAGCTGCCATAACATCACCCCAGAGGGACCCCTTTAAGCAGTGTCGGTCCCCACTGACCGAATACCACAGGTGGCGTCACGAACACAAACTTTATTACTGCTTCATTAGAAGGCCTTTCTCTTTAATTGGGCACCCAGGGCCATGGATCGGGTTGCAGTCACTGTGACATCCCCTTTATTTGCGACCGATATACAGTGTGGCAAAAAAGTATTTAGTCAGTCAGCAATAGTGCAAGCTCCACCACTTAAAAAGATGAGAGGCGTCTGTAATTTACATCATAGGTAGACCTCAACTATGGGAGACAAACTGAGAAAAAAAAATCCAGAAAATCACATTGTCTGTTTTTTTAACAATTTATTTGCATATTATGGTGGAAAATAAGTATTTGGTCAGAAACAAACAATCAAGATTTCTGGCTCTCACAGACCTGTAACTTCTTCTTTAAGAGTCTCCTCTTTCCTCCACTCATTACCTGTAGTAATGGCACCTGTTTAAACTTGTTATCAGTATAAAAAGACACCTGTGCACACCCTCAAACAGTCTGACTCCAAACTCCACTATGGTGAAAACGAAAGAGCTGTCAAAGGACACCAGAAACTAAATTGTAGCCCTGCACCAGGCTGGGAAGACTGAATCTGCAATAGCCAACCAGCTTGGAGTGAAGAAATCAACAGTGGGAGCAATAATTAGAAAATGGAAGACATACAAGACCACTGATAATCTCTCTCGATCTGGGGCTCCACGCAAAATCCCACCCCGTGGGGTCAGAATGATCACAAGAACGGTGAGCAAAAATCCCAGAACCACGCGGGGGGACCTAGTGAATGAACTGCAGAGAGCTGGGACCAATGTAACAAGGCCTACCATAAGTAACACACTACGCCACCATGGACTCAGATGCTGCAGTGCCAGACGTGTCCCACTGCTTAAGCCAGTACATGTCCGGGCCCGTCTGAAGTTTGCTAGAGAGCATTTGGATGATCCAGAGGAGTTTTGGGAGAATGTTCTATGGTCTGATGAAAGCAAACTGGAACTGTTTGGTAGAAACACAACTTGTCGTGTTTGGAGGAAAAAGAATACTGAGTTGCATCCATCAAACACCATACCTACTGTAAAGCATGGTGGTGGAAACATCATGCTTTGGGGCTGTTTCTCTGCAAAGGGGCCAGGACGACTAATCCGGGTACATGAAAGAATGAATAGGGCCATGTATCGTGAGATTTTGAGTGGAAACCTCCTTCCATCAGCAAGGGCATTGAAGATGAAACGTGGCTGGGTCTTTCAACATGACAATGATCCAAAGCACACCGCCAGGGCAACGAAGGAGTGGCTTCGTAAGAAGCATTTTAAGGTCCTGGAGTGGCCTAGCCAGTCTCCAGATCTCAACCCTATAGAAAACCTTTGGAGGGAGTTGAAAGTCCGTGTTGCCAAGCGAAAAGCCAAAAGCATCACTGCTCTAGAGGACATCTGCATGGCGGAATGGGCCAACATACCAACAACAGTGTGTGGCAACCTTGTGAAGACTTACAGAAAACGTTTGACCTCTGACATTGCCAACAAAGGATATATTACAAAGTATTGAGATGAAATTTTGTTTCTGACCAAATACTTATTTTCCACCATAATATACAAATAAATTGTTAAAAAAACAGACAATGTGATTTTCTGGATTTTTTTTTTCTCAGTTTGTCTCCCATAGTTGAGGTCTACCTATGATGTAAATTACAGACGCCTCTCATCTTTTTAAGTGGTGGAACTTGCACTATTGCTGACTGACTAAATACTTTTTTGCCCCACTGTATATATATATATATATATATATATATATATATATATATATATATATATATTTATTTATCATCATCTATTTTTTCTGAAAGTGATGAAAATACCCAACAGTGATAGCCTGGACAGCCCATCTAGATAAATATCCCATTCTCGTCCTCCACTATGATAAATTGTCGGCTTGTTATCTCGCTACCTCCAGAGAAAGATTTCCCGCCGAGAGGTCATTTCGTCGACATGATGTTATTCTCCTCTGAAATGAAGAGCCCCCTCATTACTTATCATCCTGTAATTGTTACCAGAGGAACTGAGCGACAGACAGGTAGCAGTTGCCAAATATCATAATATTTGGACTTGATTGTCTTACAGCTGTTGAGATATGAAACCTTGTTGTTCTAGATATACCTTTATCTTCCTTTCTATACTTAGTCCTTGGGTTTTCCTGTCATTTTTTAAGATATACAGTAGTTCCTCTGACATCTAATGTGTAGACATCCTGGGATCACAATGCATTAGTTAAATGTTTCCGATGTTTCGTTTTTTTTTCCTTTTTTTATCTCTTTTATTACTTTTTGCTTTTTTTTGTTATTTAGGTTTAACAAAATATGAATGAACCAAAAAAATAAAAATTCTGGCAAATTACAAAACATATATATATTTGTTTATCTTTCTCATTTTTTCCACGCCGTTAGTATTGCATGATCTTAGCTGAAATTACTTTTAGTTCGTAGGGCTGTACCTTATGTTAGAAAAACACATGGACATGAATGACTCTGAGCTGGAGCCATCTTCTTTGCCAGATATCTTCACATAGATAGATGGTGCAGACAGTAGTTTAGAGATATTCAGCTATGTGATTAATATTTCCTAATTATGTTTTTAGATTTTCTGGTTCACTTCTTATTAGGACCTTTTAATAGTACAAATATCTATAATGCTAATTAACACTATATGTTTACTTTTTAGAGCAAATTACTGTTTTCTTGTGCCCCGTTCGGTATATTTTTCTTTTTTCATCACTTTTTACAAAAATTCCAAATTCAGCCCAGGAAATGTACAATTATTCTTTATACATAAGTACTCAAAGCAGAATTAATGGCCTGGGTTCCGAGAGGCTCTACCCCTAATCCCACAGGGGGCATACAAACCTGCATAATGGTGCAGCTACATTGTTTATTTATTTATTGATTGGGTTGTGTTAGTTGGGCACATTTTGGTGACTTTATTGAAGCCTTTTGTAATGGTAATCAGGCTTTAATTTGTATCTGACATTTTTATTTTGTGTGCCCAATGGTGATTTTTCTTGGGTGGTGGAAGTCAAGCAGTGTATTGTATCTGGCTTTGTTATTTGGGCACCTTATGGAAAAGTTATTTGGGTACTGTAAGACGATGGTAATCAGGCATTGTATTATATATGGCTGTGTCATTTGGGCACCTTATGGTGATGTTATTTGGGACTGTGAGATGGTGGTAATCACGCATTATGTTGTGTATGACTGTGTTATTTGGGCACCTTATGGTGATGTTATTTGGATAATGTGTAGTTGTGGTAAATGTACATTGTATTGTATATGGCTGTTTTATTTGGGCACATTACAGAAATGTTAGTTGGGCACTGGAAGATGATGGTGACCATGTATTGCATTGCATCTGGCTTTATTTGGGCACCTTGTGGAGATGTTAATTGGGCACTGTGAGATGGTGGTAATCACACATTATGGTGTATATGGCCATGTTATGTGGACGCCTTACGATGATGTTACTTGGATGCCGTGTAGTGGTGATGGTCAAGCATTGTATTGTATGTGGCTGTGTTATTTGGACACCTTGCAGTGCTGTTAGTTGGGCACTGTGAGATGGTGGTAGTCAGGAATTGTATTATATAGTTTGCTATTTGATGATCTTATGGTGATGTTGGGCACTGTAAGATGGTGGTGATCAAGCATTATTTTGAATCTAGCAGTGTTATTTGGGCAAGTTATCTTGCTGTTACTTGGATACTGTGTAGTGGTGGTAATCAGGCATTGTATTGTATATTTGGGCATGCTATGATGATGTTTAGTGATGAGCGAGTGTGCTTGTTACTTGAGTTTTCCGCGCATGCTTGGGTGTTCTCCTAGTATCTTGGGCGTGCTCGTAGATTATGTTTGTATCCCCGCAGCTGCATGATTTGCGGCTGATAGACAACCTGAACACATGCAGGGATTACCTGTTTGTTGTGGAATACCCACATGTATTCAGGCTGTCTAGCAGCCACAAATCATGCAGCTGCGGGGACACAAACATAATCTCTGAGCATGCCCAAGACACTCGGAGAACACCCGAGCATGCTCTGAAATCTCGAGTAATGAGCACACTCGCTCATCACTAGTGATGTTATTTGGGCACTATGCGATGGTGGTAATCGGGGCATTATACTGTACCTGGCATTTATTTGGTTTGGTGGTGTTACTTGGACACTGTAAGATGCTGGTGATCAGGCATCGAATTTGAAGTCTGTATGAAATGTGATATTTGGACACTAAATGGTAAACTATAAGAAAGGCATCAATTAAAGGCGCAGGGCATGATCCATACTCAATTTTCTCTTATAAAGTTTACAGCTATTTGTCATGTATTCTATCTAGACAAGCACACGTATTGCATTTATCCCATCTCCATTAGTGTCGGAAAATCATTTTAAAAGCTTAACTCTCATACACGCCACTGTTTGATCAGTTAATGGACTCGGTGTATGGCACTATTTGACTTTTTATTTTTACATCTTGAAAAATGGCTTTTTGGCCTCTATTTGATTTATTTGTCAATGTTTTCTTTCCCTAACACTTTCATTAATAATAATTGTGGTGGAGTTATGACCTCTTCGTGTTCTACACGCGAGAAGATCTTTCATACATTATGCGGAGACATTATTTGCAGAATTGAAAAATGTGGAACATGTTTGATTAGCGAGTTTACATTTGTTTGGTGAGCGCCAGAAATAGTTTTGTGAAGTCTGACAGGTTTGAATAGTTTACTGTATGACCAGCAAACACTTGCCATGTACAGTATTTGCATGGATAGTTCTAAGTCATGATGTATAATGCATGCACGTAAATGGTCGGGGTCAACATAGTTTTTCTATGATCTAAGTGAGTTGAAGTGATGGTTATCGATAAATCAATCCTTGTCCCATTCTGTTTCCAACTTATCTTTGTTACTTAGTAACAGTTCATAGAAACGTGATAATAAATATTGGGCTTATTAGAAAAACTTCCAAGTCCGTGTTTATTAATTCTTTACCAAAAAGAATGGATAGTTCTAAAGTAAGGAAATGTTACATATCACTCCGGGCACCCACCAATCTAGCTCTTCGAATTTTGTGGTCTCCTTTGAGATTTTCAGAGTGATGATGTCCCATTCAACATTCCACGGAATACATGATAAAACTTAATTTTGTGGTGCTGGACAACCCCTTTACGTGCTTAGGCTAAGTTCACACTAAGCATTTTTGCAGATTTTTTTTTTATTTTTAATGCCTTTTTTTATATAAAATTTTCAGCTGTGTTTTACAGTACTAGCAAAGTCTATGAGGTTTCAGAAATCTCATGCGCACACATTGTTTTTTGTCATCAGTGTTTTGAGCTTTGCTGCGTTTTTTTTTTTTTTGGACATAGAGCATGCTGCTTCTTTGAGCATTTTTCAACCATTAACTTGAATGGGTGGTGAAAAAACGCTGAAAAAAGGCACCAAAAGCAGGTATCAGGTTTTGCTGCATTTTTATTTTTGCCAAAACCTGATTCTACGGAATAGGACTTTTTTTTCAACAGTAAACTTTATCACTATGCACAAGAGACAAATCTAACATGCCAAAACCATTGCAAAAAACGCTAGAAAAAACAAAGAAAACCTGCTTTTTTCTGCACCTTTTTTTCCTGCCAAGAGATCAGGTTTTGATGCAGAAATAGAAAAGCAGACAAAACCCCTAGTGTGAACTTACCCTTACTGGCAGAAAAATACCATTGGCTGTATAAAGTGGAATTATTGGCAATCAAGGATTTACCAAATGTTCGAAAAATTCTGGTAGTTGTGGGGAAGATACCAAGCAGCAGCAGAATGGTACTATAATTACTTTACATTTACTGTTCTATTGTTGGCATATATCAGATTAGATACTTGCACATGTCAAAGGTTCAGGCAAAATTGTTCATGCAATGGACATGACCACCACAATCATCCAACCTCAACCAATTATGATTATTTGGGATGAGTTGGACCATAGAATGAAGGTAAATAGCCAACAAGTAATTATCACCTCTGGAAACTCCTTCAAGACTGTTCTAAGCCATTCCAGTTGACGACCTGGTGAAGCTGCCTGAGATGATGTGGAGGGGGTGTAAAGCTGTCATCATAGTAAAAGACGAATACTTATAGGAATTTAAGGATTAACAGATATTCTGTGTTTCTTCACTCCTTGTTTGGGTTTTGCTGCCATCAGTCTGAATCTACAATGTGCACATTCCTATAAGGATATTAAGAACCACTGCATGGACAGGTATTTCCAAACTTTTGACCAGTACAATATCTTACAAAAATCCTATAAAAAAGAATCCCCCACTAACACCACTAAAATCAATTTTAAAAATAAAAGAAAAAAAAATACATTAACAAAACTATTAGTGAGTGCCTGCTACTCTGAGAATTGTTTCAGGTATATCTCAGAATAGACAAGGTGATCGCTTCATAATGTAACTCCGTTAGTAAAACCCAGACTATAAAAGGGACCAAGTGCCTTTTTTCAGATACTGTAGTGGTAGTTGTATCCGTTGTAATCCCGACCGGTGCCCAGGAGGGTCCGGGGAGTTATTACAGAGTATTCCAAAAGAAAATTAGATAATTCAATCAGTGCTGTGGTCGAGTGGAATCCTGAATCCAATTCAATTTTGGATTACACTTAACCACAACACTGATTGAAAAAGCCCATTTCCATTTGGAATATTTTACACAGCTAACCCAAGAAGAACTTCAGAGGGAACCATCTAACTAGATAGTTCAAGTCCTTTGCCAACATATCCAAGTGCTGTCATGTCCCATGACTTGGGAATCATACAGTATTGTATTGTTACGTTGCTATGCAATAATGTTTGCATTTTAGAAGTTTGTCCTCTCTCTCTACCTGTTTACCTCCTTAACTCTGATGTCAGTAACCCTTCCCTTCTTCTTCCTCATTTTCTGTATGTCTGCCATCTTAAGAACCTCATTGTCTTGCAGCTCTGGTTCATAAGTCTTTTTTACCTAATGTAGCTGTTACAGCTACTGCTACTGTGATTGTGCATAACTATATGAATTCAGCTTGAAAATAAACCTGAAATCTTCATATGTGCCTCTGCAGTTGAGTGATGATATTTCTTCGTGTAAGTACTGGTACATAGAGACAACCTAGAAACAGTGTCTCCAGAGCGTTACACTCGCAGCCTAGTTATGGAGTCAGAATGACCAATTCCGATGACCAATTAGCTGACCTCCACCAGAAATTACAATGGCATTACCCCACTAGAGGCACAGTCAACCTCATTTTGTTCCTATCATGTGTAATCGTGTTCCTCCACCTCAGTAGGGCAGTCAAAATGGACCAGTTGTGCTTTTGCCAAATATCAGGCAAGGGGAATATGAAGGAAACCTTCACGAAGATACACACTGATCCTGAATATAAATTGGTTGTTTAGACTTTGATGTAGTTATGAAACACTAATGCAAAAGTTAACCAGGTTCTTGGTCCTATCATGTGTCATGTTCCACCTCCTCATTTGGTGCTGTCAGGATGGACGAGTGGTGCACTCGCCAAATAGCTTGGCAATATGAATAAGATGAAGGTTCACAGTGATCATGACCATAAATAGGTTATTTAACCTCAGAGTAGTGGCGAAAGACTACCGTAATTAAAAATATCAACCATGTTCTTGGTTCTATTATATGTAATCATGTTATACCTCCTTAATGGGCAGTCGAGATGGACCAGTGGTGCAGTCGCAAAATTCTTTGGAAAGTCGAAGTAGAATTACACCTCCTACATGGAGGTGATCATGACTTACAATTACTTAATTGACCTTTTTATAAAGGAGTTAGTAATTTTGGGTTTTGAGCCTGAAACTTGAGCTCTACAGCGGAAATTGGGGTGTTCAGCTTTTGCAATAAACCCAGCAAATGTCAGAGAGCATGCAGATTTCCGAAGTGACACATATTGTTTAGATGACACTGTAATTTCATTATCCTGGAAACTGGCCATGTCTTGGCTTTCTTGATGACAAGGAAATGTAGCGCAGTCTCACCAAGTTGAAGACAGGCTAATCTTGTCCTTGGTGAGAAGACGTCTATGGCCGTGTAATACTGCCTGCATGTAATCCATCCTATTTAGAGTTACTGCCTAACTAACCTAAGCATGATCCAGCTGACATGGACATCACACCGGCCATAACCTGGTTTTGATTGGAATGTGTGATTAAAGGATAAACCGTGTAGGACCTCGGAGCTGTATGGTTAAGTGATTGTTTTGCATTTCGAAAAAAAAATGACTGGCAGATTTAGGACATAGTTTCTACATAACACCTCCTAATAGTTTCTTCCATAGAAAAAAATGTGTATTGTGTGGGAGAGAGAAACCACCCTGGATTGTGGTTGAAGGTAAACCACACACAGTGAAACTTGCTGTTATATGGATAATATATTATATTAGTGACAAGATATTGGCGCCTTGTTTTGGCACAATGAAATATGGAATTTTTGCATTTTTCAATGTATTTAGCTTTATAGGAAACTTGTAATTGTTCATGGTTCATCCAGTTAGATCAAAGATTGTAAAACGTATACTGTGTTTCATTTACTATGGCCGGCCACACAGAATTGTTTAGGAGAAACCTTTATACAATTTCTTCATTTTGGGAAACAGATGTGCATTTGCCTTTCTCAGCTGAAGACGCAGCTGTAGAGTCGACTTAACAAGGAAAGAACAATACTTTGTAGATGCCTTTCTTTAGTTTTATATTGTTGGAGGCCCTTATTTTTTATACCCATGTTATATAGGCTAAGGCTTATTGGCGACTTTTGATGGTGCGATAGTGGCGGCAACATTATTTCCTAAACAGTATCGTGATGCCAGTGTTTCCCTATGGAGGAAAATGTCACATCATAATCACAAGAATTTTACTATCTAGTTGTGTACGACACTCCGTAGTAATGGGAAGATGCTGGAGTAGAGTTCCAATCCGTGATAGATCATATAAGTAGAACTGAGCACTCAAAAGGGTATGCAACAAGAATGAAGTTTTATTTACATTCCAGACAGTCCAAAACAAAGTGACATTTCAGGCCAACCTAGACCTCCATCAGAAAGCTGTCACATTTCATTTAGCGCTCTCGATACCTACGATTTTCCTATCCAACACAATCTACCATGTTCAGTTGAAGGTCCAGGTTGGATCAATTTCTCATTCTGGACTGTATGGATTTTAAATTCAACTTCTTCCTTGCTTGTTTCATGCCCCTCTTGAGTGTTGCGTTCTTCTCATATTATCAATCACGAGAATTTTGTCATGGTTGGACTTCTCTTAATCATTGCAACTTTTCCATGTCACATTACCCTAGAATTTTATAACAACCAATAATCACTTTCTATGCAATCAGTGCATTGCCAATCAAGCTTTGAGCTAAGTAACTGATTACTTGTGTCTATAGCATAGCTATAGTTATCCTACCAGCTCCACTGTGGTGGAACCTGAAGCTCATGAGTCCTCAATTATCATGGATTTGTTGAAGTATTGGTCTACTTATAAGGGTTGAGGAAATATGTAGGACCTCCCTAAGCTTCAGAAATTTTTGTGCAGTGGCATACTCTGCACCCAGTAGAGTTATGCCCCAACAGCTCTAGTGTTTTTAAAAGTAAATTAAAGGAGTAGGTCCACCATTACTTTCACTGTGTAGACCATTACAAATTAATAATGGTTGCAATTTATATGATGTTAAAAAAAATGATCCAGTGAAGAGGAACTAAATTTTTTTGCATTGCATGGAGCAACATAGTTTTAATAAGCTGAAGCCTGTTCAACCAACCAACCTGGTCTACAAGCTGCTTCCATTGGCTTCTCTGCAGTGAACAGGTGATCACTATGCATAAAACTAGTTGTGGGGAGAGTGACTGAGCATGAGTCATTAGAGAGTCCTAAAGTGCAAATGTCTTCTTGCTTTCCGGTCCAGTCCTTCATTGCTTGGGTGACGAGAAGCTTCTTGGGAAGAACGTGGAGCCAGCTGGTTGTACATTATGTTGTATTCTCCTTTAGTTGCCTATTCAGCATCATAAGTAGGACAGACAAAACCCAGTTTCCCTATTCTCAAGAAAGTCAGTAGCACATCGGGAGGTTGTCACTGTGAACCCTTTCCTAATCTAGGGGTGGCAACGTTTCACCTTGTGGAAAATGACATCTGGTAAACAGTCTTACAGTCCAGGTAAGGCATCCTGGGAAAAAAAGAAGTATGACAATTTGAAAACTTTTCCAATAAAACAATTTATGCATAGACGCATCAAAATAATCTATTCCTGCAACATTTATCATCAGTCCATAGGGCAAGTGATAAATGAATGATTTTTTGAAGCCCTTTGACTGGTACCCTCACCAATCACTAGGATGTAGATGGCAATCTCCCATTCCTACTTAGGTCTTGTTCTCTTCTTTCCAGCCATCCTCCTTTTTTCCCCTCCAGCATAGCAATGACACACAGGATGGAAGTTGATGCAAAAGCAGGTCCGATGTACATCAGATGTTGCGTCAGACCCTTCGAGGAGCTGGATCATAAAATGCTACCTGTTGTAGTTTTCACCAGTATAAGTCGGTGAAAAAAGCCTTATGAGTCCATCTGATGCCATTTTGTCATCACTTGTCATATGTTGAAGTGCAATAAATTTGATCCACTTGGCTCAAATATATTTACGCCTTACTGTATGACTGTGTAGAGGAGATGTTTGCATGTTGTGACTGTATTCAAAGATTCTCACAGGAGGAGCGCTTGCAATCATTCAGTTATCATTCAATTTGTGGATAGGTGGTAAATGTCCATAGAGCAGAAACCCCTTTAAAGAGCACCATTCATTAGATTTTCTTTTAATGTAAACCAATTATCTCCTCCAATTGCTGCTACTCCACTGATTGTAGAACCGTTTTTCTTTTTCTTCTGGTGCTCTCTGTTCCACAGATATGCCCCCAAGAATTAAGGATACAAATTGTCCTTCGACCAACTAGTGGTGTATACCACGGAACCTCTCTGTGGGCATTTGCTTTTTATCCTATGATGTCGGCCAATCAAAACGTGACCCGCAGAGAAGTTCTGTGATACGCACTCAGTTTATTGAAGGAAAAATTGGCATCATTATTTTCGGAATAACTTTGGAATGGAGGAGACCAGAAGATAAAGAAAAACCGTTCCGGAATCAGTGGAGCAGCACCAATTTGAGGTGGTACCTGGTTTAAATAAAAAAAAATCCAGTGAAAAGTCCTTTTTAATTATCCCCTCATTCCCAATAAACTAAGTCCCCAGTTACACAGACCAATCGGAAATGTTAAAAGATATCTGATTGGCTGCATGCAAGTTGATTAATCGCCTTCATTGCCAAGTCGACCACATGCTCATATGATGATGTGCTCGCGAGAACAATGATTTTTAATATGCTTAAAAATATTTTCACTCGACGAACAAAGGTTTTGCTCATTCATCGGGTGATTGCCAGAAAATAATTGAGAAATTGGGTGGTTGGAGTGCACATTCCGGATTTCCGGACGATGTAAATGGGCCCTTAGTGTATGCCATGATGTGTGTTTTAAGAGGACAACCAGAACAGCCCGGGTGATTGACTTCAGATACTGTATGTGGAGAAACTGCTCAGCCCGCTCATATGTTTTGCGTTACATGAACATAGGCTAAATCTAGGAGCAGTGTAATGTATTGATATCATCTGCTTGATGTTGTGATTGGAAGTAAGTAACATTATATCTGCTCTCCAGATTCCATACTCTATTACTGCATTCAGACACACCGAGGATAAGCAGCCTTAATACAATTGCCAAGGGCTGCAAATACCAATACTTATGTGCCTTCTTTTTCATAAATCCTCAAGGTCTGCAAATACCAATACTTATGTGCCTTCTTTTTCATAAATCCCTGCTTGTAAACTATATATATATACATCTCTGGCGGTTAGGCAGAAAAAAATATCTGGAAGAACCCCAGCAGCACAAGTTATAAACAGAAAATGTGAGGACGTGGTTAGCTCATGCCATGGCCTATTAAGCTTGGTTGTAATTTGAGGGAAAGCAGCCTGTTTTTACTGGTTTTTAAAATTAAAAAAAGGGCTGAAAAATTCATTATTTTTTTGGATATATGATACCTAATGGTTAATATAGAATAATAAGTTCTTAAGGAGAAGCAGTGGTATAACATTTTTAAAATCTGATCTGCTCACACATACATGCATGATATATGGCTGCTAGACAGGCTGAATACATGTGGGGATTCCCTAGCAACCAGGCAACCACCACATGTACTCAGGCTGGCTAGAAGCTGTAAATCATGCAGCTCAGTCAACAAAAACATACATGTTAGATGGTATACCTTCCCACAGGTGAAGAATATCCCCAGGGCTTCCCAGAGTGTAGATGGTGGATGATGTAAGGCGCAGTGAATAACGAGGACACAAGGTTGCAGTCTCTTTACCTTTTACTGAAGGCTTCAGCATCCACAGTCCAGAGTAGGGACCACAGGGTAGGCAGAGTCTGGCTGGTCTGAAGGCAAATCCAGTCTGAAGGCAAATCCAGAGTCTCCTTATCCAGGAGGAATTCAATAGCCTTCCTCTAGCACCTGAGTGTTGTAGTCCCTCCCTGCTGAGCAACTCGGTAAGGTCCTCACAAGTATTGTAGATGTTAAAGGGAACCTGTCACCCCGTTTTTTGAGATTGAGCTATAAATACTGTTAAATAGGGCCTGCGCTGTGTGTTCCTATAGTGTATGTAGTGTACCCCGATTCCCCACCTATGCTGAGAAATAACTTACCAAAGTCGCCGTTTTCGCCTGTCAATCAGGCTGGTCAGGTCGGGAGGGCGTGGTGACATCGCTGGTTCTTCCTCAGCTTTACGTTGGTGGCGTAGTGGCGTAGTGGTGAACAAGCAGTGCGCGATCTGCGCTGTCATCCCTTTCGTCGGTGGGGGCGGCCATCTTCCTGGGGCCGCGCGTGCGCAGATCGAGTGCTCTGCTGCACGGGGCTTCAGGAAAATGGCCGCGGGATGCCGCGCGTGCGCATTAGAGATCGCGGCGGCCATTTTCCCAAAGCCGAGATGCAAACTCGGCTTTGGGAAAATGGCCGCCGCGATCTCTAATGCGCACGCGCGGCATCCCGCGGCCATTTTCCTGAAGCCCCGTGCAGCAGAGCACTCGATCTGCGCACGCGCGGCCCCAGGAAGATGGCCGCCCCCACCGACGAAAGGGATGACAGCGCAGATCGCGCGCTGCTTGTTCACCACAACACCACTACGCCACCAACGTAAAGCTGAGGAAGAACCAGCGATGTCACCACGCCCTCCCGACCTGACCAGCCTGATTGACAGGCGAAAACGGCGACTTTGGTAAGTTATTTCTCAGCATAGGTGGGGAATCGGGGTACACTACATACACTATAGGAACACACAGCGCAGGCCCTATTTAACAGTATTTATAGCTCAATCTCAAAAAACGGGGTGACAGGTTCCCTTTAAGTCTTTCTCTCTGTCCCCTTTACGGATAGGACAAACCCGTATGACTGGTGGCCTGAGGCTTTTTACAGGGACCCTAGAGACACCCCAGCCCCCACAAGTTGCCACCGTGCCTCCTGGGTATAAGGTCGGGCAGCCAACGTGGAATTAACTGTCCTGACAGTCTCTGAAGTAATAGCATAGAGATCCTTACTCCCTCGGTGTTCTGGCTATCGGTACTGCGCTGCAGAAGGAGGCAGCCTGCTTCTAGCTGGTCTCCCACTGACGTTCCTCTCCTTTTGCTATGACTTCTTTTCTCACTCACTGCAACACAATTCCTTTTCAATGTCTCTTTCTTAGGATGCTGCCGCATGGGATGCAGGCACAGCTCCGTGGACCCTCGTCCTCCACAGAACTCAGTCTGCTCTCCTCTCCTCCTGTTCTGATCTAACTTTCTGTCCAGACCACCAGTTTTACCTAATTGTGAGGAGTGCCCTAATAGATAGAAGCTTAGCTGCCCCTGGCGGACTGGAGTGTGACGTGTGTTTTGTGGTTGTGATTAGAGTTGAGCGACCTTGACCTTTTTAGAGTCGAGCCGGGTTTCGCGAAACCCGACTATCTCAAAAGTTGGGTCGAGTGAAATCGGCCGATTATGACGTAAAGTCGGGATCGACCGAAACACGAAACCCAATGCAAGTCAATGGGGCAGCATAGTCGGCAGTGAGTGGGGGCCAGGAAAACACCTAGAGTGCCCATTTTAATGTCAAAACCATCCATTCTTCTTAATGAAGCTTGTCAAGCGTAATTTACCTTATAATAATTGGAAGGCATTTGAAATTGGGGGTCATTTGGCTAAAGTTGTGGTGGGTAGGGCTGGTTCAAGTAATTAGTGGGCCCAGGAAATCTGGACCACGTCACGGCAGTGGAGCAGGGAGAGGTAAGTATTTCAACTTTGCAAGTGCTGTGAACCTGAGCAAGCAGGGGGGGCCCACTCGTTGGCATTGGCACTGGCACAGGGCCCCTCAAAGTACAGCGGTGTGTTTGCACGGCGGGGGCGCCTCCCACCGGCAGCAACACTTTTGCGTACCATGAGAGGCCCTGTGCCAGTGACGTCGCCAACTAGTATTCCTCCCCCCACCTGATGAAGGAACCTGCACTTTCATCTGCACCTTCCTGTTTGTCCCCGTGTAAGGTGGTATGGTATGCGGGAAGGGGGACCTGACTTTCAGCAGGGTCACAATCTTGCAGTGTAGCGTGCACGGGAAATGTTGCGTTATGGGTCAATGTACCAGCAGACTCATCTATCACTGGCTGGGCAATGGGCAGGATGAGGAGGAAACACAGATATAAGCCCAAAGAATAAAGTGGGCTAAATGCAGTTCAAAATTGGTAACACAGGACTAATCAGGGGGCATTGCAGTGGAGGACAACTGGAATGAGAGGCTGACACAGAGAGTAGGCCCAAATCAGTAAGTAGTCGAAATGCAGTTCAAAATTGGCAACAGTAGTAAACAGGCGGCACAGCTTTGTTCAGTGGAGGAGAACAGCAAGGAGTGGCAGACACCGATAGTAGGCCCCAACCCAACTAGTAGGCCAAATGCAGTCTAACATTAACAACTACTTAACGAGCGCCTGAAAACGGAATTTCAGGACAGGAAACCAGGAGAACAGCAAGGAGCGGCAGACACCGATAGTAGGCCCCAAACCAACTAGTACGCCAAATGCAGTTGTTCCGTTTAACCACAATTTAATGAGAGCCTGAAGATAGAAGTTCAGGAAAGGCAACCTGGAGAACACCTTGGAGTGGAACACACCATCTCTCTACACCCCATACCCAATTTGTAGGTCTAATGCAGCGTAGTTTCCAACAACTACTAAACGAGAGCATGATGATCGAAGCATTGGCGAGGAAACCTGGGGAACACCTTGGAGTGGAACACACCATCTCTCTACAGTGGAACACACCATCTCTCTACACCCCATACCCAATTTGTAGGCCTAATGCAGCGTAGTTTCCAACAACTACTAAACGAGAGCCGGAAGATCGAAGCAATGGAGAGGAAACCTGGGGAACACCTTGGAGTGTAACACAGCATCTCTCTACACCCCATACCCAATTTGTAGGCCTAATGCAGCGTAGTTTCCAACAACTACTAAACGAGAGCCGGAAGATCGAAGCAATGGAGAGGAAACCCGGGGAACACCTTGGAGTGTAACACACCATCTCTCTACACCCCATACCCAATTTGTAGGCCTAATGCAGCGTAGTTTCCAACAACTACTAAACGAGAGCCGGAAGATCGAAGCAATGGAGAGGAAACCTGGGGAACACCTTGGAGTGTAACACACCATCTCTCTACACCCCATACCCAATTTGTAGGCCTAATGCAGCGTAGTTTCCAACAACTACTAAACGAGAGCCGGAAGATCGAAGCAATGGAGAGGAAACCTGGGGAACACCTTGGAGTGTAACACACCATCTCTCTACACCCCATACCCAATTTGTAGGCCTAATGCAGCGTAGTTTCCAACAACTACTAAACGAGAGCATGATGATCGAAGCATTGGCGAGGAAACCTGGGGAACACCTTGGAGTGGAACACACCATCTCTCTACAGTGGAACACACCATCTCTCTACACCCCATACCCAATTTGTAGGCCTAATGCAGCGTAGTTTCCAACAACTACTAAACGAGAGCCGGAAGATCGAAGCAATGGAGAGGAAACCTGGGGAACACCTTGGAGTGTAACACACCATCTCTCTACACCCCATACCCAATTTGTAGGCCTAATGCAGCGTAGTTTCCAACAACTACTAAACGAGAGCCGGAAGATCGAAGCAATGGAGAGGAAACCTGGGGAACACCTTGGAGTGTAACACACCATCTCTCTACACCCCATACCCAATTTGTAGGCCTAATGCAGCGTAGTTTCCAACAACTACTAAACGAGAGCCGGAAGATCGAAGCTCAGGAAAAGCAACCTGGGGAACACCTTGGAGTGTAACAAACCCTCTCTCTCTACACCACGGAAGGGCTGATTCTTAGGAAGGAAGGCTGTCGGAAAGAAGCAGGGCGCGTCCGAGGGTGATTATATTCTTATTAGGTATATACTCACCCTCGGACGCGCCCTGCTTCTTTATTTGTAATGAATGTTTATTTGCAATGTGGTTTTGACTTACTCTATTTTTTTGGTAAATAATGATTTTATTATTTTCATTGTTTTGCATCTTCTTGGCAATAATATAAAGAAGACGCGACAGGACAACACTCGGTGGATGCCATATCTGTGTTTAAAATTGAAAAAACCTTTCAGTTAACTACTTGCAGGAGAAAGTTATTGTAGCTGGTGGCCATTTTTAGTACTGTACCAGATTTTTGTTGTATGTGTTTGTTTTTAATGTTAAAATGTCTGCATTTGATATCTCTCCAGTATTTTCTTTTTTATAAGCAAAATACTTATTTTTATATTTTCTGATGTTGGTTCCAGGGGTACACGGGCAGCAGTGGTGTGGTCAGTGGAGGCCTAGTGGAAGGAGTGACCGCAGACAGGCATCGAAGGCCTAAAATAATAACACATGGCTGTAGGCAATTTTAAATTGGTTCCAGGGGTACACGGGCAGCAGTGGTGTGGTCAGTGGAGGCCTAGTGGAAGGAGTGACCGCAGACAGGCATCGAAGGCCTAAAATAATAACACATGGCTGTAGGCAATTTTAAATTGGTTCCAGGGGTACACGGGCAGCAGTGGTGTGGTCAGTGGAGGCCTAGTGGAAGGAGTGACCGCAGACAGGCATCGAAGGCCTAAAATAATAACACATGGCTGTAGGCAATTTTAAATTGGTTCCAGGGGTACACGGGCAGCAGTGGTGTGGTCAGTGGAGGCCTAGTGGAAGGAGTGACCGCAGAC
This sequence comes from Ranitomeya imitator, assembly GCF_032444005.1. Classification (NCBI taxonomy): domain Eukaryota; kingdom Metazoa; phylum Chordata; class Amphibia; order Anura; family Dendrobatidae; genus Ranitomeya; species Ranitomeya imitator. The sequence continues at coordinate 32,359,980 of NC_091289.1, forward strand.
AGGCATCGAAGGCCTAAAATAATAACACATGGCTGTAGGCAATTTTAAATTGGTTCCAGGGGTACACGGGCAGCAGTGGTGTGGTCAGTGGAGGCCTAGTGGAAGGAGTGACCGCAGACAGGCATCGAAGGCCTAAAATAATAACACATGGCTTTAGGCAATTTTAAATTGGTTACAGGGGTACACGGGCAGCAGTGGTGTGGTCAGTGGAGGCCTAGTGGAAGGAGTCACCGCAGACAGGCATCGAAGGCCTAAAATAATAACACATGGCTGTAGGCAATTTTAAATTGGTTCCAGGGGTACACGGGCAGCAGTGGTGTGGTCAGTGGAGGCCTAGTGGAAGGAGTGACCGCAGACAGGCATCGAAGGCCTAAAATAATAACACATGGCTGTAGGCAATTTTAAATTGGTTCCAGGGGTACACGGGCAGCAGTGGTGTGGTCAGTGGAGGCCTAGTGGAAGGAGTGACCGCAGACAGGCATCGAAGGCCTAAAATAATAACACATGGCTTTAGGCAATTTTAAATTGGTTACAGGGGTACACGGGCAGCAGTGGTGTGGTCAGTGGAGGCCTAGTGGAAGGAGTGACCACAGACAGGCATCGAAGGCCTAACATAACAAAAATGTCAATACAATGGTATTGTCAGTGGCAGGCATTGAAGGATGTCAGCGCATAGACTAAACATTGGTGGAGCTGTGAGATAATTTTGCAAGTGGTAGAGCACTGTTTGAGCTGGGGTGGGGGGAAACTGTCTTGTGGCCGGCGGTACAGGCCCAGGGCCCCTCATATTACAACGGTGTGTCTGACGTTGGGTGCGCACCACCACCGCCAGAGACACTTTATTGTACTAGGAGGGACCCAGTGGCAGTGCCGTCGACCAAAAGCGGGCTCACCCACCTCTTCAGACAAACTGCACTCTCACGGGTGCTGTCGCCAAGTGTCGATACCACGGCCCCGTGTGGGGAGTTTGGCCATTTAGTGAGGTGTAAACATGTCGTATGCTGGACAATCAGGTGCAGAAAATTACAAGATTGGAAAAGGCATTCAGAATAGTCCACAGGCAAGACCTTTTCATAGGAAAGCTAGGTGTCAGCCGGGCAAGGTGGGGCAAAAGATTTCGAAATCCAGTTGTGGTTCATTTTAATGAAGGTTAGATCATCTACATTTTGGGTAGCCAGACGAGTCCTTTTTTCTGTTAGTATTGAACCTGCAGCACTGAATACTCTTTCTGATAGGACACTAGCTGCCGGGCAAGCAAGCTCCTGCAATGCATATTCTGCCAATTCTGGCCAGGTGTCTAATTTTGATGCCCAGTAATCAAATGGGAATGACGGTTGAGGGAGAACATCGATAAGGGATGAAAAATAGTTTGTAACCATACTGGACAAATGTTGTCTCCTGTCACTTTGAATTGATGCTGCAGTACCTGTCCTGTCTGCGGTCATAGCAAAATCACTCCACAACCTGGTCAGAAAACCCCTCTGGCCAACGCCACTTCTGATTTCTGCCCCTCTAACTCCTCTGGTCTGCTGGCCCCTGCAGCTCGTGTGAGAACGATCACGGGCGCTGTGTGCAGGGAATGCCAGAAGCAAACGGTCAACAAGAGTTGATTGTTTGGTTGCTAATATTAGTTCCAAGTTCTCATGTGGCATTATATTTTGCAATTTGCCTTTATAGCGAGGATCAAGGAGGCAGGCCAACCAGTAATCGTCATCATTCATCATTTTAGTTATGCGTGTGTCCCTTTTGAGGATACGTAAGGCATAATCCGCCATGTGGGCCAAAGTTCCAGTTCTCAAATCTGCGGTTGTGCTTGGTTGAGGGGCAGTTTCAGGCAAATCCACGTCACTTGTGTCCCTCAAAAAAACAGAACCCGGCCTTGCCGCGCTACCAATTTCCAGTGGCCCCGGAAAAGCTTCCTCATTAAAAATATAATCATCCCCATCATCCTCCTCGTCCTCCTCCTCCTCTTCGCCCGCTACCTCGTCCTGTACACTGCCCTGGCCAGACAATGGCTGACTGTCATCAAGGCTTTCCTCTTCCTCAGCTGCAGACGCCTGATCCTTTATGTGCGTCAAACTTTGCATCAGCAGACGCATTAGGGGGATGCTCATGCTTATTATGGCGTTGTCTGCACTAACCAGCCGTGTGCATTCCTCAAAACACTGAAGGACTTGGCACATGTCTTGAATCTTCGACCACTGCACACCTGACAACTCCATGTCTGCCATCCTACTGCCTGCCCGTGTATGTGTATCCTCCCACAAAAACATAACAGCCCGCCTCTGTTCACACAGTCTCTGAAGCATGTGCAGTGTTGAGTTCCACCTTGTTGCAATGTCTATGATTAGGCGATGCTGGGGAAGGTTCAAAGAACGCTGATAGGTCTGCATACGGCTGGAGTGTACGGGCGAACGGCGGATATGTGAGCAAAGTCCACGCACTTTGAGGAGCAGGTCGGATAACCCCGGATAACTTTTCAGGAAGCACTGCACCACCAGGTTTAAGGTGTGAGCCAGGCAAGGAATGTGTTTCAGTTGGGAAAGGGAGATGGCAGCCATGAAATTCCTTCCGTTATCACTCACTACCTTGCCTGCCTCAAGATCTACAGTGCCCAGCCACGACTGCGTTTCTTTCTGCAAGAACTCGGACAGAACTTCCGCGGTGTGTCTGTTGTCGCCCAAACACTTCATAGCCAATACAGCCTGCTGACGTTTGCCAGTAGCTGCCCCATAATGGGAGACCTGGTGTGCAACAGTGGCAGCTGCAGATGGAGTGGTTGTGCGACTGCGGTCTGTGGACGAGCTCTCGCTTCTGCAGGAGGACGAAGAGGAGGAGGAGGGGGTGCGAACGGCTACAGCCAATTGTTTCCTAGACCGTGGGCTAGGCAGAACTGTCCCAAACTTGCTGTCCCCTGTGGACCCTGCATCCACCACATTTACCCAGTGTGCCGTGATGGACACGTAACGTCCCTGGCCATGCCTACTGGTCCATGCATCTGTTGTCAGGTGCACCTTTGTGCTCACAGATTGCCTGAGTGCATGGACGATGCGCTCTTTAACATGCTGGTGGAGGGCTGGGATGGCTTTTCTGGAAAAAAAGTGTCGACTGGGTAGCTCGTAGCGTGGTACAGCGTAGTCCATCAGGGCTTTGAAAGCTTCGCTTTCAACTAACCGGTAGGGCATCATCTCTAACGAGATTAGTCTAGCTATGTGTGCGTTCAAACCCTGTGTACGCGGATGCGAGGCTAAGTACTTCCTTTTTCTAACCATAGTCTCATGTAGGGTGAGCTGGACTGGAGAGCTGGAGATCGTGGAACTAGCGGGGGTGCCGGTGGACATGGCAGACTGAGAGACGGTGGGAGATGGTATTGTTGCCACCGGTGCCCTAGATGCAGTGTTTCCTACTACGAAACTGGTGATTCCCTGACCCTGACTGCTTTGGCCTGGCAAAGAAACCTGCACAGATACTGCAGGTGGTGCGGAAAATGGTGGCCCTACACTGCCGGAAGGGATGTTGCGTTGCTGACTAGCTTCATTGGCCGAGGGTGCTACAACCTTAAGGGACGTTTGGTAGTTAGTCCAGGCTTGCAAATGCATGGTGGTTAAATGTCTATGCATGCAACTTGTATTGAGACTTTTCAGATTCTGTCCTCTGCTTAAGGTAGTTGAACATTTTTGACAGATGACTTTGCGCTGATCAATTGGATGTTGTTTAAAAAAATGCCAGACTGCACTCTTTCTAGCATCGGATACCTTTTCAGGCATTGCAGACTGAGCTTTAACCGGATGGCCACGCTGTCCTCCAACAGGTTTTGGCTTTGCCACGCGTTTTGGGCAAGATACGGGCCCGGCAGATGGAACCTGTTGCGATGTTGATGCCTGCTGCGGCCCCTCCTCCTCCGCTTCAGAACTGCTGCCGCCTGCACCCTGTTCCCCCAATGGCTGCCAATAGGGGTCAAGAACTGGGTCATCTATTACCTCTTCTTGTAGCTCGTGTGCAACTTCGTCTGTGTCACCGTGTCGGTCGGTGGTATAGCGTTCGTAATGGGGCAACATAGTCTCATCAGGGTCTGATTCTTGATCAGCACCCTGCGAGGGCAATGTTGTGGTCTGAGTCAAAGGACCAGCATAGTAGTCTGGCTGTGGCTGTGCATCAGTGCACTCCATGTCAGATTCAACTTGTAATGGGCATGGACTGTTAACTGCTTCACTTTCTAAGCCAGGGACGGTATGTGTAAAGAGCTCCATGGAGTAACCCGTTGTGTCGCCTGCTGCATTCTTCTCTGTTGTTGTTTTTGCTGAAGAGGACAAGGAAGCGACTTGTCCCTGACCGTGAACATCCACTAACGACGCGCTGCTTTGACATTTACCAGTTTCACGAGAGGAGGCAAAAGAGCTAGAGGCTGAGTCAGCAAGATAAGCCAAAACTTGCTCTTGCTGCTCCGGCTTTAAAAGCGGTTTTCCTACTCCCAGAAAAGGGAGCGTTCGAGGCCTTGTGTAGCCAGACGACGAACCTGGCTCCACAGCTCCAGACTTAGGTGCAATATTTTTTTTCCCACGACCAGCTGATGCTCCACCACTACCACTACCCTCATTACCAGCTGACAATGAACGCCCCCGGACACGACCTCTTCCACCATACTTCCTCATTGTTTTAAAAACGTAAACAAACTAACGGTATTTGTTGCTGTCACACAAATTACACGGTGAGCTATAACTTCAGTATGATTTAGATGAATAAAACTTGGCACTCAATTTGAGAAGAAAAGCTTCTTAGTTTATTGATGCATCCAGACAAACAAAAGTGCTAAACGTTTTCGGTCCACACCGGACCTTCGTCAGAGCGTTTCTTTGACATTGACTGGATGAGGAAGCCAGAAAACCTGGATGAGCGTTAGCAAGAACAGAAAATCCAAGAGCTGCAGTATGCTCCACTGAGCGCTTAGGATCCAGCGCCGCTACTCCCCTCAGGCTCTGTGCCTTTTCATGACGCGGCACTCTCCATTGTGATCCTCCAGCATACTGCAGCTCCAGAAAACCTGGATGAGCGTTAGCAAGAACAGAAAATCCAAGAGCTGCAGTATGCTGGAGGATCACAATGGAGAGTGCCGCGTCATGAAAAGGCACAGAGCCTGAGGGGAGTAGCGGCGCTGGATCCTAAGCGCTCAGTGGAGCATACTGCAGCTCTTGGATTTTCTGTTCTTGCTAACGCTCATCCAGGTTTTCTGGCTTCCTCATCCAGTCAATGTCAAAGAAACGCTCTGACGAAGGTCCGGTGTGGACCGAAAACGTTTAGCACTTTTGTTTGTCTGGATGCATCAATAAACTAAGAAGCTTTTCTTCTCAAATTGAGTGCCAAGTTTTATTCATCTGTTATCTACGGGGTGGACACCCTACTTGAGCACCGCCAATCCTCAGATTTGCTGAGTGCCGTGTTCTCTAATCGTATTCAGTATGATTTAGCTACCCCTTTACAGGTGAGTGAGACCACAACGAAAATCAGGCACAATGTTACACACTCTGTTGTTGGTGGCAACAAATGAGAGAGATGCCACACACGCAGGACTGTCACTGAAGCACAAATGTAAATATTAATCTCCCACTGATTTGATTTTTTTTTTTTTTAAGGGAGACTTTAGGAAAAAAAAATAATAGAATAAAATGATTTTTTCAGGAAGAATTTAGAAACCAAATAAAATAAAATGATTTTTTCAGGGAGAATTTAGAAAACAAATAAAACAAAAAAAGGCTTTCTATGGCCCACTGAGTGAGAGATGACGCACACAGGAGTCAGGAGTGGCACACAAGCCCAGAGGCCAATATTTATCTCCCACTGATTGATGTAGTGTTTTTTTCAGGTAGATTTTGGAACCCAAATCAAGCTAAAAAAAATAATAGGCTTTCTATGGCCCACAATTGGAGAGAGAGAGAGAGATGGCACACCCAGGAGTCAAGACTGGCACACAAGCAGAAAGGGCAATATTAATCTCCCACTGATTTGTTTTTGTTTTTTGTTTTTCAGGGAGACTTTAGGAAAAAAAAATAGAATAAAATGATTTTTTCAGGAAGAATTTAGAAACCAAATAAAATAAAATGATTTTTTCAGAGAGAATTTAGAAAACAAATAAAACAAAAAAAGGCTTTCTATGGCCCACTGAGTGAGAGATGACGCACACAGGAGTCAGGAGTGGCACACAAGCCCAGAGGCCAATATTTATCTCCCACTGATTGATGTAGTGATTTTTTCAGGTAGATTTTGGAACCCAAATCAAGCTAAAAAAATAATAGGCTTTCTATGGCCCACAATTGGAGAGAGAGAGAGATGGCACACCCAGGAGTCAAGACTGGCACACAAGCAGAAAGGGCAATATTAATCTCCCACTGATTTGTTTTTTTTTTTTTTTTTTTTCAGGGAGACTTTAGGAAAAAAAAAAAAGTAGAATAAAATGATTTTTTCAGGAAGAATTTAGAAACCAAAGAAAATAAAATGATTTTTTCAGGGAGAATTTAGAAAAGAAATAAAACAAAAAAAGGCTTTCTATGGCCCACTGAGTGAGAGATGACGCACACAGGAGTCAGGAGTGGCACACAAGCCCAGAGGCCAATATTTATCTCCCACTGATTGATGTAGTGATTTTTTCAGGTAGATTTTGGAACCCAAATCAAGCTAAAAAAATAATAGGCTTTCTATGGCCCACAATTGGAGAGAGAGAGAGAGAGATGGCACACCCAGGAGTCAAGACTGGCACACAAGCAGAAAGGGCAATATTAATCTCCCACTGATTTGTTGTTTTTTTTTTTTTTTTCAGGGAGACTTTAGGAAAAAAAAAAAAGTAGAATAAAATGATTTTTTCAGGAAGAATTTAGAAACCAAAGAAAATAAAATGATTTTTTCAGGGAGAATTTAGAAAAGAAATAAAACAAAAAAAGGCTTTCTATGGCCCACTGAGTGAGAGATGACGCACACAGGAGTCAGGAGTGGCACACAAGCCCAGAGGCCAATATTTATCTCCCACTGATTGATGTAGTGATTTTTTCAGGTAGATTTTGGAACCCAAATCAAGCTAAAAAAATAATAGGCTTTCTATGGCCCACAATTGGAGAGAGAGAGAGAGAGATGGCACACCCAGGAGTCAAGACTGGCACACAAGCAGAAAGGGCAATATTAATCTCCCACTGATTTGTTGTTTTTTTTTTTTTTTTCAGGGAGACTTTAGGAAAAAAAAAAATATAATAAAATGATTTTTTCAGGAAGAATTTAGAAACCAAAGAAAATAAAATGATTTTTTCAGGGAGAATTTAGAAAACAAATAAAACAAAAAAAGGCTTTCTATGGCCCACTGAGTGAGAGATGACGCACACAGGAGTCAGGAGTGGCACACAAGCCCAGAGGCCAATATTTATCTCCCACTTTTTTTTTTTTTGTTCCAGGGAAAATTTATAAACCCAACAAAAAAAATAATAAATAGGCTTTCTATGGCCCACTATCTGAGAGACAGAGAGAGATGGCACGCTTAGGACTGGCACACAAGCCCAAAGGCCAATATTAATCTCCCTTTTTTTTTAAGGGAGAATTTATAAAACCAAAAAAAAAAAAATAAATAGGCTTTCTATGGCCCACTATTTGTGAGAGAGATGGCACGCTCAGGACTGGCACACAAGCCCAGAGGCCAATATTAATCTCCCACTTTTTTTTTTTTTTTTCCAGGGAAAATTTATAAACCCATTAAAAAAAAAAATAAATAAATAGGCTTTCTATGGCCCACTATCTGAGAGAGAGAGATAGCACGCTTAGGACTGGCACACAAGCCCAAAGGCCAATATTAATCTCCCACTGATTGATTTATTGATTTTTTCAGGTAGAATTTAGAACCCAAATAAAGCAACAAAAAAAAAAAATGGGCTTTCTATGGCCCACTGAGTGAGTGATGATGCACACAGGAGTCAGGAGTGGCACACAAGCCCTGAGGCCAATATTTTTCTCCCACTGATTGATGTAGTGATTTTTTCAGGTAGATTTTATAACCCAAATCAAGCAAAAAAATAAATAGGCTTTCTATGGCCCACTGAGTGAGAGATGACACAGACAGGGATGGCACTCTAGCAGAAATGTCAATCTTAATCTCCCACAAAAAAAAAAAAAAAAACAGGGAGTGTCCTTCAATTACTATCTCCCTGCAGTAATCTCAGCCAGGTATGGCAGGCAGCAATAAGGAGTGGACTGATGCACAAATTAAATAAAAAGTGTGTACAAACCAAAAAGATAGCTGTGCAGAAAGGAAGGAACAAGAGGATTTGTGCTTTGAAAAAAGCAGTTGGTTTGCACAGCGGCGTACACACAGCAATGCAGCTATCAGGGAGCCTTCTAGGGCAGCCCAATGAGCTACAGCGCTGAGGAAAAAAAAAAAAAAAGGAGCTTCCACTGTCCCTGCACACCGAAGGTGGTGTTGGGCAGTGGAAATCGCTACAGCACAAGCGGTTTGGTGGTTAATGGACCCTGCCTAACGCTATCCCTGCTTCTGACGAAGCGGCAGCAACCTCTCCCTAAGCTCAGATCAGCAGCAGTAAGATGGCGGTCGGCGGGAACGCCCCTTTATAGCCCCTGTGACGCCGCAGACAGCAAGCCAATCACTGCAATGCCCTTCTCTAAGATGGTGGGGACCAGGACCTATGTCATCACGCTGCCCACACTCTGCGTTTACCTTCATTGGCTGAGAAATGGCGCTTTTCGCGTCATTGAAACGCGACTTTGGCGCGAAAGTCGCGTACCGCATGGCCGACCCCGCACAGGGGTCGGATCGGGTTTCATGAAACCCGACTTTGCCAAAAGTCGGCGACTTTTGAAAATGAACGACCCGTTTCGCTCAACCCTAGTTGTGATACCTGGACAGGAGATCTCCTTTATTGCCATCAGACGTAACATCACTCCCCCTGGTGGAAGAATAACATTACTGCAACGGCCAGGACTCTGGGGCGCTGCAATAGTGGATGTGGTCCCCGGGACAACTCCTTAAAGGTCACTTTTACACTGTGATTGTAGTATGCAGAATGTGAGTTTAAAGTTCCTGGTGTATTTGATATACGCGTCCTTAGAACGCCATTCACCCAACGGTGGCTGATTTACCCTTGGCTTAGGTAGTATACACTAGGGTTTATCACTGGTTACTGCAGCACAGCAGCAATGTAGTTGCATCCAATAAGAAACATATGCTGCACATTTATGTATATTGGAATCCATATGGACTCCTATATGGCACCTAACACATGTTTCCGTAAAGGGTCATTCTTAACTGGACAAGTTATTACTTATCCATAGGATAGGTGATAACTTGCTGATTGCTGGGGTCAGTCCACTGGAATCTCAACCGATCATGATATTTGGCCTCTGAAATGCTCCATTAGACTGAAGTGGTAACCATGAATACACAATACTGCTCCATTCATTGTCTATGGACCTGCCTGAGAAAGTCAAGTGCAATGTCGGCTAACTCTGGCAAACCATATACCATGAATGGAGCGGCGGGTCGTATGAGGCCACTGTATTTTTAACATGTGTGGTTGACCAGAGGAGGGAGTCAGATGGACTCTGATATGCGTTGAAATTAAACCACTATTTTCCTGAGATCTTTTGGATTGTGTCTAAATTAGCAGCGCATATCAAAAAATCAATTCTACCCTGATATCTCTCTATCAACTCTGAACTGGCTGTAACCAGTGGGACTCATCTACTCCCATCAGTTGTTCAGAGAAGTCTGGTCAGAAGTGGTCTTCATGAAATAAAATAAAAACCTATGAAATGGGGTGCAGAAAAACACTAGCAGGATCTCTCGATGTTTGCAGATGGACTGGTGAGTGGCACAGTAATGAGTGTCTGCAGGAACAATGATGCATGGTGGAGGTTCCTTGTAAGTTTGGGGCTGGATTTCAACGTATAGACTTAGGAATTTTGTCAGTATTATGCAAAGGGTGTACCAGGACCTTGTGATGCTCCACTCCCTTTCCTCATGTTGTTATTGTATGTATATATAAATATAATATGCAAATTGCCTCTTCTGAGAAAAAGAGAACTTAAACTCTATAGCGCCACCTGTTGGAAGTAGCAATCCTACAAGTCACAATCAACTCTTTAACGAGTCGTGCAATATGGCAAGCCAGAGATGGTATTTCACTCTCCATAAGGAGAAACGATACCCCTTAGATCCCAGTCCAGAGCCTCTCACCTAGCCAAATTAGTTATCATGCTTCGCACTGACGAGGGCCAACAGCCCGAAACACCGTGTCTGCGAATTGAGATACTAATTTGGCTTTTATCCCAAGTCATATTGCACAACTCGTTAAAGAGTTGATTGTGACTTGTAGGATCGCTACTTCCAACAGGTGGCACTACAGAGTTTAAGTCCTCTTTTTCTCAGAAGAGGCAATTTGCATATTATATTTCCCAGAGGAGCATTGCTCGGCGAATAAGCCTCCTTACCTTGAGAAGCCAGAGATGGTATGTCACTCTCCACAAGGAGAAACGATACCCCTTAGACCCCTATATAAATATATACATATGTTCCTGATGCTGTTATGTACATATATTTATATGCTGTGCAGATAGGGAAAGTACAGTACCTCAAGATTGACACTAGTTGGGGTACAACAGTGTATATATAGTTATGTAGGAGGAGCCAACTTGGATGAGATAGAGGGTTTTCCTGTTCATAGTCAGGAACCTAGGCAGACCATAGAGCCCAGTCAGGGCGGTCAGCTCCACAACATTATAAGCAAAGAGCCCAGCCGTCCAGGGCCAGTGGGCCAGAAGTGCAGCAGAATAAGTAAGCAGGCCGCTCCAAAATGTGGAAGCTTTCTACATGGGCAGATCCCCTAATGTCTTGGGTGAAACGGACAAGGGAACTCCTTAATGTAGTGAAGTTGAGCGGGGAGGACACTGCGGTACTGGTCGAGACGGGACGAACTGGGCACAAACTAAAGGACATAGGCAAGAGCACAGGGAAAGTGAAGGATATGAACAGTGCAGAACTCTGTGTTGATGCTGTAACTGCTGTGGACATGCTTCAATTGAAAACAAGTAAAGTTCTATGTTTAAAGTTGGAATTAGACTCTCTCTCTTTATGTGCCAGACCAAAGGAAGGAGTGTCTCTGTCTCTAAGGGAGGCCTCGGAGAACCAGGCAAGTGAGACAGTGGGACTGTACATATGTGATGCAGGTGGTTAGGGTGCGCTAAAGCAGATACCTATGCGGGCCATGACTAAGGCCCTGCCTGCCGCTCACAAATACTGGTGTCTACAATGGTGGCAAATACAGGCAGATACTTATCCATCATACAGTACCATCAGGGAGGCGTCTGATTAGCTCCAAATTGATTCTGCGGCAGGACAACAAGCCCAAACATCCAGCCATTGTCATTAAGAACGGTCTTCTGCGTAAAGAAGAGAAACGAGTCCTGGAAGTGATGATGTGACCCTTACTGAGCCCTGATGTCACCATCGTCCAATCTACATGGGATTACATGAAGGATTTGCACAAGTGACATCCACAGAAGATCTGGGGTTAGTTCTCTGAGATGTTTGGAACAACCTGATGTTGTTGAGTTCCTTCAAAATTGTCTGCAAGTACAAGTTCATCTAGAAAAACTGATGCTGTTTTGAAAGCAAAAGGGCCGTCCCATCAAATACGGATTTCACTTAGATTTCTCTTTTTTCACTCACTTTGCAGTTGATTTGATAAAAATAAACTATTAAGGCTTGCATTTTTTTTTTAAGATTCTTATCTTGCAACATTTTTTTTTAACACCTGCCTAAAACGTTTGCATAGTACCGTATATGTCCAAATCTATCTTAGCATATGTTTTAATGGAATCCAAAATTCCTTATATGTAGCATTACATGATTTGCATACGGTTTAGGGTTTTAAAGTTAGGAGGTATTTGTTGTGGTGGATGTACTTGCACTTAAGAACCTGCCCTTGCCTTGAGATAACGGGTTTTTTAAGGCTATGTTGGGTATTATATGCAGAGGAAATAGGATTCCGTTTACTTTATCCTCTTTTATCTCAGATTGGTCATTAATTTAAGAAGGTTGGATGTAGTATTTGCGATGGTAACTACACATGCTCTTCATTAAACCGCGCTGTATATTTATATTATCTTTCATTGTTCTGGATATTTTGTAGAAGAACAGTCTTAAATGATATGTAATAGGGTCACGATTATACTGAGCACGGTCATAAAACTTTATAATCTTTTTTTTTCTTTCTTTTTTTTATAAAGATTCCTGAACAAATGATAGGGGTCTCAGAGTATTGTGTAAATTGCACTCGCTGAACATCCCTAGGAGACGAGGAAATAAAACTGGAAATGAGTATTATAATGAAGCCTCCAACTACCTCTCTGGAGGAGGGAGATTTCCTTCTACGATTTATAGCAGGATATTAGCTGCTGAAAATGTAGGTGTCAGAAAATGATCTGAAAATCAAGTTTGCTGGATTGAAATTACATTAAGACCCCGATTTATCATTTGGGTATTTTTTTTTTCAAGTCACTTTTCATTTTTTTATCTTTGCGCTACATGAATTTTAGATCATCTGTATTTTTATATCTAACATTTTTTTTGTGGCTTTCTTAGGGCAGAAAAAGTTGTCCATTTCTCCAAATGTTGCAAAAATTTGTGGGGTAGATAAAATTTCTTTAGTGGGCAGGACTGGGGTACATTTGTGACAAATTTGGCCAGTTTTCGAAAAGTTGCAAATGATGAATCCTCCGAAAACATCTGGAATCCTAAATTCTGCCCAAAATGGCAAACATAAAAAAAAACAACCCCAAGGGAACACATATATAAAATAGACTTAAAAAAAGTCACAAATTAAAAGAAAAATTAGATGCAAATGAAAAAACTAAACATAAAACAGATGGAAATGCATAATGAGTCAGGCTCTAAGAGTGGAGTATGTGTGTATATTGTATAAATCTGTCTACATCTACATTTTATGTACAAAAATATTGATGCACTTTTATCCGTGAAATTTAAGGTTTTTTTTAATCAGACCAATTGCCCACAGTGTGTAGCATCCGAACCCCCGCCCCCGGGGTATAACGTCCGGCCCCTCACCTTGTTGTCTGCCCTTATTAACATGGGACAGCAATGGCGTAATTAGAGTCTGAGGAGTCAGATGTATTGGCCCTTGTAGCATTCTTGATTCTATAAAGACATACGCGTTTGCCTCACCCCATTTGATAATGTTCCCCATCTTGGGACAATGTCCCCATCCTGTAATAATGAGTTCCATCATGAGCCTCTTCCTGGTAAAATGTCCCCCATCTCCTTCTCCCCTTCCTGGTATAATGTCCCCCATCCATGCTCACTTAATAGTAAAATGTCATGTTTGTCCCCTTACTGGTATAATGTCCTCCGTACTAGGTCCCTTCCTGGTATAATGTCCCCCATCCTAGGCCCCTTACTGGTATAATGTTCTCCATGCAATTGCTCTTAAATAAAAAAACAATTATTCTTACCTTCTCCATCTCCCATGACATGCGGCATTTTCTTATACTGCCAGTGCAGAAGCTGACAGTTGACTTCAGAATTCTAGCCTAGCCATGGGCTGCGTATGACATTACTTTCATGCGCCTCCCGTTACAGGCATGCCAATGTCAGCTGCTGGCCTCTGATTGGCTGACATGGACGGTCTATGTAATGACATTCCCTATTGGCAAGGGGAATGATTACACTATTTAAATATTTCCAATATTGATAACAGACGGATGAGACAATGCAAAGTTGTAAGATAAAATTCTATGGATATTCTTTTTGCACAGTAAATGCAAGTATATCGGGAGAGGTGATGGGAGCACTGTAAGTTTTTCATACAGCATCTAGTGGACTGGTGATTTTTCACCGAGCCGTGAATATGTCACAGTTTATAGGACATGTGACACAAAGTTTCACCTTTTAGGAAAGAGTTCTAAAAGAAACTTTAAACTATATATATTTTTGATTGTTAGATCTTTCTGTTCTGTTGGGAAATGGCTTTAAAGGATTTTACGGTATGTCTCTTTTGTCTTTGTGGTCCGCACCTAGATAAATAATAAGATGTGCAGAGTTTGAGAATCTGAAAACTAATTAAAATCTGAAGTTTTGATTGGGATAATGGCATAGATTACATTGTTTACATGCAAATTTGTGCAGCAAATAAAGACAGACTCATCTATTCTTTAATAATCACAACAATGAGGTGGATGAGTAGGAGGATATCAAATATTATGATACGCAAGCTAACAATCAGTTTCAGATCTATCCAGGAGGTGTCAGTCTTTACTGTCTTTGCTTTAGGTTTCTGCCTACAAATCTATACAGATGACCAAAACTTAATGGAGGGTCTGAGTATAACTGCTCAAGTAAAACCAAGAGTATACAGTAGACCTTAAAGTGATAATATGAAGGGTTTATAGCCACTTGACCTCAGCTTTGGGCTACAAAATGAGTTATTTAGAGAGGTTAGGGCTACACGGTGACTTTGGACGCTACTTAAGTGTCCCTTGGTGACGCTGCTGCATCGCGGGTCTATAGAAGTTAATGGGCCTCACTATGACACTACGCCACACTACGGCAACTGCGACGAGCAAGTTGCACAAAAATCTGAGTCTTATTTTTCACAGCTTGCTTGTCGCCATCGAGGTAGTGCTGATGTTGCAAAGCGACCTCATTCACATCTATAGCGCCCTGATGTAGTAGCGACATCGAAGTCGCCGTGTAGCCATGTCTAATTTTGATATGAGGGTCGGATTAAAATCAACAATACAAGTTTATGGGTCTGTGAAAAAATCAGAGCACAGTCAGATGACATCCCAATTTTAATGAGCTGTCACATAGGAGAAGATGGAGAAACTTTTTGCCTTTTTTTTCTCCACTTATGAGAAAAACCGAGGACACCGGGCCAAACTCTGAAAATCCTCCCGTTTTTCTCTGATGTGAAAAATACTGACGTGCAAATGAGGCCTTATGCTGTAAGGTCTAGGCCATATTTGGATCATCAGACAATGAGGTTGAGCCTTCATAACGGATTTTAGTCTGCTGTTCTTACGTACTGTATATACAGGCAACACGTTATGTTGTAAAATTAGATCATTACATTTCTACAATCCAGAATTAGGGCTCGTGCAGACGACCATATTTTCGGTCCGACAAACTTGCCAGTGCTATTCTATGAGGCAGTGCACTAATTCGTTTTTTTTCCTCGGACAGAGCCTGTTCTAGGAAACAAATTGCAGCATGCACAACATGCATCTAATATTCAGATGGCACTCAGCGATGCAGGTCAATGAGTCCAAGGAGAAAATGGACAGCACTTGGATGTCATGCGAGTGTAGTCTCGCTTTTATGGACCGACTTAATACAGACTATGGAGAATTTAGGTTTTTTCCATCTTCTCATCTGAGAAAATCGGATCACACTCTGAACAAACTCTGATTTGCATAATCAGCCTGATTTTCTCAGCTGAGACAAAGTACGGTCTTGTAACCCTAGCCTTAGATTGGATGTGGCCAAATTTATCACAGTGTCTCATATCGCCAACCTTAGACACTTGTGTCAAACTTTGTCACCTATTGGTTCACTTGCTATAGACCATTTGATTGCCAAAAAATTGGCACAAAGTGGCACATTTTAAATTGCACTACTTTTGACAAGCCATTCCCCTGTTCTTAAACATTTTGTGGTTCAGAGTAAGCCAGAATTTTGGCAACTTTTATATTAAAACTGCTCTATTAAAAAGGTTGTCCACTACTTTTAGGCTGATGACTTGATCTTAGGATAGGTCATCAATGTTTGACCGGCACCCCCGTCGATCAGCTGTTGGTGTCAGCGGCAGTGGCTGCTGGCAGGAAGTACTCACTAGCCGAGCTGCTCCATCTATATGTAGAGGCCGGTACTGCACATACACCTCCTATTCAAATCAATTGGAGGTGGATGTGTAATATCCTGCACTGGCCGCAATCAGAAGATGGCCAGCTCTGCAAGTGAGTACTAATGGCCGGCGGCCACCGCCGCCGCCACCAAAAGCAGCTGATCGGCGGGTTGCCGGGTGTTGGACCCTGGCCAATCAGACATTGATGACCTATAATAAAGATATGTAATCAATGTAGAAGTAGTGGACAACCTCTTTAAGTGTGTGTTGGCACCCACATAGTCCACCAGCACCTCTCCTTCTCTTTGCTTAGCTAAACTTGCTGGAGTGCGAGTACAATCATTTAATTTTTTAACTGCGCACAGCCCATTGCACAAATACCAAGGCTATGAATGTAATCCTGTAAAGACATAGGGGAAGAGATCACATTTTCCTAAAATTAAGTAGACATGTACCCTTCAAGGTACCTGATGATATTGCAGGAAGACTAGAGAGTGCTGTCATTATGGGCACTACTCTGCTCCGTCTGAAAAAATGCCTCCTTTGTCAGACTTCACACGTTCATGCAAATGTGCCCTCCGCCTGACTAAACGCCGGGGCCACACACTGTTGATGTTAATGCATTAAATTACTGGTGTGCTGTCAAATGTAATTACACGTGTTGAGAGTGAAGCACAGAGCTCCGCTGTCTCATCCCCGGTCACGTGAAAAGCACATCTATCCTTGGTTTGTGTTCCTCTCACCTAAATTTAAGACAGATCCCTCCTGCTCATTTCACCTTAAGTGGCTTCTCTCGATTAATTGACATACTTCTCTTTTGATTAAGTGTGTTGGATTAAATACTTTACTGCCCCAGTAACACGGCACAACATGCGCTTAGCACTTAAGGTCACGTGTAGGTTACGGTACGGCGGCCTTAGACTTGACTGCACGTTTATACTCTAGATTGTGTCACTGGCTGCCTTTCATCTCTAAAGCCATTGTTACACATCAGCACAAAAGTCTTCATCCCACCGCACTGTATCAAAACACAAAGTTGTTTTTTTTTTTGCGTTTCTGTAAAACACCATCAGTATACACGAATGTTATGGAAGGTTTCCATTGGAGCATAAACTGTTATGACATCTTAAGATGGTGCATGTACCCGGATGATGGATAGGCTCAGGCTTTATTGTTTCACCTGATCATAATTTGTGTCCTAACATCATGGTTCGCTGGAGAGCAATTGTTTGGTTCTGGCAAGAGAAAAAAACGTACATGTCAGTGGAGGATAAATGGATTAAAATGTTCAAAAGATTATTCATACCTGCCTCTCAGCATCACTACCTCCACCACTGACTACAATGCCCCTACTCAGGTTTCACTCTTGATCAGAAGTAGCAAACAACAAGGGAAGAAGAAGTTGATCAAATTTGGCATGAACGTAGCTCATTCAGATTTGAGTTTGGGTTCCTGAGCATTTTTCCTAAAAATCGGCAAAACTCGGCCAAATTTCGGTAAATGACCGAGTTCCCTAAGGGCTCTTTCAGACATCAGTGTTTCCGGGAGCAGCTAATGACACACGGATGTCATCAGTGTGACACGTACTGCCCCTCGGAGTCAGTGGTACTGATTGCGTTGTTCCCCGGCGCCATGTGCTGAAGTGAAGACAACTCTCATCACTGTACCCTGCTTGTGCTGCAATTAGCGCAAGCAGGAGACAATGTTGAGAGTTGTATTCAACTGTTGACAGTGAGCGCAAATGGTGGTTGCACTATAAATAAAAATAAAAAAATGATTTGGGGATCCTTTGTATTTTTAATGACCAGACAGGTAAAACTGACAGCTGTGGGCTGCAACCATCAGCTGTCAGGCGGATTATTAAGAATAATGATCTCCCCACTCTGTATTTTTTAATTAAGTACATAATTTAAATAAATGACATGCCCCCCTATTTTTGACAACCAGCTGGTGTTCCCAGGCTTTTAAAAGGCCATGGATATTGTCCCCCAGCCTAACAATAGCAGCCCACAACCGCCCCAGAAAAGGTGCTCTTCCCAATTGCCCTGTGGCTGGTAGGGTTCATATTTGTGAGGTTGATGTCACCTTTGTATTGTCCGGTGACATCAATCCCACAGGCCCACAGGTTAGTATAAGTATAAGACACCTATCCATTACTATTCCTATAGTTATATTGCAAATAAACACACAGCCAGAATAAAGTCCTTTAATTGAAAAAATGACGCAGACTCCTTTAATGAATCTAAATTAACCCATACTCACATCATCACCCAGTCCACAGAAGCCATGGTCTCCTGTAACAGAATTAAAATAGTAGACCACAATATTCCTCACCTGTCTGCCGAGAAGATAATCCATTTGTCCCACAATGAGTCTAGCTCTGCTACATCTAGATGGCAGGGTGCATTGTTGCATGATGCGACCATACAGCGTGTCGTCCAGCAGAGACTAAGCAGTGTCTGCTACCGCTGCTCGGTATCTCACAGTGAACTCCTTTGACTTGAGTCCCAATCAGAGAGGTCCTGGGAATTCACACCTCAACTCACAAATGTCAGAGTGAGTGCCGTGCAAAAAGTTGTAACAGCGCTCATTCTGACATCAGTAAGTTGAACTGAATTCATTGGCTGTGAATAGTGATGAGCGAGTGTACTCGTAGCTCGGGTTTTCCCGAGCACGCTCGGGTGGTCTCAGGAAATTTGTTAGTGTTCAGAGATTTAGTTTTCATCACCACAGGTGAATGATTTACAGCTACTAGCCAGGCTGAGTACAGGTGGGGGTTGCCTGGTTTGCTAGGGAATCCCCATATGTAATCAAGCTGGCTATTAGCTGTAAATCATTCAGCTGCCGTGATGAAAACTAAATCTACAAACAGTCATCATAAATACTCAGAGACCACCCGAGCGTGCTCGAGAAAACCCGAGCAACAAGTTGAAAACTTTCTCATGCTTGCGGTGATGTCAGTCAGGTCATGGGAGTACACCGCAACTGCCTATATGAACACATGGCTGCTGTTGTTTGGTTCAAGGTTAGAGGAGGCTGGGTTTTTATAAAGCTGGGAAATTTGCATCAACTGGCCTTTCCTAATGATGATCATGAACAAACCATAACCCTAGCAGGCTAATTAAGGTCTGAAACCTTGGTCAAAGTTATATGAGTACACAAATCTCCAAAGATGCCAAAAGTTTGGCATCAGCCAATTTTCCTTTTTGTAATTTTTAAAATGAAAAAAAAGGCCATTTAGAGATCACTAGCTGAAGAGCCCGGCGTTGCCTGGGCATAGTAAATATCTGTGGTTAGTTATAGCACGTCACTTCTCTTATTTTCCCATCACGCCTCTCATTTTCCCAATCACATCTTTAATTTTCCCCCTCACATCTCTCATTTTCTCCCTCACACCTCTCATTTTCTCCCTCACTCCTCTCATTCCCGCCTAACACTTGTCAGATCGACCTCACATCTGTCATTTTCCGATCACTACACTATTTTCCCTCACTCCTCTCATTTTGCACTCACACCTTTTCATTTTCACCTCACACCTCTCATTTTCACCTCAGTATATACAAGTTTGTCATCTCCCTTATATATAGTATACACCTGTATGTCATCTCCTGTATATAGTATATACCTGTATGTCATCTCCCCTGTATATAGTATATACCTGCTGTGTCATCTCCCCTGTATATAGTATATACCTGTATGTCATCTCCTCCTATATATAGTATATACCTGTATGTCATCTCCTCCTATATATAGTATATACCTGTATGTCATCTCCTCCTATATATAGTATATACCTGTATGTCATCTCCTTCTATATATAGTATATACCTGTATGTCATCTCCTCCTGTATATAGTATATACTTGTGTGTCATCTCCCCTGTATATAGTATATATCTGTGTGTCATCTCCTCCTGTATATAGTATATACCTGTATGTCATCTTCTATATATAGCATATACCTGTACGTCATCTCCTCCTGTATATAGTATATACCTGTAGGTAATCTGCTCCTGTATATAGTATATACCTGTGTGTCATCACCTCCTGTATATAGTATATACCTGTATGTCATTTCCTGTATATAGTATGTACCTGTATGTCATCTCCTCCTTTATATAGTACATACCTGTGTCATCTCTCCTGTATATAGTATATATCTGTGTGTCATCTCCCCTGTATATAGTATATACCTGTGTGATCTCCTGTATTAGACCTCGTTAACACGTTATTTGCTCAGTATTTTTACCTCAGTATTTGTAAGATAAATTGGCAGCCTGATAAATCCCCAGCCAACAGGAAGCCCTCCCCCTGGCAGTATATATTAGCTCACACATACACATAATAGACAGGTCATGTGACTGACAGCTGCCGTATTTCCTATATGGTACATTTGTTGCTCTTGTAGTTTGTCTGCTTATTAATCAGATTTTTATTTTTGAAGGCTAATACCAGACTTGTGTGTGTTTTAGGGCGAGTTTCGTTTGTCAAGTTGTGTGTGTTGAGTTGTGTGTGGCGACATGCATGTAGCGACTTTTGTGAGATGAGTTTTGTGTGGCAACATGTGTGTAGCAACTTTTTGTGTGTCGAGTTGCATGTGACAGGTTAGTGTAGCAAGTTGTGTGCAGCAAGTTTTGCGCATGGCGAGTTTTGCGCGTGGTGAGTTTTATGTCTGGTGCCTTTTGAGTATGTGCAAGTTTTGTGTGAGGCAACTTTTGCATGTGTTGCAAATTTTGTGCATGTGGCAATTTTTCCGCATGTGCAAGTTTTGCGTGTGGCGAGTTTTCCATGAGGTGAGTTTTGCACTTGTGGCGAGTTTTGCGTGAGCCTATTTTTTGCATGTGGCGAGTTTTGAGCGTGGTGAGTTTTGAGCGGCGACTTTTGTGTTTCGACTTTTATGTGGCGAGGTCGGTGTATGTGTGGTGAAATGTGTGCTGAGGGTGGTATATGTGTTCAAGCACGTGGTAGTGTGTGGCGCATTTTGTGTGTGTGTTCATATCCCCGTGTGTGGTGAGTATCCCATGTCGGGGTCCCACCTTAGCAACTGTACGGTATATACTCTTTGGCACCATCGCTCTCACTCTTTAAGTCCCCCTTGTTCACATCTGGCAGCTGTCAATTTGCCTCCAACACTTTTCCTTTCACTTTTCCCCATTATGTAGATAGGGGAAAAATAGTTTGGTGAATTGGATAGCGCGGAGTTAAAATTTCACCTCACAACATAGCCTATGACGCTCTCAGGGTCCAGACGTGTGACTGTGCAAAATTTTGTGGCTGTAGCTGCGACGCCTCCAACACTTTTCATTTCACTTTTTCCCCATTATGTAGATAGGGGCAAAATTGTTTGGTGAATTGGAAAGCGCGGGGTTAAAGTTTCACCTCACAACGTAGCCTATGACGCTCTCAGGGTCCAGACGTGTGACTGTGCAAAATTTTGTTTCTGTAGCTGCGACGCCTCCAACACTTTTCCTTTTATTTTTTTCCCCATTATGTAGATAGGGGCAAAATTGTTTGGTGAATTGGAAAGTGCGGGGTTAAAATTTCACCTCACAACGTAGCCTATGACGCTCTCAGGGTCCAGTCGTGTGACTGTGCAAAATTTTGTTGCTGTAGCTGCGACGCTTCCAACACTTTTCCTTTCACTTTTTACCCGTTATGTAGATAGGGGCAAAATTGTTTGGTGAATTGGAATGCGCGGGGTTAAAATAACACCTCAATGAAGCTTATGACGCTCTCGGGGTCCAGACGTGTGACTGTGAAAAATTTTGTTTCTGTACCTGCGACGCCTCCAACACTTTTCCTTTCACTTTTTCCCCATTATGTAGATAGGGGCAAAATTGTTTGGTGAATTGGAACGCGCGGGGTTAAAATTTCGCCTCACAATATAGCCTATGACGCTCTCCGGGTCCAGACATGTGACTGTGCAAAATTTTGTGGCTGTAGCTGCGACGCCTCCAACACTTTTGCTTTCACTTTTTCCCCATTATGTAGATAGGGGCAAAATTTTTTCGTGAATTGGAACGCGCGGGGTTAAAATTTCACCTCACAACGAAGCCTATGATGCTGTCAGGGTCCAGACGTGTGACTGTGCAAAATTTTGTGGTTGTAGCTGCGACGCCTCCATCACTTTTCCTTTCACTTTGTCCCCATTTCGTAGATAGGGGCAAAATTGTTTGGTGAATTGGAACGCGCGGGGTTAAAATTTCACCTCACAACGTAGCCTATGACGCTCTCAGGGTCCAGACGTGTGACTGTGCAAAATTTTGTTTCTGTAGCTGTGACGCATCCAACACTTTTCCTTTCACTTTTTTCCCCATTATGTAGATAGGGGCAAAATTGTTTGGTGAATTGGAAAGCGCGGGGTTAATATTTCACCTCACAACGTAGCCTATGACGCTCTCAGGGTCCAGACGTGTGACTGTGCAAAATTTTGTTGCTGTAGCTGCGACGCTTCCAACACTTTTCCTTTCACTTTTTTCCCCATTATGTAGATAGGGGCAAAATTGTTTGGTGAATTGGAATGCGCGGGGTTAAAATTTCACCTCACAATATAGCCTATGACGCTCTCGGGGTCCAGACGTGTGACTGTGCAAAATTTTGTGGCTGTAGCTGCGACGGTGCAGATGCCAATCCCGGACATACACACACGCACGCACGCACGCATGCACACACACACACACATTCAGCTTTATATAGTAGATTTCATGTTTAACTTGCTTAACTGTTCACAATAGCAGTAGTTTTGACCAGGTGTGCCTAAACTTTTTTACATGCCACTATGTCTAGTTTTCTCTCCCATGGCTGTAGTCAAATATTATCTCATACTGCAGCAATAATGCCAATATGTATAAAATGAGGTGAAAGCAAGTCTTTGTCACTCTACATTAAATGATGGCGGGTCCTTGTTGCTCGTCTAAAGTAAGCGGTGGCAAGTATTTGTCTCTCTACTGTAAGTGGTGGTGACTTTCTGTCTCTACAGTGAGTGGTGGCAGGTCTTTGTCTCTTCAATGATTCAATGATTGGTGGCAGGTCTTTGTCTCTACAGTGAGTGGTGACGAGTCTTTGTCTCTACAGTAAGTGGTGGCAGGTGTTTGTCTCTTCAATTATTCAATGAGTGATGGCAGGCGTTTGTCTCTACAGTGAGTGGTGGCAAGTCTTTGTCTCTACAGTGAGTGGTGGTGAGTTTTTGTCTCTACAATGAATGGTAGCAGGTCTTTGTCTCTACAGTGAGTGGTGGTGAGTCTTTGTCTATACAGTAAGTAGTGACATAGTGACAGGTCTTTGTCTCTACAATGAGTGGTGGCAGGTCTTTGTCTCTATAGTGAGTGGTGGTGACTTTTTGTCTCTCCAGTAAGTGGTGGCAGGACTTTGTCTCTACAGTGAGTGGTGGTGAGTCTTTGTCTCTACAGTGACTGGTGGTGAGTTTTTGTCTCTACAGTAAGTGGTAGCAGGTCTTTGTCTCTACAGTGAGAGGTGGTGAGTCTTTGTCTCTACAGTGAGTGGTGGCAGGTCTTTGTCTCTACAGTGGGAGGTGGTGAGTCTTTGTCTCTATAGTAAGTGGTGGCAGGTCTTTGTCTCTACAGTGAGTGGTGGTGAGTCTTTGTCTCTACAGTGAGTGGTGGTGAGTCTTTGTCTCTACAGTGACTGGTGGTGAGTTTTTGTCTCTACAGTAAGTGGTAGCAGGTCTTTGTCTCTACAGTAAGTGGTGGCAGGTCTTTGTCTCTACAGTGAGTGGTGGTGAGTTTTTGTCTCTACAGTAAGTGGTAGCAGGTCTTTGTCTCTACAATGAGTGGTGGCAGGTTTTTGTCTCTACAGTGAGTGGTGGTGAGATTCTGTCTCTGCAATGAGTGGTGGCAGGTTTTTGTCTCTACAGTGAGTGGTGGTGACATTCTGTCTCTACAATGAGTGGTGGCAGGTCTTTGTCTACAGTGAGTGGTGGCAGATCTTTGTCTGTCTACAGTAAGTAGTGAAGTTAGGCAAGTCATTGGATTGTGACAGGACCAGTGCATTTTTGGAACTGAGAGGAAGTAAGTTCTAGCACCTAAAGTGCTGGTGGAATGATGAATAAGATGAATCACCCACTGAAGAGGAATGGATCACAAATTACAGAGCATGCAAATTGGGACAATTCCTGAATATATTTGACTAGCAAAGTCAGTTTGGTGGTATGATGGCAGCAAGAGGATCCTTTTCTACAGGACGTTTGTAATATGTCAGGTACATTTTGAAGGCTAGTGCACTTTGCTCATTTTTGGTAATCCCTGTAACATTTAGAATGTCATGATTTTGTTTAGCTTCATGTAGTTTATTCACAGTCTAGCTGGGAAGTCTCTGTCATTTCTAAGTGGGATGGTGTATATTCTGGCTCATGTAACACGCAGAGTGTAATTGTAATTTCTATATGGTAACTATCCCATAAAATGTAACAGCTGCTGTCTGGTTTCAAGATTCAGGTTCCGGGTAGTTCCACGTGTTGATACTTTACCCATTGCTCACCACTTAAGAAGAGAAGCAAGATTGAATAGATGAATGATGCTTTGCACAAGGGCTTGACAGGCTCTGGCAAGATGCAGGAAAATACAGGCATTCGTGGAACAATTCTGCCTTCCACACACAATGGGGAAATCATCAAAGACGAAAGGAAAATTAAAGAAAGGAACAGTCAATTGGGTACGGTACTTTTTTGAAGTTAGATTTGAGCAGTGCCAATGTGAAATCATTCTAATTTCTGTGATGCATGGGTTATCGAGGCACTTAACCTCTGTAATTCACCATTTTACGGACTGAAATCTCTCGCCAACTACATGGTCCACGCGATGATACAAATCTAATAATTCAGGATGACTTCTAAAAATAGCTTTTTTGGTATTTATTTTCTTTCGTACCTTTACAACATGATACAGATTGAGATGAGAAATTGCTTGAATTGACTTCTTCCAGGCTACATTATTGTCTATTTTTCTCTGGCACAAAAAGAGTCAATCAACCTCAGAAGGTCATTAGTGAGACTAGGTGCCAGGAAAGCACTGCTTCTTCAGCTTAGCTTAGTAACCAGAGTTTCTAGATGACACATTCCTTAAAATTTGGTTCATATCCCATCACTTTACATTTTCATCTCAAAGAAAAAATGGTGCCCCCGGAGGCTAGGAGGTAAAGAACAATCGTCAGTGCTAATTATACCTTTTGCCTCACATAGGACACGTAGAACTTTGAAAACTTGGACAATGTGGTCTCTCAGGAGCTGTAGGACAGATGAAGTGGAACACAGCAGAGATGGAAGCAAGTGCAAACACATTATGCAGAAAAGATGTAGCACACCAAACACAGAATTTTAGGGTCTCAATCCTAAGACACAGGCATGGCCTAGTGGGACGAAATAGGTATAGAAAGAGTATATCATTGAGTGACGCCTTGCAACCGTGGAGCACAACAAAGAGCAGCGGATCCAGGGGAAGGAAGCAGAGTCTGTAGTACTAGGGACAAATGTGTAACATTTTATAAACCTGTATAGACATCTTATAACTCTTCCGAAATGGTTGAGAGGTTGATCTATTTCATGTGATCACCTGGACAAAACTCTTGTTCCAACGTGGTCATTTAAGTATGTACCAAGTGTGACGAAGCTACAGTTTCCGCATAAAAATTCCTTACTTGGAAAGATAAGGTTAAATCTGATCCTTATAATGTTGAACGGCTGCTTTTAAGATGTTAAATGGGACATTGTGTTGAGTCCTGATCACAGCTCGTATTCTTCATTGTTTTCTTTGTTTTACCGTGGGGCAGTATTTTTTTATGACCTTGAAATGTTACTGTGCTTAACCAGGGCAGACTTTCTGTAGTGCATTGTCGAAGTCACTCCATCATCATGATAAGTGCAGCCCCCTTCTGTATTTAGTTGTTTGCATATATTATGACAAACAGGTGGGCGTCTGGTGAGGGAAATACATGGGTAGCCTCTGGCACTATGAGGTCATGCTTCTGTTTCAGACAGTCTAGTCAAGGGAGTACAGTTTGACCTATGACAACATTTACAACCTGCATATGAAATAAATCTTCTCCGACCTTCTAATATAATGGGCCTATTCAGTCAATTACTAATGGCTCTTTCTTCTTGGGACAGTTTGATAGTGTTGCTCGGCTCTTTATTAATGTTTTTATTCCT
This sequence comes from Ranitomeya imitator, assembly GCF_032444005.1. Lineage (NCBI taxonomy): Eukaryota > Metazoa > Chordata > Amphibia > Anura > Dendrobatidae > Ranitomeya > Ranitomeya imitator. The sequence continues at coordinate 32,386,045 of NC_091289.1, forward strand.
TAAGTGACTTCAAGACAACTTTGGCTCATGACAACTGAAATGATTAGTTTTCTCCAGATGATCCTACCTTATGTCTGGGTGGTCAAGCCCAGATGCCCAATAACAATTCTTTGATTATACTGCAAGATGGACACTAGTTGTCTTTAAAATAAAAACAAATTGCTGACTTATATAGGAAAAGAGTGAATTTTTTTTTCAATTTTTGCAGAACAAGCGCGGACTGTACACTTATTCAGGTTTAGATATTGACCTGCATGATCTAAAAATTAAGACTATTCATCGTTATGAAAAGTTTAGGGGGTCTAGTCTGGCATCTGAAATAACTTTAAGAGTCTAAATGAGTTTAAGGGTCTTAGCTGAAGTCCAAGTTTGGCCTGTGGTCTTAATAACTTAGCTGGTTTCGAATCGTACTTACGTTTAGGGTCTGGCCTAGTTTTCCAACTATTTTATAATAAATGATCTTGATGCAAAAAATTCTACAAAGTTTACTAAGTGTTAAGAGAATGACATCTTTGCAGACCCTTTTGCTGTTGAATGAAACGCCTTTATTATTGTAGAAAATCGTTGGATCGGTTGTCATTACGGTATTAGTCCTAACTAAGAACATCTTTTTCGTGACATCATGTTTCCTTTTGGGGAAAATGACTAGGTAGTTATGGAATCAATGAAAAATGTTAGCTAGTTTCTTGTCATATTTTCTCAGCAAATGTTTTCCTGGCGGCCTCACCCTGACCAAGTTGTAATGTTTTACCCTAACGTTTTTAGAGTCCAAGTGCCTCCAGGTTACTGGAGACAGTATTGCAAAGTCCAGTGTTTGTATAGGTGTCTGTCACTGATTAGTGGAGACACAATCATAGGGGTTTTGTTTCCTCGGCAAACCCATTTGTGGACCACTCAAGGTTTACTAATGAGCAAGGTGGGGGAAAAAAAGAAAGTAGCTTGTGCGAGGTCCGATCATTGCTTTCTATGTATTCTACGAATGAGAAAAAAACTGATATTTAGATATGGAAATTGGTGGTCTTCCAGGCAATATGGGATCTGAAAGTGCTAAATCCTTTTACAAACAAACCTTGATTCAGTCTGGAATGTCTTGGCCTGATCTTAAAGGTGATATTATATGGGGACCTGAAGTCGAGGACTAGCCTGAGATATAATTATCTCCACATTCCAGCCATCAGCTTGCCTAAGGACTAAATAAGCTACTTTTATTTCCACTGTAAACTTATTAAAAGTAACCCATTCCTTGTCTTACTGGCTGGGCACAAGGGGACAGGGGTCGTTTGCTGCTGTTAAAACAAAAATGGGTTAAAGGACGACTGAAAGCCGGGACCCCCGTGTATAATTGTACAAGTGCATGGAATTTGTGAACGAATAGAGTACATTTCACTATAAGCCCCGGCGGTTCCAGGCTGTGTTTATAGGCTGTGTACCTACAACGGCTGTTTATTTCTAGAGTATAAACATCCATTTACAGTCACCCGGCTGAGTGCTCAGGTGCGCCGGAGTCGAAAGCTTTCCATATATTTTTACTTTAAGGCTTGTAATCCTTTGACGTAAGGTGTTTGGACTTCTTCGCGTATTTGTCTTTTTAAGGTTGATCACCTTAGACGTTGTTCATTATACAGAAGAACATATAATTGGATTTGATGGAGACAAGTTTGACTTAGTCATGATTCCTGAGCAACTTGATGTGTGTGTGATAGAGAGAAGGTTTTTTTTTGGCATTTTTGAGCTTACCAAGCAAATAAAATAAGTTGTGCATTTCTCTATGACTATTATACTTTGTATTTCCTAAAGTATACCGAGAACCAGAATATCCATTAGTCATTTAGTCATCTCGTTTTCTAACATGATGAGTTCAGCCGCAACGTAACCCATGTGGTCTAGTAGAGCAGTGGCCCATCAAATGAAGCTGATAGGTTCCTAAGAAACAAAAAAAAAAAATTTGTGTACCATTTATAATATGTAGGGGGGTGTTTTGTTACCTCCCGCAAGGTCTAACTGAAGCTGAACCTCAACAAAACCAAAGAAATGAGCTATAGCATAAATTGGTACACGCAATTTATAAGAGCACATTCACACTTTGGCTATTAAACAGACAAAATATAAGATAGAAACTAAATGAGCGTATACCCTGTAGTAAGTATATAGTAATAGTGCATGTAAATAACATAGGGTATTTAGTAAACACTGTTTTTGATCATAAAAATGCGTAAACTCCATCCAACCGCGACAAGGTGTACCCAATCGGGATGGCCCTAACCTCTAATATTACAACCTTGCATTGTGTCAGACAACCTCAATGTAGATAGAGGCAAAGCATGACCAGGGTTCGACTGGTCAGATACCTGGCCTTGGGAAACAATGTAAATTGAATGCCTAGCTTAGAAAAGGGAGACTTGCACCTGTTTGCACAAAGAACAAAAAACTGCAGCAAAACCAAAAAAATGAGCTGGAGCATAGAGCATAAGTTGGTAATCATGCACTGGATAAGAGCATGCTCACACTGTGACCATTTAACATAGTAACATAGTTTTTAAGGTTGTAGAAAGACTTTAAGTCCATCTAGTTCAACCCATAGCCTAACCTAACATGCCCTAACATGTTGATCCAGAGGAAAAATCCATGTGGCAAACAGTAAGCTCCACATTGGGGAAAATTTATCAGACGAAACCTAGCATAGCAGCAAAATGAGCATGTACCCAGTAGTAAGTAAATAGTAATAATACATATAAATAACATAGACTACTTAGTTAAAACTGATTTTGATCAAAAGGTGTTATAGCCATCTACTATATAATTGTCTAAGGGTCACTTCCGTCTGTCTGTCTGTCTTTCGGTCTGTCTGTAACGGAAATCCCAAGTCGTTGATTGGTCGCGGCAAAACAGCCATGACCAATCAGCGACGGGCACAGTCCGGTGGCAAAATGGCCACTCCTTACTTCCCACAGTCAGTGCTCGCTCCATACTCCCCTCCAGTCAGCGCTTACACAGGGTTAATGGCAGCGTTAACGGACTGCGTTATGCCGCGGTGTAACACACTCCGCTAACGCTGCTATCAACCCTGTGTGACCAGCTTTTTACTATTAATGCTGCCTATGCAGCATCAATAGTAAAAAGATCTAATATCAAAAATAATAAAAATAAATAAAAAATAGCTATATACTCACCGTCCATTGGCCCCTCGGATCCAGAACAGGCCTTTCCCGCTCCTTGCGTCGCTCCGGTGACCGCTCCATGCATTGCGATCTCGCGAGATGATGACGCAGTGGTCTCGCGAGACCACTACGTCATCATCTCGCGAGACCACAATGCACTCTTGAGACCGGAGCGCGCAAGGAGCATCAGTAAACGCTTTGCCTGGATCCGGGGGCCAACAGAAGGTAAGGATATAACTATTTTTTATTTTAATTCTTTTTTTCAACAGGGAAATGATGCCCACATTGCTATATACTATGTGGGCTGTGCAATATACTACGTGGGCTGTGCAATATACTGCGTGGGCTGTGCAATATACTGCGTGGGCTGTGCTATATACTGCGTGGGCTGTACAGTATACTGCGTGGGCTGTGCAATATACTACGTGGGCTGTGCAATATACTACGTGGGCTGTGCAATATACTACGTGGGCTGTTATCGACCTGGTGGTTAGGAGCACCCGGCACGACCTGATAGTTAAACTCACATAGAACAAGCTCTGGGATGTTGGAGCTCTGCTGACCGCAACCCCTAATCCTATCACACAACTAGAAATAGCCGTGGAGCGTTCCTGACTCTCCCTAGACGCCTCTTCACAGCATAAGAGCTAGCTAGCCCTAGAGATAGAAAATAAAGCCTACCTTGCCTCAGAGAAATTCCCCAAAGGAAAAGGCAGCCCCCCACATATATTGACTGTGAGTTAAGATGAAAGTCACAAACGCAGAAATGAAACAGGTTTCAGCAAAGGTATCTTTGCGGTCAGCACAAAAACCTACAAAAGACCACGCAGAGTGTGCAAAAAGACCTCCGCACCGACTAACGGTGCGGAGATGCCACTCTGCATCCCAGAGCTTCCAGCTAGCAAGGCAAAATCATAATATGCAGCTGGACAAGGAAACAATGAACAAATAATAACAAGCAGGAACTTAGCTTCTGCTGGAGTAGACAGGTCACCAGAAAGATCCAAGAGCGAACTGAACCAATGCAGGAACCTTGACAGCTGGCATGGAGTAACGATCTGAGTGGAGTTAAATAGAGCAGCCAACCAAAGGATAAACCACGTCACCTGTGTAAGGAACCTCAGAAGCAGCAGCTCCACTCACAGCCACCAGAGGGAGTCCATTGACAGAACTCGCCGAAGTACCATTCACGACCACAGGAGGGAGTTCGACAACAGAATTCACAACAGTACCCCCCCTTGAGGAGGGGTCACCGAACCTTCACCAGAGCCCCCAGGCTGATCAGGATGAGCCAAATGAAAGGCACGAACGAGATCGGCAGCATGAACATCAGAGGCAAAAACCCAGGAATTATCTTCCTGACCATAACCCTTCCACTTGACCAGGTACTGGAGTTTCCGTCTCGAAACACGAGAATCCAAAATCTTCTTCACCACATACTCCAACTCCCCCTCAACCAACACCGGGGCAGGAGGATCAACGGAGGGAACCATAGGCGCCACGTATCTCCGCAACAACGACCTATGGAACACATTATGGATGGCAAAAGAAGCTGGAAGGTCCAAACGAAATGACACAGGATTAAGAACTTCAGAAATCTTATATGGCCCAATGAAACGAGGCTTAAACTTAGTAGAGGAAACCTTCATAGGAACATGACGAGATGACAACCAAACCAAATCCCCAACACGAAGTCGGGGACCAACACAGCGCCGGCGGTTAGCGAAACGTTGCGCCTTCTCCTGGGACAATATCAAATTGTTCACCACATGAGTCCAAATCTGCTGCAACCTGTCCACCACAGTATCCACACCAGGACAGTCCGAAGGCTCAACCTGCCCTGAAGAGAAACGAGGATGGAAACCAGAATTACAGAAAAACGGGGAAACCAAAGTAGCCGAGCTGGCCCGATTATTAAGGGCGAACTCAGCCAAAGGCAAGAAGGACACCCAATCATCCTGATCAGCAGAAACAAAGCATCTCAGATATGTTTCCAAAGTCTGATTAGTTCGTTCGGTTTGGCCATTAGTCTGAGGATGGAAAGCCGAAGAAAAAGACAAATCAATGCCCATCTTAGCACAAAAAGACCGACAAAACCTCGAAACAAACTGGGAACCTCTGTCCGAGACGATGTTCTCCAGAATGCCATGCAAACGAACCACATGCTGGAAAAACAATGGCACCAAATCAGAGGAGGAAGGCAATTTAGACAAGGGTACCAAATGGACCATCTTAGAGAAGAGATCACAAACCACCCAAATGACCGACATCCTTTGAGAGACAGGGAGATCTGAAATAAAATCCATGGAAATATGCGTCCAGGGCCTCTTCGGGACCGGCAAGGGCAAAAGCAACCCACTGGCACGAGAACAGCAGGGCTTAGCCCGAGCACAAGTCCCACAGGACTGCACAAAAGAACGCACATCCCGTGACAAAGAAGGCCACCAAAAGGATCTAGCCACCAAATCTCTGGTACCAAAGATTCCAGGATGACCAGCCAACTCCGAACAATGAACCTCAGAGATAACTCTACTAGTCCATCTATCAGGGACAAACAGTTTCTCCGTTGGACAACGGTCAGGTCTATCAGCCTGAAACTTCTGCAGCACGCGCCGCAAATCAGGGGAGATGGCAGACAAAATTACCTCATCTTTAAGAATACCCACCGGCTCCGGAACACCCGGAGAGTCAGGCACAAAACTCCTTGACAGGGCATCAGCCTTCACATTCTTAGATCCCGGAAGGTATGAAACCACAAAATCAAAACGGGAGAAAAAGAGCGACCATCGAGCCTGTCTAGGATTCAACCGTTTGGCAGACTCGAGATAAGTCAAATTCTTGTCATCCGTCAAGACCACCACGCGATGTTTAGCTCCTTCAAGCCAATGTCGCCACTCCTCGAATGCCCACTTCATGGTCAACAACTCTCGATTACCAACATCATAATTGCGCTCAGCAGGCGAGAATTTTCTAGAAAAGAAGGCACATGGTTTCATCACCGAGCCATCAGAACTTCTTTGCGACAAAACAGCCCCTGCTCCAATCTCAGAAGCATCAACCTCGACCTGAAACGGGAGCGAAACATCTGGCTGGCACAACACAGGGGCAGAAGAAAAACGACGCTTCAACTCCTGAAAGCCTGTACAGCCGCAGAAAACCAATTGACCACATCAGCACCTTTCTTGGTCAAATCAGTCAACGGTTTAGCAATACTAGAAAAATTAGCGATGAAGCGAGGGTAAAAATGAGCAAAGCCCAGGAACTTCTGCAGGCTCTTCACAGATGTCGGCTGAGTCCAATCATAAATCCCTGAACTTTAACAGGGTCCATCTCGATGGTAGAAGGGGAAAAAATGAAACCCAAAAATGAAACCTTCTGAACTCCAAAGAGACACTTTGACCCCTTCACAAACAAGGAATTCGCACGAAGGACCTGGAACACCATTCTGACCTGCTTCACATGAGACTCCCAATCATCCGAAAAGACCAAAATGTCATCCAAATATACAATCATGAATCTATCCAGGTACTCTCGGAAGATGTCATGCATAAAGGACTGAAACACAGATGGAACATTAGAAAGCCCGAATGGCATAACCAGGTACTCAAAATGGCCCTCGGGCGTATTAAATGCTGTTTTCCATTCATCGCCCTGTTTAATTCGCACAAGAATATACGCCCCTCGAAGATCTATCTTGGTGAACCAACTAGCCCCCTTAATCCGAGCAAACAAATCAGAAAGCAGCGGCAAAGGATACTGAAATTTGACTGTGATCTTATTAAGAAGGCGGTAATCAATACAAGGTCTCAAAGAGCCATCCTTCTTGGCCACAAAAAAGAACCCTGCTCCCAATGGTGACGACGACGGGCGAATATGACCCTTCTCCAAGGATTCCTTTATATAACTCCACATAGCGGCGTGCTCTGGCACAGATAAATTAAACAGTCGGCCTTTAGGAAACTTACTACCAGAAATCAAATTAATAGCACAATCGCAATCCCTATGAGGAGGTAGGGCACTGGATTTGGGCTCTTCAAATACATCCCGGTAATCTGACAAAAACTCAGGGACCTCAGAAGGAGTGGAAGGCAAAATTGACAACAATGGAACATCACCATGTACCCCCTGACAACTCTAGCCGGACGCAGACATAGATTTCCAATCCAACACTGGATTATGGACCTGTAGCCATGGCAACCCCAAAACGACCACATCATGCAGATTATGCAACACCAAAAAGTGAATATCCTCCTGATGTGCAGGAGCCATGCACATGGTCAATTGAGTCCAGTACTGAGGCTTATTCTTGGCCAAAGGCGTAGCATCAATTCCTCTCAATGGAATAGGATACTGCAAGGGCTCCAAGAAAAAACCACAGTGCCTGGCAAACTCCAAGTCCATCAAATTCAGGGCAGCGCCTAAATCCACAAACGCCATAACAGAATAGGACGACAGAGAGCAAATCAGAGTAACGGACAAAAGAAATTTAGACTGTACCGTACCAATGGTGGCAGACCTAGCGAACCGCTTAGTGCGCTTAGGACAATCGGAGATAGCATGAGTGGATTCACCACAGTAAAAACACAGCCCATTCCGAAGTCTGTGTTCTTGCCGTTCAGCTCTGGTCAAAGTCCTATCACATTGCATAGGCTCAGGCCTATGCTCAGAGAATACCGCCAAATGGTGTACAGCTTTGCGCTCACGCAAGCGCCGATCGATCTGAATGGCCAAGGACATAGACTCATTCAGACCAGCAGGCATGGGAAATCCCACCATGACATCCTTAAGGGCTTCAGAAAGACCCTTTCTGAAAATTGCCGCCAGGGCACACTCATTCCACTGAGTAAGCACAGACCACTTTCTAAACTTCTGACAGTACACCTCCGCTTCATCCTGACCCTGACACAAAGCCAGCAAGATTTTCTCTGCCTGATCCACTGAATTTGGTTCATCATAAAGCAATCCAAGCGCCAGAAAAAATGCATCAACATCACGCAATGCAGGATCTCCTGGCGCAAGGGAAAATGCCCAGTCTTGAGGGTAACCACGCAACAAAGAAATAATGATTTTTACTTGTTGAACGGGGTCACCAGAGGAGCGGGGTTTCAAAGCTAGAAATAGTTTACAATTATTTTTGAAATTCAGGAACCTAGATCTATCCCCAGAACATAAATCAGGAATAGGAATCCTAGGCTCTAACATCGGATTCTGAACCACAAAATCTTGAATGTTTTGTACCCTTGCAGTGAGACGATCCACACAAGAGGACAGACCTTGAATGTCCATATCTACACCTGTGTCCTGAACCACCCAAAGGTTTAGGGGAAAAGAAAGACAAAACACAGTGCAAAGAAAAAAAAATGGTCTCAGAACTTCTCTTATCCCTCTATTGAGATGCATTAATACTTTGGGCCAGCTGTACTGTTATGGACCTGGTGGTTAGGAGCACCCGGCACGACCTGATAGTTAAACTCACACAGAACAAGCTCTGGGATGTGGGAGCTCTGCTGACCGCAACCCCTAATCCTATCACAACAACTAGAAATAGCCGTGGAGCGTTCCTGACACTCCCTAGACGCCTCTTCACAGCCTAAGAGCTAGCTAGCCCTAGAGATAGAAAATAAAGCCTACCTTGCCTCAGAGAAATTCCCCAAAGGAAAAGGCAGCCCCCACATATATTGACTGTGAGTAAAGATGAAAGTCACAAACGCAGAAATGAAACAGGTTTCAGCAAAGGGAGGCCAGACTTACTAAACAGACAGAGGATAGGAAAGATATCTTTGCGGTCAGCACAAAAACCTACAAAAGACCACGCAGAGTGTGCAAAAAGACCTCCGCACCGACTAACGGTGCGGAGATGCCACTCTGCATCCCAGAGCTTCCAGCTAGCAAGGCAAAATCATAATATGCAGCTGGACAAGGAAACAATGAACAAATAATAACAAGCAGGAACTTAGCTTCTGCTGGAGTAGACAGGTCACCAGAAAGATCCAAGAGCGAACTGAACCAATGCAGGAACATTGACAGCTGGCATGGAGTAATGATCTGAGTGGAGTTAAATAGAGCAGCCAACCAAAGGATAAACCACGTCACCTGTGTAAGGAACCTCAGAAGCAGCAGCTCCACTCACAGCCACCAGAGGGAGTCCATTGACAGAACTCGCCGAAGTACCATTCACGACCACAGGAGGGAGTTCGACAACAGAATTCACAACAGTGGGCTGTGCAAAATACTGCATGGGCTGTGCAAAATACTGCATGGGCTGTGCTATATACTACGTGGGTTCTGCAATATACTACTTGGGCTGTGTTATATACTGCATGGGCTGTACAATATACTACGTGGGCTGTGCAATATACTGTGTGGGCTGTGCAGTATACTGTGTGGGCTGTGCAATATACTGTGTGGGCTGTGCAATATACTGTGTGGGATGTGCAATATGCTACGTGGGCTGTGCAATATACTACGTGGGCTGTGCTATATACTACGCAGGCTGTGCAATATGCTACATGGGCTGTGCAATATACTACGTGGGCTGTGCAATATACTACGTGGGCTGTGCAATATACTACTTGGGCTGTGCAATGTACTACGTGGGCTGTGCAATGTACTACGTGGGCTGTGCAATGTACTACGTAGGCTGTGCAATGTACTACGTGGGCTGTGCAATGTACTACGTGGGCTGTGCAATATACTACGTGGGCTGTGCAATATACTACGTGGGCTGTGCAATTTACTATGTGGCTGTGCAATATACTACGTGGCTGTGCTATATACTATGTGGGCTGTGCTATATACTACATGGGCTGTGTAATACACTACGTGGCCTGTGTTATACACTACGTGGCCTGTATTATACACTATGTGGGCTGTGTTATACACTGCATACGTGGGCTGTTATATACTACGTGAGCTGTGTTATATGCTATGTGGGCTGTTATAATCTACGTGGCTGTGTTATATACTCCATGGGCTGTGTTATATACTCCGTGGGCTGTTCTATATACTATGTGGCTGTGCTATATACTACGTGGCTGTGCTATATACTATGTAGCTCTGCTATATACTACGTGGCTGTGCAATATACTACTTGGTTGTGCAATATACTACGTGGCTGTGCTATTTATTACGTGGGCTGTTATATACTACGTGGCTGTGCTATATACTACGTGGCCGGCCGCGAACAATCAGCAACAGGAGCTGTCCGAATCCCATGTATTCAAAGTATTATTCTAAAATCTTCATAAATAAACTACATACATATTCTAGAATACCTGATGCGTTAGAATCGGGCTACCATCTAGTTGTTCATATGTACTGTTACTATTTACTTACTTAGAGCAGGGAACATTCTCATTTTGTTTCTATATTAGGTTTTGTCTGATACTGAACCTCAGCCCTTTTTATGTGAATGTGAACAGAGGACCTGATAGACTCACATAGATAAGATTGCTCTATCAGGTATTTAGCTTCCTTCTTTATTGTACGTCAGATCACCAATGATCAATGATTAATGGTTTATCCAAAGCGTAGATCATCAATCTTACATCCATTAAATCCTTTAAAAGAAACATAGCCCATTGGTCTTATAGTCTAAAAGATTTTTAAAGGGGTTGTCCAGTTTCTATAAAATATATATATAAAAAAGCTATGCATTTTGAGAGGGGTTGAGTCATTCAGCTCTTTGGAAAGGTAGACACAAGAACGCCTTAAGTGTAAATCACTTGCTGGTTTATTAAGCACAGCATAAACCATGGCTGTGTTCAGCAAAATAAACATGGCCTTTCTACCTAATGGCAAAACAAAAAAAACAAAGACAAAGTTCTATGAAGTCCGTTTTCTTGCAGGCTTCACCCGCAGGAAACACACAAAGTCTTCAGCTCCTCCTGGAACCACGTTTAGAGTCTCTCCTCTCCAAACATACAACAACAGAAGCAAAACAGTGGCTCAAGATTTAAATGCCCAGCCACTGCCTCCACCATCATGTGACTGATCACATGACTGTGATGTCACACAGGTCCTATCAACACACAGTGGTGTCGGCTTTGCAGGTGGAGTTAAGGTGGACATCCCTCCACCCACTCTATAGGTGTCCACATACAGTACAGACCAAAAGTTTGGACACACCTTCTCATTTAAAGATTTTTCTGTATTTTCATGACTATGAAAAATGTACATTCACACTGAAGGCATAAAAACTATGAAATAACACATGTGGAATTATATAATTAACAAAAAAGTGTGAAACAATTGAAATTATGTCTTATATTCTAGCTTCTTCAAAGTAGCCACCTTTTGCTTTGATGACTACTTTGCACACTCTTGGCATTCTCTTGATGAGCTACAAGAGGTAGTCACCGAGAATGGTCTTCCAACAGTCTTGAAGGAGTTCCTAGAGATGCTTAGCACTTGTTGGACCTTTTGCCTTCACTCTGCGGTCCAGCTCACCCCAAACCATCTCGATTGGGTTCAGGTCTGGTGACTGTGGAGGCCAGGTCATCTGGCGTAGCAGCCCATCACTCTCTTTCTTGGTCAAATAGCCCTTACACAGCCTGGAGGTGTGTTTGTGGTCATTGTCCTGTTGAAACATAAATGATGGCCCAACTAAACGCAAACCGGATGGAATAGCATGCTGCTGCAAGATGCTGTGGTAGCCATGCTGGTTCAGTATGCCTTCAATTTTGAATAAATCCCCAACAGTGTCACCAGCAAAGCACCCCCACACCATCACACCTCCTCCTCCATGCTTCACGGTGGGAACCAGGCATGTAGAGTCCATCCGTTCACCTTTTCTGTGTCGCACAAAGACACGGTGGTTGGAACCAAAGATCTCAAATTTGGACTCATCAGACCAAAGCACAGATTTCCACTGGTCTAATGTCCATTCCTTGTGTTCTTTAGCCCAAACAAGTCTCTTCTGCTTGTTGCCTGTCCTTAGCAGTGGTTTCCTAGCAGCTATTTTACCATGAAGGCCTGCTGCACAAAGTCTCCTCTTAACAGTTGTTGTAGAGATGTGTCTGCTGCTAGAACTCTGTGTGGAATTGACCTGGTCTCTAATCTGAGCTGCTGTTAACCTGCGATTTTTACAGGGCTGGTGACTCGGATAAACTTATCCTCAGAAGCAGAGGTGACTCTTGGTCTTCCTTTCCTGGGGCGGTCCTCATGTGAGCCAGTTTCTTTGGTGACTACCTCTTGAAGCTCATCAAGAGAATGCCAAGAGGGGGCAAAGCAGTCATCAAAGCAATAGGTGGCTACTTTGAAGAACTTAGAATATAAGACATAATTTCAGTTGTTTCACACTTTTTTGTTAAGTATATAATTTCACATGTGTTAATCCATAGTTTTCATGTCTTCAGAGTGAATGTACCATTTTCATAGTCATGAAAATACAGAAAAATCGTTAAATGAAAAGGCGTGTATTGTAAATACCAGCCCATTATGCAACTTATCTTAAACCTCACAACACATAGTGTGCTGGAGGATAATACTCTGGATTTTACATCACTGACACCATTAAGCGTTGTGACACATATCTCCCCTCCAATACTTTACCAGTGACTTTGTCACAATTTATTTTCTTTAATAAAGAAATAAATAAGCATTTCTCAACTTTTCAATCCACTGCTGACCCAGCGCTGATTCTCCAGTGTTCCCTTCCGGTCTTTGTTGACAACTTACCAGCATGTGACTGGTGTAGCCGATCAGTGGGCTCATTGATTACACGCCACCCATACTGTCTTCATCATTTATTGATGAGCCATGATACGTTGGTCACACACTGTCATGGGGTCCACAAAAACCTTGAGACTGCCAGAGCATTGATGCTAGATTGCCAAAAAGTGTCCAGTTTTTTTAAATAAATCAATAAGAAAAGCTAAAAAAGTTTTAATATGGAATCATGGTTGTCCTGATGAAGAAGTTGTATACTTTGAAATGCATTGATGAATAAACGACTTATTATTGGATTGGCATCTTCCATTCTTTCACGGCAGTGCAGAACAACTCATTTGCATTTTCCTTTTATGCTTTCATCTCCTCTTGGGTCTGTAGCAGCACTAAGTGGTTATGAGCACACAACCCTACCAGGTGAGCACAATTGTGCTTTCCTTTCAGATAAGACCCTATCTTTTGCTTTGTCTTTTTCCAGTTCGTTCTTCTCATAATATAGAAAAATAAACTCTGCTTTCCAATCCTGTCCAGTGTTGATTTTCCAGGAGTCCATTGGTCATACGCTGGCTCATGACCAACAAAGACCCACAGGAACTTCCAGAGAAACAGCCCCAGATTGCAAAGTATCCAATTTCTGAAATCAATAAAAATAGGTGGGAAATGTTTAAAAATAGAAAAACTGAATATGCTCACCTCTTATATCCCCTGCGGATCCTGCACAGATACTCAAGGGGTCTCTCTTGGCCTTTGACAAATTACCAGCACGTTACGGCTCTAGATCATCAATGGTCTCATTGGTCAATGGCCATACCACTGGCTATTTCGTACATTGAAGATCTTCAATGCCAAAAGAGGGAAACATTACTACTGAGGCCACTGAATGGCTCTGTTGTCCACACACCGGCAGGCGGCCAATAAAGCCCAGCAGGAACATCGAGAGAAACAGCGCTAGATTGCCAAGTATCCATTTCTTAAATAAATCAATAAAAATAGGTAGAAATGTTTAGAAATAGAAACATAAATACTACTCCCCTCTTCCATCCCAGCTGATCCAGCACTGGTGCTCCAGGGTCCTTTTTGGACAACCTATCAGCACGTGACTGCTGCAGCCAATCAATGGTCTCTGCGATCGCAAGTCATTGTAGTTTAGTGACGAGCCATGATACAAGAAGAGATGAATATTACTACTAAGTAAGGCCACTGAATGCCTGCAATGGTGACACACTGCCAGCGGTCATTAGAGACCAGCAAGGATTGAGTTAATTTTTATGACTACTGTTTTTCTTTTATTGCAACATCTTATTTATTTTATTTTATTTTATTTTTTTAGGATCCAGACTGCCCCTTTAAAAATATAAAAATAAATGCAAATAATGTCGACTTTTGTGAACTTTATTTTATGGCTTTATAATTTCAGTTATTGCCCAAATTTTTATTTAATTGCAAGACATGTGTAAAGAACAGGAATGCAAAAAAGAACATATCTAAAATTGACCATGTGGACAGGATGTTTTAAATTTTGTTGTTTGTGTTTGTCAAGGTTGTATTCTTCCAGATTACATAAAATTCATCCATATGAGGGATAGCCTTCCTATGAATATTCAGGACCATAGCCGGTGGAGCTAATGCTCTGTCCAGAAGGCATCGTTTCTGAATTACCATAATGAAATCAATGGTTCTAAGATGGGCAAACATCAAAGTGCAGGCTCGGCCCAGCAGGAAAACAGGCTTCTAAAGACCTGCTGCTTCCGATAAATATTGTTTTTAGGATGTTTTGTCTTATGGCTTCCATCATCACTTTACTCTAAATAAGTTTTGCCTAATGGGAGTCAGATAAGTGTTTTATACGGTATTACAAAAGCACACATACAATATGGAATCTTTCGTTCCACTTTCCATCAGTTAAATACAGATTTTACTCCATGCCATCCATGTCTCTTGCATTGTGCAGATACTGTATTTGTCAGGATTTCTAGTTAGATTGATTGATTACAGTAGTTAATAAAAAGTTGATAAAACAAGAACAATACAAACCTGTTCAGTTCTGGAACTTCCCAGTATCGGTTACGTGTCCTACAAGCATCGGACTGCTGCATCTAATCATTGGCCTTAGTGGTGAGACCGGGGTCTACTGAGTGGTGAGACCGGGGTCTACTGGAATAGACTACTAAGACTAGTGAATGTAAAAGGCAGGGAAGTAAATAGAGACCAGTGGAGACAACCTGAACTTTTGCACTGGAGCTGCACAGGTGAGCAGAGGTGTTATTATAATAGGGACAGGGGTTGCAATTGCGCTGGAGCCTAAGGGGGTCCAAAAAGTCTTTTTGCCCCATATAAAAAAATATTAATATTAAAGACCTGTGATAGTTGGAGATTTTGTACTGGGGCCCACAAACTTCAAGTTATACCACTAGAGGTGAGTATTGACTACGCACCTTCTATGACCTTCTTTTCCCCCCTAAATGTTCCTCTTTAAATGGGGGCTCAGTCTGACAATGGAGCATCCTTGCACCACTCACACAAAATCTTCTTCTTTAGTACATTAAAGTTAGTGGCAAGTGATTGGCTTCCACGTCAACGCTACTTTTCGCCTTCTTTTAAAGGAATTTTCTAGTTTCAGGAAAACCACTGTACCAGGCTGCAACTTGTTTTCTAAGGCCGGTGTCACACTTGCGAGTTCAATGCGAGAAACTCACGCGAGTCTCCCGCATCAAGTCCCGGCACTGCCGCTAGCACTTGGGACTGGAGCGTTCAGCCGCATAGAAATACATGCAGCCACACGCTCCGGTCCCGAGTGCCGGACTTGATGCGAGATACTCGCATGAGTTTCTTGCATTGAACTCGCAAGTGTGACCCCGGCCTAAAAAACAAACTGTGCTTCGTAAACCCCCCTGGGACCAGCGCTAAGTCTCCGCCACAGCTCCTTATGTCTTATTATCTACAGTGCCGACTTCACATCGACAGCCAATCAGTGAGCTACACAGCTCCTCAATGGTTGTTGGCACGAGCTGCTTGGAACCTCAGTTATTAAAATTCCAAAATTTCAAAGGCACCAGAGATAGTCGGGATAGGACGTGGGTTTTATTCCATCCTTAAAATCGCATGGTGAAACACAAAAATGAGGTAGACCATACAATATTTTGGCCCCAACAGGCCTTTTTCGAGCCAGAAATACAATAAAAATTACAGCCATTTTATTAAATGTTTGGCCCAAATTAAATGCCAGATTCTGTGGTTGGTGGAGGATCCTCTAGTACTCCAAAGACATACTGATAGGGAATTTAGATTGTAAATCCCAATGGAAACAGTGATAGTAAATTCTGGAAAGAACTGTCGAATATGATGGCGCTAGATAAGTCAGCATAATAGATAACAATTGTAAAAAATAAATAATACATTAAATTAAAGAGATTTGGCTTCTTTATATTCTCAATGTGCTTGTATTTATCCCCTACAGATCCTTTTTTAGTTGGTGTGTGTGGGATAGGGACCTTATGTTGTGACCTAGCTGGAGACAGGACCCATGTAAGTGGACACATCCTTTCATCCAATGCTCTGGGATATGTCTGTGTGAAATAAATAAAGGGCAATATGTAAAAGAATACCTTTCAATGGGCAGGATGAGGAACTGATCCATGAGATACAGGAAACTGTTGACTTGTTTATACAAAGCAACTTGCATTTTAGGTGGATTTTTTGTGCGAAAAGGAAGGGGACAATTAACAATGGCAAGCTCATCTATCATTCCGATGTTACTCTCTTGGGAATCCATCCTATCTTAAATCTACTTTTTTTATCTTTTGCATTTAGAAAAAAAAAACATAATTGAGGGCAACTCTGTTGAACCCAAGTGCGCGTTGGCTGCAGCTTCCTGCGGTGGAGAATAGCACTTGGCCTTAGATCTTCAATTATATTCCATGATTACACATCATGTTAGGAAGTGACCAAACTGTAGCGCAGTGTAACAGATGTATGACGACTGGGGTTTTGGCAATAACACTGAGAATGTGCCCTCTCTCCCCAGGGCTGACCCGGTGGATGAAATAGTAGATGTGTGTGTGACTGTAGGCACGCCTTCTACAAAGATCAACATTGGTACGCACTTTAGTCACCTTTTATACGCAGTGCTATTGACATTTACCAGAGAGGCCAGCCTGACAGCGCACTGCGTTACACCACTTGCTCTGCTTTCCCTGCATGGTTTATCTAAGGAGACTCAGCAGAAAATTACACAGCCTAATTGTTTTCAGTCCGGAGAAATTTTCTTCCAGATACGTTAGCGGCTGCCAGGTAGCTGGACCTTTCTGTGAATATGTGCCATTCGGATACCACATCATATGATCGACCACTGTCTCTGATAATAAGTGACAAGGAAACGTGAGGCTCAGTTGTCAGGCATAACAAATTTCTTTACAGCACTCAACATGCCTTTAAGACTATGTGCAGATCAAGTTTTTTTTTGAAGAGATCAAAAGTCATGAGTTTTTCGAAGCCTTCAAAAACCAAACGTTTTTCAGGCAGAGACTGCTTCATTAAACTCTTCTGTTTTGGAAAGGTTTTGAATGAGTTTTTTTCTTTTCCTATAGCATTTTTGATGAGGTTTTTAACAGTTTTGAAGAGGGTTTTTTTCCTAATGCTTTTTTTTTTGCAGCCTTTTGACAATTCGTAGTTTGAAGAAGTTTCCTCCAGGATCCTCTTCAAAGACTTATCTTTGGCTTTCTTTTTTTCTGCCATGTGTTTTTCAAAACTTCTTCAGGATAAAAAAAGAAACTAAAAAAAAAAGAGCAGATTTCCAATAAAAATGAAATGTAAAGCTATGTGCCCAGAATGTGTCTGAAAAAGTGCAGCAAAAGTGCCCCATAAAATGAACAAAGTGGACAGCAATGCCAAAACGACATTGCTGTGCACTCGTTCCATCTTATGTCACTTCTTTTAACTGTTCCAGAACTTAGGAACTGGCACAATACATTAAAAGAAATGGCATGCTCATTTTTTTGGGAATCTTCTGCTGGAACGCCGTATGCTTTTTATAATTTACAGTACAGAGAACACTTCACAAAAACAACCAGCCGAGTTTTTCCAAAGTGGCATCGCCCAAGAAAACTCAATGGCTGAGTTGGGGTCTAAAAGCCGCCATCTGCACATACTCTAAAGGTTTTCCAAGAGTTTTTGAAGAGTTTTCTTAGGAGGGTTTTGGAGCGCATTTACTCCTAAAAACTCTTAAAAAGGCCAAAAAAAAACAACTACTCTGAGTTAATGTAGCCTTACATTGGGCAATGATTGCCTGAACGATTCCATGTTTGAAGGATCATTCTCGATCACTGCCAACCAGTTCAACAAGCAATCCGCATTGCTTTGCTCAATTACCATTGATCATATTTTTTGTGTCAAGGTAAAAATCATCGTTGGTTGGCAATACATGCATCCACGTAAGTGGAATGTGCTGCTGACAATAATCTATAGGGTTTCATAGAAACAATTGCCCAAAAAATCGTTCAAATGAAAACATTCTGATTGTTAAAGATGAAATGGCAATTGCTGACCATTTATCGCCTTGTCTAAAACGACCCTAAAAAATTGATCATTTGTATCACTGTACATGGTGTCGGTCTCAACTCTCGCTATATATCAGTGGATGTGAAAGTGTTCTCATGAACAGAAAACCTTGGTTTGAACTCAGTTTTTTTCCGACTTCAATGAAAATTGTTTGATTCCCCTCGTTGCCCATATTAAGTAAATGTTTAGGATAACCAGATTTTCAACAGAATATGGTCAAAATTGTATTCGCAATGTTGATTATCATCAGTTATCATAGCTCTAGCTATGTGACCTGTCAAGTAAGGGTGTCCATATACACTACTTTTCAAAAGTTTAGGGTCACTTAGAAATGTCCTTATTTTTTAAAGAAAAGCACAGTTTTTTCCAAAGAAGCTAACATTAAATGATTCAGAAATACACTCTATACATTGTTAATGTGGTAAATGACTATTCTAGCTGCAAACGTCAGGTTTGTAATGCAGTATCTTCAAAGGTGTATAGAGGCACATTTACAACAACCATCACTCCAGTGTTCTTATTGTACTTTGTATTTTCCAACTGTGTAAGAAGGCTAATGGATGGTAAGAATATTCTTGAAAACCCTTGTGCAAGTATATTAGCACAGCTGAAAACAGTTTGGCTGATTAGAGAACCTATAAACCTGACCTTCCTTTGAGCTAGTTGAGAATCTGGAGCATTACATTTGTTGGTTCCATTAAACTCTCAAAATGGCCAGAAAAAAAGAACTTTCATGTGAAACTCGACAGTCTATTTTTGTCCTTAGAAATGAAGGCTATTTCATGTGAGAAATTGTCAAGAAACTGAAGATTTCCTACAACGGTGTGTACTACTCCCCTCAGAGGAGAGCACAAACAGGCTCTAACCAGAGTAGAAAGAGAAGTGGGAGGCCACGCTGCACAACTGAGCAAAACAAGACAAGTACATTAGAGTCTGTAGTTTGAGAAATCGATGCCTCACAGGTCCTCAACTGGCAACTTTATTAAATATTTAGCACATGCAAAAAGTCAGTGTCAACGTTTACAGTGAAGAGGCGACTCCGGGATGCTGGCCTTCAGGGCAGAGTGCCAAAGTAAAAGCTACATCTGAGACTGGCTAATAAAAGGAAAAGATTAATATGGGCAAAAGAACACAGACACTGGACAGAGGAAGATTGGAAAAAAGCATTATGGACAGCATAATTTAAGTTTGAGGTGTTTGTATTACACAGAAGAACATTTGTGAGATGCAGAGCAACTGAAAAGATGCTGGAAGAGTGCCTGACGCCATCTGTCAAGCATGGTGGAGGTAATGTGATGGTCTGGGGTTGCTTTGGTGCTGGTAAAGTGGGAGATTTGTGCAAGGTAAAAGGGATATTGAATAAGGAAGGCGATCACTCCATTTTGCAACGCCATACCATACCCTGGGGACAGCGCTTGATTGGAGCCAATTTCATCCCACAACAGGACAATGACCCAAATCACACCTCCAAATTATGCAAGAACTATTTAGGGAAGAAGCAGACAGCTGGTATTCTATCTGTAATGGAGTGGCCAGCGCATTCACCAGATCTCAACCCCATTGAGCTGTTGTGGGAGCAGCTTGACCGTATGGTACGCAAAAAAGTGCCCATCAAGCCAAACCAACTTGTGGGAGGGGCTTCTGGAAGCATGGGGTGAAATTTCCCCAGATTACCTCAGCAAATTAACTGCTAGAATTCAAAGGTCTGCACTGCTGTAATTGCTGCAAAGAGAGCGTTCTTTGGCAAAAGCAAAGTTTGAAGGAGAAAATTATTATTTCAAATAAAAATCTTTTTTTTTCGAACCTTGCCAATGTCTGGATTAGATTTTCAATTCATTTGGCATCTCATTTGATTATAAAAGTATGAGTTTTCATGGAAAACACAAAATTGTCTGGGTGACCCGAAACTTTTGAACTGTAGTGTACATTAGACTAAAGTTGACAATATTAGGCTATTTCAATTGTAATGAACATTGAAGGCTGCAATGTAACACCGAACTAATGTTTAAGCCGACTAACCACAGGACCAGCCAGGGCTGCAGTCATGGCCGACAGTAACCCCTGTATCACCCCCTGGCCCCCTCCCAGCACACGGTCATGTTTCCGTCCCTGAGTACCTCTGTGCTGCTTCTCTGCGTTATCTGGAATCTCCCGTTACGGGAATGTATTTTGTACAGACGGTTCCGCAATTATAGAGTCACAGTCCGACTTCACTTTAACTTCAACGTCTTTACTCAACACAGCATCATCCAGGGCACAATCATAACAATTGCCAACGCTTTGCCTTGCCTCTTCACTCTGCTGCTAAGCCTTTCCCCGGGATGGATCATATCCACCGGTCCCTCAGTGTCCTCAATGTCCAGAATTTCTGCTTCTTGTGGGAGTATTCTCTGCTGTTTCACCCCGATCCTTAGAATAGCAGCCCATGCAAAAATCTGCCACATGTTGGATAACCTGCTCCCGTTCTGCTTAGTCTTCTTCCTCTAGTATTTGCAGTCCCACTAATACTGCACCACTAGCACTGCTGCTGCTGTACTCTCTTCTGTGCTCTGGCCCCCTGGATGCTTACTGCTGGGCCCACTCTTCTTGCAACATTGCATGGCATGGTGTTGCCCTGGGCTAGCCAGCTACACGGGTGCCCCAGCCCCAACTTACTAAAACCGAGAAGTCCTCACTTACTTATCCCACCGTGCCCCTCCTACAGTTAAGGCTACGTCCACACGTTCAGGATTTCTTGCAGAAATTTCCTGAGCAAAACCGGACATTTTCTGCAAGAAATCTGCTTGCGTTTTTTTTGCGTATTTGACGCGTTTTTTTCCGGATCTTCCCAATGCATTAATTAGCGGGAAAACCGCTAAAAATCCGCAAAGTTAATGAACCTGCTGCGTTTTTTACCGCGATTCATTTTTTCGCGGGAAAAAAAGCATCATGTGCACAAAAATTGCTGAATGCATTCTAAATGATGGGATGCATAATGTATGCATTTTTTATGCGTTTTTATAGCTAAAAAACCGCGAAAAATCGGCAACGTGTGCACACAGCCTAACTATTTGCTATCTCAACCTATAATGTAAATTCCCCACACTAGGTAGTGCCCCATCTAGTGGCCCACCCGGGGTACTTCAGTTTCCCTATCAAACAGTAATTGCACAAACATAATAACAGAAATGGTAATACACGTCATTATAGTAGTGATGAGCGAGTATACTCTTTGTTTTCCCGAGCATGCTCGGGTGGTCTCCGAGTATTTGTAAGTGCTCGGAGATTTAGTTTTTGCTTTGTTGATGCAGCTGCATGATTTACGGATGCTAGCCAGCCTGAGTACATGTTGAGGTTGCCTGCTTGCTAGGGAATCCCCACATGTGTTCAAGCTGTCTAGTAGCCGCAAATCATGCAGCTGCGCCAACAAAAACGAAATGCTCGGGTGGTCTCCGAGTATTTGTAAGTGCTTGGAGATTTAGTTTTTGTTTTTCTTGATGCAGCTGCATGATTTACGGCTGCTAGCCTGCCTGAGTACATGTTGAGGTTGCCTGCTTGCTAGGGAATCCCCACATGTGTTCAAGCTGTCTAGCAGCCGCAAATCATGCAGCTGCGCCAACAAAAACGAAATCTCCCAGCACTCACAAATACTCAGAGACCACCCGAGCATGCTTGGGCAAACCCAAGCAATGAGAATACTCGCTCATCACTAGCCATTAGTGTAGCAGTACCAAAAATACAAGAGTGATAATACACAGAATAGTGTAGCAGTTTCATATTATATATGCATACATAAAATATGTAAATACCACATCCCCTACACACAAATGACATTTATTGAAAAAATATTCACAGAAATATTATTCTGTCATCTCTTAGTGTCATTAAATATGTTTGGCCAATTTGAATGACTGTAAAGCCCCTTTAAATAATTGTTAGATGAATTATGGTTCAGCCGTCAATAATCTATGGTCACTAGACAGGAGCCCTGAAAACCAACTCTTTCTTGACAGTATCTTAACAGCATCTGCGGCTCCTCTTTTGATTAGTCAGAAGGCCAGCTAATCAAAAGAGCCACAGATGCGATCAGGTAGAAGGTGGTTATCAGGACTCCTGTATAGTGGCCACAGATTGACGTAGGTGATGGACTGGAAGCTGCGAAAAGATTCACACAAAACTCTAGAGAGTTTACATCACTGCAAATTCTCTGGCAGTGGCGAGGAGCGGAGCAGCTGGGTCAGACGTTGAAGAGGGGGTGGAGCTGGGCTGTCAGGAACTTGGCGTTGATTTAACATTGTAGTTCTAATGATGACTCATGCAGGGAAAAGAGACTTCCTGTTTCTACATAGAGCCTAGAAAGATTCAGCTGGTCAGTTTAATCACGTGATGTCATAGACCTAATGAAATAAAGAAAAATTAACAGAGTATAAAGGCAAAATGTGCAATTGTAAGTACACAGTGCTATATCAGATAATGACTGCAATATATTAAGAGTATAAACACTTTGTTGGGAGAAAGAGTGCTTCTTTAGCTAGGATATGTCCTAATCTGATGATTCAAGTAGTGAACCATCTCTGAACTTTTCAGTTTTGGTGTCAGAATAATCCGGCTCTCCATACATGGCCTAATTCTCGGTAAGATTAGAAGATTTCACAAACACTGACGTAGTAATGCATTGGGGATAATGTTGGACTCTTCATACATTAGGGTAAAGCTGCAGAGTACAGTGTTACATTGTATACCTCTCCAAACCCTTCCAGCCACAAAAGAACTGTCACACCCTTTAAGCTTTTAGAAGAGGCCAAGTAGAGGACAGTGGAAATAAAGATTAAAGGCACCAGATGAGGGGAGGTTAAGCACAAAGACTGCTGACTTTTTCCAGGTCATACAGAGAATAATTGCCACTTACAGGATTTAAACAAATCTCTATTTTCCACGGGACTCGTGTAATACCCAACATCTGATTAATGGCCTTCAGCAAATAGAAGCCAAGATATATCTATTTCTGGATCGGAGCATTTTCGTAAGACCATGGTGGTCTTTTCACTCATCTACGATCCCCACGTTACAGTGACCAAAAGTATCTGTACAAGTCTTGGGGTCAACACCCAGACGTAAAAGTTTATGAGTTGTTTAAGTTGCTCAGCAGTAGTGTTCAGGGAGTCTGTGATGTGTTTATGTCCCATCTAATATCACTTCATCCATGCGAAAAGAGGTCTCGCTCCCAATTTTTACTTCAACAATTTAGTGAATATTATAACATTTCTGTCTGAGGTTCTATTACCCGTTAAAAGCAGGCCTCCGCTCACTATAGTATGTCCCTTAGCTGTGTTTCACATACTTTTCTATCATTTTGAAACATTAAAGGGTTCTCTGGATAGAATCCGCAGTTTCCAACTTCATATAAGGGAACTTTTAGCTAATAGATGGACATCAACATTCCAGGACCTTTAATGCTTAGCAAGAGGCCATAATACTTAGTCTACTGCTGTGAGGAACCCAATATGTCCTTGCCTTACAAGCACAGCCCATTAATTTTTAATAACTACTGTAATACTTTCCCTCTAGGAGTGCTGCAGCGGAATTAAACCTTTATTACCAGATTGCATCTCGGCTTTGGGAAAATGGCCGCCGCGATCTCTAATGCGCACGCGCGGCGTCCCGCGGCCATTTTCCTGAAGCCCCGTGCAGCAGAGCACTCGATCTGCGCACGCGCGGCCCCAGGAAGATGGCCGCCCCCACCGACGAAAGGGATGACAGAGCAGATCGCGCGCTGTGTCTTCACCACTACGCCACTACGCCACCAACGTAAAGCTGAGGAAGAACCAGCGATGTCACCACGCCCTCCCGACCTGACCAGCCTGATTGACAGGCGAAAACGGCGACTTTGGTAAGTTATTTCTCAGCATACATGGGGAATCGGGGTACACTACATACACTATAGGAACACACAGCGCAGGCCCTATTTAACAGTATTTATAGCTCAATCTCAAAAAACGGGGTGACAGGTTCCCTTTAATTAGAGCTGAGCGAATTTTTCAATATTCGGTTCGGATTACAATCACCAGTGAATATTGTATTTGCAATATTCGCCGAACACAGCCGAACGTCATTGGAGTCAATGGGAGTAGAAATCAGTGAATATGTTCAGAACCGATCGCCAAACATAAATTCAGCACGAATAGGGTAACAATATGACACGAATATGGCAAAGTCGGAATTTTGATAGTTTCTGAACATATTCGCTCAACTCTAATCAATGAATCATGTGCACAGTTGTTTTGACATCGTTCTTGCGGTGGCTCCACCATTGTCATCTGTCACTCTATTTTGTGAATTATAGGCAGTAGTCGGCTTCCAATCTGCACCCCGATATGCTTAACCCCTTTCTGACGTCGGTCGGGATAGTACATCCGACGTCAGTATACCCGCTTTGAGGTTGGCTCCGGCGGTTGGCCCACCTCAAAGCTGCGAAATGTCAGCTGTCTTCAACAGCTGACATGTGCCCACAATAGGCGCGGGCGGAATCGTGATCCGCCCGCGCCTATTAACTAGTTAAATGCCACTATCAAACGCTGACTGCGACATTTAACGTATGCTTCCGGCCATCGGGCCGGAAATATGTGCACCACTGACCCCCGTCACGTGATCAGGGGTCATCGGTACGTCGGCATGATAACCAGAGGTCTCCTTGACACCTCTATGGTTGTTGATGCTGGATTGCTATGAGCGCCACCCTGATCTGAGCATCACCTCTATGTAGCAGAGCCGATCAGGCTATGCCAGCTTCTAAGCCTCTAATGGAGATTATTGAAACATACAAAAAACAAATGTGATTAAAAATATGAAAAAAGTAAAAAAAAATAAAAGTTTAAATCACCACCCTTTCTCCCCATTCAAAATAAAACAATAAAAATAAAATCAAACATGCACATATTTGGTATCGCCAAGTTCAGAATCGCCCAATCTATCAATAAAAAAAAGCATTAACCTGATCACTAAACAGCGTAGGGAGAAAAAAAGTAAAAACGCCAGAATTACGTTTTTTTTGGTCGCCGCGACATTGCATTAAAATGCAATAAGGGCGATCAAAAGCTCGTGTCTGCACAAAAATGGTATCATTAAAAAAAAAACGTCAGCTCCGCATGCAAAAAGTAAGCCCTCACCCGACCCCAGATCACGAAAAATGGAGACGCTACGGGTGTATCGGAAAATGGCGCAATTTTTTTTTTTTAGCAAACTTTGGAATGTTTTTTCACCACTTAGATGAAAAAGAACCTAGACATGTTTGGTGTTTATGAACTCGTAATGACCTGGAGAATCATAATGGCAGGTCAGTTTTAGCATTTAATAAACCTAGCAAAAAAGCCAAACAAAAAACAAGTGTGAGATTGCGCTGTTTTTGCAATTTCACTTCACTTGGAATTTTTTTTCCAGTTTTCTGTTACACGCATGGTAAAACTAATGGTATCATTCAAAAGTACAACTCGTCCTGCAAAAAATAAGCCGTCACATGGCCATATGGATGGAAAAATAAAAAAAAAGTTATGGCTCTGGGAAGAAGGGGAGCGAAAAACAAAAACGAAAAAAGCTACGGCCATGAAGGGGTTAAAAGAAGTGCCGTCAGATGGAACATATGCAATTTTTTTATTATATTGCAATGCATTATGTTCATTTTGCGGGCTGCCTCTGTGGTGCTTTTTCAGGTGGAATCTGGGTTGAAATCACCTGAAAAAGACTTTTGTATGGTTCAGTGTGAACACTCATAGTTTTCCCTGTGGTAGTTGGTAAATTGGCACTTAGCGCCAGGTTCTCTTCCAGATTACTGCTGATTGAAAGCCTTTAATCCATTTACTATGGATACTGAAGGAGATAAGCACCTGAAGGATACCTTTGCTGCTACTTATCTGCCCAAACTAATTTGTGACCTTGAGATAAAATGTTTTCTCTGCCGGCTTATTATGAAAAGTAAGGAAATATTGCAGGGCACGGCATAAAAAGTCCTATCCGGCCGTCAGATCGAATTCTACTGTTGTACGATTTCCTCTAGTTCCAAAAGGTGTCACTGTAAGGCAAGGAGACTCTGCGGATCTTCCACATCATCTGTATAGATACCAGAAGAGCAGAAAGAGAAAGCGAGATTCCAAGGCTTTTATCTGACGGTCCGGTTGTGCCCAATTACTGTAGACTGGAGAGAGCCAGTCTTTATCACTTACATAGACTATAATTCTTTCTATCTGACATCTGTATTTTATAAGCGTACGGCGCACATCACAGAACTTGTTCCTCTGGGCTGTAGACCATGGTTCTGTGCGTGATTAGCAGCAGTGAGAGATAAGGAGACCAGTAATTCTCTGCATAAGGAGCTATGATACCGCCGTGCTATAATATACGCCATGTCTCCTATTTGTCTAGGTAATTTCTGGGACGTAAAGGTAAGTAAATCAATTTTAATGATAGGATTTAGGGAGGGCTTTATGTGCTTGTGGTTCCGAATGCTCTATAGTTTTCTAGAAGACCTCATCTGGGACATTTAGTCTGTCAACACAAAATGAATGTTCAAACCAAGCACAGGTGCTTGGGCTAACCCTTGGCGTGGCCAAACCATTTCGATCACCTTCCCACCTACTTGTTTCGCATCCATCTCTGTTCTCCTCTTCTTTGATTGACAGCTCTGACTTTGCAAGGGCCAAAGGTGGGGGTGGAAAACAAGTAAGTGGGAAGGTGCACCAAACTGGCCATGCCAAGGTTACACTGAGCAGCCGTGCTTGGTTTGAACAATCATTTTGTTCTGACAGATGCTATTTTATTAAATAGCGTCTGTCGGAACAAAATGATTGATGGGCTCCTTTTATGGCCGGGGTCACACTTGCGAGAGTGATGCGAGAAACTCGCACGAGTCTCTCGCCTCAATAGCCGACACTCGGGCCAAGAGCATGCGGCTGCATGTATTTCTATGCAGCCGCACACACCGGTCCCGAGTGCCGGCGGCATTGCCGGGTATTGATGCGAGAGACTCGTGTGAGTTTCTCGCATCACACTCCCAAGTGTGATCCCGGCCTAAAAGTAAATGTCCAAGTTTTACGTTGCAGTGTGTATACTTGCCAACTTTTTCAAGCAGTTTTTTGGTGGATATTGCATGCTCAATGCTCTGCCTAAATCACCATGAAAGAAGGGATGAAGAAGAATGAGCTCACATAAGAGTGCTTGGACATCACAAATATCTAGAAGCCTCCTAAAAGATGAGGAAGCGCATAGAGACGAAACGGCATATGGAATCAACATTACGATAAGTGACATTTTGTTACATATGGCAATACTCAGGACACGTAGCCTGTTATACCTAATTATGACTTTCATATTGTAACATATCATGTTTACTGCATGACCTGTTGTTGGTTCCGAGATCTGTTTAGTATCAGTTTTTTTAAACAAAACATTTGGGGCAGTCTTTGCTTTTTACTTACTTCCTTATGGTCATACAAAGGATTTGAGATGATTTGCGTTTGTCCTTTTCTTGGGGCTTCACTGTTGTATATAGAATATCCCTGGTATAAGATAGGGTTTTCCAGGGTGAATGAGGGTGAGTCTACGTTAAGTGGGGGCACCATCTTGTTGTCCCTAGGGTGACCACCTCCGCGGCAAGTTGGGGAAAGTTTATAGTGCATTAATAGGGAGAGTGTCCCTTTTTAGGATATTTAAACTTTTATACTTATGAATAAAGAATTCACGTGTGCAATGGTTGGTTGTTTTTCAATGATCTAGTAAAGTTAATGGTCATTTTTTGGTGAGAATTATGGTATTTGTAGTATAGCAGTGACTGGTGCCAGTGGTGGCGGTAATGTTTCCGCTGCTGCTAGCGCCTCTCACATTCTTAAGGTACCTTTACACTAGACGATATCGTTAACGATATCGTTGCTTTTTGTGACGTAGCAACGATATCGTTAAGGATATCATTCTGGGTGACAGCGACCAACGATCAGGCCCCTGCTGGGAGATCGTTGGTCGCTGAACAAAGTCCAGAACTTTATTTCGTCGCTGGATCTCCCGTGGACATCGCTGGATCGGCGTGTGTGACACCGATCCAGCGATGTCTTCACTCGCTCTGCTTTCCGGCCGCTGTGCTCACAGCCAGTACAGGAGGAGTGCAGAGAAGCAGAGCGCCGGGGACAGACAGCGGTAGGTAAGTATGTACTGTTTGTTTTTTTTACTTTTAGGATGGTAACCAGGGTAAACATCGGGTTACTAAGCGCGGCCCTGCGCTTAGTTACCCGATGTTTACCCTGGTTACCCGGGGACCTCGGGATCGTTGGTCGCTGGAGAGCTGTCTGTGTGACAGCTCTCCAGTGACCAAACAGCGACGCTGCAGCGATCCGGATCGTTGTCGGTATCGCTGCAGCGTCGCTTAATGTGAAGGGGCCTTTAGCCGTGCTATGGTTTGTTTGTTTTACACTTACCTCATCCATTGCTACTTTTTTGTTTTCGATATTTTTTAACATTTGATAATCCTTTGAGACCCAAATATTCAACCCTTAGCAAAAAAGGACATTAGAAGAAATTACAGGTAGGTACGTAAGCATCCAGAAGGCAAAATGTGGCAGCAGGCTGCATTATATGTGTGGCTTGTACAGTGATCAAATTAACCTAGTAAAACCGGTGTGCAAAAACAGACATGTACATGTCACTCATCTTATACAGATTTTTTTTTTAAGAATATGCAACCCATAAATTACATGACAAGAAATGCTGGGTAAGTGCATGTTATAAAAAAAAAAAATCAGCACCTGCAACAGGGTGCTGTATTGGTGTGGCATGTACAGCTGTAAAAATTGATTAGTCAAACAGATGTGCAAAAAAAAGGTGCTTGCAACACGCACACGTTGACCTAAACAGCCGCAGTTAAATTTCTGAATTTTGGGGAATTTTCTTTAAGATTGGCAAAAAAAATAATTATTCCGCCGTCACAAAAAGAATTGTACAAAAAACTAGGGACAGTCACTTTTGACAAGCAAGCGCCCTATTTCTGACTAACACTGATTTTAGTTTTTTTCTCTAAAAAATATTGTGCTGCCTTGTTGCTGCTCTCTAGTGCATTATGAATGAAGAAGAAAATGTACAATTATAATTCAAATACCATGACATATGACAGCTAGATCATATCACGGATCACTCACTGTCAGTCTGGCACTGCTGATGACACCTCTCCTATCTTTTTTTCCTTCTATCAGTCGAATCTTTGTATTATTCACAGCTGCTATTCTCATCTTCTTTTGTGCTGCAGTTGTTCAACACATTACTGTGTGAAGTATTTGTCCAACATTTTAAGGTTTTCTCCTATTTTTGTTGCTGAGCTGAGAGCTCTGGCATCCTCTCACTCTTAAATCACCTTGGGACTCTTGCTCCATAAATATTACATTTGAGACTGTAACCAATTGAGAATCAGGATATTAAAGCCTCACCCCCTAGGATCACCCATGATTGTCTCCAAAATGGTCGCTACTCAGCATGGTTGTGTAAATGTCCCCTCTTAAGATTCTGGTTTGTGGGACAATCATGGGAAAATTCATTAGCAAGCATGCTAGAGACTTTCACTTTACATTTGATGGAAAGTTTTCTAAGCTTGCTCCGTTATCTGTGCAGAGGTAATTGTGCAGAGAGGGGGAGGCTGTGAGCTCTTGTGAATGGTGGATCCTGTGTTATCTCTGTATAGATGTTTGTGTTCCTTGTAATCCTGCCTGTAGTAATGAGATTACTAAAAATGACCTAATGACTATTGTAATTCTATTAACCAGCTCCTTGGTCAGTATGAAAACTGCATGATTTTTAAGATTATATAAATTGCATAAAAGATAATAAAAAATAAAAATGTAAAAAAGATGTTTGATATAAATAACGTGTGACTTAGGGACTATATGGAGCTACAATATAGCAATGTCCAAGACCCCAAGTTAAAGAATGATAACTATTACTGTTTTTTTGATGAGCGATAGTTATAGCATTCACAGTGTGTGGTCAATGTGATTAATTTGAGTGAAGCTGTTCTGCTACCCCTCCGAAGAGGCAAGAAATTAAAGCAAAAATTCTCTTGTAACCAAGTACAGATTCCGTTACTTAAAAAGTGTGCAAGGTGAGATAACACTTTCTGGTCTCTTCTCATAAAACGCCCCAGCTGAGATTTCTGGTATGTTGCACCTGGCTTGTAAACCCATCTCCTTTGTTAGCTGTTCAAATAAAAAATATTCTAGATGTGCCTGTAAAGTTCTAAAAAGAAAACTTTATAATATGATCCATAATTTCAAGGGCTCTTATCTCTGATTTTACAATATCGTTGAGTCGTCCCGTGATTTTGAAGCGAAACATGATAATCGAAAGACCTCATTTTCTTAAGTGTGTTTACTTAACACTTACACGGAGCATTTTACAGGGATGTGGGCTCTACAACAAAGCATTTGTAAAAGGCTTTACACTCTGAACACTTTTTTCCATGAGTTTTTAACCCTGAAATTGGTTAACTCCAAATATTGGCTGCAATTATAAACATCTTTCCGCATGTAGACATCTTAAAAGATGTTCTTTCATAAAAACATTTATTCTGAGCTTGAAACAGAGTATGCAAATACGTAATTGTGAACTCCTATATTGCCATGTGTGTAATCTTATCGCGTGCCTTTCCTATGTGCTCTTATACAATTAACCTCTCTCTATCTACCACCCTACCAGTACTCGCTGTTCCAATAATGACCTAAGACTAACATAGTCTACAATGCGAACCTCTCACTCCCATCTACAAGACTTCACTTGTGCTGCACCAGTTCTCTGGATTTCTCTACCCAAGACAATCTGATTAATTCCCAGCATCCACAATTTTAAGGAGATAAGATTAACTGGAGGAAACCCAAGCAAGCAAGCAAAGGAAGGGCATAGTTTCCTCATGCATATTAGACTAGAATCATCTAAATATGCCGGTATCGTTGGGTTTGTCCAACAGTCTAATGTGCGTGTGGGCCCCAAACAATTGATTGCTGGGGAAGTTAGGGATCTAGCATGTCCAATTTCAGACTGCCAATCCTTTTGTTCAACCAGAGAAGTCACCACCTGACATATCTGACAGCAGCTGTCACAGGTTTACTGTGACAGAGAGGAGCCAGAAGACCACAGCATCTTATTTCTGCTACTCCTGCACTGAGTAGAAGCACTTCACCTTCTTATTAAACTGTGTAAATGTCTTTAGGCAGTACAGGGGTTAATTGCTCGGTTGAGAGCTCTTGGAGCTTAGGCTCTCAGCTGTGCACTGTTGGCCACTCCCATCCCCTATGTAACCTGGGTCCTCACTAACACACATAGTCAGAGCTAGCTTATGCTGCATGGCTATAAGGATAGGTGTTGGTGATTATTTGAGTTGGTGGATTTATCTGTGAGAGTTGCTTGGTTTTGTGAGTGTGATAATCCCCTTTCTTCTCCTACTTTGGTTTAACCCTACCCTTCACTCCTCAGTGTATACCTCTGTTATATGTGCGTGTATATTTGTATGTTTGATATTTTCCATTTTCCCTTTTCGTGTTACCTTCTTAGTCTGGTTGGTGTACTACGGTGCACTACTAATCCCCTCTTTCCTGGTTGTGGGATGGGTACAGACGAAGGGCAGATCCAGGAGCTAAGGCAAGGTAGGTATGTGATCCCGACATCTTCACCTTAAGCGGTAACACAGAGGAACAGGGTGAGCTAGGGTGCCCCCTAGCGTTGTGGACAGGGAAGGAGCCCCTGTCCTGGGTCACTTGATAACAGAGTCGTGACAGCAGCTCTCAAATAGAAAACATAGGAGCACTTGGCCAAACAAGCACTCCTATACATGAGACAGCTGGCCTAGGTGAACCATTATTTGTCCAACAGTCATCTAACGTGTATGGCAGGCTATACAAAGCTCTTGCCCTGGAATGCTGCAAAGAAACAGTGCTAACCACTGGGGATTTTATGACCATCCTTTTCAGTTTAGTTACTTACTTTCACACAGTTGACACGATCTGGCAAGATGTTGTGTCTTAATGACTGTTTCAAAATATGCATTTAATATTAGCACAATACTACATAATAGGGAACTTCTGTGCCATTTTGTGGGCTGTCATGTGCATGTTCTTCTATATTTTGCGTGCCTTTTTATTTTGGAGATTAGCACAAATTATGGAAGAAGACACTATGACTGTGTAACTATGGATGTAATTATGTAAGGTTTCTAAGACAGAAGGAGTGATGAGTAAAATATTGTTTTTGAGAAGCTTAAAAAAATCATCCTAGCAGTAGGAAATGTGGTAACATTTTTTATAAAATAACCAATACTCTTATATTCCCCTCTAGTTCAACGCTAATGCTCCAGTGTTCTTCTCCGTTCTTTGTTTACATCCTGAGAATGATGACTTCATCTACATCTACTCAGCGGCCACAGCCAATCACCGACCTCAACGGTCGTGTGCGGTATATGTTAACATCATCACCACCTAAGCCAGTGATTGGTTGCAGCAGTCACGTGAATGTTTGGCACATCATCACTTCAGCACAGTAAACAAAGACCAAATGGGACCACCGGAGCGTGGGCACTGGAGTGGCGCTGGTTTGTAACAGATGATTATTGGTTATTTTTTCATTTGATCACATTCCCTACTGTTAATATTACTTTATAAACATGCAGGCAGAAAACCCATTAAAAATGTTGTGCATACTTATCAGGATGGATGATTGTATGGCAAAAGCAGAACACCATAGACTTGGCAATAGTTGATTTATTGTTGTAGCTCTGGAATACAAACTGTATCGTACTTGTTACGTGTTACGGAACCACTCAGGACCCAGAATATGTTGTGCAGTTATATGTATGTATAATAGGTTCCATGTGAGATGCATGTCCCTAATGCATCAGCCCACAGGCTGCGCCCCTGGGCAGAGGGGACACAATATTCCCCTTTTGTCTGCCCCCCACCTTTGTAATTCCCACAGTAAATATCGGCGGGCTCTGGCCACCTGCGGCTATTGTAATGTATGTCTGGCCTGCCGCTTTTCTATTGGCCTGCCCTCTGTATCTGTGTGATATATTCTGTGTCCTGCGAGTAAAGTGTTGTCAGACTGGAAATACGTGGAAAAGCAGTGATCTTTTATATGCACCATGTAACCAAGCAATTCCAGCCAGCGTCCTTCATTCAGACTCCAGCCAAAGCAGAGTGGACCTCCTGAAACACGGGGTGGTACTGAAAGAGGTACCCCAGCTTGGTAGACCCCGTTACAGTACTCATACACACGATATCACGCATGGGTTCTCACAAATCTTCTTTACCAAACATAATTGATGCATATAACATCGGTTAAAATTTAAAAATTTACTTTGTTTCCAACAATGATCTTCACAATCGATTTGACTCCCAACCAAGGAAACATGTCTAAAGTTGGTATCTTCACATAAACTACCATTGTTGTACCATTTTTATTTCCAAAATCAAAGTGATAAGGATTTTATTTTTCCTGGAAACTGTCTTCGATATGAAATTCACTGTGTGTCCCTACAAGACTACAGAATATGTCAACGCTTTCAAATAAACATATTTATACTTTTATTATAATTTTAATTCCTAATGTTGGAAAGCAGAATTTATCAGTAGTGAAAACATTCCATCTAATATATAATTGCCTAGAATACTACTTCCTGCAATTTGTGCCAACTTCCGTGGCTTTGTCCGGAGCTAATGTCCGGAGCTAATGTCCGGAGCTAATGTCCGGAGCTAATGTCCGGAGATAAGTGACGTCAACAGTGTCAGTGTCTGATTGGTTGCCGCCTGCTGCGAGCGACCAATCAGAAACGTGCCGTACTGTGACACACTCCGCCCGCCATTTTGGTGTGATTTTTGAATTTTTACCTCACAGCAAGTTTCTACTGCGTGGAGGCGGGCCCAGTGACGTTGCTCTTCAAGCTCCTGCCGAATTTCGTCAAAAAAATGATAATACCATTTACCAAAACTATATATATTTAGTTGTGAAGTGGTTCAGTGACATTTTCACACCAATTTTGAACTTTTGTTTGGTGTTTTCTCCATATACTGCCTATTATTCACTGACTGTTATACTGAGAGACTGCCGTTTATTAACCTCTTCTTTGCCACATTGGGTATATTGCTCTATTATTTGCCACATAAGGACATTGTCCATTATTGCCCAGCAATTTCTCTGAAATATAAACTGCCTATTTATTAATATCTGCATTCCTGCAAAGAACTATTGCCTATTATTAACTGGCTATTTTCCTACTACCTGACACTGCCTCTTATTAACCTGTTGTTTGCCACCACCACGCTTAAAGCTGTTTAGCTTAGCCAACATGAGCTCTAATAGTAAGGATACTAATGACACAGAGCCCAAAGCTGCTGATGGCGCACGTAAGATTAGGTCTGATAGAAAGTATACTAATAATGCAGAGCAAAAAGACGCCGATGCCGCACGAAAGCGCAAACAGCGTGTTAACAAGAGTACAGAGGATAGATGCAAGTGCCTGGATACTGTTAAGTATACTAATGACACAGAGCCCAAAGCTGCTGATGGCGCACGTAAGATCAGGTCTGATATAAAGTATGGTAATGATGCAGAGCGAAAAGCCGCCGATGCCGCACGTAAGCGCAAACAGCGTGCTAACAAGAGTACAGAGGAGAGATGCAAGCGCCTGGACACTGTTAAGTATACTAATGACACAGAGCCCAAAGCTGCTGATGGCGCACGTAACATCAGGTCTGATAATAAGTATACCAATGACGTTGAGCGAAAAGCCGCCGATGCCGCAGGTAAGCACAAACAGCGTGCTAACGAGACTACAGACGACAGACATAAGCGCCTGGACACTGTTAATGCTGCTTGCAATAAACGCATTACTAATGAGTCTTTTGAGGACAAAACTAATCGATTAAGTAATAAAGCTGCTGCTGCACGCTCTCAATGTTGCAAACATAATATTTCCACGTCCTCAGTCATAGATTCTGCCCACAATACAGCTTCTTTGGTGCCAAGTGTGGAAGTTGTATTGTTTTTAACATTACTTCTGCAAATATCAGAAACATGCAGATGTGAAAGAGGTCTGAGTATTAAGAAATAGGAATCAGTTAGTTAGGACCCATCAGTTCAAAGGCTACCGTGATGTGGTTGATGGGCATGCTTATATTAGCCCATCGGTGTACTATGAACGTTGATTTCTTAAATTTTACACTTCTGTAAAAATAAACACAAAAAATTTGGGTACACAAAAAGGCTTTTATTTCTGTTGTACCTATTAGAATTATTTAAAATGAAGGCTTAGCTAAGCCCAAGAGATGATTAAAAACGTTTCATACCAACCCATCAGATGTAAAATTACTGTGAAAATACCTGATGGGCACACAAGTATGCGCCAGTATGGGTACTAAGAGCCTTTCCACATAATAATGAAATATTTTAAAATGTCATAGAACATACCAATATACATAGTTATTGATACATATTATTTATTATTTACATTATTGTTCTTAAGCAAAGAACCGTTGTTGTGGCATTTGCCACAACACGCAAAGTTGTCGTATGATGTCTTTCATCCCTCCCCTGATAAGCATGTTCATGGATCCTGTGTAACTGTACCTTAAATAACAAGAATTGTCAAGAGCTGGTGAGTGCAGCCATTTTTTGTTCTTTCTTACTATTATTTATTAATTTTATTATTCTTACATTTGAATAAATAAAGTATATATGGATTCTAGACTCCCGATTCTTTAGAATCGGGCTGCCATCTAGTACTACCGTATATACTCGAGTATAAGCCGAGATTTTCAGCCCAAATTTTTGGGCTGAAAGTGCCCCCCTCGGCTTATACTCGAGTCACGGTAGCGGTGGGGTCGGCGGGTGAGGGGGTGAGGGCGCTGAGGCATACTTACCTAGTCCCAGCGATCCTCGCGCTGTCCCTGCCGTCCCACGGGCTTCGGCGCTGCAGCTTCTTCCTCTCTTCAGCGGTCACGTGGGACCGCTCATTACAGAAATGAATAAGCGGCTCCACCTCCCATAGGGGCGGAGCCGCTTATTCATTTCTCTAATCAGCGGTGCCGGTGACCGCTGATAGAGAAAGAAGCTGCGGCACCGAAGACCAGGCAGAGGGACAGCGCGAGGATCGCCAGGACTAGGTGAGTATGTTATATTCACCTGTCCACGTTCCAGCCGCCGGGCGTCGCTCCATCTTCCCGGCGTCTCCATCTTCCCGGCGTCTGCACTCTGACTGTTCAGGTCAAAGGGCGCGATGACGCATATAGTGTGCGCGGCGCCCTCTGCCTGATCAGTCAGAGCAGAGACGCCGGGAAGATGGAGGCGCCGGAACGAGACGCCGGGAGCTGCAATCAAGGGAGGTGAGTATGTGTTTGTTTTTTTTTATTGCAGCAGTAGCAGCGGCAGAACAGATTAATGTGGAGCATCTATGGGGCACAATGAACGGTGCAGAGCACCGTATATGGCACAACTATGGGGCACAGTGAACGGTGCAGAGCACCGTATATGGCACATCTATGGGGCACAGTGAACGGTGCAGAGCACCGTATATGGAGCACATCTATGGGGCACAGTGAACGGTGCAGAGCACCGTATATGGCACATCTATGGGGCACAGTGAACGGTGCAGAGCACCGTATATGGCACATCTATGGGGCACAGTGAACGGTGCAGAGCACCGTATATGGCACATCTATGGGGCACAGTGAACGGTGCAGAGCACCGTATATGGCACATCTATGGGGCACAGTGAACGGTGCAGAGCACCGTATATGGCACATCTATGGGGCACAGTGAACGGTGCAGAGCACCGTATATGGCACATCTATGGGGCACAGTGAACGGTGCAGAGCACCGTATATGGCACATCTATGGGGCACAGTGAACGGTGCAGAGCACCGTATATGGCACATCTATGGGGCACAGTGAACGGTGCAGAGCACCGTATATGGCACAGCTATGGGGCACAGTGAACGGTGCAGAGCACCGTATATGGCACATCTATGGGGCACAATGAACGGTGCAGAGCACCGTATATGGCACACCTATGGGGCACAGTGAACGGTGCAGAGCACCGTATATGGCACACCTATGGGGCACAGTGAACGGTGCAGAGCATCGTATATGGCACACCTATAGGGCACAGTGAACGGTGCAGAGCACCGTATATGGCACAGCTAGGGGGCACAGTGAACGGTGCAGAGCACTGTATATGGCACAGCTATGGGGCACAGTGAACGGTGCAGAGCACTATATGGGGCACAGCTATGGGGAAATATGAACGGTGCAGAGCACCGTATATGGAGCACATCTATGGGGCACAGTGAACGGTGCAGAGCACTATATGGCACAGCTATGGGGAAATAATTATCTATTTTTATTTTTGAAATTCACCGGTAAATGCTGCATTTCCACCCTAGGCTTATACTCGAGTCAATAAGTTTTCCCAGTTTTTTGTGGCAAAATTAGGGGGGTCGGCTTATACTCGGGTCGGCTTATAC
Source organism: Ranitomeya imitator (assembly GCF_032444005.1). Taxonomy (NCBI): domain Eukaryota; kingdom Metazoa; phylum Chordata; class Amphibia; order Anura; family Dendrobatidae; genus Ranitomeya; species Ranitomeya imitator. Next base: position 32,423,939 of record NC_091289.1, read on the forward strand.
TCGAGTATATACGGTAAATAATTGCCTTTACATCACGTGTCTTCATTCCACACCGAAAAGTTGATACAGTATTAGCATAATTCTTTTTTTATAGTAGTGCTTATGTGTGGTTACTATGGCCATGGATCTAAATTGATCCATATTTTTGTGTTTTGTCTGTGACTGTTATAGATATAGGGATCACCCAGGGATTTAACCCCTTCATGACCCAGCCTATTTTGACCTTAATGACCTGGCCGTTTTTTGCAATTCTGACCAGTGTCCCTTTATGAGGTAATAACTCAGGAACGCTTCAACGGATCCTAGCGGTTCTGAGATTGTTTTTTCGTGACATATTGGGCTTCATGTTAGTGGTAAATTTAGGTCAATAAATTCTGCGTTTATTTGTGATAAAAACGGAAATTTGGCGAAAATTTTGAAAATTTCGCAATTTTCACATTTTGAATTTTTATTCTGTTAAACCAGAGAGTTATGTGACACAAAATAGTTAATAAATAACATTTCCCACATGTCTACTTTACACCAGCACAATTTTGGAAACAACATTTTTTTTTGCTAGGAAGTTATAAGAGTTAAAATTTGACCAGCGATTTCTCATTTTTACAACGAAATTTACAAAACCATTTTTTTTAGGGACCACCTCACATTTGAAGTCAGTTTGAGGGGTCTATATGGATGAAAATACCCAAAAGTGACACCATTCTAAAAAATGCACCCCTCAAGGTGCTCAAAACCACATTCAAGAAGTTTTTTAACCCTTCAGGTGCTTCACAGCAGCAGAAGCAACATGGAAGGAAAAAATGAACATTTAACTTTTTAGTCACAAAAATTATCTTTTAGCAACATTTTTTTTATTTTCCCAATGGTACAAGGAGAAACTGAACCACGAAAGTTGTTGTCCAATTTGTCCTGAGTACGCTGATACCTCATATGTGGGGGTAAACCACTGTTTGGGCGCACGGCAGGGCTTGGAAGGGAAGGAGCGCCATTTGACTTTTTGAATGAAAAATTGGCTCCACTCTTTAGCGGACACCATGTCACGTTTGGAGAGCCCCCGTGTGCCTAAAAATTGGAGCTCCCCCACACGTGACCCCATTTTGGAAACTAGACGCCCCAAGGAACTTATCTAGATGCATAGTGAGAACTTTGAACCCCCGGGGGCTTCACAAATTGATCCGTAAAAATGAAAAAGTACTTTTTTTTCACAAAAAAATTCTTTTAGCCTCAATTTTTTTCATTTTCACATGGGCAACAGGATAAAATGGATCCTAAAATTTGTTGGGCAATTTCTCATGAGTACACCGATACCTCACATGTGGAGGTAAACCACTGTTTGGGCACATGGTAAGGTTCGGAAGGGAAGGAGCGCCATTTGACTCTTTGAATGAAAAATTATCTCCATTGTTAGCGGACACCATGTCGTGTTTGGAGAGCCCCCGTGTGCCTAAACATTGGAGCTCCCCCACAAATAACCCCATTTTGGAAACTAGACCCCCCAAGGAACTTATCTAGATGCATATTGAGCACTTTAAACCCTCAGGTGCTTCACAAATTGATCTGTAAAAATGAAAAAGTACTTTTTTTTTCACAAAAAAATTCTTTTCGCCTCAGTTTTTCATTTTCACATGGGCAATAGGATAAAATGAATCCTAAAATTTGTTGGGCAATTTCTCCCGAGTACGCCGATACCTCATATGTGGGGGTAAACCACTGTTTGGGCACACGGCAGGGCTCGGAAGGGAAGGCGCGCCATTTGACTTTTTGAATGGAAAATTAGCTCCAATTGTTAGCGGACACCATGTCGCGTTTAGAGAGCCCCTGTGTGCCTATGCATTGGAGCTCCCCCACAAGTGACCCCATTTTGGAAACTAGACCCCCCAAGGAACTTATCTAGATGCATATTGAGCACTTTAAACCCCCAGGTGCTTCACAGAAGTTTATAATGCAGAGCCATGAAAATAAAAAATAATTTTTCTTTCCTCAAAAATGATTTTTAGCCTGGAATTTCCTATTTTGCCAAGGGTAATAGGAGAAATTGGACCGCAAATGTTGTTGTCCAGTTTGTCCTGAGTACGCTGATACCCCATATGTGGGGGTAAACCACTGTTTGGGCGCACGGCAGGGCTCGGAAGGGAAGGCACGCCAATTGGCTTTTTAAATGGAAAATTAGCTCCAATCATTAGCGGACACCATGTCACGTTTGGAGAGCCCCTGTGTGCCTAAACATTGGAGATCCCCCACATATGACCCCATTTTGGAAACTAGACCCCCAAAGGAACTAATCTAGATGTGTGGTGAGGACTTTGAACTTCCAAGTGCTTCACAGAAGTTTATAACGCAGAGCCATGAAAATAAAATAAAAATTTTATTTTCTCTAAAATGATTTTTTAGCCTGCAATTTATTATTTTCCCAAGGGTAACAGGAGAAATTTGACCCCAAAAGTTGTTGTACAGTTTCTCCTGAGTACGCTGATACCCCATATGTGGGGGTAAACCACAGTTTGGGCACATGTCGGGGCTCGGAAGTCAAGTAGTGACATTTTGAAATGCAGACTTTGATGGAATGCTCTGCGGGCGTTACGTTGCGTTTGCAGAGCCCCTGATGTGGCTAAACAGTAGAAACCCCCCACAAGTGACCCCATTTTAGAAACTAGACCCCGAAAGGAACTTATCTAGATGTGAGGTGAGCACTTTGAACCCCCAAGTGCTTCACAGAAGTTTATAACACAGAGCAGTGAAAATAATAAATACGTTTTCTTTCCTCAAAAATAATTTTTTAGCCCAGAATTTTTTATTTTCCCAAGGGTTACAGGAGAAATTGGACCCCAAAAGTTGTTGTCCAGTTTCTCCTGAGTACGCTGATACCCCATATGTGGGGGTAAACCACTGTTTGGGCACACGTCGGGGCTCAGAAGGGAAGTAGTGACTTTTGAAATGCAGACTTTGATGGAATGGTCTGCGGGCGTCACGTTGCGTTTGCAGAGCCCCTGGTGTGCCTAAACAGTAGAAACCCCCCACAAGTGACCCCATTTTGGAAACTAGACCCCCCAAGGAACTTATCTAGATATGTGGTGAGCACTTTGAACCCCCAAGTGCTTCACAGACGTTTACAACGCAGAGCCGTGAAAATAAAAAATCATTTTTCTTTCCTCAAAAATGATGTTTTAGCAAGCAATTTTTTATTTTCTCAAGGGTAACAGGAGAAATTGGACCCCAGTAATTGTTGCCCAGTTTGTCCTGAGTACGCTGATACCCCATATGTGGGGGTAAACCACTGTTTGGGCACATGTCGGGGCTCGGAAGTCAAGTAGTGACGTTTTGAAATGCAGACTTTGATGGAATGGTCTGCGGGCGTCACGTTGCGTTTGCAGAGCCCCTGGTGTGCCTAAACAGTAGAAACCCCCCACAAGTGACCCCATTTTGGAAACTAGACCCCCCAAGGAACTTATCTAGATATGTGGTGAGCACTTTGAACCCCCAAGTGCTTCACAGACGTTTACAACGCAGAGCCGTGAAAATAAAAAATCATTTTACTTTCCTCAAAAATGATGTTTTAGCAAGCAATTTTTTATTTTCTCAAGGGTAACAGGAGAAATTGGACCCCAGTAATTGTTGCCCAGTTTGTCCTGAGTACACTGATACCCCATATGTGGGGGTAAACCACTGTTTGGGCACACGTCGGGGCTCGGAAGGGAAGGAGCACCATTTGACTTTTTGAATAAAAGATTGGCTGGAATCAATGGTGGCGCCATGTTGCGTTTGGAGACCCCCTGATGTGCCTAAACAGTGGAAACCCCTCAATTCTTACGCCAACACACCCCTAACCCTTATCCCAACTGTAGCCGTAACCCTAACCACAACCCTAACCGCAACACACCCCTAACCACAACCCTAACCCCAACACACCCCTAACCCTAACCACAACCCTAATTCCAACCCAACCCTAACCCTAAGGCTATGTACCCACGTTGCGGATTCGTGTGAGATTTTTCCGCACCATTTTTGAAAAATCCGCGGGTAAAAGGCACTGCGTTTTACCTGCGGATTTACTGCGGATTTCACCTGCGGATTCCTATTGAGGAATAGGTGTAAAACGCTGCGGAATCCGCACAAAGAATTGACATGCTGCGGAAAATACAACGCAGCGTTTCCGTGCGGTATTTTCCGCACCATGGGCACAGCGGATTTGGTTTTCCATAGGTTTACATGGTACTGTAAACCTGATGGAACACTGCTGCGGATCCGTAGCGGCCAATCCGCTGCGGATCCGCAGCCAAATCCGCACCGTGTGCACATAGCCTAATTCTAAAGGTATGTGCACACGCTTTGGAAAACGCTGCGGATCCGCAGCAGTTTCCCATGAGTTTACATTTCAATGTAAACCTATGGGAAACAAAAATCGCTGTACACATGCTGCGGAAAAACTGCACGGAAACGCAGCGGTTTACATTCCGCAGCATGTCACTTCTTTCTGCGGATTCCACAGCGGTTTTACAACTGCTCCAATAGAAAATCGCAGTTGTAAAACCGCAGTGAAATGCGCAGAAAAACCGCGGTAAATCTGCCATAAATCCGCAGCGGTTTAGCACTGCGGATTTATCAAATCCGCTGCAGAAAAATCCGCAGAGGACCAGAATACGTGTGCACATACCGAAACCCTAACCCTAACCCTAACCCTACCCCTAACCCTACCCCTACCCCTAACCCTAACCCTACCCCTAACCCTACCCCTACCCCTAACCCTACCCCTACCCCTACCCCTAACCCTACCCCTAACCCTAACCCTAACCCTAGTTCTAACTCCAACCTTAGTGAAAAAAAAAAAAAATTCTTTATTTTATTATTGTCCCTATCTATGGGGGACAAATGGGGGGGGTCATTTACTGTTTTTTTATTTTGACCACTGTGATAGATTATATCACAGTGATCAAAATTCACATTGGAACGAATCTGCCGGCCGGCAGATTCGGCGGGCGCACTGCGCATGCGCCCGCCATTTTGGAACATGGCGGCGCTCGGGGAAGAAGACTGACGGACCTCGCCAGGATCGGTAAGTATAAGGGGGGGAGATCAGGGCACAGGGGGGGGAGATCAGGGCACGGGGGGGCGTCGGAGCACGGGGGGGAGGGATCGGAGCATGGGGGAGAGTGATCGGTGTGCGGGCGGGTGGATCGGTGTGCAGGGGGGGGGGATCGGTGTGCAGGGGGGGTGGTTCGGAGCACGGGGGGGGATCGGAGTGCGGGGGGGTTTGATTGGAGCACGGGGGGGTGTGATTGGAGCACGGGGGAGCGGACAGGAGGACGGGGGAGCGGAGCACAGGACGGAGGGGAGCGGACCACCGATCGGGGGGCTGGGGGGGCGATCGGAGGGGTGGGGTGGGGGCACATTAGTATTTCCAGCCATGGCCGATGATATTGCAGCATCGGCCATGGCTGGATTGTAATATTTCACCATTTTTTTAGGTGAAATATTACAAATCGCTCTGATTGGCAGTTTCACTTTCAACAGCCAATCAGAGCGATCGTAGCCACGAGGGGGTGAAGCCACCCCCCCTGGGCTAAACTACCACTCCCCCTGTCCCTGCAGATCGGGTGAAATGGGAGTTAACCCTTTCACCCGATCTGCAGGGACGCGATCTTTCTGTGACACAGCATATGCGTCACAGGTCGGATTGGCACCGACTTTCATGACGCATACGCTGTGTCACAGGTCGGGAAGGGGTTAAGGGGCAGCCGTCGTGGAGCGGGGGCGCCACATCGCATATTTAGGGTGCCAACCTCCGCTGACAGGAAGGATATCAGAATCTAGGGCCTACTAGGGATAGGAAAGGCATATTATATCCTGCACACCCTTTTTTTCATTTTTTTCATTGTTTTTGTATTTGTGTTTTTATGATATCACAATTTTTTGGTTAGAATTTTTTTGGATATACGATTCCATACATAGGCTTTATCCCTAATTCCTGGTATATGATTCCCTAGCAGGATGTTTTTATCTAGTTTTTGGATTGATGGTATTATCTGGGATCTACTATATAATTGTAAATAATTATATATAATCAGCGACGGCAACAGTCCTATTAGTCCCTCCTTACTCCCCTGCAGTCAGTGCCCGGCGCCCGCTCCATACTCCCCGCAGTCACCGCTCACACAGGGTTAATGCTAGCGGTAACTGACCGCATTATGCCACGGGTAACTCACTCCGTTACCGCCGCTATTAACCCTGTGTGACCAAGTTTTTACTATTGATGCTGCCTATGCCGCGTCAATAGTAAAAGGATCTAATATTAAAAAAAATAAAAAAAATAAAAGATCATTATATACTCACCTTCCGCCGCCTTTCCCGCTCCTCGCAACGCTCCGGTAACCGCTCCATGCAAGCAGCAGGTTCCGGTGGCAAGGATGGTATGCGACAAGGACCTGCCATGACGTCATGGTCATGTGACCGCGACGTCCTCACAGGTCCTGCGCTACCAACCCTGGGACCGGAAGCTGCCGAGTGCACCGCACACAGGCGACATGACTACAAGGGCTCCCTCAGAAGGTGAGTATATGTTTATTTTTTATTTTTTAACCTGTGACATACATGGCTGGCAATATACTATGTAGCTGGGCAATATACTACGTGACTGGCCAATATACTATATGGCTGAACAATACACAAGTAGATTACACAAGAAGGAAAACACACAGCAAGTCAGCAGGATCTAGGAGCAACATGGCAGATGTGACAACCTACATGGTGAGCTGCAGCATGTGCTACATGTTCACAGACCGACCAGAAGAAGAATCAAATTTCACCTGTCAGAAGTGTAGACTAGTGGCCCTTTTAGAAGAAAAGGTGCGGGGTCTGGAAGAAAGAATAGCAACTTTGAAACTCATCAAAGAGAATGAAGACTTTCTAGACAGAACAGAAGCATCTCTACTGGTCACAGAAGGTGAAAAAAGTGTCAGAGAACCTCCAAAAGCAGATGAGTGGAAGCATGTGACCAAAAGAAGCAAGAAGACCATGGAGAAATCACCAACCACACAACTGAAGAACCGATATCAAATCTTTGTAGAGGATGAAGATGGCACACCTAAGGATGAAGCAATACCAGCAAGCAAAAAAGAAAAGGGCACACAGCAACAAGTGACAGCAAAAAGTACAGCCAAGAAGCAACGAAGAGTGGTGGTGGTGGGAGACTCACTACTGAGAGGCACAGAAGCAGCCATCTGCAGACCGGACATAACTGCAAGAGAAGTATGCTGCCTTCCAGGTGCGATGATCAAGGATGTGACCGATAGGATACCAAAGCTCTTCAGCTCCAAGGACGTCCACCCATTTCTTCTGATACATGTTGGCACCAATGACACGGCAAGGAAAGACCTACCGACAATCTGCAAAGACTTTGAAGAGTTGGGGAAGAATGTAAAGGAACTGGATGCACAGGTAGTTTTTTCTTCTATCCTTCCAGTAGACGGGCATGGCACCAGGAGATGGAACAGGATCCTTGATGCAAACAACTGGCTAAGACGATGGTGCAGACAACAAGCATTCGGATTCCTGGACCACGGTGTGAATTACTGGTACGATGGACTCCTCGCCAGAGATGGACTACACCTCAACAAACCTGGGAAACACACATTCGCCAGAAGACTCGCTACACTCATCAGGAGGGCGTTAAACTAGAAGAAGAGGGGACGGGAAGAAAAACATTAGACTTGAACAAAGAAGACCCAGGAAAACATACTCAGATGGGAGGTAAGAACATTTCTAAAGCAATCCACAGCGAGGAGATTGGAACAAAACAAAATCCTCTAAACTGCATGCTCGCAAACGCCAGAAGCCTGACAAACAAGATGGAAGAACTAGAAGCAGAAATATCTACAGGTAACTTTGACATAGTGGGAACAACCGAGACATGGTTAGATGAAAGCTATGACTGGGCAGTTAACTTACAGGGTTACAGTCTGTTTAGAAAGGATCGTAAAAATCGGAGAGGAGGAGGGGTTTGTCTCTATGTAAAGTCTTGTCTAAAGTCCACTTTAAGGGAGGATATTAGCGAAGGAAATGAGGATGTCGAGTCCATATGGGTCGAAATTCATGGAGGGAAAAATGGTAACAAAATTCTCATTGGGGTCTGTTACAAACCCCCAAATATAACAGAAACCATGGAAAGTCTACTTCTAAAGCAGATAGATGAAGCTGCAACCCATAATGAGGTCCTGGTTATGGGGGACTTTAACTACCCGGATATTAACTGGGAAAGTGAAACCTGTGAAACCCATAAAGGCAACAGGTTTCTGCTTATAACCAAGAAAAATTATCTTTCACAATTGGTGCAGAATCCAACCAGAGGAGCAGCACTTTTAGACCTAATACTATCTAATAGACCTGACAGAATAACAAATCTGCAGGTGGTTGGGCATCTAGGAAATAGCGACCACAATGTTGTACAGT